>NC_134365.1:149718691-150362537 GCF_035582795.1 Mycteria americana
GAGCCCCTTCTTCCCCTCGGGATAAGCCACCAACAATGGGAAGACACCAGGTCAGAACTTGTCAAGCCGCTCTGTGCGTAATGTCCCCACGTATTAAAGCTAGCATTTAATGTAGGCTGCCGAGTTCTGCTGCTGCCACTTGAAACCACACCCAGAGGCTGCTGAAGCCCTCCCTTCACCTCTTTCCCACAGCCACCAAACACACACGGACAGCCGCTCCGTCTGTGTTCTTCACCCTTTCCGCAGCTTCCAGACTGACCACCGAAGAGAAGCCCTGAAGCCAAGTGAACCATAGCCACCTGCTCAGTTCCCTCCCGCAGATCAGAATCACCCGAGCTCTTCTCCGCTGGGTCTGACAGCGGCAGAGCTGGCTGCCTCAGTGGTCCCTAAGGGGGGAAATTCCCCTGCTGCAGCCCCATTAAATGCAGATACCTGTTTCCTTCAGTATCTTACTAAAGCAGCTTTTTTTTTTCTCAGACTAAAGCTCTGATCTTATAGATGAAATTTCTTCTGCCTAAACATTGTGGAAATGAATGTGTACACTTTTCATTGATACTTGGATATTATTCTTTAATGCATCAGACTGTGTGAACAATAAGATGAAGGTAAAACATTAATCTTTATGTACAAAAGGAGATCTATGACTGACTTGTTATTGTGCATTGGTTTATATACACACAGAAAGTGAAAGAGAAACACATACCTATTTCTGTCTATTGACAGATATACTCAGTGTATTCAACTGTATCTGGGGGTGTGTGTGCTGCTTATATGGATAAGCACAGCAAAGATATGTTTAAACATTACCCTGAGATTTAGGAATTGATTTTTTTTTTAGAGATGGCCTCAGATATTGTACCTGTTTTCTTTAAATCTAAAAGCCTTTGTGCGCACAAAATATAGCAGAGAATCTTCATAACATTTAAATCTCATACCTGAAAATTAACATCTTGTGCCTGCAAGGACTGCAAACAGTGGTTGTTCTTGCAATAGGCAGGCGAAAGGTCAGCGGCAGAATATTAGAGCTTTTTGAAAGTCATACCTCTAACAGCAGGCAAAGCTAACGTGGATTCCCTGCATATTTTAAAAGCAAACATACTCAAAACTAATTCAAACAACTTTGCACAGGGAGATAACCCTCCCATATACAAGTGTCACTGTTTTATAACACTGCTTATGCATGCATATTTAATTCCACACTGTTGTATCTTTGCTTATTTATAAAACACCAGTTATTTTAAGAAGGGCTTTACAAATGCATATGGCATTTAGTGTATCCTGGCCTACATATTTCCCTTTGTTTATTAAAGCACTACGTGCATTTGTGTCAGTGTACACACCCAATTCCTTAATTTCACACAAAGCTATTCTAAAAGATTTGGCTAAGGATTTCTGACATTACTTTCTTCTCTAAGCTGCTCTGCGAGGGATTTGACTTTGGGTTGGATCTATACCACCGATGCCAGGAGAGCCTTTTTGACACAAGAAACTGCTATGTTTGCATCAAAGTCTATTTCACTGCTGGAAAACAGCCATATTGCAAAATAGCCTGATACAACTGAAAAAGCAACTTCCTTTGGAAAAAAAAAAAAAAGGCAGCTTTCTTCTCAGCTGTAGCCAGGACAGCATGAAAGCAATGTCTTTTATATGTAGAGAGAAATATTTTTCTTGTCATTTCAGAGCCTGCATTTGCCAGACAATACACACCAATTTCATTCACCGTTACATTCAGCGTCCCTCCCCAAGTTCCTTTTCTCTGTTAGAGCATGTCTCCCCACTACAGCTCCTCAGTCGCTGATTTTTATATATCCTAATATGCACATTCACATAGGTATTGCTTTTGGTTTTGCTCATGTAATAACCTGTTAGCATGTGCTATTTGTTTCTGCCCTTTATGGAATTTATAGCAAAGCTTATCGGCCCCAAACAACACAGTTTAACCTTTTAATTCTTGCAAAGACTTGTGCCTTTAGCTCCAGAAACTTAAAAATTACTCCTCCTGGGGTGACTAATTTCACACAGCCATTAAAAAGCCACCTTGCAGCCTGACAGAGGCCAAGCAATCCCCAGAGCAATCCCTGCTAGTTCCCCAGAAAACTCTGGAGAGCAGGAGCGCTGCTTTTGCCTGGGGTGGTGAGCCAGCATCCCACCAGCCTGCCCGTTGCCTTTGGTACCAGTAGTGCTGAAAAGGTAAAAATTGAACTGAATGAACCAAATTGCTCCTGCTCACCCCATGACACAGCAAACTGACTTTTTCGAGATGAGAGTACATGAGAAGGGAACTGCAGCCCCTTACGTCACCATTTCACAACTTGTCTTCTTGTTCAGTGCAGGGATTTCCTAACACACAATGGGAAGAAACTCCCTGGCAGCATAAAGTGCTGCTCCCAAAGGTGACCACAGCTCTTCGAAAGAGCTGATGAACTCAAGGACCAGGAGAGGGCTGGGTGCCAGCATTATGGGCGGTTGGACAATAAAAAAAAAGTGGGTGTCCCAGCAGATCAGGAGGCCAGAGATGACTGGCAAGCCACGCGATCCACAAAGGGCCGTGCTGATGGTGCTTGTCATATTTCTGCTGCTTGTGGTTGCAAAGACATGCTCCCGACTCACTGGGATGAGGCAAATGTTTCAAAGAGCTTAAAATGACATTCGGGCATGGGTATTGCCCTGCTAAGGCCTCATTGCGTCCCATGGCTCTCCTACATCTTGGAGAGGGGCATCGCTTCTGGTGTCACTGTGCAAATCCCCCCACCAAGGCTGGTGTGGTGCCAGGGCCATCAGAGGAGGTGGGCACACCTCATTCACCCATGACTTCAGGCAGCCAGCTCAGGCCGATATGGCAACTTAGCACAAGGGGGTGCTTGGTCAGATGTCCAAGGAGAAAGGTCTGCAGTGGGATAGGAAGGACCTCAGGTCAGTTTGGAGCAGACTGCTTTGTATTTAGAATGAAACTCTTTCTGAGTCCTGGCATGCCCACTTATCAGAACCCACTACAAAACTACTCACAGCTGGAAATACGTGGAAAACCTTAGCAGGTTTGCTTAAGGTGATACAATAAGAACAGTGAGGCAGTAGATGAGGAAGAATACTAATCACCATCGCAAAGCAATCTGAACCACCGTGTTAAACAACACCAGGCCATACAGATTTGGTGTAACACTGTCAGGTAGAGAGGAACATGTCCAAAACAGGGCTCCTCCACCTGCAGCCCTAGGTTGAAATTCCAGGTGTGTGCACCCCTGCCAGGGATCCTGTGACAGGGCTCTCACCTGCAGACCCTATTTTGCAGAGGACAGTCCTGAGCCTGGGGGTAGGGAGTCTCAGGGCTGAGGACCAGAGGAGAAGCCTGGAGGAGAAATGTGCTTCCCAGCTTTGTTTTTCACCTTCTCCCTCTTCCAGCACTTGCCACCTCCTGCCCCGCTCCTGCCGCAGGCACCTTGGGACTCAGCAAGAGGGAGGGGAAAAAAGGCTGTGTGCAGGAGCGCTGGTACCCCCGCTGCTTTCCCCTGTCCTCTGCCAGACCAACCCTACCATGCTAGGTCTCCTCCTCGCTTGTTCCCAGTATGACCCTCTCCAAAATCTCAATCGATCAGAGATTTGGCCTTCACTACAAATGCCTTTAAAGGGAGCGTTGGGATTATACAAAGGGAGAGCGCCTTGCCCGCAGGGTGCAGGAAGGCTCTGGCAGAACGGCTGTGAGAGCCTCATCCGGCTGTGGAGGCAATGAATCCCCTCCTTTATGGCCGCTGAGAGAGCAGAAAACTGTAAACGTGGCCAGAGCCCTGAAAAAATATCTGCGATGCTGCAGCAGATGACAACTGGAATCTGCTGTCACTCAGGGCGTCAGCAGGTTGGCTCTAGGGCCAGGAAGAGGCTTTTGTCACCCTACAGGACAAGTGGCCTGCTGTATCCTGAGGTCTTCTTTTGGCTTGGTGTTCCCCCACTCTGAAGCTCAGAGACTGACTGGAGAAGAGCAACCATGGAGGGGAGCTCTGCAGTGGCACAAAGAAACCTTTTCATTTGCTTGGCCAGCATCTCCTCCTTACATTCTTAACATCAAACTCGTGATCAGACAGATTCAGGGCAGGGAAGAAGTTTCTCCCACATATCAGAAGACCTGCAGATTTTTTTCCCCTTTTGGCTGTTCTCTGAAGTGAAGAGCAGAGGTCTCCTCCTAGAATTGCTTGAGCATACTTCACCTAACCTGTTTACTGTCATTGCAAAGACCTCAGACAGGGATGCCACTTCCAGTCTTTTCTGTTCTCTGCCTGTAGCACACAACATGTTAGTCTCCAGGGGACTGATTTTTTTTAACTCTAACCCAATTATATAATACAGACAACAGGGTGAAATTTAACAGTCTGCAGTAGACACGATCTTACGGTCTCTCCTGGCTTTAAACTCCAGGAAGCTGCAGGGTAGTTAATTTTTGGTTTTAAACAAGGAATGAGTAATGATAAAGATGGATAAATGAATAAGCAAAGCTCACAGGAGACAATAAATAAATGGCATGTTGAGCATGTCAGGCAGTTACTAGTATTTCTGCCTCAATACTATGGTGAAAAAGAAGGTCTAGAGGTCTGAGTCTCTCATCCCACGCAGGGCGCTCCACTTAACATGCGCTCCTGGCTTTTGAATTGCCATACAGCAGCTCTAAATGGGGACACTTAGTGGCTTGATATTTCTGTTTCACAATACTTCCTAATGCACTTTATTTTTTGAGTGTCACTTTGAACATCCTTTAAACAATGCCCTGAAATGCAAAAATCACAGGCAAAAATATCTTATACTGCCTGCTGCTTCTTCCCTGCTGTCCTTCTGATAATCTTTTCAGCAAGGGAGAATCAGAGAGCAACATCACTGAAGGCAGAGCCGTCAGGTTGCGCTCACCAGTGTTGTGATTGACACAACACCTCATGCTCTCACAGGTAAGGTCATTCCTCATGAGTTAAGGTAACTTTATAAAGTATCGGGAGTCTTACCAGGCACTTTACAAGGATTTGACTTTTTCTCCAAGTCTCTATCTTCATTTCTGGATTCAGGAGAGTGAATAGCTTTGTCCTGCTTCTCCCTGTTTGCAGTAGTATTTGGAACGGTTATGCTTTGCAAGGCTGGCTTTTTAGGCAATGGAGGTTTGCTACTAAGCTGTTCAGAGGACTTCGCTTTGGGTTTCATCTTTTCATTTAAAGAATCACCAATATTTGTATCAGCTGTTTTTTTGATCTGTGCCTTATCACCTTTTAGAAAGGAAGTCAATCCCTCGTTTTCTAAATTAAACTCTGCACTGTATCTTTTAATCCCTTTTGATTCTGTTGATGAGTTATCCCTATATTTCAAGGACAGTGAGATGGATCTAAGTTTCACTTGAAAAGGACTTCTATCTTCACAGCTTGGCTGATTCTGAGATACCACCGAAGAATCGCTTGGCACCGGCACCAAATCAACAGCCGGAGAAACGCGGCCAGCCAAAATTTCTGTAGGTTGGCCTGTGTTCTCAGAGTCGGACTCTGGCAGCAAAGCCTCCTTTTTGTTGCTACATTTTTCCTCCTCCAGATCTGATCCCTTCTGCAAGTCTTCTTTCCACTTCTCAATTCTAGAGGAGACCTTTGCTTTGGACAGGAAGAATCCAGTATTTAATGGGCTTTCCAACTCTGATCTTTCTGGGAAGTGTAGGCTTCTGGTCCTTGGTCTCTCCTGTGCAGAGGAGACAGAAAACTTTCTCAGGGCATTGAGTTCATTGGCTGCTTTTTCAGCTTTCTTCCCCAAAAGTCCCTCCTTGTGGACCAGTGACTGACTGTTCTCCTTACCAGAAGCAGCTGCTTCTTGTGCACTCTTTGTTTTCTCTAGAGAGCAGGAAGCAGATGATCCCATCTGTGCTGAGGAAGTAGGATGTGAAACATGGAATGAGTCCGTGGGCTGGAAAGAACCTATGGAAAATTGCTTGCTGGGCTCTGACAACAGAGCAACCTCTTTCTTTGCCTCTTTATTACAGGGTATTTCCACAGGTATCTGATCATCCTGCTGTATATTTTCTTCTGACCCTTCCAAGCAAAAAATACTATTCTTACTAATTGAAATATCTTCTTCGGATGGTATTTTATTTACTGAAAACACAAGAGGAAGCTCCTTATTTTCTTGATTTAAAATATTGATTGACACATCGCCCACATCCCCAGACAATGGAACTGGTGTTTCTGAGGAATCTTCTTGCTTTTGTACTTCTCTGTCTGGACTGGAGTAGGAAGAAGTTGCGGAGTCTTTGTCTTCTAACAGCAATGAGGACTCAGGCTTCACACATGTTGTTTCCAGTGTTGGTTGGCAGCCCTCTGGTTTATTCTCTGGTAGCAGGGCTTCCTGTACAACAGCAGACTCAGAAGTAGGCTGAGTCATCGCTGGTCTCAAAGCAGGGGGAAGGTCCTCAGGCATTCTGGGCTTTGGCCAGGAAGCCACATCCTGCGCTGCAGCTGTGCCACATGGCAGTTCTTGATTTCTGGGTTTGAATACAGCATCTGGCAAGTCTGTCTGCATCTCCTTTTCATCATCCTCTTCTTCTTCTTCTGGGGTACAGCTCAAATCAGTCATAGATTCAGACTGGGTCCTCTGCAAGAAAGAAATTCAGAAAGCTCCATCACCATGTACAGATTTACTTTTTTTCTTATTCATCATTGCATTTACAATCAAGATCTTAGAGAGGAAGGCAATACTTGTCTCCAATGCTGAGCTCGCTGTTTTCTTAACCTACATACTGGATGCTTTTTTATCTAAGCAGATCCTGGAATAATGTATTTAACCAGTATAAAAGCAATCAGTGACTCTTCCTTCTGCACAACTAGTGCTTTCATGCCTTTGTAGATGGGAAGTTCATAAAAACAATGGCCATTGGACCGTCCTTGGCACTTGATTCCCCAGAGCATACTGGATATGTTGTGTTGCTCTTGGGCAAAAAGCAGCACTTGAAAGAGAAAAATCTGTCCCTTTGTATTTTGCTACTGCATACTAGCATTAAAAATAAAACAACCCATTCTTGCATGACTCTGAAGAGGGAAGGGTACATAGACGGAAGAGCAAAAACCTAACAAGCCCATCCGGTTACGACACTCTATGCCAGCTGAGTATCCACCCCCATATGGCAGTCTTCTGTCTAATCCCACTGCCATACAGCATTACAGCCTTGCCTCCTTTGTGTAAAAGCCTTCTTTTTCTTTCAAGAGTTAGACTACTTGATACAAGTTTATAAATGCATATGTAGTTTATCTGTGAGGTCTTGCGATTAAGCTTCAGGTAAGGACTGGCTAAATATACAGGATTATTTGAAAGCACATTATTAAGCTGCTGAATATGCCGTTTCATGTGGTGCCTGTATTCGCTCGCTGATTCACTGTAGTTTGTTGGGTAAATATATATTTTGGATGTAGGCCCTAATTCTAAGAACACAAAACTTGCACTCTGAAGATACTTCTAGGGTTCTTCCAACTTCTTGTTTTGCAAGTGCAACTGCAAATACAGAGCTACAATACCACCTGCATTCACAATTCATATACATGAAGATATTAAAAATTGTATTATCGAAAGATGTGAACACTCTCCATGGAAAACCAAGAGGGCTCAGTCATCTGGCAGTTTATAGGCAGACTGGACAAACCAATTGTATTTCAGTAACAACGTTACAATGAAAGAGGAGGTTTGATCAGTGAGTTATTGCTTTACGTGCTTTTCTAAATAACTGGTCTCATCATTGTGTTGCTTGCAGCAGTGCTCTGCCGAACCCAAATATCACTCACAGATTTTGGGAAATACAGAATATCAGCTAAGTAATATTTAGAGACAGAGGGAATAATATTCCTGGTGTTAAGCAAGCCAATTTAATGGCTTTAATGTAATTAAAACATTGAAAGAAACCACAAAAAATGAAGTGCAAATACTGTAGTAAGAGCTGCAAACTTTAGTTCTAAAAAGAGAAGAGAAAGAAGAAAAATTAAGCTATGATGCCCTTCATAAGGCACGACAAAGAATCAGATAAATGGTGTTTTAAAAGGATGGTTTAAAAAATGTTTTTTTAACAGTATACTGTTTTTAATAATTTTTTTTAACAGTATACACCTTTTTTTTTCCTGTGGAGACTTATTTTAAGTCTCTGTAGTGCACATAAAGGGTTTACAAATTTTGGGGCAGAGGGAGAGGGCTGAATTCAGAACAGTCCTAATGTACAGAACTGGGCTCCAATTAATAGGTCACAACTTACTCTTTCTGTACTTTTTGAAAATATAAGCCCAATTATATTTGGAAAGTTAAACAGCTCCCTCATCAATACTGTCTCAAAGACTCAAGATTTTACAGGATCTTTCAGACTAGGAAAAGTACACAACTTGATCATAACACTTTCCAAAAAATTTTTTTTAAGCAAGAAATGAAGCAGTCAGCCCCAACTTCTGCATCACAAACAAGATACTAAATTGTACTGCACGGTAAATTTAAGAAGAAATTGTTACATAAACTGCTGCATCAAGAGTTAACAAGTAATCTCATAATATTTAATCTGTTCCTAGTGTCTACTCCAGATACGTAGCCTCATCAAATAACAGCTATCAAAACCTAATGAAATATCGATGCCGCAATCTGACTTTTCTTATCATATCTGAGTTTGAAATACAAAGTCCAGTGAGAACTTCCTGGTTTTGTGTCAAAGGTGACACTGTTTATTTTCACAAGTACCTGAGAAAATCTTCTCATTTTACTGGATCTCTGGTTCCGGGGTTTTATTAAAAGTTTGTATTTAGCAGCAGAATTATCCAAGCAAGAGGAAAGCTCAGGTGGAGTGTCAAAATTGGCTGCAGGCAAGATGGTACTGTCAGATATCTGGGGAGCTCCAGTTTTAGCACTTCCATGCCTAGCAAACAGCTGACTGTCTGTAGACCGAGATCTAGAAGAAGGACCCAATGTAACCTGAAAAAAAATAAATCCCCAAATAGAGAATCAAACAAAGAAACAAAGACATGAAGATAACAATTCTACAAATAAGGAGACATGTTTATTGGCATTTTAAGGTTGCCTCTTTTTTCTTTTTGACATCTCTTTAAAATACATTGCATTTCCTAATGTTGCACATGGAGTACTGGTGTTAGCAATTCTGCATTTTTAGCTGCTTGAATATCATGCTATACTGTCCAGAGGGAAGGACCAAGTCACATTTAACTAGACGATCTAAAGCACACAAATACATAGCCAGCATGTTTTAGAAGACAGATTTATGAAGAGTACTCAGTTACAGAACCTACAGGGCCAGTTTCCTTTCTGGGTCTGTGCTCCAGCATCTGTGTCTAGTTTCCTACCCACAGTTATGCTGGGCTGGAGCATCTCTAGCTTCCTATACGTCATCAGGTCCCTTCCAACTCTACAACACCCTCCTAAAGACAAAAGAATCAAACATCAGTGGCATTGACACTTAAGTCAGCTTGCGTTTTCTCCTCATGTATTTATATCTGCCAAATAACTAGGGAGTTTACCTGAAATGTAAAATTTCATTTGTAGACTATTTTGGGGAAGGAAAAGATGGACAATTCCTCCTAGAGGCCAATAACTCATCCAGAAACAACTCCTGAATGCTCCAAGGGGTGCAGTACTTTCACGAAGCTGGAACCCAGCTTGCCTGTGCCCTTCACCAAGAACTACCCTAGTCCCAGGGCTGATGCAAAAAAGGAGACTGAACAATTTACGAAAAAGACTCTAAAAAGGCTTCTTCCTTTCTCTCGGATTCAGGTTTTGCAAACAGGCAAAACAATATTTTCAAACTATCTGTCATGGCATTAACATGACGTCTGACAACTCGTGACAGCACTCCCTTTGTAGGCTTGAAATTCCGGTTCATTTCATTAGAGGAGCTTTCCTCCTTTGTCATGCTTTCCTCTGCGGGCTTTCTCCTTCTTTCTTCTTCTTCTTTCTCCTTTCTCTGGAAGTGGTGTTGGATGGGAGAAGGGGAGAGCAGGATAGTGTTCATTTTATTTAGGGAGGGAAAAAGCATCAGTGTTTTCTGCAAGTAGAATTCTGCATTATGCACTGCAGCCAAAAGATAACTCTGTAGTGTAGCGAGGGCCTGCTACAGCTTCCTCAATGGCCAGGGGAAATCTCCCATTGATTTTAGTGGAGGCTGGATCCACAGCTTCTGATCATGCTTTCTATTTAAGAAAAAAAAACTAGCTCAGCCATGCTGAATAATGGATGCTCTCATTAATTTTCACTCTACAATATCTGCAGTCTAGTACTCAAACATGACTAATGTACAACAAACGATACGTGGCTGCATTATACATTAGTACCTAACAGTGAATACATTGACATTTCAGCTCCATGATAAAGATGCAGCACATGTTCTCTTTCAAGGCACGTCATTATTTGCCTGCCTTTCTTCTGGCTTCTGCTTTTCCTCGAGAACTTTGCATGTCTTCTCGTTGGCAGTGCTCAGTGTTGGCCATTACACTGGAAAATCAAGAATCTGGTTTGTTACTTAAATTTCAGCAGCCTGAGTGAATGTCTGCTCTGAGCCAGCTTCAGAAGTCGCCTGTCCCACAAAACCTGGCTCTGGCAAAGCCTGTTAGAGGAGGGGACGGCTGGCAGACCCCTTTCCCCAAACCCCATGTGCATATGGCTCAGCTGTCCTTCAGCTGGTTGTGCTGGGTGGCACAAGGTGGCCCATCCCCAAAGCCAGGATGGGACAGTCGTGATCCTTTTCTCCCTTCTTTGATCCAGGAACCCTTCCCAGAGACAGCAAGGTGTCACTGCTGCCCAAAACCTCAGGGCTGCATTGTGCAAAACTCCTCAGCCCTGCAAGCTGGTCTCCTCTGACTTCTAGAAGCAGGGCTATTCTCTCCGAAATGCCAGGTAGTAGGCACGGCGGTTTGGGAGGAAAGCCTTCAGATGGGGCTACTTTCTGGCTGCGTTCTGAAACTGGACTGGGATGAAGAGAGCTCTGAGCTAAATGGTGGGGCATGTGGAAAAAGCTGAGCAACCGCATAGTCACCACTGTGTCTCAGGAGTCAGCAAGTGAGTCAGAGAGTGATGTTAATGGAACAACAGGGAGACATAAATCCTCCTGTAGCAAACATGCATCTGGACTGGACAAATTTACAGTGAGCCTATACCAGTTTTCAAGAAATACCTTCTTCACGTGTTCTGTTGTTTTTCTTTAAAAATACTAAAGTTTCACTGCATGTAAGCGGTTTTTCAAACAGCTTCATGTGGAATCTAACAAGTGTGGCCAGAAATCTTTACTGAGCCCTGCTGCAGCTGGCCTTGAAATACATTGTGCATAATTACCAAGGAATAGTCAGCTCAGGACTAGCTTCTCTATTTCCTTTCTGCAATTCCCCTCTACCCCTCCTCCTATTTCTAGAAAACGCTTTTCCCTTTACCCCCCATGTTGTTTCCACCATGACTCCAGCTGCGGACAACTAAAAGGGACTCTTCAGAGCCTTTCAAAACCGCCCTTTAATCAGCCAGAACGGCTGGCTGCTGATTGAAGAAAGCCATCTATTTGCCTGTACTCAAGTCCTGAAAACATCATTTCAGCAAAATTCACAGCTCGTGCTGGCTCACGTGGTGAGAATCCGACTGAAGGCTGAACCTCAGACTCCTAAGCAGCAATGTCAGCCACTATCATCAGGCAAACACTTTCTGTATCAGTGCGAGGTAACCTTGTACTTAAAGCAAGAGGATGGGCAGATTTCAGAGGATCTGTTTTGTTCACGGCTCCTCAACAAGCTTCCTCCCTTATCCTATGCATGTAACCCAAGCAGCCTTTACTGCAATTTCCCATCTTTAAAAAAAGGGATACTGTTTCAGCGTCTAAATGTGGTTGGTCGTGTTTGGAGATTAAATCATGTCTGTAAAGTTTGCTAAAGGATATGAGCTATTCTGGAGGGCTTAATTATTATCAATGGGAGATTACTTGGCGTCAGAATTATGTTGATAAATAATCGTAACTTTTATGTTAGATGGACAGGCATTAAAAAAGCACAGCAAACAGACAGGCATGCAATTACATACATCCAAGGTTGTTTTTTGCAGCAGACGGGCAACAAAATAATATTTATGTCTTACATTTCTTTAAAAAACTACTATGCATAATTGCTTGGCCCTTAATACATTTGGCAGAAGTTACCTGTTCTTCTTCTTCACTGCCTGTTCCAGCTAAACTCAAAGAGCTAAGGTGCTTGTGAGAGTCAGAGAACTGTGGGATGGAATGAGGAAGAGATTCAGTAAAAGATGACAAACGAGAAGGATATACTCGTAGAAACCATCTACACAAAGTGCACACAGATACTGACAATGTAAGTTGTTTTTCTCTATAGTCTTAAGGATTAGCAAGGACACTGCAAACATAAAGTGTAAGACATGCAGATAAAGAATGAAATCATGTATAACAAAACTATCATTTAAAAAGAAAAAAGTTTCAAATTCTTTTATGTTTCTTTTTCTGATGACAGCCTAGAAAATCATTAAAGAAGAGAGCTCTCTTATCAGCACATTCAGGGGAGAATACAGATTTTTCAGCCTTTTTTTTAATGCCTGGCAGCTCTCTGTAGTCCCTAAAAAACCCCAGCATCCCCATGCATGCACACAAACACATCCTCTCCTTCCTAGTTCTGCATTTTCTGGCATGATATTTATATTTTAACAGGAACAGAGATTCTAAATAGCTGTTTACACAGAGAGATAGCATTTTCCCATTTTGAGTAAGGTATTTCAGGCATAAAGTAGTGATACATATAGCAAACCAATTATTTCATTCTGCCTTCCACACATAGGTAAAACAAGTCATTAAACACTGATTTTTGTCAACACCAGAACTACTCACTCTTGTTGTTGTGTCTGAATTTAGGTTTTCATGGAGCAAAGACATTTCTGGAGGGCTCCTGGGTAATCCATCATCTTCAGAACTGGTCCCAGCATCCTCTGTTCGCTTTGCATGAAGTCCAAATGGAGGTGGAGGTCCCAATTTCATGGTAGGCTGGAGTTTCAACTTCAGCATGGCATAAAATACATTAGCATGTGATAGTGACGGAGGTTTCCCCAGTACATTTTTTACCTCAGGTCAATGAGTTACCTTTATTTTAACTTCACAATTGAATGATCCAGAGCACAGGACATCTCACTTTAGATGTTCTCTTAGGGAGCCAAACAATCTATCCATTTTTCAACTATCATTTAAGTAGAACCAAGACATGCTACTGCTGTCTAATTAACAAATGGGACATTTAATGTAAGCTGCAGACAGATATTACTTACTAATCAAATGTTCAACCACAAATATTATCCCAAAAAATCAAGCCTGGAAAGACATTCCACCTCTTGCATTTGAAAAAGTTATGTTGTGTAAATTACCTGTAAAGCTCTAATCCGATCAGAAACGTTTTCTTGAGAAAACACTCTTACTGGCCTTGTAGGCTCTTGCCCAGTCTCAGGGATGAAAATGCTGTCATGTGACAAAGCTCTGCTTCCCATAATGCCTTTATGTGTCCTAGAATAATATAACAAATGAGTGAAAACATACAGAGTTTCTTGCCAGTCCTATTACTCTTAACTCAGGTGGTCTGTTGAACATGGAGTGGGAGATAGGTGTGTGCAGCATCCATCACACAAGGTTCCAGACTTTGCCATGAATACAATACAGTCATTCAGGCTAATCTAGGTAACACCTTTAAAAACCAAACAAAAATTTGCAAATGCTGTTATCTGTCACGTTAACAAACTGAATCAAGGTTAAAGACAGTTTAACCCCAGCAATTGAGTTACATCTTATGGAAAAGCTACTGCTCCTTGCCTGGAAGCTAGCAGCCGGGTGGCGTGACAGTGCTGCAGGCAAGCCCAGGTACAAAATGAAGGGAGTTCACATAAACGAGCCTGTACTTGAGATGGACTAACTTCTTGCTAATGTAAGAATGTGTCTTGCAAACGACTGATCATTACCATAGGAAGAATGTGGTACAGCATTTAATGTATCTATCTCTGACATTCAGGTCATTAAGAAAAATATTCCCGGCAATATAGTTCTCACATAGAATCATTTACATAAATCCTTACAAGATGCTTACAAGGTCGTGTGCTCTATATCAAGATCCCTGGGGTTTTCCCTTACGAGCCTGGGGTGGGACATTTTTTCATGGACACTCTTTGTGGGTTGGTGAGAGAAAGCAGGAGGTGCTTTGTGGGTGGCTTCTCTCATATTCTGTTTCTTACTTTGGATGCATGTGTTACGTAACTTCTTTTGCAAATGTTACATGTGGGGCATGAACACCTTGTTTCCTCATGGGAACAGTACAGGAGAGCCACGGACAGACAGCTAGCTGCTAGGAGGTCTCTTGTGCTCATTTTCCTCAGCTTAGCTCATAGCCTAACTGAGCAGGGACCAGAAATGCATGCACATGGCGTTTCTTCTAGGACTCCCTTCTTTTAAATTTTTTAAGTAAGACAGCTATGAAATGGCAAACCAGAGTACAGAATACAGAACTGTTTGGGTTCATGTAACTATCAAGTTATTTGAGCAGACAGTCTAAAGAAAAAACAAAAAAGAAAAAAAACCAGGAGGAGAACTGCGTATTTTTTGATCTTAGATACTGTCATAGGGACATTCAGTAACATAAACAGACATGGCAGAAAGTAACATTTTCCTTGTAATGGCTGCTATAAATATGTTTGATAAAACAATAGCAGGAAAAAGTTGATCTGTATTTCTGCTGCAGAAGGAAGGAAAGCCTGCTGTTTCTGCTTAATGCGTTAGAGACGTTAGGAGAACAATTTACCTAAGTGAAAATGTGATCTCTGCAATGCATGCAGGGTCAGACAGATCCATAGCGATTTGCAAAGTGCGTGCCAGCCAGGGCTGCGATGGCTGCTCAACGCACCGACATTTTACAAACCTGCAACGGCAGCCAGATAAGCAGTGTTGTTGGATGGGCACGTTTACCCCAGCGTGCTACCTTTGCTGTCTCTTTCTAGCAGATGCAGACCCCCCCGGATGCATGGTGGAGCTACCTTACATGTCTCCTCAGATTATGAGCACTGGAATTAATTTTCCTGCCTTTCAAGGAATTTCCTGGTCTTTGTCTGTCTAAACAAATATTAAGAAACAATAATGTAACAACCTTGCAAGTAACGGCACAGGAACATGGCCAAAACAGCCAAAGATCGCATCCACTCGGACATGACCTTGTTGAGTCGTGCAGGAGGGAGAGAAAATCTGACCATCCATGTCTTAAAAATATGTTGTTGAGCAAACAGCAGTGCTATAGCCCACCGGTAGACCTGGTGCTGCCAGCCCGGAACTCCTGGGGCTTCAAGGTGGACTAATATTACTGTTGCCAATGCCACAAAAGACACACACACACAAATTGTTAGTAATTTCTTTTGGTGGTTTGGCGCTGCCTGGTGGCCGCCTGGTATAACGTCGTTGGAAATGGCCGGGATGGTTTGGTTGCCTTTCCCATCCCTGGGCACAGCAGCGTCTCTGGCCTGAGGAGCAGGAGGCTTGTTTGGGGAGGCACAAGAGCCACCAGTGCAAGGACTGGCTTTCTAGGCAGCCAAGGGGCTCTTCAGTCCACCTCTCCATCCAGGAACAAACACATTTGAACTTTAGACCGGGTTTCTCATGGTTACCTTTCAGTAGTGGGCGACGCTTTTGGCAATGCCTGAACGAAGACAGGATTTTCAGAGGCAGACAGATACACAGGCTGGGATTCATCTGGTCTAACTTCAGACATTAAACCACAGGTATCTACATCGGAGCTGGTCACCCCTGGCTCCCGTTTACATTCAGTGGGGAGAAACAGGCACTTCCAGAGCCTGGTTCATCTGAACAACTTCAGACATCTACACAAGAATGATACAAGCTTTCTTAGCAGTGTTGACTTCTCTCTGCTGATTATAAAAGGCAGCTGGTGACTAGCGCAGATGCAGACATTTGTCCTTTGGTCAGATGAATCCCATGTATACAGAAGAAATAAAGGCTTCACAGCCTCTGGTTCCTGCTGATTTTAGTTGCGGTCATCCCCTTATCTCTTCCTTGCTTTCAAAACCCAGTGTAAATGGTTAGGCCTATAAATTTCTTTAACAATCTTTAGGAGTTACATCTTAGGGGCATAAGACAATCCTGGTAAGATATAAGCTGAGTGCCTAATTCATTTTTGAAGATGGGAATTACATTCTTTTGAAACGATAACCCAAGGCTTATTTCTGATTGAATTAAAGCTTTTTTAGTTATTATTTCTTGCTGTACCCCATCCAATTCCCTTGCGATTTGTCTTTCATCAGCCATTTTAATTTGTACTTTCCTGAAAAAGGCAAGTGTTTGAGAATGCTGCATTCTGAACAAGAGGAGGAGGCAATTTTGGGGTGTCTTTAATCTACAAACATTGTAGCAGTTCTGTGTTTGTTTACCAGCTAGAGTCCAAAGACTTACTCAAGTTCATCCTCAGAATCATCATTAACGTGCATGTCGTGAGAGGCTGCAACATCACTTGTTGACTGGAATAACTTTGGAGTGCTGCTCCCAGAAGACAACGTCTCTTTCCTTTTCTTTTTACCAAAAAACTTTTTGAAAGATTTGAACTTTGATTTTTTTTTTCCTAAGTGGAGAAACATAACGAAGATGCAATCAGCAGTACGTGCAAGTTTTTGGAACAATAATAATTCCTTTATAATTTCTGCATAAGTGGATTTTTTTCCTAGAAAATGCAACACAGTCTGCTCTTGCATTATGTCTTTTAAGACTACACTGATAGCATGAAATTACTATTATCTTGGAGAATGGATTGCAATGTTTATGACACATAAGAAATAACCTATGGTGTAGAATCTTTCCTAATAGAGTTTCTACTTGCCTCTTGAGATAATTAGACTGTGAAGAAAAACTTCAGTATTAACAGCCTGGGATATGGAGAAGAAATTACAGCTTGGAAACCCACTGCCTTTGTTCAGCAAGCTAAATAGTGATGATAAGGACAATGTTACC
This sequence comes from Mycteria americana, assembly GCF_035582795.1. NCBI lineage: Eukaryota > Metazoa > Chordata > Aves > Ciconiiformes > Ciconiidae > Mycteria > Mycteria americana. The sequence goes on from NC_134365.1 coordinate 149,735,694, forward strand.
AAAACCAATTTAAATGCAGAAAAGGCTTACATAGGTGGAATGAGCAGTGTTGGGAGGCTAATGCTTTAAAAATATCAGTTTTCTAATACATCCCAGAATATTTTGAATGCTAATTACGAGACTCAATGGATCACAAAGTATTAAACTGGAAATCAAGCAATAATCTTGAAAAGCAATGCTAGTCTGCTCAGTGAGGAAAGACTTGAATTAGGATCAGTTGCAAGCTCTGTGAAGGAAACTACTTCAAATGAAATCAGCGTTTTGCACAAGACATCCCAACAACTTGTGCCTGTCCCATATAAGTTGGCATGACAGTACTGCAAAGCATCCCTGTCAACATTTCACTCATCATTGGATCTTGTTGGGTAAAAAAGTTAACTTGGTCATAAGATGCTACAAAAATCTTATTTCAAGCCTCTGAAAATGTCAAAAATATAACAGCTCTTGGAGAAAGGAGGAAAGAAAGGGAGAATGCATTCTCTAAACAAACAGATTCACTTCTATGATAGAGCTAAGGCATTGAAGCTCAAGAAGTCACAGCACTTTTCATTCACTGGGGAAGGGAGCAATTCTACCTGAATTGTCCTCTCCATCTCCTTCAGTCTCTCGCATCTTAGGGTCCATTATCCTTGAGGAACTCATGTGACAGTCACTAAAGGAGGCAGAAAAAGTGTCAGTCGTATCAACAAAATAACAGTACTTCACTATATATGTGTATACATACATACAGGCAAGTTACTAAAATATAAAAATATAAAATAATATGTTATGAATATGCTTTTATATATAAATACGTTGCCAATATATGTATTATATCTATATATAAATATACATAAAATATAAGATATCCCATAGGATGAAGCTTATTAGGTTAAGTTATAATAAATTCCATAGAATATTTCCACTTTCGTAAGACAATAGTACATTATGGTTTAGTTAACCAACTAGCCTCTCCTTACTAAAAACTGAGTTTGATGAGATTCTCAAATGCTTCTAAAAGCATGCATCAGAGGAGGCGGCCTTCTTTGAGTCTCCTTCTCTGCACCTATTCAGGACCACAGACAAAATGTCTTTGAGATAATTACAGCACTTGGGTAACATGTACGAGTAACATTAGTAAAGAACCACACATAATTTTCCTTTATTTATATCCAATTTAAAGTATTCTGCAGATTCTAATTTTTCTTCTATTTTAAGCAACTTGTGAAAAGGTAACAACTCTTTTTATTCTTTTGTTCATATAGTCAACAGAAAAGTACAAGTAAAAATAAAACTATTGATTTTCTTCTTTTCTTCTCTCTTCTTTGCTTTTTGGAAGCAAAATATCACTTTGCTTATTAAGGTTCCTAAATTAAAAAGTATTTCCAAAACTGTAAGTCCATGTAAGGACATCTCCCAAGCCTGAGGACAGAATATCTGTAATTTAAAATGCATTTCCAGAGCAGTAGTCTGTTTGTGCTCTCTTTTCTTCATCTGGAGAGCCATAATTTCATGGTCAAGGCAGAATCAAGTCACGGATGCCATTGACTGGATGGTGAGTTAAATCACAGAATCACAGAATCGTATAGGTTGGAAAAGACCTTTAAGGTCATCGAGTCCAACCATAAACCTAACACTACCAAGACCACCACTATACCATGTCCCTAAGCACCTCATCCAAACGGCTTTTAAATACCTCCAGGGGTGGTGACTCAACCACTTCCCTGGGCAGCCTGTTCCAATGCTTGATAACCCTTTCAGTGAAGAAAAGTTTCCTAATATCCAGTCTAAACCTCCCCTGGCGCAACTTGAGGCCATTTCCTCTCGTCCTATCACTTGTTACCTGGGAGAAGAGACCGACCCCCACCTCTCTACAACCTCCTTTCAGGTGATGTAGAGAGCGATAAGGTCTCCCCTGAGCCTCCTTTTCTCCAGGCTGAACAACCCCAGTTCCCTCAGCCGTTCCTCCTAAGACTTGTGCTCCAGACCCTTCACCAGCTTCGTTGCCCTTCTCTGGACACGCTCCAGCCCCTCCATGTCTCTCTTGTAGTGAGGGGCCCAAAACTGAACACAGTATTCGAGGTGCGGCCTCACCAGTGCTGAGCACAGGGCGACGATCACTTCCCTACTCCTGCTAATGCTGCAGGGCTGTAATGGTGACAGATGCTCATGCCACAACCTGGATGGGAGGGTGAGTACACTGTGGCTATTTTCATCCTCTGAAGTACCAGCAGACTTAAGTAACGGGGCTCGTAAATTCAAAGAGTTAGTGAAATGGAAAAGAAACATTTATTACTCAAGTCTAAAACACGACGCGTTGCCTGAACCATCAGCAAGTGCTTGAGCCGGGCTGTGACGAACGGCTGCATGACAGCCACAGCAAAGGCACCTCTGCTGCCCAGCGGCTCCGGGGCTCCCCTGCCAGCCGGACCCGCACGCTGGTTGCAAAACACCCCCTGCTACCACCCATTGGGAAACCAAACCAGAGTTAAACACAAACACGAGGGTGAGCAACTTTTGGTCAAGGGCATCTGCCTTACATAGGGAGAACTAGTAAGGAACCGGCCCTAGAAAAGAACAGACATGGATGATACATATATTTTTAAAGTAAATGCCCACTGGGAGGTGACAGATAAATACGTATTGCGGGCTGTGGCATATCTAGTCAATTATTAAACAGGCTTGGGATGTCTCAGATTCACACTGTCACGTTGCAATAGCAATGGCAGGAGTGCAAATCAATACCTTCAAAGCCTCAGCTGTTATATACATGCCCTGTAGCATCTATAAGCTACATGGATTCAGAGGTGGGATCCTACAGTCTCTATATAAATTATGGATGCCATAACTCAGATCCCCAGCTGTGGCCCACTGGCATAGCTCCGCTGCATCCAGCTGCACTCAGGTGAGGGTGTATTTTTTTTTATCCAAATGTTTATATGCCATACGTCACTAGTTCTGAATAGCAAAGCCACCGGGGGATAAATAGCCACATAATGGAAATGTTAGCTTGAAACATGCAGGCAAGTATAAACACGTTGCCTCTGGCAAAATTCAAGCAAATAATATATTATATTTCTGACAAACCAGAAATGTGTTGTTGTCCCATCCCAAACCTTAGCAGCCAGTTTTCTAGAGAATAAAAACGATTAAAAAAAAGTTAGCTCCACCATAATGTCAGAGAAGATTTGTGTGACGGATTTGTGACATCTGAGGTCACGAAGAGTGTTTCCACTGGGTGTGCCAAACATTTGGGGACAGTAATACATGGCCAGGGTATACATCTCCTCACTTAGGGAAAACAGAAGGACACTGAACCCTGATGAGCTCTCTCCTTGCCAGCCACGCATCTTGAAGCAAAGTCCTCGCTCCCCTTCTGACCTCACGTGGCCATTCTTCAGGTCTACCATGTTTTTGCTGTTTTCTAAGGTTATTTTAAGAATTAGTGTGTCTTTCCAAAAAGTGGCCCAAGACCTGGGGGAGGCAGCCCGCCACCGCTGTGCTTTTGGGGATGTCTCTTGCAAGGGCGCAGCACGGGGCGCAGGGCTGGAGTGCCAGCTTGTGAGAAGGAGGCAGGTCCTTGGCCAGCATTGTGTGATTTGATATACTACTTATATAGAACTTGTTTAGCATAACTTGCTTAGCATTAGTAGCTAAATTTGCTGAAGCCTTAGGCCGCAAGCTGTGAACTTTCACGTAGATATGTTGAACTTTACGTAGTCAAGTAAAAGAAGGCCCCAGAGCTGGTTCAAGCCAGAAGATAAGGAAGCTACATTCATTAACAGGAGCTGCAACCTTAGAGATAAGAAAAAAAATGGCCCGCCTAGAGACAATGAAGAACGGGAAGACCCCAGACCCTAATGTTACTACTGGTCCGAACTGTCCCATGAGGGGTGGGGAATTTACATTGTAAGGGTATAATTGCCCAGGGATTTCTTTGTTTGAGGTCCCTCTTCGGAGGCACCCAGCTCGAGCTGTAGCGCTATTAATAAAAAGTACTTTTATAGAGGAATCTATCTTTCGGCTTATCAATTCAGCAGAAACCTAGATTCGAACCCTGTTATGGTGGCTGGCACGCATAATTTCCATAACACCAGGTCCCACCACCGCTGCCGGAGTTGTCCCTGGACGGCTCCCCAGTGTCGCCTGCGGGAAGAGCTGGCTGCTTCGCTGTGGGAGAGCTGCCAAAGAGATCCAGGCGGTGTGCGGGGAGGAAGGCTGTTCAGGTAAGAAGAATTTGGAGTGAAGCAGAAAGCGACCCGAGGTGCAGGTCAGAGGTACCCGGGGTGGAGAAGACACCGGCTGCAAGTACCAGCGGCCTCTGCCTCCTGTGCAGGAGCCCAGAGACTCTGATGTCCCCAGCAGGGACATAGTTATTTTAAATTATAGTCATAGTTATTTTAAATTACAGTAAATAAATCCTAGAAATTTGGGTCAGATGGGCAATATTGGTTTTGCAGTGGGGGGACTGTAAGGCTTTTATAAAAACTGCATCTCAACTCAGCATGCAATTATAAGGATTGGGGAACTGTGTAGACCTTTCAGGGTCCAGAGCTTACGAGTGGATATACCTCAGGTTTTCAGTTCAAAAGGCAAGTTTCCAGCCTGAACCCAGGGCTTGAAGTGACTTTCCCAGGGCCACGCTGGCTGACGCGCAGGAGGAGGAGGCAGTGGCAGCCCTCGCCGCAGTCACTATGTTGTCCAAACACGAGCTGTGACGAGGACCACGAGGCATGGCCGCCCGCCCAGCACCAAGGGTGCGGGAGGAGTTTTATGGCTGCTATTACCAAGGGGAGATTTGTTCACCTCAAGGGATGAATGGGCACCTGCTTCCTTAACCTGAGGACAGTGGGGGGGTGTTGGCAGGCGGTGGAGGGGACTGAAAGGAGTTGCGAAACACTTGGCAGGCAGTGTGCTGGTGGCCGGGTTTTCGGAAATATGTTCGAAAGTCAACAGATCGATTTTTAGCAAACCTTGATTTTAAGCAAATACTGAAGCTGAGACTTAGCCACTTGCTTGAATGTTTTGCTGAGTGACAGTTTCCACTGGAGCAATATCAGCATGAAAAAAACCACCGATAAAAAAAAAACCAAACATGCAAAAACACAGCTGAGATACTGGCCCCCGCTGAGCATCCGACGGCTGCTGGAGATCCCTTTGCACCCCTCTGCAAGCAGGGCGCTGCCCTGCTTAGGTTCTCACCAAACCTAGCTGTAGGCAATCACATTAATTTCTACCTTAAAATTTACGATGACATATTTATTGGCGTGGAGGAAAGTTGCTTTTCCTTTTAAACTCTTCCTTTGCTGTTAGAGAAACGCCGGTTTTCACCGGCTCACCACCCATCACAAGATAACTCTATTTTCTTTCCTAAATACATGAACTCGGAGAACTGTTCTATCTATATCTCCCCTTTTTCCTTTCGTATAACCTATTTTAACAATACCTTTAGGCAGGTTTTCAATCTTTCAAGCTTTTTCCTCAGTGTCTGTAACAAAACCTCTGGTATTAATACATTCATCATACAAGAGATTCAATTAAAACATGATACTTAAGAGCAGAGAAAAAAAACAGAGGCCAAAGTTTACCCTTGGTATGACTATAACTGCAACTGCTTGTCACTTCCCTGACGTAAACAGAGATTTGATTGTTTGCTCTGGAGCTAAATTTTATCTTCCTGAAAGCTTTGCTTAAAATCTATGACGGCCTGCAAGTTTAATAGCTGTGGGACGAACTGCTGACAAAATCCAGCAGCTTTGAATTGGCACCCACCAGCACAGCTGGTGTTCAGTGAGCACTTATGCTTGGATCTGGAGTCTCAGCTGCAGAGCGGGGCTGCTGAGCTTTCTCATTTCCAGTTTCCCCAAGGATCTGCTGAAGTCCATCACTAAGTTAAATCACCCTGTGTTCTGAAGACTCAGCAGGATTCACATCCTAGAGGAGCAGTCTGCATCACTTCTCCTCCTCTGTTAGCAAGGGCAAGATTTACCACACTGCTGGCAGTCGTACTGTTTTCCTCTTCTTTTTTTTTTTTCCTTTGCATTTTATGTGTGGTTCTTTTCACAGTGGAATGCTAGAGATACCTGGTTTATCAATTTATTATGAGATTTTATAAGCCCAAAATGTCTGATGATAAATTGATAAATATTACCTGAGCTTATAACAGTATTTTTTCTATATTGGACTTTTCCCAGCAGAGACTTTTTTCCACTTTCCTTCTTCCTTCCCATGCCCCTTCTAGATGAGCTAAGATACAAGAAATACAGCTGAGACTACGTGAGTGCGGAGAATAGAGAGGGAATATGACAGCACAATGGGTGTTTATTCCCCTTCCTATCCCTCTCAAATGTCAGTACATTCAAAAGCATGTATCCAAAGAATCACAGCTGAACCGAACAACAGCAATTTACACCTTTTATTCCTATGTCGTATAAGAATATTCTATTTCTAGTAGGCAAAGAAACATGAGGAATTAAAGTAATTTAAAAAAATCTAAATTTAGGGAAATCATTTCACATGAGAGGAAGATCTGCCCTTTTCTCTCTCCAATATCATGAGATGCACTAAAATTCCTACTGGTATTACACAGCCTTGTGGATTTGGGAAAGAAAATGCAGGGGTTCTGGGGATATAGAGAAAACCCAAATACTCAGAAACATTCCTCTAGCTGAGGTAGTGTGCTGGTTTTGGCTGGGGTAGAGTTAATTTTCTTTATCATAGCTACTATGGGGCTATGTTTTGGATTTGTGCTGGAAACAGTGTTGATAACACAGGGATGTTTTAGCTATTGCTGAGCAGTGCTTACACAGAGCCAAGGCCTCTTCTGCTTCTCACCCCACCCCACCAGTGAGTAGGCTGGCGGTATACAAGAAGTTGGGAGGGGACATAGCTGGGAAAGCTGACCCCAACTGGCCAAAGGGCTATTCCATACCATATGGCGTCATGCTCAGCATATAAAGCTGGGGAAGAAGAAGGAAAGGGGGGGACGTTTGCAGTGATGGCGTTTGTCTTCCCAAGTAACCGTTACGTGTGATGGAGCCCTGCTTTCCTGGAGATGGCTGAACACCTGCCTGCCCATGGGAAGGAGTGAATGAATTCCCTGTTTTGCTTTGCTTGTGTGTGCGGCTTTTGCTTTACCTGTTAAACTGTCTTTATCTCAGCCCACGAGTTTTCTCACCTTTACTCTTCCAATTCTCTCTCCCATCCCACTGGGGGGAGTGAGCGAGCGGCTGGGTGGGGCTGAGCTGCCGGCTGGGGTTAAACCACAACAGGTCGTAACGGAACCAAACACATCCTAAATACCAGAGGTGAAGACTGAGGCAGCTTTTCCTCACCCACCCCCTCTCTGAGGGCTCACACCTGAAATGAAGGCACCACCCATGGGCTATGCAGCCCCTTCTCCTGTCACACGGACCACAGAAAGGGGACAGCTCGACGTTTCCAGAGGGAGCAAGCCCAGGGCTCCCACTGCGATCCCCTGCCAGCAGCAGGCACAATCAGCAGAGCTTTCACACCTCTGGAGATGCTTCAGCTCTCTGGCACGTGGATTAGCATGAGCACCATCCGGACACAGCTCCAGGATGCCACACTGTGGCATAGCACAGGTCCAAAGGCATGTCGTGATCACTTGCCTCCCAAGCAAAGGTTTATCCCTGCAACTGGAGCAGACTGTGTGCTGAAGACATTGCGCAACAGGGTGTGCTAGAAGGAAGTGTAAGGAGCTTGCGATGGGGAGGTATTCACACAGTGCAAGAACCCCTGCTGTTCAACACGCCTCTCTGCTTAGACCTTCTCTTCCTAACAGAGATCCCAACATCACCCCCTCTTTCAAGCTCTCAAACCACTTTCAGTGCTCCCAAGTGATAACGCTTGAGCCTAGCCAAAACTAAATCTCTCACAGCGTGTCCAATTATAAAAACCTTTCCAGAAGTCATCCATCATCTTGAGCTTATGTTACTAAGATAAACCTCTCCTCTCTACCCCCACTTCTGCAAGAGGAGGTCTAGGAAGCACGGTGAAGCGCTCCCCCTGAGCTAGCATGGCACGTATGAGCCCAGTTTTAGGAATGTCCACATGAGTGAGATGCAGGTCTCTGGGAATCCAATTAGTTTGTATAAACACATCCAAAAAGCTCACATAAAGGGACAGGAGAATTTGATAACAATTGCAACACCATTTCCAAAGCCATATATCTTCCTGCTCCAGACATCTCTTTATGTCAAAGGAGTACAGATTTCACTTTTTATTCAGCCTCCAATTTTTAAATCAAATTAACAAATGCACCTGAGTCCATGCTTACATACACACAGCCATCCTAGGAGCTTCATCCAGAGTCCCAGAACTGTGACTGAAGGGCCACCCTGCCTTTCTACCATATGTCAGCACCTATACAGGATCTGTACATATTCTAGCTGCGTCCCCATCCTTTTTGAATTACTAAAAATAATTTACCCAGAGAAGACATATTTTCCGAGAAAACGGCACTGTTTTCCTCTACCAAATCTATATAAAATATCAAAGATAAACTTCATGCCAAACCAAGAAGAAAAACGCCCTGTCACTTTCTGTATACAACTTCGCCTTTTGTTTTCAAAGTTGGGCAGAGGTTACCTCCTTCCATTTTCTTCAAATGTTTTGAATCAATAAACAAAAAGTATTACTTTGCAAAGTCTCTGACTTCATGTGTTCTCTGCTTGTTTTAATAATTTAGTGCGGATGCTGTTAGCACCTACTTGTTTACGCTGACTGATGTCCATGGGGACATCATCTTCAAAATGTGGTATTTTCACAAATGGTTTGCTGTCTAAGACATGATAGTTTGTTATCTATCTTCATCAGTCTCACACTGAACCTGGTACACCTTCCCCACCTTTTCTTATCTGCATTATTGGTTAAGAAAAGGTTTTGTTTCTTTGCTTGTGGCTGACATTTTCCTCTTATGTTATTAGAAAAACTGTATATTGCACAACCACGGTGGTGTGGTGAGAGCCTGGGTGCCACTCCTCATGCTCAGAGCAAGGCTGGCTGCGAGTAGCTTTGCTACCAGCATTCTCTCCCTGGCTGCATGGGTCCTAGGCCGGCATCAGGGGACAGCACCCAGCCTGAACACAAAGCCAATGCCCTCCTCTTTAAAACGCTGCTTTTTAGGGATCCTCCCATCCTCTTCCCAGTCGCTGTCAAAATGAATAGAGCTAGCTGTTGAGTGATTTGCCCTTTCTCTCAGAAATGACTAACAGAAGTTAGTTGCACCAACATGTAAATCTCTTCCAGTGTTGCTCCCTGTGCCAGAGTTTGCTATTCCTCCACCTCCAGCATCGGTGGAGGTGGAGGAATAGCAAGCTGTGGCACAGGGACCAGCTACATATAACTACTGACACGCAGAGTAGCTGGTGCTACTCTGCACCAGCCCTTCCCTTTGCAGTACTCATATCTATCACTCAGATCCCCCGTTGCATACTGTGTAAACATAAGGTGGTGCCCGATGTCCCTGTGATCACTGACAGAAGAGACATCAAGGGAGCTCAAGTAATGAAATACCTGCTAAAAGGAAGATGGGAGGGGGGAGATAGGATACAGCTCACTGCATGGGCTCCCCTTCTGAGCCTTTGTGCAAACAGGGCGAGACCTGCCATGACCAGCATGTTGGACTTCACGAGCTACGACAGGAAAAACAGAAGAGGCAGCAGATGCATCTTTCCAAGCCTTTCAATGGGTTTTCTGGGTGTTCAGTTGGTTTTGCTTGCTTCTTTCACTACTGTTGGGCAATGCGTGTTTTCCTTCACCTAACCAGCCCAAACTCCTCCCTGGTGCATCTGTCCCTGTTTATTCCAAAGGCTGTGCAGTTTCTCGTGTCGGATCCTCACCAGCCCTTCTGCTGTGCCCCTGCCAACAGCACATTCCTTTCTCTATTACAAACACAACGCATTTCCAAGGGACGGGGGAAAACACCCTGCTCGCTCTACCTGTTTTTTCCAAGACTTGATAGACCTTCCTTCCCGCATCGTTTCTGAGAGAAATAAGAAACACTCCACAAAATAAACTTTCCCCCCAAGCAGCTTTTGAAAAGTGAGCTTTTTGTTTTTAAATAAGTGCATTGCAATAGAACATGCAAACATTGGTCAGAAGTGGTCAGAAGGCACCACTGGGATTGCCCAGTCTGTGTCCTGGATAGAGCAAGGAATAGGTTGTCCCCCAGAAGGCTGCAGGGAATTCTGCTTCCCTGATAGAGCTCAGTAACTCGGGGGTACACACCTTGTCAAAGGCCACATTTTGTTCATGGGAAAAGCCTTAGCTTGCACACTTTCTTTAAACAAAAAAACCCAACAAGAGAACAAACCAAACAACTATATAAAAGAATTAAAAGGGAGGTGGGGAGGAGTTTACACTGGCAAAAGAATAAAGGAAACTCATGTGAAATGTCTTATTCCTATGGAGTAACCCCTTCCTTCTTGCTTTCAGTTCTCTATTTTTTGTGATTTAATAGAGGGGCCAGGAGATCTATTCTACCAACATGGAAAGCATTATTATTAAAAGACCTGTTAGAGTAATAAAGCCACTTTGGCTCTCCTTCTTCTTTCTCAGCACGCAGGGATAATAAAGACATAGCTGTTTAACACAAAAACACAAGACCTCCCCCGGCCGGCTCCCTACCAGAGATCCTCTCCTATATTTAGGAGCACAAACAGCTCGACATACTACCAGAGTTTTAGGCTTGTATCAGCCACCTTTACGGCTAGAAGCATAATCTGTATTTTGAACTTAAATAATATCAAGTGTTCATGTAGAGTACTTTGGCTAATAATGTTCTGAAGAAGTTAATCTTTTTTGTACAATAGCAGGCTAACGTCACTCAGAATCAAGGGTCAGGAAAGTATTAAAAATTCACTGTGCCTCTCCTTGAAAAGCAATAGAAAAGAAAGTAAAATGTCTTGCTTTAGTTAGAACAAAATTACATTTGATTCTACATGTCACAATTGCAATTATTCTTGAATTCAGCACTGGGAACATTCCTGAAGCTATTTCACAAAAATAATTATACCAGGTCTTTTGGTATTCAGAATAAGTAGAAATATCAACATTGTTGTAAGGTCTCAATACCTTTAAATTCAAGGAAACATAACAGGGCTTTCATTGATCCTTCCTTGCTTTTTGGAACCATGAATACAATAAATTGTCTATATACCTATGTACACACACACACACTTACTTTGTGGCAAAGAAAGAGTAAGTCTAACCTGGAACCACAGCAAGCCCTGAGGAATGGCACACTCGCATCTGCTGCCCCATCAATTAGCCTAATGTAAGCGTGTTTTTGTACAGTGCAGAGGTTAATTGGAGCTTAAGATGCAGAAAATGTTTAGCACTACCCAGAATGACATCCTTATTCAGCTTTATCTGCTATTCTGAAGGAAACACAGTGGGCCAAGTTAACCAGACAATGAAGGCAATTGCTAACATCAGAGCTGAATGTGGCCCAATTTTCATCCTTTCTGAGTCTATCTATACTGCATGGAGTATTTATTCTCAGCTGCATAATGTGTGGTGTACTCAACAGTGTCATTTCAACAGTTTTATTAAGTTTCTTTAAAAGTTAATGATAAATCTTTTCAAACATCATGTTCATCTGAACACAGAATATAGCTATATCTCAGGCCTACTTCCAAATATTTTGCCATTCATGTGATGAAAAATACAGTCTGGTTTGGCCAAACACAAGTAATGAGGAAAGTACATGAAATAAAGAGATTAGGCTGGGCTTTACTGGCTTCCTTGGGAATTCCTATGCTGTAAAGATGAAGTAATCATTGTGATCATTTATGCACCATGTGCAGAATAGTTTTAATATTGAATATTGAAAGAAGAGCAAAAAGAAAGGAGGTAGGGAACGCAAAGAGAATGAATTAAGTATTCTAAGAAAAGCCTGAGCACTTCCAGGCAGATACACCAGCCTACCAGTTGAGACTAGCCAGAACATAAGCAGGTTGATTTCCAGGAGCTGCTCATGAAAGGTGCCATCAGGGGCCCTCAGTCCTCAGCACTCCCTTGGCTTTGCCTCGTTTCAGCCCACACCGCTCTGCCGAACCGGCTGCAGTCATGCGCTAACCTGGAGTCACCTCGGATGCAGGGATAACAAGAAGCCATGTCTCCAGCCCAAGGACCGGTTCTCCCTCCTGGGTCATCCTAGCATGAAGGAGCGGCAAGGAAGGAGTGAGATCCGGCTGGAGCCGCGGGAGGGCAGCGGGAGGTGGTGGGGAAGGGGAGCATCTTCCCCTGCATTCCCTCTGCAAGGCTCTGGCTGCAGACTCAGAGGCCAGTTTCTTCCTCAACATCCACACGAACCGTCCAAGAGGTACAGCCACTGTCAGCGCAGTCTCAGTCCTCTGAAATTTCCCCAGGCAACAGCGCTCACATATTTCAGCAATAACTGCTACCTTGTAAACACATTCCACATTCCTGTTGTGTTAAACCCCACAGGCCAAACGCAAAGCTGAACGGCCTCTTGTCTAACTGTTGTATGAGACTCTCTCTGAAGAGGTACGTGTGGCAGGCTTTTAATGGGGAAGGACCTTATTTAGCCTCTTTTGACCCTTCCTAATTTAGTCCCTCTCAGCTTTCAATCGATAATCTTGAGCCCAGATGGGACAGAGATGAGCCATGGGCTCCTTTCTCTTTCCTCCACCTGAGTAACACTCACATCACTTCCAGAAAAAAGAGCACGAGATTTTTAATGCAAGGTCACAGCAATACATGTCTACCGCAGGGGTTTCAGGCAGGAGTCCAGTTAAGTTGGACAGTCTTCCTAACCCAAATAATTCCTTACATGAACGGACTGGAAGGTTGCTTTCTGACCACGCCACAATAAACAACATTGCTGAGTCCTTTCATCTTTGCTCGGAACCTTCCTCCACAATCTACAAGAAAATCACAATCAAGGATTTCACAAATGTAAGAGCCCTATTTTTTTGTCATTTACTCCCTCACGACATGTACTTGCAAACTTTTCATTCTTACTATCCATTCAGGACATATTTGTTATTTTGTGTTTGAAAGAGAGGAGATATTTTCCTGTAGCTCTTTTCTCCCTGTATACTTGGAGGTCTGCGCTCCAAACCACACTCTGGTCCAAAACAAGGATACGAGCAAATGGAAATAACTGCCACTTGCTCAGATTCTTGTTTTCTCCTTCACTCCTTCCCTGAAGCAATAATCTCAGTGAAAATAACTTCTGGCAAGTCACTCTGCACGTTTCACCTCCAGTTGCCACTTCAGTCTTGCAGACTTTGGAAGTCAATACCCTGAATGCAGCTTAGCAGTTTTTACTGCTGCCTTGTCAGAAGTCCAGAGCCAAGTCTCTAGTGCACCCTACACCACCTGCACAAGCCCACTCATTCCCTTGGACTGGGAAGTAGAACGCATTTGCATGTGCCAATTTGTCCAGGCCAAGTAACAGTGAGTGCGTGTGCTCATATATTCAGAAGATTACATGCAAAAATGCTAGATGCAGAACAAAATGAGGAGGGCGGACTGGAGAAAGTACAAGAAAGGACAGCACTGAAGAGCTCAAACCTTCCCTGACAGCGTTTATAACAGTAAGGGACACAGTCACTGGGAGGGCTCCTGCTCGTTATCTATCCAGAGCAGCAGAAGAATATGCTACCAGTCACAGTGTCATACTGATTGTGCATCCTCTCTCATCTGCAAAACAGATGGATCCAGCCCTGACAGCACTTTCATCTTAAACCAGTGCAGGAGGACAGGTGATAAACATCACTATATGATGCTGCTACTCCTTAGGTTTAACTTCCTAAGGCAACAGCACTTACGTGACTGCACTGTCTATCTTGCTCCATTTTCCTGTTTCCCCACCGCTCTTGAAGCCTTTGGTCCTTTTCAGCTGAGTTCAATGGAGAGACACATCTCAAAGCTATGAAGCTTCTACCAGTTTTGCGAAAACTGGTGATCGTGCAGAGTCCCCACTGCAGGAAAGCCAAGAGCAGGAGGAAGGCAGTTGCTTGTTCCTCTTGCTAGCCAGCAGAGCAGCCAGTACACCTGTAGCCCAGGCACAGGCCTGATGAGGCTCTAGGCTGGCTGTTAGAGGATATGGACAGTTCCGGGCATGATGGAGAGTCAGGAAGAGAAGGGAGGGACTGAGAAATGAAGTCCTGCAGAGAGCACATGGGGGGGGTGCATACTGCAGCAGGGGAGCATCACCAGCCTGGCGGAAGCCAGCCGCTATTTAGAAAACGACGCTGATGTTATCATGATGCTGCCGCTTTACTTGGAGATGGAGAGAAGAAAAGAGAGTGGAAGAGGCAGCTGCCAGCTCTTGCGGCCCTCTCAAAGTCCTGAGATTCAGACCTGTCCCTGACCTCAAGTCACATGGGACTTTCTGGAGAACATCACGGCGTTTCAAGAAACTGTACTACAAAGGTAGAGTTGTTTCCACTCATACCCCTACAAAGCCTACCATGATGAATTTATGCTGAACCAGTCCATACATATACAATGTTGGGATGACAACCAGCCTACAACTTGAAAAGGCTCTCCAAAGGGGGAAGAGAATTGTTGGCACCCGCATTTTACAGATGGGTACAAAAGTATGGAGAGATTAAATTCTTTTCCTGATGTCCTCCAAGAAGCATCTCTCAGAGTAGGGACCACAGTGAGTCTGTCATACGGAAGCAGTGCTCAGCTCCAGGCCTGTCCCTTGGTCCGGCTCTGCTGGAGCCAATGGCGCAGACTGAGGTGCCCTCTCTGGTCCAGGGCCCAGCTCCCCATGGCACCCCGTGGCACAGTGGAAAGCAGGAGGCAAAGGGAACCGGATCCTGCTCCCTGGATCTCCCTTGGAAGGGGTCCCATGGACCACTGGTGGGGAATACACTGGGAGAAATGTCCCCCTTTCCCACATCATCACTTGCCCTCAGTCTCTTCTCACTTCTACCACTGGGGCAGAAATTCTCCCTGTCCTCCTCTGACCTGAGGAGCACTTTCCTTGTGAAACCCCTCGCTGTTTTAAGATCCCTTTGGCAGAAAGCTCTCACGTGCACATTTGTTCCTGGCTGTATCTCCCTCTAGGCAATGAAGAAAATAAGACACTTCAGATATTAATAGGTCTAAATCACCTTACTCCGAGGAGACGCCTCTGTGTGCAGGATAGAGGGAAACCAAGGTTACCTAGCTGTTCATGGTCAGGTGCTCTGCATTCCCATCCCCACTGTCCTACCCCCTGTGCCAAGTAAGCCCCAAAGGCTACACAGGAACCTGGCAATGATGTTTAAAAGGGGCAGAAAGGAAAAGACCCATTTGGGGACTTACCCCATTTGTCCCCAGACTCAGTTCTTTGAATACACCACAAATGTTTTACTTCAATACTCAAAGCCTGATGAGATGCAGGTTATTAATTTATGACTATGACAAGATTATTATCATTAATTTAACATGTGCAGGCACTTAACTAACTACTGTTGGGAAATATTTGTCATTAATTCAAAAATTTCCTGCCTGCAATTTGGCAGATAGAGTGTAAGTAAGTGAGCTGCAGAAATCCAGCATGACATAAAGAGCTCTCATCTGCCATCACCTTTACACGTGACTGTACAATACTTGAACTCTGCCTGATTTAAATGAGCACAACAAAATCTACTGCAGCATTCATAAATTAAATGGCATTGGCATTCAGATGCTAGAAAAATCTAACCTCAGAATATGCTCTTCCAGACATAGGAAGAGGAGCAGAGGCGCACACAACCTCCCCATGGGGAGCGAAAGGGACACCATTGGGAGAGAGGGTGGCAGAGCTGTATTCCTAATCAAAGCTCAGAAGGCAAAGCTGTGTGAGCAAAAGCTGCTTGTGGTGGGCTTTCCCTCCGCCTCCTGTGGGCCTGCCATGATCTCAACCAAGTCAGGCAGTGTGGAGTAAAACCACTGAAGTGGTTTCATTCTGGGGCAACCCGTCTTTCAGGCATGGCACAGCCCTCCAGGACCATCCCACCACTCCTGGGGAGGGAACTGCCCGCCTCAAACTGTTTCACTTGCTTTCCCAGGGAGGCAAGCAAAAAATCTGTGTGTACAGTACTAGTTACAGCAATAAATCAAAACTCATGTCCAAAATGACCAGTCTCATGGCACCTTTGAAGGGTCCTAGCATTTCTTGGCTTTTTCTGATCCCTTGGGCAGGTCCAAAGTAACAGAAGAGATGCTCAGCACCCATCCAGTGTCTTACATAGTTTAGTGAACTGTTTTGCCCACAAAGGCTCTTCAGCTCTGTGTTTTTGTAAGTCCTATCACTATCAGATGCATCCTACCTATCAGCCCCTTCCCAGCGCAGGGGGCATTGCTGGGCCTTTTTCAGTTCTCTCATACAGTACAGTCTCCTGAGGAATGGCAAGTTTTGGTACACCTAAATCTTTGAGCTTTACATAGGTGTGTCAGGATAAAACTTGGTAACATACTACCAGAGGGGACTTCCTGAGCATTCAGTCCCCTGTTGTTGCTGGCAAACACTCCATATAATCCTTTCACAGGCTGATTAAAGTCTTATTTTGAAAACTATTCAATTTTCCCTATCCCTTTGACTGAAATGCTATTCCAGAACTTCGTAACTCTGATGGTTAGAAATTCCCAGACTAAATGGCCAGTCCATACCTGTTTATTTTTGTACCAATGTGATCCTTCCCTTGAGGCAGCTTTTCTCTCCTTCCAGGGATATTTAGCAAAGACAGCCATCTCCCCTTTCATCCTTCATCTGCGAAGTCAAACAAGCCATGGCACCTTAATTTCCTCCCAGAGAAAAGCTCTCCATTCTCCTGGCCATCTTACTAACCCTTTTCTGCACCCGTCCCACTCCGAGCTCACCTCTTCTGGCAGCCAGATGCCCAGAATCGGACACTGGATGCTAGGTGGCCTCTATAGCTAGATGACACAAAGGTCGCTCTTGTATTTAAGCTTCACAGCTCCCAGCTAGACTTACACGGGTTGGCAGACAGGCAGAGAGGAAAGCATTCACCTTCCAGCTCTAGCCCACTCTCTACTGCGGAGTCCAAGGGCATGTCTGAGCCATTTGCTATCAAGAAATGCCATTCTGTGCAAGCCAAATGTTCCAATAACCTCCCCAGACTTGGCTCTTTCCTACATCCAGCCACCCAGATCGCTGATGCTGGCTGCCAATACCAGACTATAGGACCCATTCCAGCTTCTTTTCAAACCCCGAAGCACCGGCATACGCTCCCTTGGCTGGACTCGCAAGGGCCCAGCCATCTGCATATCTGCAGAGTGTCTCTGGTATAGCTGTAATGGGAAAATATTTAGCCTTTTACATGTAGTTGGCAAATGTACTAGCTCAAGTTTGAGGAAAATATGACCCTCTTTGCTTAGAGGCCTCCTTTTCCTTTTACCATTTTTTTAAGACGTTTTAAAAATATTTGTGAGTCATGGCAATGGACAGGGAATGAGATGTCTAGCAGAGCTCCCAGCTCTGGCAGAAGCACATTATTAAGAGGACACTATAAGGCTTTGTGAACAGAAGAAAGATCAGGGAGTGCTGGACGACTTAATCTCTCGGGTCCCATGTTACCCTCTGAGGATGCTGCTTTACTAAAACAGCTAGAACAAAGTGACTAAAGAGGTTTCTGCTGTTAATTGTCTCCTGAAAGTTGCTGACCTTGAGACCGGAACAATTAAATGAAATGTGAAGCACCTCCTCAAACAGATATTTGTCCTTCTATGTCCTACATCACCTAAACACACGGTAGTGTGAAGTTACACACTTGGGAGAGCCTTTTGTAATAAAGAACATCCTGAACTGCACAAAGATCCTGCCCCGGTATAGATTTTTTCTCTCTTCCTAAGTGGACATATACACTGTGGGTCCTAGGAATGGATGTATGAGCTCTCCCGTATGTATGACAGAGACAAAAAGCTTGGGATAGCAAATTAGACGTGCATGCTTTGAAAAGCGGCTGCTGTATCAGGTATCCAATGTGAGACTCTGGGAATTGTTCTTCTGAATACTAAGTGTGGAAAATATCAACTGAAACTGCACTTACTCAGTCTCTCTGAAGAAATCAGCTCCTGAATGCCTTAGAGTCAGCACCCAAATTAAACAGCTTCATATTAGAGATAATGAAAATATATGGCTTAAAAAGAATCTGGTCTTTTATGTCCCTATTCAGAATCCACCACTACAGCCTCCTGTGCAAAAAACCTACGAACATGCTTGCAGTACCTGTCCTAGAGATGTGCAGCCAGATCTTTGCCTGATGTCACTTGGCGGGCCTCTGGTGAAGTTAATTGGAGCTATGCCAAATCATATGGCTGAAAAGCTGGAACGTACTGTTTATAGACTTCTGAAAAAGGCAAGTTAAATAGCTTGTATGCACCTGGAGACATTCATTTCTACATTTTTTTAAACATGAAAACTGTATTTTCTGTGAGGAGTGGTCCTTCAGAAAACTATCACGCCAGCCCTACACCAACACTAGATACGAACATACTTTGGTTTAAATCCTACCATCTCTGCTATCTGTGAGTAGAGAAGAGACTACAGCACAAGGAGGGCAATTTTTTTTTTCCTAAATTTTTTTTAGAATGGCACATCGCTTTAATTTTTACATTTGTCAAAGGCTTTCTACTCGTAATCTATCAAAGGAAAACAAACAGCAGTAACAAATCCCATTGTGTTGCCAACCGGCGGCAATGACTGCCACCCTCTGCAAACAATACATAGAGGAACTTGCTGCTTTCCATTTTGTAAATGTGCTACAAGGAGCCAGTTGCAGCGAGAGCATGGCAACTGATCACTCTTGATCACTTAAGGATTTTTCGTTAGCCAATTCTACAATAAATTAACTAGTGAAGTTTAAAGGTTGTTTTCAGCTCTTTTTATAAAGAGACACCACAAGGAACTAGGGAAGACAGTTCATCTTTCCACTTAACTTTTTTACTTACCATCCAATGAAACTTTAGTAAGTACAAAGGCAGGTCAATACTCCCACAACTGAATGTTGTGCATCTGTGTAACCAAGAAACGCATTACACCTGTAGGAAAACAACCTTTAAAGCACCTCAGACATAAAGTTTCTACGGCTGCTTACCTGCGTACGTTCCTGTTTGCCAGATTCAACGTAACACAAAAGGCTACTGGTGTTTCAAAAGGGATCTGTCACCTCGCCAGACATTTAAGTCGTAGCAAAAACAGCAGAGGCACTTTCAAGTTTGCACGGAGGATTCTGTAAAGTCTCGATTCGCTTTGACTTGGGCAGTGCACCCTATGTCCCATCAGTTACCCAGCACCGGGCTATGCTCTGCCTTCCCGAAGCATGAGTTATTAGCACTGCCCCGATCCCTTCACCGAGTGATCCCTGTATCTAACGCCGAAGGAGTCGGTTAGAGGAGAAAGCACCAGTATCCCCCAGTTGCTAGGAAACAAGCAGGGAGATCCTGACCTGAATTCTTAGCAGAGGCTGGTGTTGCTCAGGAAGCTTAGCTGGGTCCTTCCTGGAAAGGCAGGGACATGCCGCAAAGTTGCTCCTGGCTTTGCAAAGGCCACTGCGTCGCACCACCCAGGACAAAGGGACAGCGGCTGAGCTATTTTTATACCAAAAAGGCACCTGTGGTGAAAACAGGAAGCACGTGCAAAAATGGAGGGTGAATTTTCTGTTCTTCACGCCAATGAAACTAGAAAGTTTTTAACCTTGCAATAAGATCTTTGTATTTCAAATTTGGTCATTAGATAAAGCTGAAGAAACCATCCACCACGCACACAGCCACAGCACTAACAAATACAATCGCAGAATACTAAACATACAAAAATCAAGACATTAAGATTATCCCAGACACGTATGCTACGAGGTGTATTCTAACACCAAATTCGTAACATAAAAAACTGAAGAGAAGCAAATCAGGGAAGTTAATGATGACACAAGAACTCTGCATTTTCTGACCTTTTAAATATTTTAAGTTACTGCCATGCCATTGTATTAATTACTCTATTTAGCTTCAACCTCTTCAGTATGCATTTTCTAAAAGATGAAAAATAAGAGCTGAATTAGACCTGAAGAGCTAAAGCGCCTGTAGGTCCCTTGCATGGGGTATAACTGACCCTAGTTATCCTGTATAGTGAAAGGAAATAATGACTCCTTGGATGCAGCATAATACAAATGTCTCACACAGACCAGATTATCTGAAAATATGCCTGTTTGCTTTCTACCGACTCCAAGGAACATCCATCTGCTTGGCAACAATGTCAAGAAGCGATGCTGCGCACACCACGTGCGGCATGGCTCCTGCAGGCTGGAGGGGCTGGTGAGGCTGGGACGGATAAGGGGTGTCGGTGCAGAAACAAGTCCTTTCATTCCAGCCGGACGGTCCCCCACTGCATCTGAGCATGTTCTCACAGGTGAGCAGCTTCCTCCTTGCTCAGGCAGTTGCTGCCAGTCCCGGACAGGAATATCTGTGAGGATCCATGGCCCAGCCATGACGGTAGCTCCAGTATCATCTTTGTAGGGCACACTCTCTGCACAAGAGATTTGCAGCGGGTATACATACCACCCAGACACCACATAGGCAAAAGCTCTTTTAAAGAGGGGTCTCGGGCACAGGAAGGCTGGCCTGTCATGTCTAGAGAAGTCCAGCTATGACTTTAAAAGGGAATTACTCCACAACTTATGATAGCTTTTTATCTGTTAAAAACAAAGCAAAGTTTTAATGGAAGGGAAATGTACACAAGTGTCTTTGCAGGAATGCCACACCATCTCAGCTGTGCAATGGCACACCTAAAATTTACTGCTGATGTGTGTAGTGTATCCCCAAAATGGCTCTCCTTTCATTATTACATACAGCCAGGTTCAGTGGCCCAATAAAGCCGTGTTCAACACAGGCTCAGGGTCAGGCAACGGTCTCTTAGTTATGCTTGAAATCTCTCCCTCCCCTATAAATGTCTGCATTTACCCAGGGAATCAGTCTATCCCTGCATCAATTATAACTGCCCCAAAGCAGATAAGTATTACGGTGCTTCAAGTATCTTTTTGAACAACAGCCAGAGTCTATTACGTTGATAGGAAAATTATAGTTCTTTTGTTCATTTCCCTTCTGTCCTGGTTTTGGCTGGGACAGAGTTAATTTTCTTCCTAGTAGCTGGTATAGTGCTGTGTTTTGGATTTAGTATGAGAATAATGTTGATAACACACTGATGTTTTAGTTGTTGCTAAGTAGTCCTTACACTAAGTCAAGGACTTTTCAGCTTCCCATCCTCTACCGACTCAGAAGGCTGGAGATACACAAGAAGCTGGGAGGGGGCACAGCCAGGACAGCTGACCCCAACTGGCCAAAGGGCTATTCCATACCATATGGCGTCATGCTCAGTGTATAAACTAGGGGAAAGCTGGCCAGGGGGCCGCTGCTTGGGAACAGGCTGGGCAGCGGTCGGTTGGTAGTGAGCAACTGTTTTGCATTTGCATCACTTGTCTGTCTTGGGTTTTATTTCTCTCTCTTTTTGTTATTTTCCTTTTCATTACTACTACTACTACTACTACTACTATTATTATTATTATTATTATATTTTATTTCAATTATTAAACTGTTCTTATCTCAGCCCACGAGTGTTCTCACTTTTAGTCTTCTGATTCTCTCCCCCATCCCACTGCAGGGGGAGTGAGCAAGCGGCTGTGTGGTGCTTGGTTGCCAGCTGGGCTTAAACCACGACAGTCCTTTTTGGTGCCCAACGTGGGGCTCGACGGGTTGAGATAACAACAAATCTGACCAGACTGTGTTAGAACAAATTTGTTATAAACATTCATTACATTAGTTTGATAGTTGCTGGTCACAATGTTGGTTAATTTGCTCTCAAAGTTGTGCTTGTTCTCAGAGTTGTGTTATGTGGCATCTTACTTGCTGTAGACATTCCTTGTTGTGCTGTTTATCACTGCTGGGGCTGGATTAAGGTTATGATTTTGCTGTACTTTGTAACACTGGCTTATGGTATGACAAAATCACTGGTCGTGAGACTAATCTGGTATTTGTACTCAGCATCGCCATCATCCCTGTACTTCGGGAGCCATCTCTTGGAAACTATTAATAATTACATTTTGTACCTTTTCTCCTTGGAGAGCCAATTTATGGGGGAGACACGTTCCTTCACCTTCCCCTTCTCCTCCAGGCTAGTTACAAGAGCTCTTGAGAATTTTGAATACCCTGGGGATGTTCAAACCGGCATGTTCCTACTCCTGAATGTGTTTCAGGTCTTGTTTAAATTTAAACAACTATTTTAGAATACCACCCAGAGATCTACCCCGTGGCTGGATAGTTATGAGCGGCAGGGTGTGTGGGATAGTATGGGCAAGTACCTAGGACAGCGGGCACCTCCAGTGTTTTGGAACTTCACCCCTTAACAAGTGCAGAATCCTCAAAAACTAGTAAAGTATTTGGAAAAAGTATGCTGTTACCCTGGCAACTTCAAGAGGAACAAATCACTGCAATGTGCTGGGGCCTGGCCCATGCCTACTGAGCCCTGTTCAACACTATGCAGTACCCTCAAGGTCTCTGGATCTGATGACAAAACGACAGGCACTGAGGCTACTCCAACCCTGGTGACAGGCACTGCAGCTGAACCAGAGAACCAACCCATGCTGGTATCAGTCACCCCTATACACAAGAAGAAATACTGGAAGCAGAAGTCAGCTTGTTTAGTAAGGGATGAAGAAGCTTCTCCTAAGAGGGAACAGGAGGAAGAAGCATACTGCCCTGCCAGCGAGGAGGCAGACTACTCTAAAAGAGGGCATCACAAGAACAGTAGGAAGAAGAGGAAGAACTCAGAAATGAGACAGTGACCATGTGATCTCTCTGCCTGAGTGACTGTGAGATATGCAAAAATATTTCAGCCGTCGTCCAGGCAAGCACATTGTCACCTGGCTGCTCTGATGCTGGGGCCAGTAGCCTGGAATTAGAGGGTAGGGAAGCCAAGCAGCTGGGATTCCTTTCTAGGGAAGTGGGCATTGACAAAGCGATTGGAAAAGGGCACAAGTCCTCAACCTCTGGAGGCGACTCCTGTCAGGTGTGAAGGAAAGGAAGATGTTATATGTCACCCAGGCAAGTGGACCACCATGGAGACAGGTATCCGCTACCTGAGGGAATTAGCCCCGCTGGAGGTGATTTCTCATGACCTGGACAACGAGCAGTTATCCAAAGATTCAGATGAAGTTCAGCGCACGCGACCCATGTGGCGGAAGTTTGTATGGAGCGTACCATCGTCGTATGCCAACTCATTGGCAGTAATGACCTGGAAAGATGGAGAGGGACAAATGGTGGATCATTGGCTGGCCATCTCCAGCAATATGAAGAAAATCTCTCTTCCTCCCTCATCTCGACTGTGGAGAAACTGTCCCGGAAGGTCCACCAACTCGAAGAGGATAGATCTTACTCCCCACCTGTACGGACCAGTATCTCAGCTATTAGGAGTACATGTTCCTCTACTCAAGAGAGAGGATATAGAGGGTACATACCACGGGCCACCCTGTGGCTTTACCTGCGTGACCACGGAGAGGACATGAGGAAGCGGGATGGAAAATCTATCTCGACCCTAGAGGCATGGGTACGTGAGTTGCAAGGAAAAACAATGACACAAGGGGGTTCTTCCAGGCAAATTGCTGCTCCAGTTTCCAGTGAGCAGTTCCCCAGAGAGAGTAGAAGAGCTGATCTTACTTCTGATCTTAATGAAGGGACTTCTGATTTGTATTTACAAGAAGTGAGTAGTGAATACTATGACCAGGACTAGAGGGGCTCTGCCTCCAGCCAGGTGGAGGAAAGGGACAACTGGGTTTACTGGACTGTGCGGATTCCATGGCCTGGCACATCAGACCCACAGGAGTGCAAGGCTCCAGTGGACACCGGTGCACAGCGTACCCTAATGCCATCAAGCTATAAAGGGGCAGAACCCACCTGTATTTCTGGAGTGACAGGGGGATCCCAACAGCTAACTGCACTGGAAGCCAAAGTGAGCCTAACTGGGAATGAGTGGCAGAAGCACCCCATTGTGACTGGCCCAGAGGCTCCGTGCATCCTTGGCATGGACTACCTCAGGAGAGGGTATTTCAAGGACCCAAAAGGTGGGCTCTTGGTATAGCTGCCTTGGAGATGGAGGAAATTAAACAGCTGTCCACCTTGCCTGGTCTCTCGGAGGACCCTTCTGTTGTGGGGTTGCTGAGGGTCAAAGAACAACAGGTGCCGATGACCACCGCAACGGTGCACCGGCAGCAATATCGCACCATTCCCATCCATAAGCTGATTCATCGACTGGAGAGCCAAGGAGTGATCAGCAAGACTCGCTCACCCTTTAACAGTTCCACGTGGCCAGTGCAAAAGTCTAATGGAGAGTGGAGACTAACAGTAGGCTATTGTGGCCTGAATGAAGTCATGCCACTGCTGAGTGCTGCCATGCCAGACGTGCTTCCAGTTCAATATGAACTGGGGGTCAAAGGCAGCCAAGCGGTGTGTATGCCACAACCGACATCACTAACGTGTTTTTCTCAATCCCTTTGGTGGCAGAGTGCAGGCCACAGTTTGCTTTCACTTGGAGGGGCGTCCAGTACACCTGGAATTGACTGCCCAGGGGTGGAAACACAGCCCTACCATTTGCCATGGACTGCTCCAGACTGCACTGGAACAGGGTGAGGCTCTGGAATACCTGCAATACATTGACGACATCAATACATTGATGACATCATCATATGGGGTAATACAGCAGAAGAAGTTTTTGAGAAAGGGAAGAAAATAGTCCAAATCCTTCTGAAAGCCGGTTTTGCCATAAAACAAAGTGAGGTCAAGGGACCTGCACAGGAAACCCAGTTTTTAGGAATAAAATGGCAAGATGGACATCGTCAGATTCCAATGGATGTGATCAAAAAAATAACAGCAATGTCTCCACCAACAAGCAAAAAGGAAACACAAGCTTTCTGAGGCGTTGTGGGTTTTTGGGGAATGGATATTCCAAACTACAGTCTGATTGTAAGCCCTCTCTAACAAGTGACCCAGAAAAAGAACAATTTCAAATGGGGCCCTGAGCAACAACAAGCCTTTGAACTAATTAAACAGGAGATAGTTCATGGTGTAGCCCTTTGGCCAGTCTGGGCAGGACAAGACGTAAACAATGTGCTCTACACCGCAGCTGGGAGAATGGCCCTACCTGGAGCCTCTGGCAGAAAGCACCAGGGGAGACCCGAGGTTGACCCCTAGGGTTCTGGAGTTGGGCATACAGAGGACCCGAGCCCCGCTATACTCCAACTGAGAAAGAGATATTGGCAGCATAGGAAGGGGCTTGAGCTGCTTCGGAAGTGGTTGGTACTGAAGCACAGCTCCTCTTGGCACCCTGACTGCCAGTGCTGGGCTGGATGTTCAAAAGGAGGGTCCCCTCTACACATCATGCAACTGATGCTACGTGGAATAAGTGGGTTGCACTGATCACACAACGGGCTTGACCAGGAAACCCCAGTCGCCCAGGAATCTTGGAAGTGATTGTGGGCTGGCCAGAAGGCAAAGATTTTGGAATACCATCACAGGAGGAGGTGACGCGTGCTGAAGAGGCCCCACTGTATAATAAACTACCAGAAAATGAGAAGCAGTATGCCCTGTTCACTGTGATGGGTCCTGTCGTATTGTAGGAAAACACCGAAGGTGGAAAGCTGCTGTGTGGAGTCCTATACGACAAGTTGTAGAAACTGCTCAAGGAGAAGGTGAATCAAGTCAGTTTGCAGAGGTGAAAGCCATCCAGCTGGCTTTAGCTATTGCTGAGCGAGAAAAATGGCCAGTACTTTATCTCTGTACTGACTCATGGATGGTGGCAAATGCTCTGTGGGGGTGGCTACAACAACGGAAGCAGACTCACTGGCAGCGCAGAGGCAAACCCATCTGGGCTGCCGCGTTGTGGCAAGATACTGCTGCCCAGGTAGAGAACCTGGTTGTAAAAGTACATCACGTAGATGCTCACGTACCCAAGAGTCGAGCCACTGAAGAACATCAAAACAACCAGCAGGTGGGTCAGGCTGCTAAGACTGAAGTGGCTCAAGTAGATCTGGACTGGCAACATAAGGGTGAATTATTTATAGCTCGGTGGGCCCATGACACCTCAGGACATCAAGGAAGAGATGCAACACACAGATGGGCTCGTGATCAAGGGGTAGACTTGACCATGGACACGATTGCACAGGTTATCCATGAATGTGAAACATGCGCTGCAATCGAACAGGCCAAGCGGTTAAAGCCTCTCTGGTATGGAGGACGATGGCTGAAATGTAAATATGGGGAGGCCTGGCAGATTGATTATATCACACTCCCACAAACCCGTCAAGGCAAGCGCTATGGGCTTACAATGGTGGAAGCAACCACCAGATGTCTGGGAACATATCCCATGCCCCATGCCACCTCCCAGAACACTCTCCTGGGCCTTGAAAAGCAAGTCCTATGGCGACGTGGCACCCCAGAAAGAACTGAGTCAGACAACGGGACTCATTTCTGAAACAACCTCATAGAGACCTGGGCCAAAGAGCACGGCATTGAGTGGATATATCACATCCCCTATCATGCACCAGCCTCCGGGAAAATCAAACAGTACAATGGACTGTTAAAGATGACTCTCAGAGCAACGGGTGCTGGGACATTCAAACATTGGGATACACGTTTAGCAAAGGCCACCTGGTTAGTCAACACTAGGGGATCTGCCAATTGAGCTGGCCCTGCCCAGTCAAAACTTTTACATACTGTAGAAGGGGATAGAGTCCCTGTAGTGCACATAAAAAATATGCTGGGGAAGACAGTCTGTGTTATTCCTGTCTCGGGCAAAGGCAAACCCATTCGTGGGATTGCTTTTGCTCAAGGACCTGGGTGCACTTGGTGGGTAATGCGGAAGGATGGGCAAGTCCGATGTGTACCTCAAGGGGATTTAATTTTGGGTGGGAATAGCCAATGATTTGAATTGTATGATGTTCATTGCTACAGATTACTGTATGTCATCACTACTATGGTTGCTATATGCCATATCAACAGTATTACAGTAAAAATCACCCAGATTAATGAAGAATGAATTTTGATGAAAACCAAGCAAAGTGCAGCGACGATAGAACCAGACAAGCGCGGCAGTGATGGAACCAGAACTGGCTTCAGCATGCAACAGTCCAACACCACACACCATCTTACCTGCCCTGAAGGACTGCTATGACAGATGGAGCCCAAAGTCATGGACTAAATGAACACAATGAACATTTTAGAGGGATGGCCCGTAGACTAGGGGAATGATATCTGTGTGTTTATATCAAAAGACAGGAAAGGTGGTGGTGATTAATTGGAATGTATTGGAAAGTGTGGGACCTGGGCATGACATAGATGGTATAGAATAAAGAGTGGATACTGTCCTGGTTTCAGCTGGGATAGAGTTAATTTTCTTTCTAGTAGCTGGTATAGTGCTGTGTTTTGGATTTAGTATGAGAATAATGTGCTAACACACTGATGTTTTAGTTGTTGCTAAGTAGTCCTTACACTAAGTCAAGGACTTCTCAGCTTCCCATCCTCTACCGACTGAGAAGGCTGGAGATACACAAGAAGCTGGGAGGGGGCACAGCCAGGACAGCTGACCCCAACTGGCCAAAGGGCTATTCCATACCATATGGCGTCATGCTCAGTGTATAAACTAGGGGAAAGCTGGCCAGGGGGCCGCTGCTTGGGGACAGGCTGGGCATCAGTCGGTTGGTGGTGAGCAATTGTTTTCCATTTGCATCACTTGTCTGTCTTGGGTTTTATTTCTCTTTCTTTTTGTTATTTTCCTTTTCATTACAATTTATTATTATAATATTTTATTTCAATTATTAAACTGTTGTTATCTCAACCCACAAGTGTTCTCACTCTTACTCTTCCGATTCTCTCCCCCATCCCACGGGGGGGGCAGGGAGTGAGCGAGCAGCTGGGTGGTGCTTACTTGCTGGCTGGGGTTAAACCACGACACCTTCTCTCATCTTTTTGCAGACATAGGAAGAGCTCGGTGTTAAGTCCTATCCCAAAAGCACTTAAATTTCCAAACAAAATAGTTACAGATGTCATGATCTGGGAAGCAGCAAAGCTGAATTAATCCAGGTTAAAGAGAGTCACAGTAAACAAATCTTTATAGATAATGAAGCAACATTTGGATAAAACAAACTGAAAATTTATGATGTTAAATATATATTCACCTGCTGCTAAAGAAAAGCTGATCATGTAACAGAATACTGAGTGCAAGTCAGAAATCATAGCTCTGTGCAGTGCAACTCTATTTTAAGTAGTGCAGGTATTCTGAAACAATTTTCTTTGTGAAAGGCCATCCTAAAGATACCATCACCAGAAGGCAGAATGATGCAGAGAACCTACTCATAGAAATATTTGTATTTTAGATAGTGCTAGATTCATTTTTTACTATAGATTCTTCTTTTGCAAACCAAATGGAGTGGATGTCACTTCAATGTATTTTTTCCTACAGATTCTTTCAAATGGCCTTAATGTTCAGTAACTCAGCAAGCTGACATTAAATAGCAGGAAACAGAGAAAACAGAGAAAGCTTGGCAAAAGGAAAGGTATGGCAAATACAAGCTTTCAATAATGAGGCCCTTAATAGAGGAAAAGGGAAATTTAAAGACACGAGTATGGAAGATTTGAGAAGAAATGGAGAATTGCTGAGCCTGAAAGAGACAGGGAAAGGGAAAGACTTTCAGGGACAAGAATTCCAGATGTGAAAGAGGAAGATGACAAAACTACTTCTGGATTTTTCTGTAGACAGACTGAAGGACATTTACCAGGACTGTCATGTGGGTGGAGAGCCACAGGAGATACTGGTGATGAAGACAGTGCTTCAGGTAGGTGCCAGAATCCAGTGATCTCCCGGCCACAGATGAGCAAATAGCACAGTCAGTGACTTGTCACTGACGCTCTCGGCAAAGCTGCCAATTATCGTACGTCCATTGATTTTTTTAGGTCTTTTCAAGCATGACCAAAATGCTGTGAAGACTCATGGGAAGTTTTAAACTTCTGCTGGGCAGAAGAGGGGGTGTGCGTGGTCCATGGAGCAGAGTGGTAACAGGCAATAAAACAGTGAGAACCGCAAAACAATAAATCAGTTTTATATAAGAGTGAGCAAAAGGATGTAGACAGGAACAATGCTGCTGGAAACGCTGATTCAAGGGAGAGCCCAAACTGGGCACCTTTCCTCCCTCTTAACATTTCCTCTGGTCATGTCTTGAACAGCAAGAATGGGCAAGTAGTAAAATGGATCTGGGTGGGGTACAGAAAAGCCATTCCATAGTGTTAAAAATAACCTGTCACATCTTCCTATTGTCTAATCTGGCGTAACTCCACCAGCTTCATTTTATGCCAGCTTAAGATCTGGCCAAATGCATTGAATATGAGGAAGGTGGCAGTTTCTCCTACATGCTTCACTTTGCCTGCGGGCAGCTTTCAGCACAGCACGTGTCTATTCCAGGGGAAGATACTTAATGAAGGATTTAATCTTCCTGATGAATACAGAAGGATGCTAAAGTACTGAACTCGTCAAACACGCCTTGCAACAAAATACATTGTTACAAATTTGCTTTACTCAGCTATGTATTTGTAAAGCCATGTAAAACAGACAGTTCGAAATTGCCTGACTTCAACCACTGCAAGTCAAACGCTGCTGTCCAAATCTCTCTGCAAAGGTATAGTTTTACAGTAATTGCGGTAATACGTAATCTGGTCACATCTCCGCATACATCAGTAATACAGTACCAAGAAGTCTCCCGGTTGTTCAGCCGCAGAAGGAGCGGCGTGAAGCATTGATTCACGCTGATGAATTGTAACCAAGCAACACTGCCAGCATCCCTCCAGCCCATTGTTCGGCTGGGCTGGGGAGAATAGCAGCAGAACAGCACTGAAAACCTGCCAAACTCCGACTTCCCCAATTAAAGGATACCATCCCTCTAACGCTAGATATAGGAAACCCTTTAACCAAAATTTAACCGAAATAAACTGTTACTTCCCTCTCAGTAAAAAGATAATGACGTGCCTGAAGGCAGCAAATGAATTTCTGTGTGTCCATGACTCTCTTGTAAATAATCTTTACAAAAGAAACAGTTCAAATTTACTTTACACAAAAAGTGCAGGGCAATGAATTATTCATCTGAGCAGAGGGACAGAAATACTGCCTTTTTGTTAGTCTGGCTATTATATGCTGAGGGAAACTAAAGACAACTTTCTCAGATACAATAACTAATCAGTAACAACACAGATGAGATGGAAAGGAAGTAGATACTTGAAAAATTTGTTCAGTGCGAGTTGGCAACCATTTTCCATGTAAGTGTCTGAAACCAACAGTTAACGCACAAAATACAGCTACTACTTCATCATCAATATGAACCTTATTATCAACAGACACATTAAAAAATGATGTTACAATACTGAATTTTTTTCCTTTTATTGCAGTTAAGTCTGAGTGGTGGGATTATTTTTTCTATTTAATGCCACAGGCCTGGCCATCAAGACCATCAAGACCATTCATTGTAAAATGATCCACTGTTGCTCTTTATGCGAATAAGAAGATGACACAGTGTGCCAGCAAAACTGTTGGGTACCAGAGAACCTGAATTTTCAAGATGTGCCACAGTCCCCCCATTTTACCAGGAAAAAAAAAAGCACATGTGTAAGTTAAGATACAGAATCGACTTGTTCTTATAATGCAAAAGACAGGCTAGCAGCTGTGTGCATTTCTCAGAGTATAAAAAACCAAAGCATTGACCTGTAAAACAGAAATAGTAATAACATCTGCTAGACTTCTGGGCTCTGAAATCACATTCCCTGAGAGCAAGCTTCCAAAAGAAAGGCTGGGCACTTATGTAAGATACCATTTCCCTTTTCAATTAATTGTGCTTCTCTTTTGAAACTTTACTTAAAAGCCTGAGTGCAAAACCACATACATCTCTCTTCTGTGGGAATAAAAGTAGTAGGGCAAAGTAACAAACTGCCATGGCATTGGCATAAAAACAGATTTATCAATGCCTTTCAGAATTTGGGATATATTTGATCACCCTCTTTGCTTACTCCCTGCTCTTCTTTTTAGTCCTTTTCTACAAGCCAGGTTCCTAGATGTAGTCTTCTCAATCCCATCGTGGGGGATCAAGCAGTCCTCTATTCACTATTCTATGTGGAGTATCACCGGGATCTCACACTGGCAGAAATGCTGCTGCTGCTTAGGCTCTCTCTGCTTGGCAGTTTAAGGTCTTTCTTGTAAGTCCTCAACGCTGCCAAAGGTTTTGACACTCCACAGAACTTCTGACAGGGTCAAAGTCTGCTCCCCCATGGCATGAGTTCCCAGCAACTTCCTCTCGGTTGTGAGCAGATATTTAAAGCAGAACTTGGTCTCATCTTCTTCTTTCCCCTCATATGTTTGCCAGATGGCTTTATTTAATGTCTATTCCCTGGATTGGCTCTTAGATTGATTTTTTTCCTCTACATTTGCCATCTGCTGGTCCAAACAGCTAAATGATGCACTTGCTTTTCAATCTCACGGCATTGATTCATTCTTGCTGTCAACTTGGCATCCAAAATAGTATGGCAGGCAGACTGGCAGGTTTGGGTAAGGCCTCACTCCACCAACAGGAATTTTCTCCTTCTTGTGCCTTTGAGAGCCATTACTGCAGGAGCAAATTTGTCAGCGGGAACGAAGCACAACGCCAGAGCAAAAGACAAGTACTGAGAGGAACTGAACCATGTTGTCTTGATAACGGAAAGTGGTCTGTGTCGTGGCTATCGCCTGGAAGCAGGACTTGCGGTCCCAGCAGCTGGCATTGTGTGACCTCGTACAGAGAGAAGATACCATGTTGTGCAGCAGCTAATGGTAGGGAATTGCACGTGCACTTCCAAAAGAAACAAATGCTGTGTGGAAAAAAACTTGACTTAGATCCTCCAAATCGTTTTCCAGAGTCTTCGGCAACTGTCTTGCTCTTTTCAGTGACAATGTACAGGGACTCTTGTGAAATAACTGACATGAATATGGGTACCATGTCTGTGCCCTGCAGGGTACCCAGCCCAGACAGCATTCCAGGGGAGAGGGAACGGCCAGGACAGGGGCCTGCAAAACTGCAACAGCAGCTGGCTGGGGAAGGTGTGACAAAGAGGACAGAGGCAGCACAGAGGGAGGAGGAAGGGAAAGGTGCCAAAAAGTCTTGCTATGACCCCACCTAAATGCCTAACAGCAAGGTATTACTGAGTTGCCTGAATGTGCATGTTTTACCCACCTTGTTACTTTAAACTCAGAATTTTTTAGAGACGATTCCGTCTCTTGAGTGTTTGCACAGTTCCAAGCACAATAGCTCCTTGTGCTGGCTGAGTCCTTTGAATGCTACGAGAATACAATTAAATAATAAGGCAGTAAAAAGCGTGGTGCTATTCATACTTGAGAAGATCTCGCATGACACTGGACAAATCATAGCCACAGCAACGCTCAAAAAACACATTTTCTAATCCTCTCATTATTATTGTTGCTCTCTCTTAAAAGTGTTTTAACAACAGAAAAAAACATTCCTTTCGTGAAAAAATATTCATTTAATTTCCTATCTGAATGCCACAAAAGACCAACAGTTTATCCAAATAGTCCAAGTGAACAAAAGCTTGAGAACTCCTAGTTCAATGCTTCTCCGTATGCTTAAATTTGCATATACACTTGCCTTTTTCTGTTTCTCCTGTGGTTTTGGTGGCTCAGCTGACATCCAAAGAGCCTGCCTGCTCTCAGGTTTGCATCACATGGTGAAGTAAGTGGCAACAGTGCGAGGTCTGCAGCATCTAGATCTCTTACTGTTTAGATAAACGCTGACCCTACAGAGCTGGTCCTAGTCTTCCAGAGCTTCCAACCTCAGTTATGAAACTAATAAACCTATCCCAGCTGTTCAGTGTCCTTGGTCTCAGCAGCTCTGATCCAATGCCCACTGAGGCCAAAAGAAAGATTCCCTAATTACCCAGTGAGTGCCAAATCAAGTGCAATTAGACTCGAGTGCAACTGAAGAACAAGATGTATAAATTCTTTTGCAATGCAAATTCCTTCGCTACTGATCTGTATTGCACTGACCCGCCTGCTCCAGGTCTTCATGTAATCTGATACACCACCCAGCGTTCAAGGGAGTGGTGCTGAGAAACAGATTTCTTGACATTCCCAAGCTGCTTTTTGTACTTCGTGTCAGTGGTTCATAAAGAAACGACAATCAGATTTCTGGTTGTCCCCATCATGAATGGAAGGATAAAAATTCAGTGACAAGTTATGAAATGTTACAGCTGCTCGAGAAGGTAGAACAACCAGCCAAAAACAATGTGTCACAGAAATGTGTAAAATAGCACCAGATCTAGCCAGCTACAGCACAAGCCAGGTCTATATTTGAAAGCTGCACTGGTAAAGATGTTAGTAAGTGTACTGAATAAAGGACAGGAAGACTGTACCACCAGTAGTAAGAGAGGATCTCCTGGGGAAAGGAGTCCTGAGATGGGGAACAAAGGAGCTTTATTCTTTTCCCCTTTGCATTAGGGCTAAATAGCTTTCACGTTACATAGCGAGATTATTTAGGTTGGGGCCGTATTCACCCCCAGGTAACAAGAACAATGAGGAAAAAGAACAATATGGGTTCATCAGCATCTTCAGTCCTCAGAGGGCTTGTCTAGCTTGCACTGCAGTGCACGTCTCTGCATGCTCACAGCTATTGTTCCACCAAGGCTGAAGTTGATGCAAACACACCCAGTCACATTACAGCCAACCCGTTATAATAGACACAATACAGTATAGTACCCAAGACATACACTGGTCGGTTGGGACATGCAAGCTAAAGAAAGAAACAAAGAAACAATGACAGTATTTAGGTATGAAGTACCAATATAGCTCATTTCTCTTTGTGTATACGAGTATGATCTGAATACATTTATGATTATGCAATTACATCCGCTCCAGGCAAGGTTTGACAATCTTTACTGTCTTATAACAACTCATAAAAGTTCTATTACTGTTGTAGGACAATGTCCAGAGAAAGAATGAGCTATTGCATAAGCAACAAAATGACTGGGATCTCCATACAATGAACAGTGATACCAGTCTCCTCCCATGTGTGCCTACTGCATTACTCCAATGACCCAAAGGGCAACCCCTTGAGCTCCCGCACTTCTGTGTACCCCAAAAGACCCTCGCAGAACCACCATCTCTCTCCATTTCCTTCCAGTTATCATCAGGGCAAGAGGCAGTGCTGCAGCCGACACTGAGCTGAGCCCACGCGGACTGGCTGCTGGGTACCTGTGTGCTGAGCTGCCAGGCAGGAAGCCAAGGAGAACAAAAGAAATAGGCATGGTCTGCCCTGTTGCTGTATGTAACCTCTGAAGTAGCAGGATGAAAAAATGTTATAAATACAGTTACTTTTAATAATCTCCTCTTCTGATTCTCCTGCCCCTGCCACAAATTTCAGCTTATTCCATTTGTGAGTCTGACAGCCATTTGCGCGTGGTCCATATCTCTGGCGCATTCCTGGTGCAGGTTCTCCCTGGGCTTCACTGGAGGCAAGAAACAGTGACATCAAAAAGAAAAGGGGAGAGAAAGCAAACAAAGGCAAAAAAGCCTTAACATACTCAAAAAGCCATGTGAACATCAAAACAGGAGAAAAAAAAAGCTCCTTCTTATTTTTAAATATATCTCGTTTCCATCCTATACTATCTACAGGGTAATTTTTTTAATAGTCTGTTCTAAAATAAGTTGGGCATGGTCTTGTTACTAAATATTGTATAATTTGATAATCATACAGCAGAGCAAACTACTTTCCTAATCTGGAATAAATTCTCAAGTTCTACAGTGCCTTTAAGAAAATGGGGCTTAAGTACATTTTATTTCTCCAATGACATATAAGCCCAGGAAAAAGTCATTTTCTCTCTATTTAGTTGGTTTTGAAAGTCTTGGAATTGACAGTTGTACGTAAAAAATTTACACCTTCACTTTTACAGCTACATGAAATCAGAATTGATTTATGCAGCACACAATGTCTTTATTTCTTGATTAACTTCCTTTCAGGCTTTCACTGTAAGCCAGTGATACATTATTAGAGGTGAGATAACAGCGATACTTGTATTAGTTTCCTTTATTATATTCAGTTGCTTATAACTTGGCAAGTGGTATAACTCTTAGGCCCTTTGAGTGGGAGGGCAAAAGGATGAATAGCTTGTGATGGTGTAACTGAAATCCATCCCACATGCAAGAGGCAGGTTACAGCTGCACAATGAACCTTGGTTCTGACACACTCAAGTTTGTGCTGTGACTCAGCAAAGTAAGTAACGCTCTTTTCAAGCAATCTGCACAAAGCTGTCAGGGCGTTCTGGTTTAACACATAGCACATTATCAGACATTACACATCCAACACAATTAATTAAAACATTTAAAAACTGAAGTGGTTTCCCCTGGTATTTGACAATCTGCTTTTCCTAAGCAAAGTGGCTGAGAGTTTAATAAGAAACATCAGGCAGACTAGTTAAAATTTTAAGTTCATTAAGAACCTTCTCGTGTAAGT
Source organism: Mycteria americana (assembly GCF_035582795.1). NCBI lineage: Eukaryota > Metazoa > Chordata > Aves > Ciconiiformes > Ciconiidae > Mycteria > Mycteria americana. The sequence goes on from NC_134365.1 coordinate 149,771,234, forward strand.
ATACCACTTGCACGTTCCTGTCGCAGCAGCTCGCTCTCACCTACGCTAGCAAACAGCTTTTGTTTCCTTACCCTAACCTATTGAAGCAGATACTGTCTCCAGATCACAACACAATGTACAGACCTCTTGTGCAATATAATATTGTAATGACACCACAGCAAACTCTTGGGCTGAGCTAATAAAAGCTCTCAGCTTTAGTCCAAATTCAATACCACAGTAAACAGAGTTAGGATGATGCTAAGTGAATTCTATTGTAAATTCCAGCCTAATTCCATTCTGAAAAATGGATGGAGAAAATAAAATGGTGTGATCATTTATAAATATTGCGACGAAAACTGTACATTGGTCAGTTTTATGTTGCCTTATGTTTCAGAAACAGAGGCTATTAAAATAACAACTAGTCAGATAAGAAAAGCTAATAGGAAATGAGGCTTTATATTGTGGAGATACTGCTGACAAAATTTAGTGCTGTGGGAGCAGATGTGGTTGGAAAAAGAATTTGCAAGTTTGTTTTGTGGAGATGGAGGCAGGAAGCCCCTGCTGGAGGCTCCCACCACCATCATCCACAGATCCAGAGTCCGTACGAGTCCAACAGGAAGGTTTATACTGAGATGTACCTATTTGCACACATGGTCCTCTGTTATAACCCAAATTATTGTTGTGATTGAACTACAGCTTGTGGCTTTCATTCAGAATAAGACTGCAAAGCAGCTGAGCTGGTTATTAAACCAGATAGTCGAAGCAACGTGAATAAAAATTACAGAATTTGACTTAAACATTACAGTCTAATTGCCAGTAAACACATTTATTTATTTTGCTTTGACTAAGAAACTTGCTACATCAGGCTCATTGCAAGACCTGCAGAGAAAATTTCTGCAAAGTTTCAAGAAAACTGACCAAAAATCTTTTGTGTACACATGACAAACAATTTACAGTCTCTCTACTCACAGAGTCATTTGGCATCATATTCATAGGACCAGCTTTTACTAAAAAATCCTCTCACCATGAGAAAGGTTATGGAAACAACCTCTTTAACGTAGATAGCATTTCCTTAAAGCACTCCACCACAGTCCAAATATAAACCCTCATATGCTTGTACTAACAGTGCTGAGTTACACAAGAGATAGTAACCAGCTGAAAAAGCATAATTTTGTCAAAACAGCAGGTCAGCTAGCACTATCCTTCCGTATACTGCACACTCACTGCAAATGTCAGAGAGGAGCCAGACCATTTACTTGGTTCAGATCTCTCTGAAATGGATCAACCTTCAGTCCCATAAAAACTTTGAACTTTGCCTGTTCAAGGGTTGAAGCCCACTTGGGGATCCTGGAATATCAGATGTGCAGTATTAAATTATTACACACCCATGATTTCAACTTGCTTCTAGGAAAAAATGTCTCTCTTTTTCTCCTATCACCTTCCACTGTTAAATTTCAGGCTAAAAAACAACAGGAAAATTAGTAGCCCAAGTTATTGTTGTGTTTGAGTTAAGCATTACTGAAGCAATGGCTATAATTAAGAGCAAGTGTAAAATGCAACAGAGCTTCTTTATCCAAGAAGATAATGAGAGCAACAGAACCATCATCTATAGTTGCATGGCAAGTCCAAAGAAGCAACTGATGTTGTGGGCCAAAGATTGCTATCACAAATGCAGACATTTGTATGGCAGAGATGTTTCTGTGAAAAAGACTGAAGGAAAGAAGAAAGAAAGACAGAAAGAAAAGAGAATCTGTGTAGGAAAAACAATACAGGAAAGGCAGCAGAAAGTCTGAGAGAGAGCAAGAACAGCTGTTGGGAAAACTTCCCTGAAAAGGCCTAATGACAGAGCACCACCTCACTGGTGGTGGAACGAAGTAGGGAGTGATGCTCAGAGAAGCCTCCCTCCTCTTAGTTGAATTCTACTTCATCCGTGGAAACAAGGTTTGGATTGGGTTTTTTTAATTATCAGGATTGGATCTGGCTTAATCACCAGAAATTAACATTAGCTAAAACTTATTAAAAATTGCCTGGTTTTGACCTAAGTTTTGACAGCCTGAACTCAAGTGAATCCAGGGTCACAACCCCAATTCTGTCCTTGCAGCAGTTCCTCGTTCTGTCTTGCCCAAGTACAGTTTTATTCATACATGCTACTCCGTGTTCTCAAATGCCTGTGCAAAAGTGGAAGAAGCAGCAGATCCACTTTCAGGTGAGTTTTGCTGATTTCTTTCACAGCTGTGGCAAGAATTAATAATGGCAAACCTGTCAAAAGAAGCTGGTGAGCCTGTTCTACAACCATGAGGCCACAGACAGGAGGACAGCTAGGCACCATACCAACCAGTGGGACCCAACACTTGCAGGAGCTGTGCTAGAAGGCCCCCTTGTCCTGTGCTGAACTCCAACAGTCTTTCACAGGAGCCAGTAAAGTTCCTTACTGTATTCTGCAGCCCAGCTTACCAGACATGTTACCTTCACAGCATCACGGCACCCAACACAGCACTCCTTTGGACATGTGTACAGGGAAAGCAGGTACCTGTCAAATTCTGTCCAGCAGATAGAAGAGCAGATTTCCTGAAGTCCCTTAGGTTTCTCAGCTGATTGCAGTATGTGCCACGGTTTCTCAAAACTAATCAGTTGTTTCAGAGAAACATGAAACTTATGAGGAGAACGTGTCAATTCATTCACAGTATATGCTCCTTTACAAATACATAACACAGATTGGAACTGACATTTAAGATGACCCACACCCTATATAAGCCTCACAAAAACTGCCTAGTTATTCACTTTTCCAGCTTGGCAAACTAAGCCTCCACACTCAGTGTCAAGCTAAAACATTTGTTAAAATAATTCTTGGCTTCCTTCCACTCCAAAAAAATTCATAAGGCAAATACTTCAACTCATTTTTGACTCAAGCAAGCAGAAGTAGGGAGGTACAAAAGTAGAGATATAAAAGCCTTCATTAGCTAGAATATTATTTTTTTGTACACCTTCTTCTTCCACATAAGGATAATGGAAGGTTTCGGCTATTTTTGAGGTCACTGTCTCCAATTAAGAGTAACACATGAGCTTTAAACAAATCAGACAACCGTGGAACAATTTTAATCCCTGAATGAATAAATCCCTTGGGGGACCTGGCTGCAGAGAAATCAATGGGCAATTCTATTAAGCCTTAACAGCAAATAAGGCACAATCTGGCTTCTACAATGAACCTCAAAGCCACAAATCCTGTCATAAGAATTTATCAGATTCGTGTGATCTGTCATCAGTGTACAGAGCCCAATTATACCCAGAATGTCTTCCGCTTACAACAGCTGTTGGAACAGCATTGTGCTAGATCATCTTTGGGTTAGGGGCTATAATCTTATGGGGAAAAATAAGACAGTAATAAACATTAACTGGGTGAATACTCCTTTGTTCCAGGGAACTCCCACCCTTACCAGCACCCTGCTTTCCACTAACCTTACCTCTAGCTCAGAAGTGTTAAAAGCAGTGTCAGCTGTGACTGTGAGAAGCTCGGCATTTGCCCCCACAGCCTTTCACAACAACATATAAATGACCTCTCCCACCCTGCAGACTGGAAGTGCTCTCTCTAACTGTGGAATCAAACACAAATCATTCATACCGTGCTACAAAAATACACCACAGGCTGGCACAGAAAACAGAACTGTGCTTTAAAAAAAATCATCAAAACAGAAGAGATGATTTCCCCTCCCCTCAAATATAACTAAACCCTCACCTACTGACATCTCTCAGGGTAAGGACAAAATCATTTTGCTTAGTATGGCTGATATGGCCTAGCCCATATCTAGGAGCCTCTGTGGTATGCCTCAGGATGCATCTATCCTTGTAAATTAAATGCTCTCGGGACCGTTCTATGGCACTGGAGCCAATGGCTTGAAATCAGACTGCTAAACTCATGCAGTCCTCGGGAAGAGGGTGACTACATCCACACTGCTTGTTGAAAACCATCACCAGCCTATCTAACCAGGACCGTGTCCAGGGCTGTTCTAACAACCCGAGAGGATAGGTGTTCAGTGACAGCCTGACTCAGGAACGTTCCCTGTGCTGTTCAGTAGTACAGATGCATCTTCCCTGTCCAGCTACCCCAAACTGCTCAGATCTGGGACATGTCCAAGGTGCATGACAGCTGCCTGTTGGCTCACAGAACCAAATTTCCTTTCCTTGAAACCAAGGCACATGAACAAGGAAAGAGGGTGAAAATAACACACATGCAGCTACTACCCAGACAGAGCTATGATACAGACATGGCACACCCGGTGCTCAGACATTCAGAAGTACTCACTCCGAACATCCACTGTTTAGATATACAGTTCTAGAGAGTCATGTTTTCAGAGCCATTGAATACTTAAAGATAGAGATGGGAGCCGTCACCTCTTGCAGTCAATAGGAATCACTAGCTGATAAGATGTACAGTGGGATTTTCAGGTTAGGTGCCTCAATCCTATTGCAGTTGACTGAAACTATATCCCTGAAGATGTTAAAAGTCTCTGTATAAGACAGATGCCTCTGTTATCCCTTGGCACCCAAGTACACTGTCTCTAATCCATTTTGCTGACTTATGAAAGAAAGAAATACAGAAGTAATACTACAAGCGTTTTCCTCCTTCTCCTGGGTAAATATAAAATATCACCTGCATATTTCGGCTTTGAGAACTTGCTTCAAGTCTATCTCTGAGCAAAAAAATGGAAGTCCCGTGGAAGCTCCTGAGGTAAATTTCAACATTGCCTGGTAGCGTGACACACGAGACAAGCAGAAATAGTTAAGTAGTTTAATTCACACTGGTTTGGCATTCTGTCAAAGGGTTTTTGTGGAAGTAATTAAAAAAGGGAACCTGAAGTCATTAGAAAGAACAAATAATTTTCACAGTGACACTTTACTTTTTTTCCCCAGCATCCTTTCACTGATGCATGTTATCCAGACCTCCGCAATTTGCACAATCAATTTAAAACACCAATATACAGTTATCACCTCACTTTAAAAAACTAAACTAGTAAAGAATCACAGCACTCTTCACCAGTCGGTTCAGCAGCAATTAGATAAGCTGGCTTTACAGTCTGCAGCATACTTTCTTCCTACTTTCATTTCACAGAAAGATGTGAAAAAGAGCTAGGCCATAAGATAAAAAAATCATACATATTGTCTATCATAGCTCCCATTATTTTGAATCAAATAACCTTTGAGATAAGTACATATTCGAAGTGAATATTTGAGAGCAGTAAACTGGACAGTATCATCTCATAAAGCAGGTTGGTGAGGAACAAGAAACCCATGGACCAGACACAGTCTATGACTTCACTGATAATTTGGGGCTGAGTAATTTTCGGGGGATGCATCTGGACAAGAAAGAAAGTGAATCTGTGCCCTGCCAAATGGCTCTGACTGTTCTCCCTGGGCTGTGGAAAAAAAAAATTCTCATTTCTGCTATAAAGCAATTAGCACACTAGGAGAAAATGATAGCACACACTGACACAAGAGGATACGCCACATTAACTGTTCCCATAAACCTTAATGGTAAGTAGGAGGGACAGAAGTAAAAAACGTTATCCACCTTACTGTAACAAGGACTGTCTTTTTTTCAAAAATAACTTGGATGCATTCATGTTTGGAAGCCACATTTAAGATATCTGAAATAGGCTCCATTTTCATAAACTGTTGAGCACTCCTCTGTGAAAAAAATCAGTCTTTATAAAGTCCATCTACCTTCAGTGTCCCAAAGACACTAGCCACCTAGGAAAAGTCAGAACACTTCACTCAAATAAACTACCTTGTTTTTCTTCAAAAACTCCTTTTCAAAATCCTGAGACAATATTGCCATTGAGGAGAGCATTTTCTTTTTCGTGCTTGGATTATGTGCCAGCGTAGCAAAATCCAGCTACCACTGCTGGCCTGAATGGACCAAGCAAGATATTGAGAAGGAGGATCTCTGCATGTCTGCATGTTCATTCATGCTTGCAAAACTGAGGACACACAGATCTAAGAGACGTCTTTTAACTGTTTGCTGAAATGGTGATCAACAAGTTTCTCATCTGCTCTTTTTGATTCACACTCTTTTGTACATTTGTTCATGACGCAGTGTTGAAGGAACTAAGGACCGATCTCTGTTTGGCTAAAGACATCAAGTAAACTCTATTTTATTATGATGCTGCCACCTATAGTCTTTCTGAACACCACACTACCCCTGCACAGTTTTGATTTTCATTTATAAAAATTACATTGTTTATCCTTTGATAAAACCCTCAACATACTGCCCCCCGCCAAGAGAAACGTGAAATAAAAGGTTTGGGGGGACAATCTTTTGTCATTTTTTGTCTGTGATTTCCAGCCCCAAAGGTCTTCCCAGTTTTGCCTGCTCTGATGTTCTCTGATGAAGACTTTGCCATCAGCATGTCTGAGAAGAACAGACGGCTGAGGTGAATGCTTACCAAACTAGCATGAGCAGTTACTTCCAAATAACAGAGAGTATGCCTGAGCACACTACATGACCAGCCTACAGTGTGGAAGACAGGGATGGAAACCAAATCTAAAGTTTCTGTGAGGCCAAATGGAGAACTCTCACCAGCTACTCCTATACATACTGCATTCGTGCTCTACTTCTGTACACTAAGTACTGCTAAGCAGTGACAGTAATTTTCTTCCTCTCCCAATGTTTTTCTGCACAATAGTTTTTTTAAGCTAACATATCATTAAGTAAAAAACAGATCTTGATGAGACCAGACTTGTATGCCTTTTTGCTGCAGAGCAGCACACAAAGTGATAGAAATTCGGAATCTCTCCACTTTGTAGTCTTACAAGCGGACGCCTAAGCCATATGGATGTTTTGCACAGCGTTCCCAGCTATGAAACTGTCGACTCAGTGGTCATGCATTAAACACTATACCAACTCAGAAGGCCCGTAGCTACAGAAATTAGCAGTCCATTCTTCTTCTAGGAGTGGAAGTGGCTAGAAGGACAGACAGCGTGTCTGTACCTCCTTAACCTCCAATTTGTCCAAGTACCTATGTCTCTCTTGCATCTTTCCATGATCAGCTGATGCCGTGCAGCCCCTGCTTCTGCCCAAACCCCTAATACCTTGCAAAAAGCTTAGCGATACTGATTCCAGTATTAAGGAAAGAATGTCACAACTGTAAGATTTCAGGAGTTACTAATTTTGATGGCATACAGCCCTTTTATCTACACATCTGAGTCCTTCTTTAAGCTCCATGTTATACATATTGTATTTATAGCTTCTTTCTTAAGTTCTAGAATATTTTCCATTAAGAAGGAAAGAAATCTAATCAAATGTAGAATCAAATAAAACCCATAATTCTAAAATACAGGCAGCTGATAGCATTGTATTAGACAATGAGTTGGAAGATGAAGCTGTTCCTTTGTTATTCTATTTTTCTTTAAATAGCAGAGTTACCAAAGCTGATGTGATAAAAGAAGAATGACAGGGAGAAAGAGAAACTGGGTAATCTTCCCATCTCGCTTATCACTTTTCGATACAAAGGGGTAAAACTGCAACTTGCCTCCCCTGCCCGTACATTCATGTGCTACGGATAAAAAAAACAAAGCACACTGAGTTTTCAGCTTTTCAGGGAGGCAATATTAAACAATGCCATTCAAAATAAATTTACTTTCAAAAAAAATCCCAAACTCTTTTGCTGTTTAAAAAAGCAGAGCTAGTGTATTTTTATCCATAGAATATAATAAACTGTTTATGGAGACTTTAGCTTAGCAGTGCATGCTGCAGCACTTTTTATAACTGTGTACTCTCAAGAGTCTGTCTCCCTTGTAAATTCAGACTTGCACATCATTCCTAAGGCCATAAGCATGGCCCAAAAAGAAAAAGCTGTACTTCAGTACACTCGAGATATTTTCCTTTATAGCTTTTTAAAGCTACTTCTGTCTTAGCTTAGCAACAGACTTCATCAGAAAACCAGCTGGTAGAGGACACCACCAGAAGTACGTACCACCGTGTACACACGTGGGTTTCCCATACGCCCAGGGCTGACTGATGAAGTCTGCTCTGAAGCAGCTGAGAGCACAGAGAACCGCAGGCCTAACAATTCTGGGAAACAAAATGTACTGGAAGAAATACGAAAGAAATCAGCGTCCTGTTTTATCTCATTCTCTTTGAACATCCACAGACAGGCTAAAAAACTGTTTGCCCTAAGTAAATACTCTTGTAATTACACTTCACTAGACTCTTTCAAGGTCACGAAGAGTCAATGGTGACAAACTGCTAAAAAATCCTACCGTCTCTCTTATACCTGTTTTGACACATATTTCTCCAAGTCATTGATTCAATTTTCCTCTTGAATTATTTAAAAAATTGCCAGAATTTAAGGTATCATGAATGCACAAAGCAAAACAATCAAAACTTGCTCCCAAGGTACATTTCAAACATGCTCTGCAAAGGTAGATACACCATCTGCTGTTTAAAGGGCTCTAAGACAGTTTTCTGTTAGTTAAATTCCTACAGCTACTGGATAAGCTACTACTGCCAAGATGAATTTTGTTGGCTCCAGCTGAGGCTATACAGAATATGGGCACCAGGAGTAGCGGGACTTGCAAGAGGTATGAACACAATAAAATGTTACCCTTGAAATCAAGATGATTATTTAAGTCTCAGCTTCATTAAAAACATCACTGCTGATTGTTTTCACAGAAACATCTACTAATACATTTATGCTATACTCCCAGACTGCTGTCTATATTTTCCCAGGTGCCGACAGACCCAATCATTTGTTTTCGAACTGCCAAGATTTTTAGTTTCACCCTGTTATAACTCATCAAACAGATGTAGGCATTTTACACTCAGAATTCTACAACGCACAATGTTCACACTTTATAGACACCAAAAATTAAAGTACTCCAGAATTACTGTACTGATTGCATTGTTCACTTTTATATTTAATCTTAAAACCTTCCATTTTAAATGTATTTCAGAGCAGACAAAGACCCCCTTGACTCTTACATTGCACTTTGTTTTATCCACATCTACCTGCAAAATGTTAATCTGATACTGAATTAGAAAGATCTTTCCATTAATGACTATATGAGATCACACACATTTAATGAGCATATCTTAGCTCTATCCCTCTTCACGTGGGGTGACGGAGTGAGAGAGGCTGCAGTACTACAGAGAAGGCACTGGGGAGGTACTTGTGCCAGCATTGGCCGATTCAAAAACCTAAACTGAGAGGACCCGACCTTATCAAACCCAAAGCTGAAGGATGGAGAAACATAATTTTGAGGGAGTTCTGCTGACTTTAGGATGAGTAGCAATCCACAGAAATGCTTCAGTACAGATAAAGCCATCTTCCTTAAGGGACAATTTTGTCCATGAATGGATATTTCACTATAACAAAATGGGTAACTACCTCCTTCCCTGACCTTGCATAGCCTCTCTTTTCTCTTTAATAATACAGAACCATAAACGTCTCAGTAAGAGAAGACTGTATATTTAACAGTTGGACACATTACATTTTAGTGGTTTATGATTGAATTTCCATCTCTCCTGTGATTGTTAACTCTCTTTCAGAGTATGCAAAGCTGGGAAATGAAGTAGCTTTTTCTGTATGAGTGTGTTACAATCCTGGCATGTACAGCCTTTGTTCTACTGCCTTCTAACAAAGACTTCCGTGTTCAAATGGATGTCCTTTAGTATTTTGGACTGATACAAACCAGGCATATTCAGCACCTACAGTCTCAGAAAGGCACTTCTAGGCATCTGAAAACATAAATGAATTGTGCATTGCTAGATATATACTACATTTAATGAGCCAAAGCCAAAGCTTGCTGTTAAGCAGCAAGACCTCAGAGGGCGAGAGAACTGATGCACTCCAGCTGTGCAGCGCACTGAAAAAGAGATCTGTGACACTAGGAAAAACACACGTAGGAGACACCTTTTCTTTCTGCACAGTGAGTGCTCTGCAGAGTCCCTATCCACAACGTGGTTTGGTTATAGTGCCCCAGTCAGAGACTGGCTGTGCTAGCAACACCCATCTGAAACCAAGAGTGGAATAGCCGGATGCTCTCCGAGGCAATGGCCATTTATTAAATCTTCACACAGGGAGAACTTGTCTCTGTGTCATTAGACATCGACGATTTCACTTTAGTCCTGCTGAATCTGAAATGTAGCTTTGCTACTGCAATAAATATTTGCCTGAGACATTTCCATAATTTAGTCGTATTTCCAGTTCCTTGATAACAGTGCAGTGCCAGTCCCTGCTATTACGGACCTCCTTCTTTCTTCCTCCCCTTTGGTATTCTTCCGTCATGACTATAAATACTGAATCTGCCAGCCCAGTAACTTACAGCTGTTCATCTCCTGCATGAAGGGATAGCAGAGGATGTCAGTACCGCTACAGGTCGCATGTGAGCGGAGCCCTTTTCTCTGGAGAGTTCAGCGACAGGCAGAAGGCACTCATATTCCTATGTCCTACATTAGACGCAACACTACTGCAGCAAGGTTACTGCACGGGTTACTTTTTTTTTTCCCAAGAGAAGAATCAGACTATATATATCCACAAGCATACTTCATGCTAAAGAAAACATTTTTAATTAAAAACACAGTAGAAGTAAAGTTCACAAGGTCATTGTGAAAGCAAAGAAACAAGATCTTCTACCGACTATAAACTCTGACGTCTGTACATAGGCAAATTAACTACCCACCACTATAACCACAGAAAGTTCCTACTTCATCACTGGATGAAGCTAAATGCACCTACTTCCTTTCCTTTAATGATAAGCCAACTCCGACCATGAAACAGCCTTCTTTCAATGATTAAAGAGCTACAAGGCAAGTGCCAGTAATAATGTTACATTTTTTTGCTTTTGTAATCTAATCTTTGCCCTGTAGAAACTGCTGATGAGAACTCGCTTCCACTTAAAATTTGCATAAAACCAATCCATATCATGTTGCATGGAAAAGGACTGATGCCCCAGTGTTTATTGGCATGGCGATACGAGGAATGAGAAATTACTCCGATGCAAAAATGATATTGATATACAGCCTTGTATCACTATCAAACAGGCTTTGATGCATGGTTACTACTTTTGCAGGATAATGAGATGTGAGTGATAAAGCAAATGAACTTTTTAATGATGACAAATACAGGAGAATATACAGCACTGAGAAGAGAACATGACGTCCAACTGAAGAAAGATTTATGGGAGCTAATTATGGTATGTTAGATTTATAATGGAAAACAGTAGAAGAGGCAAAACTTCTGGAAGATCTTGTCTGTGTCAACCTGGAATAACAATTTACTTTCAGACAAAGGATGTAACATACAGTCCATTGCACACTTCTAGCTGATATTTATATTGCTTTGGTATTCAAATGCATATAAAGCCTAAGACATGCATGATTTTATACAAATGAAATACAATTAAACTAGCTATAGAAAAAAATGTAGGTTTTTAACCAGCATGAAAATATGCAAATAAATAGTGCTTATATTGGTATTAAATATATGTGTATTTTCTTCAGTTAATCGTATGGCAAAACTGGCAGGATGATGTCTTTGCAACTAAAATAAATTTCATTGCACTCTAAAAGCTTCTTTAATTGAAGAGATTCCCATACAGTGACCTAAGATCTATCAGTGGCAATTAAAATTCAATACACTAAATATACTATTGACAGTAAAGTTTGTCAATAGAAGCTAATATAATAACGATAAAAACTGACTCGTGATATTTCAGGTCTCATGTCCGAAAATATATCAAAGAGGGGAAGAAGTCACGTTTAAGGATAATTTCAGGCCATCAGACCAGTAGGCATTTTGCGAGATGTCCGAGGAATGGGAGAGGGAAAGCCACAGCCTTTCGGGGCAAGAAAACAGGCCCGCAAGCTAAACTCGGCCTTCCTGAGTGGCGTTGAGCCAGCGGGAGCGCGAGCCTGGTTCACCCCAATCTTATTCACACCTTTGGTAAACCTCGAAACACCGATCGCAAGGGAGCCTTTTGTGCACATAGAAACCAGTGCCCGTGTCTTCCCACTACGTGCCTTCAGCCCGTAATTAAACGCCTATTTTGAGTTGGATTAAGCATCTCCCTTCACCATACTCTCTGAAAAACAGGCTCGGGAGAACCCGACGGGAAACACGGCCCTTCCCCGCCGGCCTGCGCTTCCCGCGCCCTGGGGTGCCGCCGGCCCCGCGGGCGGGCACCGCCGTGGCCGCCAGCCTCCCCACCCCTGAGGGCAGCGCTCCGCCGCCTCGGTCCGACGCCCGGCAAGAGGCAGCCCCTCTGCGCCGCCCCCGGCGAGCTGGCGGGGTCCTGGCGGAGTGTGGCGGGCGGCGAAATCCCGGCGGGGGGCGCGGAGGGGAAGGGGGATGCTGGCGGGCGGGCTGAGGCGAGGGGTCAGTGGGGAGCGCCGCGGGCGGGCTGAAAGGCGGGCAGACCCCGCGGGCGCCCGGCGTTGCCGCTGAGGCGCAGCACGCGGCTCTGCCCCCTCCTCGCACTTCCACGACCAAGCGCGAAGCAAATGGCCCGCAGCGTCCATCTTTGGGCACCTGCCGCCGCCTCCCTGCCTCCCGCCGCGCGGGGCCGCCGGTAAGACGGGGAGCGGCAGAGCCGCTGAGGCCTCCCAGCGCTCCGCGGCGAGGCGCTTGCCCGGGACTCCACGGGGACTTACACGCTGCCGGCGGCGGGGCTCCGTGAGGGGCTCCGCGCTGCCTTCACTCACCTGGGGCCCGTGCGAGGAGCGAGGCGGCAGCCCTCCGCCGCCAGCCGCGGCGCAACCCGGGGCACCGGCAGCCCGCAGGCGGCAGGGGAGCGGTGCCCGCGGCTGGCAGCGCCCGGGAGGCGACGGGGAATGAGTCAGGCGGCACCGGCCCATCCGAGCGCGCCGCGCCAGAGCCACTGACCCGCAGCCACCTGCCCGCAGCCCTGCCTCACTCCTTCCCGGCGGCGAGCCCGGCAGCCACCTGCAGCCCAGGACCCGCCCGCAGCCGTGGGGCCAAAGGCGAGGCAAGCCGGCAGCGCTGCCCGGGGAGCTGGCGGGCTGGGTGCGGCGCTGAGGTAAAGGGCATGGCAGCCAGGGCAGCCCAGGCGCCCGCCTCGGGCCGGCGTTGGGAAGACGTTGACGCCGGTCGGGTCCCTGAGGTACACGGGGCTGAGGGGAGGAAAGCAAACCAACAATTGTAAAAGAACTATTTCACCACTAGAGCTTTCTGCCTTGGCTTTTCTTTCCCCTTCGCCTACCAGTAGTGGCTTAAGGCAGCAACTGGCCATCTCCAGTTTTTTTCTCAAGAGAGTTAAAGATCGTTGGAGTTGGCGGGGTAATTGCAGAACATAGCTATAGTCAGTAGGTACATCTGCTAAAAGCAGGTCAGACTCAAATTAAAAATTAGTCAAGATCCTTACAGTGGTATCCAAATGAAAGGCTTTAGCTGAAGTTGCTTGCAGCTGTGAATAGTAGTACATGTGGATATTCAAATAGTGTATTTGAAGCTTAGTTTCCATACAAGAGATGAAAAAGGAAGGCTGGAGGAACTGGCTGGAAGACTTCAAAAATAACATCAACGGAATAGTCTCCCACTTTGGCATCTATCGATTTCAATAAATTTCTCTCAAACTTGTGGATTCTAGTTTCAGCACATAGCATCTATGTCTCTACAGACAGTCTTGCTGGTGTAAAGTCAGTGAGTCTGAGGACAGCAGTTTTGCATAGAAAACACAGGTGTTGCCTGAAAAAAAGAATACCACACTACATTGTCTTGCAGTCCAAGGTAAAAATGTTAGAATGAAAACTGCTATGGAGCTTGATTGTTTCTTACGGCAGTGGTAAGGGGAGCAGAAATGAAAATGGAAAACTGGTGCACACTCAGTCTTAAAATGAGAAATCATTTCAACATTACTTCTAGAGCAGCCACTGTGGGTCAAAAAATAAATTCAATTATAGGTTTTATTTCTGTTAAGTAGCATTGTTTTTAAAATGCGTATGATATTCTTCCAACAGTAATTTTATAAAATACTAATGTGTGCAGGAAAGACATACCCTTGTGTAAAGCAAATCTGAGAAGCACATCGTTCACCTGCTAGGCAGCACTGCAGCTCTGATAACAAAGTTTTCTGCTTTGTGTACTCTATAAATTGCTTGGGAGTAGGCTGCATTCAAGATAAAAAAATGTTTGTTCTTCCACCTCAGAAAATAAAAACACTGAAAATACACTGTAGATGGGAAGCACAAGCTAGGAAATTTAAAACTAAGCTTGGACACTTAAAACTAAGCTTGGACTTTTACATCTGCTGAAATAAATGATTAAACTGCTTCACAGATTTTAATAAAAGTCAAATGTGGGACAGCCAAGAGAGAAATCGAATTGCAATGTATTAGGGAGTCAGGTCAAAAAAAAAAATCCATTGGATGGAAACATCATTTCAGGCCATGTCTTACACATAATGTTTTAATTATAAGCAAACTTTGTTTCTTCAAAGTTTATTAATTAAAAAAAAAATCTGATCGATGTCATGGAACGAGGATATATGTTTCGACATAGTCAATCCAAGTCAAGTCACATGAAGATTTTGTCAATCTTATCAAGCTATTTTTCTTCTGTGTGGAAAGTGTCCAAAACTTAAAACCAACTGTGAAATATCTTTCCACGTGTTCAGATAACTGTGTATGTTAATACCACAAAGCTATGTATGATTCATTCATCTTCATTTCACATACTCCCTCTGCTGGAAATTAATATGAAGGTTCAGTGGATCAGAGGAAAGATCATTAAGAGTGCAAGATACATTAAAAAAACCTCTTGCTTTCTTTTATTAAAAAAAAAAAATCACACTTCTTTACAGACACTCCAGTCTGTTATCAGTAAAACAACTTGTATTCCTTGTTGCAAGGCTATTCATATTGAAATCACTAAGACATGGAAAGAAGAGCTAATGCAAATTACCTAGTTAAATATTCCATATATATACTAACTTTATATGCATTCTGTTGTGTCATTTAAGATCTGCTAATATCAAAGTCAGATTAAATAAATATACAAAAGCAAGAGAGTAAACAGAGCTGCTAAGGTGTATCTGATATTGAAAGCCATGTGCCAATGTAATATTCTACAGCCTCTACTGATGCTCTCAGAAGAAAGGGGGGGGGGGGCATGTGTAAAATGAAACACACAGCTCTATAGAGTACCGCATGCCATGAGCATTCTCCCTGGTCAAAGACTAAAACCATTTGCTTTAACGCTGACAGCAGAATCTTAACTCCGCTTACATGTTGCTAAAGTTCAAGCTTTATTAGTGACTGAAAGGAAAAAAAAAAAATCTGGTTTTCTTTGAGTGGAAACAGCAGGATAAATCACACAGATACATGGTTCCAAATGCTGCTGAAACGTTGCTTGCATAGATTTTACAAAAAACAGTGAAATACTTCTACCCAGCAACACACAATGAATTCTTCCTTCTTGGTGGGACTATACCTGTAGTGGAGATACTGTTCTGTATACAAAGTAGCTTCTGTTTCTTCTAGGATGAAGGAAAAGAGACTAAGGAGGGATGATACCAGAGGCACTGAATTCTTTCTAATACAAACCCTGTAAATGAGTTATGCTCAAGTAAAATACCTTCTACTGATTAATGGTGACAGTTTTCACTGCCATGGGTAAGCAAAATCAGCTGGAAACAACTCCATAACCAGTGGCTAGAAATTAGAAAAATATTGCTGCAGAAGAGCACGAATACTTTTTTAAATACTATAGGATTCTTTGTTACGCAAAACAGGTAATTTTAGATCATCACAGAGTAGCTGAGAACAAGTTTAACATGCTCTTACTTCATATAAAATCACAAATTGTATTTTCAGGTTTGCTTATGTAAAAATATTGCAGTAAAAGGCAACTAAAAAATGTATAAAAATCAAATATAGCATCATTCACAGTTGCAAATAAGTGTCACAAATGCAAACAAATGATAAATAGATTTTTGGTGTATGTTTCTTTCCAACCAAAATACAGTAATAAAGCAACAACAAGAAAGTCACCCTACCAGGAGTAACCCACATTATGAGGAAATAGCTACTATCACAAAATGTGTACACAGTTCACTTTGGGCATATTCAACAGTACTTCCTGGTTTTTGAAAAAATTAGGGCATTACAGATTAGAAAGTTTGCAACCAAAAGTAAAGAATTGTAAATACTCTGTTTGAGCTCATTATCTATCTTTAGTTAAGGATGAAGCAAAATTTCATATTCAGCAATGGTCTGAAGGTTTTTCAAATATACTGTTGGAGTAGTACATACAATTCCCAACCAACAAATACTGTTCAAGTTCTCTTGGGCTATTACTACAGGCATTGCCAACAAGCAGCTTTTTTGTTAAACTAACAGGTATTATTTGCAAACTTCAGCAAATTCAATTAATTCTTTCATTTTTTCTTTCTTTCAGTTTCTGAGTTTGCATTAGGTCAGATGTAGGGGGGTTGCCACTACAGTGATGTTGCTCTCTGAATATACTGACTTGAATTATTTTTTTTCTTTTAGCCATCAATAATTACATAGCAAGTAATTGCTGTCAGAAGTCACTTGAAGTCTATATCCCATCACCAGTGGCAAAAGTTCCTTTGGCCTCATCCATGACCTGATGATCCCTTTGCAATTTGCCTGCAGAAAAACAAGGTTCTCATTTCCGTAACATTTTCTAAACAAAGGCTAACCCTAATAATAAAAGGCTATTACTTTATCAGAGTACTCTACAAAAAGCAAGTTTATTACATCTTGATATTTATAACCTCATATTCCCTTAATCCTCTCTACTTAAGAGGAGAATTTTGAAGTCCAAATTGCTTAAGAATCTTGCGCTTTTACTTTGTAGGGGAGCACTTCGTTACTGACTTCTTTATGATCTTATATTGAAAAGCTATCATTATTGCAACTAAGGAATTACATCTTAGGACATGGGCCTCTGCACAGTATATCCACTCCCAAAAAGAACTCAGTTTTATCTATTTTATGTTTATCTAATCTCTCCTCCTCATCTTCTAAATGATAGGGTATTAGTTTTATAGACTAAGATCCCATTTCTCAAACTTTTTTTGTGATCATCTTCTAAAAAAATCAATATGACAATATGATTGCAAAACAACAAACCCCTTTCTCATCTTCTGGGATGATGAGATAATAATCTTCTCTCATCTGGGAAAAGTGTACAATATGCCTTTTAATAACTGCACAATATGGAAATGGTCAATATCATTATGTCTGATCCTAGAGTCTTCATTACTTGCAAGTAGTCCCATTAACACTGGTGATTGCTGAAATTACTTCAGTGGCTGTCCCCCAAATAAAGAATGAAGAATCAGGACCTACAAATTAAAATCAATTCACCTGTACAGAAAAATATTGTTGCTCTTATGGAAGATAATCCTAGAATTTGTGTTACAGGTATATATTTATATTTTACAGGCCTTTTAAAGCTACCTGTTCCTAAAAAGCAACATAAGAGTCATATTTACAGCTCATATCAACAGGTTTAAAAAGGCAGTTCGGAGCATTCATATGGGCTATGCTGTCTTTAATCATTACTGAAACATGAATGTTAATGTTGAGTAGTCAGGTTATCACAAACCATTCATATGAAGGAACATACATGCAAGATAGATGTTTAAACCATTACCATGACCAACGTGCCTTTGCTTTCAAAAATAAACTGGAGACATTTTTAAAAATTATTTTATGAAGATAGCAAGAAGGATGAATCTATTAAAAAAATGGGTACTTTAAATGGAATTACTTCTCTATTTCCAAATACAGAAGTGTAGATTTCCCAGATTATTTATAGGATAGAATTTTACATTATCTCTTGCATTTAAAGTGTGAGAATATAGAACACAGACAAATGTTATGACATAAAGTGCAGAAATTCTGAGCAAGTTTAAGTGCCAATAACCATCACCAAATAGTATGCGTTCATATTAAAGAACTCTAAGTAGAAACTTTGTGCAGTTTTAATGAAATTCTTAGAAGTTCACACACCTGCAGTAAGTATGGAAACATACAAAAAAATACATATCTTCATGGATGGACATCGAAACACTGGTATCTGCTGGCATTACTATCTTATTTATCCAAATTCATAAGTCAGTCAGGTTTGAAGGGGGAAAAAAACCCCAAAGTCCTCGTACCTTGAGATGGCACAGCATTCTCTCAAGCATAATACATAGTTCAGCAAAAACACATCCAAATACATCCAAATTATGATCTAATTTTAAGCTTATGCACACTGTTGAAATAAAAGCACGCTGTCAGTACAGTCAATGGAACTTGCGGGTTTTTTTTCTGTTTGTGTGAGATGGGCCATCTCACACAATACAAGAGCTGGAAGAGGCGTGGGAGAGGAAGCTAGCTAGACTGATTTCTTCCCACTGAACAACATTAAGAGTGACAAAAAACCTGTGCAAGCATTTGTGAAATAGATTTAATGAAATTTAGCATTCAGCAGGGAAAAAATGATAATTAAATGAGCATTAAAGTTGAACTCTAACTCTCCAGATGGCGTGCAGAGTCTTCACAAGCCATTGTGAATATAACATTATAAGTCCTTGAAACAAGAATTCCTAGAAAGAAAAATAAATCTAATTTGTTTCATGTTCAGTGAATACAGAAATACATTCTGATGTTTCCATGTGCAAAATTTTGAGGTTTTGATTCTGAAAGCACTTTGAGCAGGCTTCCCAGTCTCTTCAACAGTCAATCCAGACCATTTGAAGGATTAGATTTTATTGTATAAAAGTGCTACAATGCTCTTTGAAGTGAAAGGCAAGCTTTGGACTCCTATCACTTAAGAAAATCAGACAGAAAATGTCTTTCCCACTAGGTCTGCAAGACAAACTACAAGGCACATCCTTTTCACTTTACTGAAACGAGGAGTCTGGTGCAATAAAGACAGAGAGAAAGATGGAAGACTAAGAAAAAGTTACTGTCCAATTTACTTCTGATATCACATTCTCATAAAATAAAAAGGTGACTGTCTGCCTCTTCTCCCATCACAGATTGTCTGCTAAAATAGCACCAAAACACTGTAGAGGAGGAGGGGTATTAATGGTGATTCCAGCACTGCGGTCTCATTATACTTCATGTACTGCAGAGTCAGACATTAGCTGTGGAAGAAGCCTCTCTAGCAAAGAACAGTTGTTTCTACCATATCTTTTTCAATCTCTGGTAAGTTATCTTCGAGCAATTGAAAAACGAAATTTCACTTCCTGGAGGATTATTTCTAGTAGTATTCTGCTTTAAATCCAACAGGAACTTACACCTAGATTGTGTTTCATCAGTTGCCCATATATCTATTTTAAAAGTCTTAATTCTGTGATTCTGCTGATGATTACACCCAAATGTTTGCACTAATATTTTTGCTTTTACTCTGTGTCAGGCCATACTTTACATTGGGTTTTCTTTCATTCTGATCTCCGTGAAGTTTTCTGAATCTTTCTAGAGTTAGCTGGGAGGGAAATGATTTAATCATCCATAAATATTTCAGACATTTCTACTATTCCGTCTTTTTCTTGATACAGACTCTAAGTTCTTGACATAAATTTTATCAAGAACTTTAGTATTCTGGACATTAGAGCACTCACCCAGACATAGGTAAATCAAATGTAAATCACTTGTACAAAGCAAACAGATCCAGATTCAGATCTTTGCTCTATCTCAGGAGAACCTTATCAAACAGGCTATTTTATTCATCACTGTATCACCACACTACACAAACCTGATAAATTCTTTCCAGTTAAGCTTTTAAAACATAGCACAGACTACCAAAGTTTCCGTTTTTATTGCACAGTGTTTTTTAATGAAAACAATCCAAAACCATTTAGTATAAATAAGTAAGTCTGGAACAACCCTAGTTCTTCCCACTTAGCCAAGAAAGTATAACAAAGAGCTGGATAAGGAAAAAAGTTATGAATTACATTAGTATCTTGAGCACTCAAAAATGGAAAATAATTAAGCAGAAAAAAAATTGAGTTCATTTGCACTCAAAAGCTACATTGATTTAATTGAGAAAGATTTAGCTTAATCCAACTGAAGATTTTAAGCAAACAAAGTATTTATACCTGGCTCACATATTTCATTTTTAGTCCTTACTTAAACTCATTGATCCCCAGGAATGTGCAAAAGCAGATCATGCCACATCAGGCCAGCCAGGAGAGGGAAAAAAAACAACAAAAAACAAAAAAAACCCCACACCAACAACGAACAACCCCCCCCCCCCCAACCTAAAAAGCAAACAAGAAAGGAGTTGAATTCATAATCTAGTTTGTAGAAGATTAGTCTTGATTTGGTATTTAGCAGAAGTTTACTAATTAGAAAGGAATGCTATCACCCTGAAAAGGGGGTGATACAAATAGAAAAAGCACCATAATCGTTAGTATCAGCGTGATGACATGGATTGATCCCTCTTTTCTTTATACAGTATCAAAAATAGAAGGAACTGTTATGGTAATTAAAAGTACATTAAACCATTCCAAATGATACAATGCTTATTTCAACAAATTTAAGAGCTGCGCTGTGCTCAGACTAAGGAGGAATAGATGCAGTTCTATCAGAGGAATGGAGATTCCCTGTACTTGCTATCAAGGACTTGCAATAGCTACAAAAGCACTGTCTTGCACAGCTGTGTTTTCCCCATTAAGGGCACCAGAACCAGCTCACTGACCCGAGGAAACTTGTCTCATATTCTTAGGACCTCTGTTACCAAAGGCTCCTCTAAGTACAAAGATTAATCAAGTGCCAAAGGTAATAATCTCAGTTACCAAAGTATTAACAAAATTCATCTTGGAAGTACATAACCATCTCAAAAGCAGAAATTATTTCCTGCAAATCATGAATTGAGAATTTTTCCTCCTCAACTGGCAATTTTTTTTAATGCATGCTGCCATCAATCTACCAGAAAAGTGTGATGCAACAAGCATGCAGCTACCAAATATGAAACTAAGCTGAGACTGAAACTGATACGGGAATAGCTGCATATTGTGGAGGCTCCATTTCACTGATTGTTGAAAGGAAAGCTGGGCTTGCTCCTCCTCGGGGTTACAAGTATTTGAAGACTTTTAGAATGCATTTATGTTTCTTGTAAAAAATGCACATATATAGAGTAAAACTATTCTGAAAACTACTAGAAGAAGAAAGGCTGAATAGTCGTAAGCAAGAAAGATGAAAATACTTACATGCAGGAAAGATGAAAATACTTACATCTACATCTGCACAAAATGGTGACAAGTCAAGTAGAGATTTTCTGTAGCATTATTTCTATTACTGTTTTAAAAATTTATGACTATAGCATCCCGGTGTAAGTAGTTGCTATTAACCATATAGTTTTGATACAGCTCAATAAAACAAAATAAAAGGAGTATCATCAAAAGATTGTGGTCTTGAATCTTCTTGTAACTTTTCTTGGAGCAATGTAATTCCATGGAATTCAGCCAATATTACAACAAGAAATATCAGAGTTCCTCCTTTTATTTTTATTTATTTTTCCCCCTCAGTGTCTGGAACTTGTATGTTGTTGAACCACTTACCCTTCCAGGGACCAGTCCAGAGACCAATCAGGAGATCGATTATGGGAATGTTCAGGTGATGATGTTCTTAATGTAGAGCTTAACTGATACGGGATTGTACGATTCTGGCGTCGAAGCTCCTGTACAGCACATTCCCTAAATAAACATTATTTTAGAGTGAGACTAAGCACTTTTCAAAAATCATCAAAATTATCTCATAGTCATTATCATATTTTTTTTTCTATTTAAGATTGTTAGCTTTTAAAATTTTATTTTATTTTAAAAGAAGATGTGGTGTTTATCATGTACTTCTCTGAAAGACAGATTAGTGACTCTCTCTGTATTAATCCCTTACTCAGATTTAGTTCTACATATCCATTGTCTCTATTTTCCCTAAAAGACAAAAGCTAGCCATGGTTGCTGCACATTAAACTCTAAAAATCGTAAAAATCTCCAGGGAGGAACAGCCTAATTTTAAAGTTATTCACAAGTCTGCACCATAAGGACAATCACTAAAATCAGCAATGACATTAATGTAAGAACGGTGTTGCTTGTGGTATTTTTGTGCTGTTTGAGGCCAGTGGACTAGAGTCTACCTGAAGTGCCCTGGAGCTGGTGGATATTCAAAAAATGCTGGACTCCCCAGTGGGAAGGTTATAAAATAGCAGTCTAGTCATTTTGACTGCAAGAGGTGGGGCCTGGATACTGGATCAATCTGTAACTCCTGCATCTGGGTGTAGGGGGAGGAAGTACACGGGATTGGATACTACATTAGAAAATTTTGGAGATACATACTCATCTGGGATCCTGGTTTCAGGCTGCCAATTGTTTACATAAGGAGAATCTAGTCTGGGTTGGATTGGGAAACTGCTAGGAAGGGTGGCTACAACAACCCCTGCATTTCAGTGTATAACCCCAGTAAAACCTGGACAGTGGTTCATTATAAATGAATAGGTGTATTGGGAGGATAGCACTGACCCAGGCTGGAAAAAAAGGACTCCAAGTTGCCCAAAACCTTGCAAATGAAGGTATAACTAGGACTGCCTGTATGGTATTGAACTGAAACTGACTCCAGTGTGACTTAGCTATTAACACAGACCTACCTATGGAGTGGACCACTGAAGGAGATCACCAAAACCTGCGGGAGAGGGATCAGATCCAGCACCAGCTCACAGATCTGAATCTACAGGCAAGGAAAGGGCTCCCTCTAGCAGCAGGAGCCCAGTGGAAATGGTAACAGTCTTCCACCTAGCTACCAACATCCCACAACCTTGTGCCTGGGGAGGGGTCATATGCACTGTAAAGACTACGGAACCAGACTTATCTACATTGACTGCTAGTCTTACTAGCATTATTGCTTTTAAGGGCTCTACTATGCACATGTTGTACTGTCTTTAATGGTCAAGATGGTGCTGGCAATGGTGGGAAGTCAGAGTGCAGCTGCTTGCAGCTCTCACAGGTAACATTGCCCTGTAGAATATCAAGTTTGGGTATGAATGTAGCAAACCTGTGACCAATGGGGAAAAGTAACCATGGGCAAGTTTTTTATTTGGGGGGAGACTGAGGCAGAGAAAGGGAAGTAAAAGGACAGCAAAAAGAAGGATCAAGAAACAGAAAGGAATAAAAAGATATGCAAGTCATGTGCTTGGGGTTGTCCAGGCGTATCTGACAGTCAGTCCCTGTGCTTGGTCACCACAGCCAGAACAGGACAATAAATCAAACCTGTTGTTTCCACATTAGTCCAAACTGCTTCCACAGTCAGGAGAATGGGAGGGATGGGGAGGTGCTTTTCCTGACTGGTAAAGAAAAACCCAGACAGATGGATTAAGCCACCTGGTATCACTGTGTTGGTGTTCATTCAAGGCCTGACAGCATTGGCACTTCCACCTCCTAATTTCAGGCATTATTTCATTCTGTGCCAAGGCAGTAAATCAATACGACCAGCTAAGTCAGTGTTAGAACAAGGATATCATCTACCCACTTGTTTAAACTGACAACAAAAAAAAAGCCCAGTCAGTACTGACATCTGCTGCTTCCATTATATACTATCATGATACTGGCTTTAATGATAGTATTTTTCCTCTCTGGCTAATTTTCTGGTTTTCACTTGCCAGTACCAGAAAAATAGATTGGCTGGCTGTAAGAAGCCAACTTGGAGCTTTAATCCCTTTCCCTCCAAGCAAAAGAGATAGATACCTGCTCTTGTAAAGCATGACTTTCTGAGGAAAAACAGAAAAGAAATAAAATTCTTGTAACCTTTGCGGGACACTGAAGGGACACTGTTTTGATTTTATGAAAAAGCCAAAAAAAGAAAAAAGCTCTAGCCTTTCAAAGACAGCTAAATCTAACGTCAGCCTCGGATTTTTATATGACATTTCAGTCTTTGCTATCTAAGATTTCTGAATATTGTTTTTGCAACTGACTTGCAGACTGCATAATGGAACCTAGCTTTGTTCTTTTCAAACCAATTCAGATAATTATGTTTGTAATTCTCTTGAAGTAGAAGAGAAATTCTCTCCAAGAATGAAAACAAGCAATCTTTGCCTTAGCATAAGCTCACTATAATATTTGTTTTGCTAACCAACTGTAAACTAAGCATTGATATTACTGCAACTATAAACAACCACGTGAGTAACAAATTATCCTTAACTAGGGGAAGAGATTAAGTATGGAGGCTGATCTGACTTTCTGCCAACGAACACTTCAAGAAGAAACACTTGCAGTCCCTACCAGGGAGCACCCATACACCATGAGATGGATGCACTCACACGGGGAGTAGAGAAACAACAGTCTGAAGAAGATTGAGTTTCTTTTAAAAAATAGGTACTCCTGTATTAGCATACAGTCTGGCTCATTCTGTGCATATGAGCATTCAGCTGCTCATATGCAGCTGAAGAAGCACAAATGATGCCGCCTTTTAAACTGACTTGCACATCTAACCCAAAAGTTTAGCAGTTTTTGCCATGACTTCAAGGTAAAAGAGAATTCAATTTGAAATTGAAATATACACTGAGACATCTAAGAAATCCATCTTTAAAGACCTAACATCAGCTATAGAGGTGCCCCCTCCAATACCTCCATCCTTACCTATGAAAGAACAGAGTATCAAGAAAGTAATTTACTACAATTAAACAAGGCACCTGATTCTCAAACCTGTGCTATAATCACACCACTCTGCTTCTTTAGCCATCTCTTTTACATACCCAAAATAATGCCTGACACAGTAATATTTTATCCTCAATACATCCATGAAATAGAGAAGTACTGTTGTTTCACAAATAAGAAAACTGTTAAAGACACGGAGACTACATAGATAAACTAACTCATGAGGCAGGCCAGGGACTGCTCTCTGGTACTGTGGCCAAATCATATGAAATAGCTTGTACATATTCTTAAACTCTCTTCCCACAAAAAAAAAAAAAAAAAAAAAAATCCTTTGGCCGTACTGCCATTTGGGAACCATCCCTAGCACCTTCTGTGCCCCAAGCAGTGCCTGGGAGAAGGTGGATTGGTACGGGCTAAAATCATTCCAGAGTGTGTACCAACAATTAAACTGTAAGGAGAAGTATACAGTTGTGTGGACCCCCTCAAGTCAATGCTCTGACCTGCTTTAGTTCACTAGTACAGTTGTAGCCAAAAGGTAGCCATTTCTATTGCAGAACTTACTAGTCTCTAAATCACTCGTCTAGCCAACTAGTCACCTAGACTCTCACTATAGATCAAGACAAGCATCACTATAAATAAGTGAAGACAGACGAGCATCTTCAGGAAAGTGAGCCATCCCATCCCAAAACAGGCAATTCCAGAGGGCAGTTTATCTCACTGTCTCATTCCACTGGCTATAAAGGGAACGTAGACAACTAATTTAGACAGCATGTGTAACAGCTACACAGGCTGAATTCATTGACATGAATAGCCTCTGAACGCACAGGAGATGTACAGCAGAGAAAAACCAAACTTTGCTGTTTATCCTACTGATTAGTCTAAGTCTTAGTACTACATTGCATTTCACCCCAATTAGATGCAGGAAGCGCAATACAAAAACATATACTTGCCTTTCAAAGCACTCAGTCCCCAGCTGTCTTTTGGTGATATCCGGTTCCGACTCTAGCTGAGCTGCTCTAATTCTGAGCTGAGTAAAATCTCGACTCTGCACAGCACTGTAAAGTCCATACACTTTAATTAGATAGCAACTATAATCCTCCAAGTATGTTACCAAATACAATTATCTAAAATTAAAAGGGCAGCTATACCATGCAATTGAGATTAAGAACGTTTTTTTGGAGTAAAATATAACACTACACAAAAAAGTCTATTAGGGTATAGCTGAGGAATCAGAAGCAGGTTTTTGGTATCTTCTGCTGTTAAAGTAACCAAGGTACATTGGCCATTTGAAAATGCAGCTAGACATAAAACCATCTGTGTGTATATACACTTGGGAAGAATGAAAAAACCTGTAATATTCTCCTGGTCATTTACTCACAGTTTATTTTCTGCTAAAGCAAGTTGTTCCATGAGAAACTGAATTTCAGAGTCTTTTTCTTGCTTTGCTATCTGTGACTGAAATTCTTTCTCACGACTGGACACAAGCAAAGATTCCAGGTTTTTCATAGATGCTCTTTCATTTCCCAGTTGTTTTCTCAGCAGCTCTATTTCAGAATGGGATGACTCACACTTGCTCTGCAGCTAAACAAAGATTTTAAAGTTTTCTCTACCTATTATGGTAACCTTTTTTAAAAAAAAAAAAAAAGAGAATAAGAAAAAAGGAAATCTGGATCAATGACCAAAATTTGCTCTCACTCCAAGATGGATGATTAGTGTTATATTTGCCCTCAGTCAAAATCCTGTGTCAGATTTATAAATTCACCCAATGTATATATCCGAATGAAAATGTACTTGATAGAAACGACAAAATCCTACGAAATATACGGATCAATGGATAGAGACTGTAGACAGAATCATTAAAGAAGAGCAGGGAAGTTATACATTTTGTTGAGGCAAGGAACTACTGATTAACCATTTGCATGCAGGAAATGACACCTGGTATAACAAACCAATATCTGCATCTCCGGCAGAGTGAGATTACACTTATTTTACTTGAAGGAGCGTCAAGAATAAATTTGAGGGTAAAGGGAAAACAAATAAAATCCAAAACAAGATTAAGCATCTATATATCTTGGGGGAACCTATAAAAGAAGAATACCCATAAAACCTAGCATGTTCCACTGAAAAGGGAACAATGGATGTACCTGAGACATAATTACACAAAAAGAAAAAAAAAAAAAATTTCCCAGAGACAGTGAGTCAGGAAAATGTGTATTGAGTCAGCTACAGAGACACAGAAAACTGCCTGGTTTAATCTTAGCATAAGTAAACTAGATGCTATTTTTCCTTCATCTTTTCATGTATGCATTTTAGTATGTCTAACTGAGTCCATTTGGAGTACTGCAAACACTTTTATCTGTATTTTACTCAAACCTAGTTTACATTAAGCACAATAATGCTCACCCAAAGGTCATAGTAAATCTATGAACCGAGACATCTTAACAAACACCCCACCTCTTCAGCACATTCTTCAGAATTTTCAAAGGATAACCACTTGTGTGTTCAAACCAGGAAGATACTTAGAGAACTCAGGTCATAGGCCAACAGGGAATTAAAAAAAAAAAAAATTAAAAAAAAAATTAAAAAAAAGAAAAAAGAAAGAAGATAAAAAAGAAAAAAGAAATAAAAAAATAAAGGAAAAAAATTTTTAAAATAAAAAGCATTTTTCACTTTCCAAAGCAAAACTCAAATTATTTGGTTTTACCAAACTAAACTAAAAGGTATTTTCACTCTGAAAGATCCAATTTTCTACTAACTGTCAATCAAAAATCTAGTTCGTTTGCCTATAAAGTTTTGATATTCTACTTTTGTATTTCAGAACAAAAGAATACTGAAAACTGTAGACAGCATAAGTTACAGGAAAATAAACAGTATTAGAAACACTGAAATAATAATATTTTAACATATATTCAGCATCAGGTTTAATTTCCACTTCTGAATATACATATGCTGCAATCTAGTAGTGCAGATTTCTGCATTGGAATACTCCGTAAAATAAGAGCCCTATCTCAAGGTTATACATGGCTGATGAAAGACTATTGGCTGAAAGGTATGAAAAAATTAGTGAAAACTTCTGAACGACAGACTTTTCTCCAACTTTCCAACTGCATTTCTGCACTTTTCTCTCCTGAAACTGTTGCTGCTCTCCACAGTCCCAGCAAGCCCCTTCAGTGACAAATCTCAGGAAGGCTTAGTCATATTAGATCTCACAAAAGCTTCAGGAAAACGTCATATGCTGGAAATCTGCCTTATTGAGAGCATCATAGAGGATTCCACAAGCATACAAAAGACATCACACATATTTGGCTGGAACAAATAACCAACTGTCAAACAGCAGCTTTACCCATGGAGTATGGAACAGGTATAAAGGTCAAACAAGAATGCTGGAAGCCTGTAAAGAACAAGAAATTATCTCAGCTGGAGCAGAGAACACACAGGACACTGACAGAATCATACTGAAAATATCTGAATAATCTGAATATGTATGAACAATTTTTCAGAGTTTATTCAAGCTGAGTATTTAAAAATTTGCCTATCAAACATTAATTTTATAGTTTTTGTAAAAATCAAGGTCGACAGAAATTGATTTTCAAGGGAAATTAAGGAGAGATTGTTAAAGGGTTTCCTAAAAGTCAAGCATTTTAAAGTCCATGTCAAGTTTCTTTGCTAATAAACTACTCCAGCTATTCTGCTTACTTAGCGACTAGACGTAAAGTCCAAGACATCTTTCAAGAAAACAACCAGTAATTTTAAGTCCTGACTTTTGAGTATTCACAGTAAAACCTTGCAAAGCAGTGAGCTTTTCAAATAGTATACAGCATCCACCCTCTGAGGAGTAAGCCTCTGCAGAATGACAAAGTAAACATTCAAAAAACTGAAACACTAATCATCAATAGGCATTTCTTTGATTATTCTAGATCCCAAGGTAGATTTAGAACCCTTAAGTATAACATTAACATCAACTTATTTTTCTAATATATCTCACATACCCTTTCTACTTTCTCTGCTGTGTAAGTTAACTGCTGATTTAATAGTTCTTTGACTGCATCTAGTTTAATGCAAAGTTCTTGTGTAGATGTGAGATTTGCAAGTATAGAGACTCTCTCTGATGCATGTTTTTGAAGCTCTCCTTTCATTTTCAGAGGAGACATGCTTAAGGCAGAAATCTGAGACTTGTATGCTGCTTCTGTTGTTAAATGCTACAGTAAAGCAGTATCAGATAATCAAAACTCTACTGCAAAGAAAATTTAAAACTGCTTCCAAAATACTACAAAAATATCTCTATGTAATTGTGGTGAATTTTAAGAGGCAGCAGTCATTTATTCTGGCATCAACTTTAAAGTTATTTCTTTAAATAACTCCCGTATATAAAAACTAGAAGAGAAGAGTTCTTGCTTCTGACAGCAAAATCCGCTACTGACATTTTAAACTCTATTCCTAGAATTCTACTCCTTCTGCAGAGCTAATAAGGTTCAAAATTCTGCCATGGGCCCCATTCCATTTTCAGATTAGACCCTCTTATTTTAGCAATAAAATGTATTCTTGCATGTAGATGATCAGTGAATGCTGAGATACTGTCAGTCATATTTATACTCCTGTCACCGGTAAACTCAGGCATGACTAAGAGATGACAGAAGTCACACTAAAGAGAAGTCCACAAGCCAGCAGCAGCAGTTCTGACTAAAGGCGTTCAGAATTTTGTGTATTTTAAATTAACATACCCTAGGTTTTCCCTTTTTGAAAAATGCCTGTATTTTGCCCTGTGACACCTGACCTGTGTTTCTGGTCACTTTTAACTATTTAATTTCAGTAGCTGGCAGAATGAGTCTGGGAGGTTGTTGACAAAAGCAAAGGGACAGATAAAGCACTGTGGCTTCCTTGAAGGATTTCTTGGGAATGAGACCAAAAGAGATGATTGTAGGGGGAACATGTCACATTAATTCTAGCTCTGTCTTGCCTAAAAAAAGCACAAGGAACACAGGACACTGCTAAGCATGTTAAGATTTTTGAATAAAAACTTCTGTATTTTAGATATTTGCCTTACATGTAACTGCTATGAACCTGAACACGATATCCATCTGGAATTCTGCCTCAATTTGTTGACACAGTTTTCATGAAGAGGCCTGTTTATTGCGATACTTAATAGCAGGTGTGTGGGAAGGAATTAGAAGGATGAAATTTCTACCCATCTGAGGCTGGCTGGACAAACTAGGACCATGTACCAGTTTTATTATATTTTAAAAAGTCAAAATCTGCCACACAATCTTCCTGTGTTGTTTTGCTACTGTTATGTTCTCATCCATTTCCTGAACAGCAGCAGCTCGGTTCCTCCTGAGTATCTAATGTGCACGGGTAGCCCTCAGTAGCCTACATGATATTCAGGAAGCAGAGATTATCTGCAACAAAAATGGTAACAACCCAAAACCAGAAGATAGCTTATATGTTCATAACGTATTTTCAAAGCCATGCTGTACATGTCCCTTTAAGTTCTTCAGATTTTCAAGTGGGAAGAGGATCTTTGGGACCCCCTAAAGCAGTGGAAAGAAGGTTGAAAAGCTGGAAGCAAGAAAAGCGGGGACAGGAACGTAACAGGTGACAAAGCTCTAGGTATGTTTCAGGTAGGCTGTGGAGTTGTGTGTGACATTATGCTTTCAGTCATTCCAAACATGAAAGCATTTTATAACTTTTTTCCTTGAAATATGCTATTATTTTTCAAGATTTTTTTCCCAAGTGTGACTAATGGAATTCTAGTCATGTTATTAAATAAACTCAAACTTCATATAGTTCATTGTAGCAAGTATTTCTAAAATATGACAAGTGGCATTAAGCATAATTTTAAACAGCTGCAGGCTTAAAATAGTACCAGACCATTTCAAGGGTGAACTATGGAAAGAATGCTTTCAACTTACTTGCTCCATCTCTGTTTCAAGGGACTCCATTTTCTCTTTCAACCTGCGGTTCTCAGACTCCGCACTGATCAGTGCCTGTCTAACAGAGCTACAGTCTGCTTCTGCTTGATGGCATTTTGCTTTCCAACTTTCTCCTTGTTCACGGGCTTTGTGGTAATTCTCCAGAAGCTCACAGTTCTCTCTCTCCTAACACATAAAGCTTGTTTAATAGTTTACAGTAAGCTTCACTAAAAAGGGATATCTATACATCTACCGGTATGACATGGTATTGGATGTTCTCTTTCCATTGAAAACTTTGCCATTTAGCTAAAACATTGAGAGACTTCTCAGGAACTGGTGTTTGTTCAAAATGGCTGCATTTTAATGCTCAAAAGACATCTGTTAAAAATGGCTAAATTAACATTACAAATATGAGGTATAGCAATATACTGCAGAAATGGGGGTTTTTTTTACTATTAATCACGTATGGTAATAAAGACAAAAGAGTCCCAAGTCTCTGTATTATTCACTGTCTGAATGCTTAAGTTTAATAAACACACACACATATATATATAAAACACAGCAAAATATACTTCCTTACTTGTGTACTGCAAAAACAGCTAAGAAAATGTGTTCAGACTATTAAAAACATATTAGTAGAATGCAAATAAGTTTAAGCTAGGAAGCAAATTCTTCCATGGAAATATGGTTAAAATTTCATTTTTAGGTAAAACAAGAGCTTTTATTAACAGATTTAATCCATATACTCACTTTAGAATTCAGTACACCCTTCAGCCTGACAATATCTGTGTTTGAATCCTGGGCTTTCAACTTCATATCATCAAGCTCATTCTGGTACTTTGCTAGTTTTTTATATAGTACCTATGAAGAAAGATTTGTTTTATAAAGTTAAAATATACTGTTTGTACCTTTACAAAAAAATAGAATTACACTGTATCTAGCGCCTATGGCTTTATTAACTAGTTATTTAAAGGCTATATAAAATCTAAACCATGTATATTACTATAAATAAAATTTTGCGTATGTCAAAAATATTTACCTTCTTTAACTTACACATAATGCTAAATCTTCTTAAAAAGAAGAAAAATGTCAATAAAAGAATGTAGCAGTTAAGAAGAAAAAGTTTATTTAGCAGCTAGGTGGTCATGACAAAATAGCCTGCCCCATTTAAGGAGTAGGGCTCAGAATCCATTCCCTCTTTTTTACATGTTACAGTCTCTTAAAAGCCCCCATTTGAAAAAGCAGAAGTCAGCTAGAAATGGAATTAACTAATTAAGTGGTTATCTCCTAATCAGGAGAAATAAAGCCACAAGTATTAGGAGAATGCACACAGTTCTGGCAACTATTGCTTGAGAAACAGAACAGTATAGAAAAAAACCTGCAGAAAGGCTGTCTTGAACTGCCCTGTTCAGAAACTCTTCCTTCCTTACAAAATCACTGTAACACTCAGGTGTGGGAACAGGAGCGGGGCGGGGCGGGAAGTAGGCTATGGAGAAACTCCTGTTCCTATCGTGAAAAGGCTGTGAATTGCTGAGAGAAGTTCTGTAAACTTTTCCAGTAAACCCAACTGAAGAAAAGGGAATGCTACTTTAAATACCACCTAAATTAATGGAAGAACCTAGAGGAACCATTACATGTTATAGAAGCAAGCCCATTAAAAAGTAGTTGATCCTGCGAGGCTAAGACCTTTTTTTTCCTAACTGCTTCTACAAGCATCCAGGCATTGCAAAGAAAACCATGAAGCTTTCAAAAGTAGCTAGAAGCGGCAGGAGGCTTTGTTTTGTACCAGCTGACCTCATCAGTATCAACAGTGATCCTGAGAGAAGGTGAAGAATAGTGATTCCCTGGAGTAACCTCTTTCAGCAATCCATGTTTCTAGTGACACTCACTACCTACTTTTGGTGGTTAAAGCTACTAGGACTTCAACTTTTCTAGCATACTCAAGGAGGGTGCTGAAGAGAAAAGATTAATGTGTTTGAGAGAAGAGTTATTTAGCATGGGAGTTGTCTCTCCTATTTTTTGCAGGGCAGAATTAGGCACCTGATCTAAACTAGTTAGCTACAATTCCTCTATAATGAAGGGAGAGAGACAGGTAAAATGAATCACTTTTTAAAACTGGGATGGGATGAATCTCCTTCTGGAGGACTTTTCTTCACTTAAAAGGGAGCCTTAATAATTTAAAACTGTTATATAGCTAAAATCAGGTGAAGTTAATCTGCTCCTTCAAACCTGGGTAGCACTTCTAGAGGAAGAGAAAGCCAGGTGAGCAGAAAGTCTTTTCAAAGACAAAGATATCCTAAGCAGTAGAATAAGTGCAGAGAAGAAAGAGCAAGTATCAGAAAACCTACATGAAGGCAAGAGGTTGAACAAAAAGAAGAAAAGCCAGAACATTACACAGTTATGAACAACTACGGTATTAAGTAGTTGTATTAAGTATTAAGCTTAATTAAGTTTAATTTCTAGCTGCTTGGAAAACACATTGGTGCATGAGCATTGTGTGTCATGTCATGACACTTCAAGTATTTTAACTACTTTCATTAGTAACTGCACAAAGATAAATAAAACAGTAGATAATGTAATGTTGTATTACAACCAAATATTTCCATCTTCTTTTATCCAAAAGCCACTTTAAGGGAATGTAAATACAATACTATTGATAAAGTTTTGAATGTTATTAAAGCATGTACTGTGTTAAATTATTAGCAAGTCAAATTCATAAGCTCTTAAGTACTCTAGGCCAGTCACAGCACAGTGTAACAAATACTCACTGCCTCCTTTATAGTACTTTTCCATATAAGCAATAGTCATAACTGCCAGTGTTTTTACATGAAGATCAGAAAAAAACATTAATTAGTTGTTCCTCAAGATAAACGTCCAAACCATTACATAAGAATAGCTGGTCCTCTTTATATGAGAGCAATAAGGGAAAAATCAGAGTTTGAAAAATGAGCTTAAAAACTAGTTTGCAGATTTACTTCAGATGAGGGCCCACCAATGCTATGCACTACTTGAAAAATACACAATTTTCCTTTTTAGTCAAGGGTACAAATATACCTGATTTTCTTGCTTAACATTAGAAAGATGCTCTTGTAACCTGTCATTCTCCTGAGCTAATGATTCTCTGTTCTTGTTAGTCCGTGCAAGTTCTTCATTGGTTTCTTGTAGCTGTTGATGCAAACTGGTGATATCTTTCTCACAGATACAGAGTGCTTCAGCAGATTTTCTATGCAGCAAATAATAAATACTTCAGGTATGACAATACTGCCCAACCTAATACAAATGACAGCTTTTCTAGTGGTTAAGCTTGCAAGTCATGAAACAAAGCTGTAACATTTTAATATTTAATAGAGTAAGAAAAAATATTTATACATTAGCACATCCTATGATTCAATTTTTTAATGTTATAAATTAATCAAAATTTGATAATGATCTTGACATTTCATCCTTACCTTGTAGAACGCTCCAACTCAGATATCAGAATCTTGAAATCTGAAATTATTTTCTCCTTAAAAAGAAATACAAAATTAAAATAAACCTCTCGCCACTCCTCAGTATAAATGGGAAAAAAAATTAAATAAGATTATTTATATTTTCCTTTTATTCAGCTAGCTGATTAATTTAACTGTTTAATGCAAAATGGACCGTGGTTATCCAAGTTTCATCATGTACTGTTTAGAGCTGAAAATTCTGATAATCTAATTTGGCAAATAAAGGAACAAATATTATTATCTTCTGCAGCATATAATAATTTTAATTAAATTTTTTAATCCTTTGTGGTTCTAAAGGTAGCATTTGGCTCACACTCCCAAAACTAAATTATGTCTTCTGCGTATTAGGCACATTGTAGAAAAGCTGTGATAACGAATAAACTACCAGAGTCTGGCATTTTGTAATTGATAAAACAAGAATTCCATCACAAAGTATATTACCTTACTCCCTTGTCTTTGGATACAGATATTAAAAGAAGCATAGACAGGCTAAGGAAATGTCTTCCACTGGAGACACAAGAGAGGTGAGAGCCATCTCTTCTCTAAAATGAACACCATTTTACAATTTACAGTTTTAAAAATGCAAAGTCAGTGCTTATGGCAAGATGTTTTTAGCCTGTCCTGCAATATCTTTTCTTCAAGATTTTGTTAAAAATAAATGCAAATTCTTGAGTTAACAATCACAACAGTTAAAAAATACCTTATTTAGTTTATCCTAAATCAATATCAAGGTTACTTCAGCTGAAGTGAACAATAATGTTTCAGAACTAAGAACTAAGCAGCTTCTTTATATAGTCTGAAATCATACTCTGCAATATACCTTAAGGTGAAAAGAATATAATTCTGATGGTACTTCAATGATGATAAAGGCAGTATTATTTGGCACCCTTCATCTTTAACATCAGTGGACCCCAAGGAAAAATTTAGGCTCAATTTTATGATAAATGAAATATTTTATTGGCTAATTTACTCTTCTCCGCTTCAGGAAAGTACCTACAGTCTCCTCTCTTGATAAGTATAAACCATACAAAACATCAAACATGAGATGCTCAACACTGCTCAAACCTACTGCTGTTGAAGTCAATATGAGTTTTATTGTTGCCTTGAAACTGGAGCAGAACTAGGTCAGCAGCAAGCACTGTTGCAGATACCAATATAAGATAGGTGTGATGACCCAACGGATCCTTTCCCTATTTACCTTTTGTGACCATTTACATGTTAGAACATACTTTAATTGCTAGGGTTTCCTCAAAAGTAGCAATCTTCTCTCTTCTTTCTTCCACACAGTCTTGCAAAGATGCCTTCTCTTTATCAAGTTGTGCAATTGTTTCTTTCAAAGCACAGATCTCCTCTTGTTGTACAAGACTTTGTCTTGAAAAGTTATCTGGACACAATCAGAAAGTTCTCATTTTTATTAATTCAACCCATTTGAAATAAAAATTCTTTTAATACAGTTCTAAAGCATAAAAGAAAAAGGCAAAAGCTCCCCTTCAAGAAAACACTGAAGCATGTACCTTTTCAAAACATACAAATAATCTGACTGATATTTATAGAACTGCATTCTTCCTTAGATCAAGGCCTTAAATTACTTGGCTCAAAACAAATCTATCTTTAAACAGCAAATGTTTAGATCATTAAAAATAACTTTCTCAGGTATTATAACAATAAAGGCTTAAACAGAATTACAACAGACAGAAGCAATATGTAGACTACAGCGTGTAATGAGTGATGAAGTAAAAGAGATTGATATCCTGACATAAGCCACTTTTTTCTGAAATTTTTTTTATCAAAATGAACTTTATGTAAAAGAGTAATACAATTATAAAATTCAACACCACTTAAAAATTGCAAAGATAATAAATGAAAAAAGCGATCTACTCATTACAAAATCAAATTCTAAAAGATGTCTCTCCCTATCTTCATTCAGCTAATAAGGTATTACATGCTACATTTACCTTTAAACAGTCAGAGAGTCAATCCTTATATGATCTACATACATTGCATTTGCAGAGGAGAACAACAGAAACCCTTCTTACAGTGAACCTTACATCTCAAAAGTCATGCAGGCTGCAAATTACTCTTTAAATATCAGTGTAATTGGGCTTATTGAATGATACTTATTAACCGTGTCCAGGAGATAAAACATCCAAAGTAAAAAAGATCTGCAGCTCAGTCTTTCAGGGACATCATAGCATATAGTCACACTCTATTTTTTCCACAGAATCTTTCCCTATTTCAAAACACAAGATGAAAGGTGCTCAAATTTCCACCTCATGTTTTTGGATGCATGGCTCTGGAACGTGCTGAGAGTGTGTTCAAACCTGGCTCTAAAGAAAATTCTGATGGAGCAGCTAATCCCAGAAACCATTTCCAGGCACATTAAGGGCAAGAAAATCATCATCAGTAGTCAGCATGGCTTCACCCAGGGTAAGTCATGCTTGACCAACTTGACAAACTTCTATGATGAAATGACTGGCCTGGTAGATGAGGGGAGAGCAGTGGATGCTGTCTACCTCAAGTTCAATAAGGCCTTTGACACTCCCATAAGATACTCATAGATCAGCTGTTGACATAGGGGCTGGATGAGCAGACAGTGAGGTGGATTGAAAACTGAACGGCCAGGCTCAGAGGGTGGTGATCAGTGGCACAAAGTCTAGTTGGAGGCCAGTGACTAGTGGTGTGCCCCAGGAGTTAATACTGCGTCCAGTCCTGTTTTACATCCTCATTGATGATCTGGATGATGGGGCACAGTGTACTTTCAGGAATTTTGCTGATGACACAAAACTAGGAGGAGTGGCTGATACTCCAGAGGGTCATGCTGCCATCCAGAGGGACCTTGACAGGCTGGAGAAATGGGCTGACAGGAACCTCATGAAGTGCAAAGGGAAGTGCAAAGTTCTGCACCTGGGTATGAACAACCCCAGGCACCACTACACACTGGGGGCCACCCAGCTGGAAAACAGCTTGGCAGGAAAGCTGGGGGTCCTGGTGGATGGCACGTTGAAGCCACCAATGTGCCCTTGCTGCAAAGAAGGCTAATGGTATACTGGGCTGCATTAGGGAAAGTATGCCAGCTGGTCGAGGGAGGTAATCCTTCCCCTCTACTCAGCTCTGATGAGACACATCTGCAGTGCTGGGTCCAGTTCTGGTCTCCCCAGTACAAGAGAGACATGGACATACTGGAGCAAGTCCAACGAAGGGCCATGAAGATGATTGAGGGACTGGAGCATCTCTCCTTTGAGGAAAAGCTGAGAGAGCTGGGACTGTTTAGCCTGGAGAAAAGAAGGCTCGGGGTGGGATCTTATAAATGATCTAATACCTGAAGGGAGGGTGCAAAGAGGACAGAGCCAGGCTCTTTTCAGTGGTGCCCAGTGACAGGACAAGAAGCAACAGGCACAAACTGAAACACAGGAGGTTCCCTCTGAACATCAGGAAACACTTTTTTTTACTGTGAGTGTGACCAAGCACTGGAATAGGTTGCCCAGGGAGGTTACGGAGTCTCCTTCCTTGGAGATATTCAAAAGCCATCTAGACATGGTCCTGGGCAACTGGCTCTAGGTGTCCCTGCTTTAGAAGGGAGGTTGAACAAGATGACCTTCAGAAGTGCCTTCCAACCTCAACCATTCTGTGATTCTAAGCAAGGGTGTGTTATCACCATTTTACAGAGAAGGAACGGAGGCACAAAGATCAATTGAAAATGCTATCTGATTATTTTGGATGCCCAAACTGTGATCTAAACTTTCAGGACAGAAAGTATTACATGCTCAAAAAAACCAACCATGGATTGCTGCCACAGCTGTGAGTGCTCAACATTTCTGAAAATTAATAACCAAAGTCTCAAATCAGGCACTCTGAAAATAGGTCATATGTATAGTTAGTGAGCAGTTCTGAAAAGTTTGGTTGTGCATCACCACAAAATTCTAATGTAAAGACAGCAATAGTATAAAATACTGCATAGCAATATTTAACAGTTTAAATAGCACGTGCTTTCTCTTTCTGCAATTACCTGCTTTATTCACTGTATTTTCGGCTAAGGAGAAGATCTGACAGACAAGCTTGCTTCACTAAACAACACTGATTTACTTCCTACAAAACTCTGCAAAAGTTGGCACAAAGGCTCCTACAGAAAAACACCACATGATAGCGTAATTAAAAACAATACCATAAGGGAAAGAAACCCCAACCACCTGCGGTTTATTTATTAAGTAGTACAGACAACCTTAAGACTGGCATTCCTGACTTCTTAGTGTTTGTCTCCGAAATAAGTTACTTAACTTGTAAAACAAAAAGCACAATTTGGATTCCCACTGTGTGGCACATGACATAAAAGATGAACCATCGGAGGACTATACTGCTGTTCTCTCTGCAGACAAGTACTGGAAAGAGACACTTTGCCAAGTGTACATTATTTTGCTGACAAGAGAAGGTAACACAAGACTTGGAAATCCCGAATTCCATTCCAGACTCCAAAAGGGAAAAGGTTCTCTAATGGGCACACACACTTTCTTTCCATCTTCTCCAATTCTACCTCTCCAAGAAGATACCATTAGCTGTTCATCCTTTCTCTTCACTTTGGTCAGCCCCAAGTCTTACCGTTTCTCATCCTAGATTCCTTCCCTACCAAACCTAAATTCCTAAATCCATATTTTCCATCTCAATCTCCTTTTACTTCCAATCTTTCTCCTGCTTTCAACTTTATTGTCCAAGTCCTAAATATTCTGTGTGTATAGCTGCTTACAGGTTCTAGTCACGGTGCATGTCCAATAGCTCCAAGTCCTACCCACAATCTCTGAACTAGTCACCCAATTTTAAGGATCCTTCCAGTCTCTTTAACCACTTCATACTAGCTCTCCTCACTGGATGTCTCTGATCATTCTTCACTCCCTCCTCTCACTTTATTAATTTTCAGTCTCTGATTTCTTGCATTGCCCCAGCTTTCCCTGGTGCCACATCCACACTCTGTTTCTCCATTAACTGCCTCCCAATCTCACCGTTTCCCACTTACGGTGTCCTCTGACAACCAATCCTCCTCGTTGCAAATTCTTGTCCAGCCAATATCCCTATTCTTCACTTGCCTCCTGGCTCTTTATTAACTTTACTTCTCCTACCTATTTCACTAGGATTATGCAAATTGTAATCTCAGTATCCTCTCTTTACTAATCCTTCAGTTAAAACCTCTCAACTGTCTTCTCTCAGTACATTCTCTCTCCACACCTACACTGTAGTTCCTCTCCTTCAGCATCTTCCACTGTTATTCCTCTGGTGACAGGATAATAGCACAATACAGACAGTCTCCATTAATTTCAAGAATTTTTGCCTGCACTTGCCTCACAGTAATGAAAAATCCTAATGAATCTAGATTGGAACATGCTTCAGTCAGATGATAAGATACCTCAGATGCTAAATTCTGAAAAGTCTCTATTCAGCTTTAATGAACTAATTTTTTTTTTTTTAGGCTTAAATTACACTTCATTTGGACACATTTCCTGGGAACGATCAAAAGCATGCAACAACACACAGACTGACATGCCTATCAAACATTAAGTCCCTTATTTTACTGTTCCAGGGGTATAGGACTTTTAAAACAAAAAATATGTGGATTTTAATGTAGACAAAACATCTTTTTCTCTAGCCTTCTCAGGAGTGGCTTAGACGCCTTAGCTAAAGCATTAAAAAAAAAATTAAGTTCACTTTGAATGAAATGCTTATTCATTTGAATGAAATGTTCATCTTTAATGAAATGTTTAAATCCAAATAACCAGAGTTTGAAATTTGTAAGTAAGAGAAAAAAAGATATTTTAATAGCATAAGGCAGCTCTAACATTAGGTGTCATTATCTATAGATTAGCTTTAGTTTCCCTTCACAAATTCAGCACTGCATTTGAGAACAGATTATGTCAACTGCATTTGTAGAAAATAATAAAAGACTTCTAACACAATACAGTTGTAATTTGGGAAGTGAAAACATATTCCTTGCTACTACAGGAATAATAATTCCTGTACCCACCTCCTTTACTCCCATAATATAAAAAAGATGCAACATACAATATAGGATATATACTCTAAAGGATGTTTTCCTGATTCCATCATCATCATCTTACGATGCTGCGAGGTGTTACCACCGCGTTAGTGGATCATAAATATAACTGATATGCTCAGACACTGCATATTGGTACTGATGCACATTGTTCAGCTGACAGTATGTGCTGTCACTGAAACTTACTTGCAAGAGCTTTATTACATAATTTTAAAATGCAAAAACCTTCCAATAATGAAAGAAAACAGATGTTGAAATTTTAAAACTGTCAAGTATATTTA
Source organism: Mycteria americana (assembly GCF_035582795.1). NCBI lineage: Eukaryota > Metazoa > Chordata > Aves > Ciconiiformes > Ciconiidae > Mycteria > Mycteria americana. The sequence continues at coordinate 149,811,549 of NC_134365.1, forward strand.
TTTGCATTCAACACTTTTTCTTTCATCCCATAAGAGAAAAAGAAAAAGAAAAATGCTGTAATATAACAATTACCCTATTGAATTTTATTACAAAAACCATACCTGTCACTCACCAATTTTTTCATCCAAAAGCATAATTTTCTCTTGGGCAAGTTCCATTTCATATTTTTTCTTAACAAGGCTTCGCTGAGTCTCTGAAAGACTCTGTTCTGTCTTTTCATTCAATAAACTGGAAAAGCAGAAGCATTAAACAGGAGAATTCAGAAGTTTATAATTTTTTTTTCCTTTTTGAAACATCACTAAAATTGCAAAAGTTAAGAAAAAGCAAGATTCTTCTGTATATTTTAGTCTATTTGGGATATTTTATTAATGTTAACCTTAATCTCTGGAAATTAAAGTCTGAATACTCCTGTAAAGAATCCCAGAAAAGTAAGAAGCATTCTTTACAACAGGTGGACATAAAAACTTCTCAGAAATTATTAAAACAAAAATCATCACTTGGGACATACATTGGAATGCTTGACCTATTTCAAGTTATACCCAAGTCATACGTTCAAATCAAGTAGTAATATTAATGATTCTCAAACTGTTGAAGAAACTGAAGAGAACTATCAGCCTGGTTTGGGGGGAAAAGAAAAAGATCTTTTAGTAGCAGCAACTAATCTTCAACAACTCAATTTTTACAGTATTCATAAATCTGACAACTTATTATAAAGCAGCAATAACTAAGGACTGGATTTGCAAAGGAGTTCACGTTATTTTAGAAATCACAGTATCCTTAGAAAAGCATTGTGGGCCAGCATGATAATGCACACTAGCACCCAGCATTCCCACCAATCAAAATCCAACCAAAAAACCTGCAACACCCATGTGTTGACTACACCAGTCACTTGTAAGGACACATAGGTTTAGGAGAGTGTTTGCGTAACTGAATTATATTTAAGGAAATACAAGAGGAAAAAGTCGCAGTATCTTCTCTTGCAGTCTGTTCACTCTGTAGGCTAGTTCAGTCTGTGATCTAGTTCTTATCTCTCCACATAAACTTCACACGTGCTTGATCCTTCCCTCCAGTCAGTAAATTATCCTTTTTTATTTTGCACTCACTGACCTATGCTTTCTTCCCTAAAGGCTTCAAGTGAGTCCAGTCCCACTACATGCTTCTGAACATAGTTAAGAACTCCAGTTGACCAGCAGGCCATAAAACCTGTGCAAGGCTTCAGTTTTATCTCCTCTCATGAAAACGCTCCAAGACTAAGAAAAGGATGTTTGAAACTAACTACACATGACACTCATTAGTTTATGCATGTTTGCTTGCCTCTATAGAAACAACAATAAAAATGAAAAGAAAAAATTTAATTCATATGCAATTTACCAAAAACCATCAATCCCTGCAGCTTCTAATAGAAAGCTCCTAACTCTAAGTCAGAGTGAATTTTACTTTTTCACTGAAGATGGTTTTCAGCATATCATAAAATCAACAAGCCAACAGCATTTACATATAAATAAGCAATGAGGAAAACAATTTCATTTCAAAAAAGAAGGATGCTCAGAAGCACAACTATCGTAAATTCCTTTCCCTTTGAGCTACATAACAGTTATGAAAACCAACAAACATAGGCTGACGTTACTCGTCAAACTAACGCAATCATATACTTTTACTTACCTAAGTGAAACATATTCAGCTTCCTGTCGGCTCAGCTCAGTTTCAGAGTCCAGTGCTCTTCTTGCTAATCTTTTCATCTCAGTTTCCAGAGAATCAATGGTGTCTTTCATTAGCGCCAGTTTGGACATCTGTTCTAACCATTCACTATCTAACTAGAAATATAATTAAATATTAAAAGCCGAAAGAAGCTGGTTTATACATAGAGTTTCTCCTATTAATTCAAATTCTACTCTGTTTTTAGCACAAATCTTTTACTGAAGGAGAAATGCCTAAGTATCTCATTTACTCAGGGCTTGACTCCAAGTCTACTGAAGATAGTTGGCAAAGAGCTGAAATGTGATTTTCACTTCATTTGAAGGACAATCAATTTCCTATCTTTCATATCTCTGCGAATATTTTCATTTATTAAAGTAAATTTTAGGTTGGTAATTATGCCCAAGGGCAAAAACGTTTGGCATTGATCAACATGAAAAGTTTTCAGTGCAAAATAACATAACAGAAAACATTATTATTAGGGTATGAAGGGAGAAATCACAGTTCAGGATACAACACTACCAATGACGGATTTTGGCCTCTACTAAGTTATATAGTTATGCCAATAACTGGATAGAGAAATCACTGTAAAACATTTGCATAAAGCACTATATGACCAAGTTACCACCATGAGGCCTTTAGGTCTGGACCTAGAATAAAGAACAGGTCCAGAAACTCTTGCACAGATTCCAGCAAACCTAGTTTGAAATCTCCAGTTTAAAGCAAGCTGTGTTTCATTATTATAATGGTTACACTTAACATTTAAAGAACTGTCCTTTCTAAATTATTTGAAACAGCTCTTTTAAGGTAAAAAATTTTCATCTCATCCCTCTCCTTATTTACTGATTCTTTCAGTACTAATTTCTGTGTTACTATAATCAAAGGTCAGAACGCTGAAGACCAAGTCAGTAAGATTCATATTGATGTATCGCCCTCAAAGGGTACCAAATGAACTGAAGAAATAAGATGATGTACCTAAAACAGGACTATTCCCAATATTCACTACACATCATTTGTCAAGTGTGTGATTAAAGCTCATTTACTACTTGGAGTACTCAGAGCTATTTAAGCCTACAGCATATTCTTCATCACAGATGCACTCAGTTTAATATTATAATCCTTGGAACTATACTTATAAGCTTGGTAGGATTTAAAAGGCTGAAGGGGAAAAAGAAAATGAACCAGAATTTATAACCACAAGATCTAGAAGAAAGATACACTACAGAAATCAATGTTAATCTATTTAAAAATCAAGTTCTACCAAGACTGTAAATATATTTAAGGTTTATATTCATTTTATTAATGTTTTCATTTTCTATTTTAGCACCATATGTTAGCAAACAATTGCACACACAAGTAACTTAAATCATATTAAATAGGACTTGCCAGAACAGTACAATTACATTTGGTTTTGGAGCATCAGGTCTTAATGAAATACAGTCATAAGATAATTCACATTGAAATGGACTCCAGGAGGTCTCTAGTCTAAACTCCTGCTCAAAGCAGGGCCAGCTCTGAGGTCAGGTTGCTTAGAGCTTTGTCCAGTCCATTCTCAAAAATCTCCAAGGCTGGGGACTGCTCAGTTGTCCTTACAGGAAAGAAGCATTTCCTTGTATTCAGCCTGAACCTCTCTCGTTTCAACTGACACTCATTGTTGCTCATCCTTCCACCATGCACTGCTGTGAAAAGCCTATTTCTGACTTCTTGATGAGTACTGGCAGGTAGGACTTAGGTCTCCCTTAAGCCACCTCTACTCCAGGTGGAACAAGCCCAGTTCCACCAGCCTCCCTCTCATAGGGAAAGTGTTCCAACCCCAAGTATCTTGGGAGCCCTCTGCTAAACTCACTCCACTTTGGCAATGTGTTTCTTGTACCGTGATGGCAAAACTGGATGCGGTGTATTCCAGTGTATTCCAGATGTGGTCTCGTGAGTGCTCAGTAAAGGTGGACAATCACTTCCCTTGAGCTACTGGCTGTGTCCTGTTCACACAGCCTAGTACACTCTTGGCCTTCTTTGCCATCATGGCATACTGCTGGCTCATGTACAGCTTGCTGTACACCAGGGCCTCCAGGGCCTGAATTTTCAGCAGAACTGCTCCCAAACCCATTGGACCCCAACCTGTATTGGTGCCAGTGGCTCTTCTTCCCAAATTCAGAACTTGGCATTCATCCTTGTTGGACTTCATAAGGTTCCTGTTGTCCATTCTTCCTACCTGTCTTGGTCCCTGTGGATGACAGCCCTGCTCTTGAGTATATCAAGAGTTTTACCTGATTTGGTGTCATCTGCAAACTTTATGGGCACACATTCTGTCACCTCCTTCAGGGCACTGATAAAGATATTAAACAGGACAGGCCTCAGACCAAACACCTGTGGTGCTCCATGTTAACACTCTCCAGGCCAAGTACGACCCATTAACTGCTACCTGATAAGACTGACCATCCAATCAAATTTTCTCCCATCTAGCTGACCACCCATCCAGACCATAACATCCAAACCTGGATACAAGAACACTGTGGGTGACAGTGTCAAAAGCCTTGCTATAGTCTTAGTAAATACATCCACTGCTCTCAGCCTGTTGTTTCCTAATAGAAAGCAGTCAGGTTGATCCTCCAGGATTAACCATGAACATCATCTGTATTACATTTACAACTCCATAAAAAATTATTTTCCCTTACATTTTGAATAGTGTTTTCTAGCTCTTCAATTCTCTGTTCCAAATGAGCCTTTTCATTAAACGCAGTCTCTTGGGAAATCTGTATCAAATAACAACAACAACAAAACCACACATAGAACAAGTCTGAACTCACCACAGACGTGTAATGCAATTAACTCTCAGGATTAGAATAGAAATCTTTAGCAACTTTAATTACACTACTAAGTAGTTTTCATGTTAAAATAACCGGGGGGAGGGGCGGAGGTGGGGTGGGGCAAAAATCAAACCTTTAACTGCTCCTTAAGGCTATCACGTTCTGTAGTCATCCTTCGAAAATCTGACAGTGCCGTATCCCTTTCTATCTCCACATGTCTTAACATAGCTTGAGCTGTCACAGTACTTTTAGGAGTCCTGGGGCATTTGATAACTTCCTGACGAAGTCGGGAAATCTCTTCCTGTGCCTGTTTTTAAAAACAGCAGCATAACAGAAATATGGAATAGATAATTTAATATATTACTGTAGCATATGGCTCGTAAGGCAGAGCATCGCAGAAACTGCAATATCAAGGATGAAGTAATGATTTGTGCATATATCCTTTGATTCAGGAAAGCATTCTTAACTCAGGACAGCACTTACAAACTTGTATTTAACTGACAGATTCAAATCATAGAATTTCTATAACTTTTTTCTATTTTTTGAACAAATGGTTTGCATTTTTTTCTTTTTTACAAAAAAAAAACAGAAATAGGATTTTTTTCTTGCACATCACCTTAAGTTATTTCAATTAATCATACAAGTATAAATAAAATTACCCGTTCATAAAGACTGACAATTTTGTCTCTCTCAGCTGTTAAAACTTTGAAGTTACCCTGAATTTCTGCCACACGGCGCTCATATTTTTTGAGTGTTGACTTAAGTTCTTCACGTTCTCTCAATATTTTCAAAACTTCTGGATCAGAACTCACTCCCTTAAAGAATAAGATGATATAAGGTTAAAGTAGAGAAACAAAACTTGATACATTTTATTATATCTGGTTTGGAAATTTCTATAAAAGATTTAATAAGCCTTCAACCTAGTAACCACAAGACCATCAAGACTGTACGTATATATTTCTTAGTAATAGAACCCACATATACATAACATTTTCTAAAATACATTTATTTTGAGTAGCAAATGTCTATCACAAATGTTACTGACAATCATGTTAAAAATTACTTAATGTAAGCAGATGTCAGGAGCCATTTAAAGTCATATACATGCATGCAGTGTAAACCGGCAGTTAAGTTCACATTATTTGCCCATTCCCATCTTGGGCATCCCTGTGTTCATAAATGAATTTGTTTTTCTTCCTGGTAATTATGGCTTTGGTGATTTAGCATAAGATAAACCAATATTTAAAAAACTGTATTCCTCCTCTTCCAAAGTGTTTTCCAAGCTCACCTGGATGGATGAATTTTTTTTTGACATGCTGCCACAAGTAGAGGTTCGCTTAGGACTTGAAAATGCGTTTCTAAATACCTTCAGCAAATTCTCAGTCTCACTTTTATAGTAGTCTCTGTCCTCCTCCAAGGTCTTAATAAAGCTATCAAGCCTTGAAGGTGACTTCCCTTGCTTTATTTCAGCTTCTGTTTGTAAAATAACCTGCATGTGCAAAAATGAGATAATTCATTCACTGAAACAGAATTTTTGTAATGAATGATACTTCAGTGTAAAATAAACATACACTTCAAAATGAAGATGAAGCAGATATCTAATTAAAATAAATATCCTTTTAATACTTTAAAGTAACTTCTGAATGTCTATATTTTCTCATTTGTGTTATATTGCAGAATATGTCTGAATGTCCTTCTAAAATGGATCTAACAGGACAGAAAAGGACATAAAAGCTAAATGTTAATTAACTTGGAATGTATCTGTTCAAAACTAAGGAGGACAATTAAGTAGATTTGTATTAGAATAGCTAATGAATTTTAAATATGAAAGAAATTAGGCCACTATGTTTGCTTAAGATCCATGAAAGGTGAACTTTTGAAATGGAAATAAAGTAATGTGCAAATAAGTATAGTTGAAATCTAGAAAGTCATGTAGGGGTCTAAAACAGATTTTGAAGATGAATTGCAATTCCAAAGTTCAAAATTGCACACCAAATCCCTCTCCATTACAATCGATCTGTTGGAAGTACCTGGAATCATGAAAGTTTAAGCACCTAGGGAATACTAAACTCTGCAAATTCATTATTTTTGTTAAGACACATGCAGAAGTAGGTCTTTAAATCCCTGAAAAGTTATAAATTAATCACCTAACTCTCTCAGTAAATCTAGCTGTCAAATCCCAAACTTTCTGGCTGAAGGACTGAAATCTTTCCAGGGTAATTGAGCAGTAAGCTCTACATGGTCAGAGTGTTTTTTTTCCAGGGGGGGTTCTTTGCAGGATTGTGGCATAAGCTCAAATATTTTATACAGGAAAGAAAAAAACCAACCCCTCCCACCCCCCTGAAATTTGAGACAAATCTTTAAATTACAGTAAGAAATTATCATCTTGAACACAAACAAATTCTCTATCAATTTATACTGGAAGCAAGTGAATGAGCAGCTTAATAAATTAAAATGTTAAATTAAGTTAGATTTACCACTAGCTAATATTTCTACAATTGCAACATTGTATACATTTCAAAATATTCCAACAGTATTGTTACACCTTAAGGAAGACAGAATATTAAGATAAAAATTTTAAAGAAAAAATGTTACTTCTTTCTGTTTTGCAAGTGATTTACAAGATATTCAAAACAGTTATATGCAATTTTGTAAAACAAAAAAAATAAACACACAAAACAAAAAAAAGATAGATTCTCAAAAGCAAAATCATTACAGGCTAGTTGCAAAACAGAAACAGATTGCCATCCATCCAGAGACAGAAAACTACAAATGAAAACAGATATGTTTATCCATTCTATAACTTGTCTCTTATCAGTGAAAAGAAAGCAAGTGAAATTCGCTTGTACAAGTATTAATTTCATGTGAAAATGACCTGATTTCATAGCTACATATATATTAAGGATACATGTTTAACTCACAGATTTTAGTGTTTTCACCAAGTGTTCCAGCTTCTTTATCTTGTTCTGCTGGTGTCGAATTTGAACCTACCATAAAAAAATTGAGAGCAAGAGATGCATTGATTTTGTGTAATCATTAGCACAAATCCAGCATTTTAGCTCAACTGTTCTAGTCCAAAGGAACATTTTGTACATGTTTTCTAGTTTGACTAGGCTAAAAACATGCTATTTAGTAACAATATACTTAATCTAGAAGGGAATCAGTTAGAAGTTTTATCTTCAGATGCAGTCCAGGATTAGGAAAAACAGTAACAGCTGAGTTACTCTCAGGTGAGCAAATGAAAAAGGAAGCATGCGATACCTTTCCCCAGAACTGTCTTACCGAGAAACTTTTGAAAACAGGGACAGTTTGAATATACCTGTGGGCTAAAGAAATAAGTATGTAGTTACACTAATTGCAAACAAAGAGTATGCTTTCTCCCATCTGACCACTACTACTAAATCACATAATTGCATGTGCATAGAATGCAATTTTCCATTATCCTCTGAAATCAAAAGCAGTTTTCACTGAAATTACATTGTTTCCAACTGCAAGCATAATTTTAATCCTTGAACCATTCTACACTTGAAAAATACCACGCTGGCCAGAACCTACTCCTCCTTCATCCCAACAAATATACTTCAAAGCAGAGATGAAAGCTAGAAATGCAGCCCAAAATGTCAACACCCCCCCCCAAACAGTTTCCCACAATATTAGCAAACATTAAAATATCACTGCACAATATTAATTCTAACGAATAGATACCTTTGCTTCCTCAAGGTCCTTATCAGCAGTATTCAACAGCAATTCTTTTTCCAGCTGCTCAGATAGTTTGCCAATTACAGCCAGTTCTTTACACAGATGATAATTTTTACAGGTGAACCTATCCACTTGACTTTCCACCGCTTGCTTCTTATCAAGCAGTTGTATGACATGTTGCCTTAGCTCATGGTTTATCTTCTTCAGATCTTCAATCTATAAGGACAAGGAGGAAGAAAGTATTTTACTTCATCTTCAAGGATTTGCAGGAAGTATTTCATAATAAGAAATAATTTACGCTTAACAAAAAAAAAATCAGTATATGTCATTTACAAATGAACAATATGCATATTACTAGCACCATTTTGAACAAATTAATTATGAAGGGTTCTGGACAATGGAGAATCTGATTCTTAATATTTATGCTTAAAACTATCTCAAGCTAGGCTGCCACTAGAATTATTCTCCCATAGTACTGTGAGAGGAGAAGTCTCTCCAGGCCTGGTCTCAAGTTTCCAACACCCTTACTCACTATGGCTCTGTTAGATCTTAGGAATGCCCTTCAATCATCCTCTTTGAGTTGGGCCTGTATCCTTCACACATACTTCACAAAGGCCAGCAGAAATGTAGCAGTTCAAGTATTAATACTAATTCATCAATTAATCAATATAAGATTAATAATTTTCCTGGAACAATATTGTCTTTAAAAAAAAAGTCTATGGCCTTTTTGTAAGACACCAGAAGTTGCTAACTATTTTGGCACTGTCAACTCATTGTAACATCTCAGTCTACAAGAGCATTACAGCCTTGGATTTCTAAAATCCCAGCCCAGTCAAGATATGGATACAGTGTGATGCAGAAACTCCATTGTTTGCACAGGCTGATCCTGTAATGCATGAGAAATCAGCATCGCTGAATACCAAATTCTGCGAGGTTCACTTGATTCTAATAGTCAGAGAATTTTCTTCAGGTACTACTATCAGTGCACAAAAATAGATTTTAAATTATTTAGGAAGACCTGAAAGATGCTTTGTGACTAAAAGCTTTCTGAGTGGGCTCTGTCCTGTGACATTCTGTAGTAGTTAATTTTGCCACTTTTTTCTGTTCAATGGGTATACAAATATATTAGGAGAGTCAGTGAAAAAATTATGAATTTATTTTAATTTTATTTTTATGTTTTCATCAAGCCTGATCCAGCTAATGCTACTGAATTAATAACAAAGCATAGTTATAGACCTGAAAATGTGATAATTATGGATTGGTTGAGTGGGAGAGTAGGTTGTTTTTTTTTTTCAAAAAACCTGAAACACGCCCCCCCCCCCAAAAACCCACCACAGAAAGCATCCACAAAGGGTGTGGTGAGTAGAGACAAAGTAGAGACAGCATCTGTCTTTGGCGATTCCTGCACTTTTATTAAATTATGAAATTTGCGGAGAATACAGCTCTGCTATTACTGGAGGAAGTTCACAACGATGCCTGCCTTACATGGTGGGAAGAGGAGTGCTAATGAAGAGCAGGGAGGCTAAATCCTACTCTGCATCTGAATGTACAAACACCACTTAAAATTACAAAATTTAAGTCTGAGTCACGTCCACACCCTCAAGCCTCAAGCAACTGACTACACCAGAAGTGGTTTTGTTGCTCCATACAGCCAACCTGTTTATCATTTCTCAAGGGTCTTTTCCAACCTAAATGATGCTATGACTCTACAATTTTCCCCCCTCATCTTCTCTTGGATAACCAAGAAAGTTCTGGCAAGCACTCAGACATACCGTATTTAGACTACAAAATTAAGGGTTCTTCATGGAAAATACCATTTTAGCAAATTACTCTGCTTTATACAGACAGGAATTACAGTTTGAGCACCTTAACTAATTACAACTGTGCTCACAATGCTATACGATGAAAGTGGTCTGTAAGCAAACAAAATTACCAATCACTTAAAGCTTTATAGGCTCAAAACCCAATACCACACTAGCAAAAAGTACTCATAGACATAAAAAAAAATCATAAAGTACAAACAACCTTCGCTCCTGTCATGTCATTGCATTCTGCTCTAGCTCATGACAGCTTGTTCCAGCAATATAAACTGGGGAGGAGAATGCTACCATTTAACTTCCTAGGCACAAAAGGATGCAGAAAAGCATCTTTTTGTATTTCAGCTATATCAAAATAGAGGAAATACATGATAATAAGAAACATGGACATAACTTATGAATTATGTCTATCTATCAGCATAGAGCAAGGCCAGAATATAGAGCTGGAATATAGAGCTCTCAAATATAGAGCAAGGCCGGAAACATTTGTAAATGTTCAAATTCTGTTCAATTCAGCTGAACATAGGGATATAGAGCTAGTTATCATCAACTCACAGTACTGCTACTTATGTTTCCTTACAAATCCACACACACTTTGAAATATAGGAAGGAAGAAAAAGACAGAGTGGTCTCTGGCAGCTTTCTCAGAATAACTATGATAAAGTAGGGTCACTGGAATGAGTCCCTCGGTGAAAGATGAATGAGCCACAGCAAGACGGCAAGTGGCAAGCACACCAGTGCCCCACAGTGCTATTCAATGCCTGACAGTCTGCTCCTGTTATAATATGGGAAGTAGCCCACAGGTCTAACAACAGAATATGAACATTCAGTTACCCGCCAGCAGGAAGTTATCACCACCAGCATGACCACAACAGCTTCTCTCCATGCTCAGGTTCAAGAGTTTCAAGGAAATTTAGGGCAGCTGGTTCACCGAGTTCTTTCCCTACCACATTCAACTTCATCTGAATCAAATCTCTGCCACCAAGTATCAGTCTGACCATCAGCCTCAAGGTGTTTTTAAGCACCAATAAAAGCGATAGTTTTGTTCAGGAGTAAGCTAACTTAATTTGGGGTATCTACAAAGAAGCATTTCTAGAAAGTGATTCCCATGATTGATTTTAGGCATTCATCCTAAAAATTAATCATGCCCTAGGAGTACCTCTGACAATAAAGACAGCCTAGATGTCTCTTGTCTCTATCACAGTCATCATCACCATTGACACATGAAAATAGATGAGAATCCCATCCTAATACTCTGTTCTCTCTGAAAGAGGCACTCACAACTTTCTCCAGTTATATGCATTGCCTTAGTCTTTCCAGAAAGGGAAGAGAACAGATCAGAGTAATCTGCAAGCTATCCGTACCTTCAGTACCTCACTGAGCAGAGGACTCAAATTTACAGATAGAATACACCATATTTGCTCACTCACAATACTACTTTTACTCAACTTGTGAAAGAGAACTTTTCGAAAGACATGATAATATTTATATTTCCTAAAATAATTATTATTGATGCTTGCCATAAAGTGGCAAGATTTAGTTACCGCTGTTGACACATTTCACCACCACCCTCCGGACTGCGGTAATGCAACCCCCTTGCAACTGGGATGAAACTTCGCGCTAAGACCACTCTAAGCTTCATGCAGCACTAAAGACACTGGCAGCATGACCAGAAGAATTCAGAGTTAGCAAACTTTTTGGACTGATTAAGTCCCCAAAGCTGTTTTTGAGTTCCAAGTCTTTCAGCGATTAATTGAAGATGCTCCTTTCCTCCTTGTTCTCCACAGTGCACGCAGCACCAGCACCTGCAACGTCCCGCGCCCTGCACCGCCGCCCTCCGCACCGCTCGCCCCTGGCCGCTCGGCGCACACCCGCGCCGCGCCGACCCCCCCGGGCTCACGGGACAGCCGGGCGGGGCGCCGAGGCGAGTCCCGGCGGTCTCTACCTTGCGGCGGCTCTCCGCTCTCCCCTCCCGGCGCCCTGGGGAGCGCCGGGCGCTCATGGCGGCTGCCGGGGCCAGGTGAGGCACCCACGGCCGCCCGCCCCGCGCACTCACCCGCCACCGCGCCCGCTCTCTGCCCCGGCCCAAAGGGGAGCTCTGCGCGCGCGTCCGCCCCTCCGGTCCGCGGCGGGGCGCCACGCCCCAACGGCTGCCTCCCTCCGCGTTCCCTGGGCGCCTGGCAACGGCCGGCGGGCTGCCGCGCCCGTTAACCGCCCCGCTCAGCCTTGGCGGGGCGGCGGGAGGCAGGGAGTGGCGGACGGCGGGAAGGGATAGCCATGCGCTGTCACTCGCCTGCCCGGGGCGCGGCCCACGTCTCTTAAGGCTGTCTCCTCAGCCCCGGGGACCGCCCGCCGGCGTCTGCTCGCCTCCTCGCGGCCGCGGTGGGGCGAAGCTCTCCACAGCGGGAGCACAGCCAAGGCGGGAGGTGGTTCGTCTTCTTCCAGGCGGCTGAGTGGAAGCCTTGGCTAGTCTGGATGGTTGGGAAGAGCCGTAGAAACCCCGACTCCAGCTCTCCCCCTGAAGGAAAAGCTATCCATTACCATTACATTCTCACAATATTTCCCTTCCCCCCCGAAGCTGTCCCATTTCCTTGGGCTGGGAGTCCCGCAGGACAGAAGCCAAGCAGCTGCGATGGACGAACCAACTTCTGGCACAGTACCAGCACGACAACTTACCTAAGTAGCTCTGTGTAGCGAGCATGTAGGGTCTCTACTTTTGTTCTCTTTAATCTTGCTTTCAAAGATGATCATAACACCTGCTGTCCTTACAGGTGTATATGACTGAAATGCTAGAGGCAAAACCAAATGAGGGGTTAGAAATAAACCTAAGAAACCGTTAAAAAACCTGAATCAGAGGCCAAAAAATGTAAGAACATATGCACTGTAAAATCTGGTACAAAATTATCAGTAAAACTTTTTTCCATTAATTCTGATATAAATATTGATGAGCACTGTCTTCATATAAATTTTAATTATTTCTCTCTCTACTTGGTTTCACCTTGGGACGTATTTGAGTAACTCCTATGTATCAAAATTAAACTTTCAGATATCAGGTTTATGACTTCTAGCATAGTTCCTCAATAAACATTACTAAAGTCAAGAAAAGGTGCTCACATTTCTTTTTGGTTTTAAATACAAATGAATATTGAGTGACTGGTTGCCTCTATATCTTTTTGAATGGCTTTTTTGTTGGGCAGGGAGCTAAGCCAAGCCTTTCCTCAAGTGACATAGAATCATAGAATCGTTTAGGTTGGAAAAGACCTTTAAGACCATCAAGTCCAACCATTAACCTAGCACTGCCAAGTCCACCACTAAACCATGTCCCTAAGCACCTCATCCAAACGTCTTTTAAATACCCCCAGTGATGGTCACTCAACCACTTCCCTGGGCAGCCTGTTCCAATGCTTGACAACCCTTTTGGTGACAAAGTTTTTCCTAATATCCAGTCTAAACCTCCCCTGGTGCAACTTGAGGCCATTTCCTCTTGTCCTATCACTTGTTGCTTGGGAGAAGAGACCGACCCCCACCTCTCTACAACCTCCTTTCAGGTGATGTAGAGAGCGATAAGGTCTCCCCTCAGCCTCCTTTTCTCCAGGCTGAACAACCCCAGCTCCCTCAGCCGCTCCTCATCAGACTTGTGCTCCAGACCCTTCCCCAGCTTCGTTGCCCTTCTCTGGACACGCTCCAGCACCTCCATGTCTCTCTTGTAGTGAGGGGCCCAAAACTGAACACAGTATTGGAGGTGCGGCCTCACCAGTGCTGAGCACAGGGGGACGATCACTTCCCTAGTCCTGCTGGCCACACGATTCCTGATACAAGCCAGGATGCCATTGGCCTTCTTGGCCACCTGGGCACGCTGCTGGCTCATATGCAGCCGGCTGTTGAGCAACACCCCCAGGTCCTTTTCCGCCGGGCAGCTTTCCAGCCACGACATAAAGTTCTCTCCAGACCTTGACAGATAAAAAGGCAACTTCCTCAAATAATAGTTCAATTCTTCTCAATTATTTGGGGATGGAGACAGGGAGGTGGGTGAATATCACAGTTTGGCATACTCTGACATATGTAGTAATGCCTCCCATTGTTGGTTTGAGTGGAATTCTTTGGTTTTAAAGCACCCTTAACTACCTTTAATTCAAACCTCCCTGGGCCCATCTGCACACATGCAGCATAGGGCTCACCCCCCGGTTAATCCGAAAGCCTCAGAGAAAGACAGGGAAAGGCAGCACAAGAAATGCTTACAGGTCAGAGGATTTCAGAGACAAAGCCAAGCAGCCGTGCCTTGTCAGTCCAGCCCCAGGAGAGAAGTCGGGTATTCTAAAACTGCCACAGTTGATCACCTGGGACAGACAGCGAGCTCAAGGAGCTCAGCTTAACACCTCTACTCAATTAGGTTCATCTCTTTCAGAAACTAATATCCAAGGAGACACTTTTACTGATGAAAACTCCAACAATTGCCATACAATCTCTCTGGCTTGACAAGAACAAACCAAGTGTTAGATAAGAAAGACTTAATCTTGTGAAAATAGCCTTCCTTTAATTAAACCTTATCTTCTATCCAAACCCCATCTAATTTACATATGTATTTGTAAGATATATGTGCCAGTTGTATTGTCCAGAATAAATATTACCTTTAACATTATACTTGTTTCTTGACAGTGTCAAGCATTAGCTTTGCACATTATGATAAACCCCAGTATGAACTCATTCCTGTTTTTTAATGCTAGGACTAACATACTAACTGGTTTACAAACATCGTAAAGTTAAAATGTCAAGGTATTACAAGGCTAATTATGCTGTTCTTTATTCCACTAACAAAATCATATGAAAGAAATTACTTCTTATGTTTTCTTATACCCCAAGATAGGAGTTCTTATTTACAGCACCTCCAGCTGCACATCTCTTCTTGGAATAGTACAGACAGGGAGGAGAAGACTGGCGCCTTTGAAGAAAGTGATGTGAAAAGGGTAAGGAGGCCGTGTGAATCCTGCTCGTGTCTGGCATAGACATAAACAGTCTTTGAAAGAGGCTGCTTTAGGTAGTCCCAAAGTCAAGCTGAGAAACCAGAGAAAATGTACTCTCTTCCCTGTTAGGCATTAACACAGAGTTTATATTCTGGAGGCAGTGCTGGGTAGATAACAGGGGTTTTTTGGCAAGCTGCCACCATTAAGCATTCATGGAGAGAGCTCACCTTTTTGGAGATTAGGAGTGAGTAATAGCTCTGAAATATGATCCCCATCCAAAGAGAAGAAATTGGAAGATTTTAACTTCCAGAAAAAGGGCAAGAGAAACAGTCTTATTAGTTTCCTCTCCTCATCCTGGATTTCTTATAAGTCTTACTTTCTGATTTTGCTATGGTGGAAGTCATCACAGAAGATTCTGCATTATCACGTTTGTCTCCAAAAGACATGTGAAAAGATAGTATTCAAGGTTTTCATAACTTTATCAAAATTATTCTTCATGAAAATTCATTTTAGGAGTAAAATTATATATTTTTAGTTGGTATTGTTCTGGTATGTCTATGGTTTTCTCTCTTGGTGAGTATGGTGAGTTTTCTCTTATATGTTAATGCTGGTTAATGTTGTGCAGAACAGTTGCTTTGCTTTTTGTGTACCAAACAAAAATTTGTTGATCAAAGAAAGAATGAAACTCACAGACGGAATTGTTTTCAAAAGCAAAAATAATAATTGCTGTGTTTTGCAGGTGTGTGATTTATAGGATTGTAGTTAAGACATAAGAAATTTTAAAAGTCCAATCCAGAAAGGTTATTATTCAGGTCCACAGAGAAGATGGCATTAGTATTACTTTGCACTACCTCTCTTACACTAACCTCACCCTGCAAAACTCGCTGCTTCCTACATAATGCAGTCCTCACTAGACTGAGTGAAGAAAGAAATAAATCATGGTATGTACACTTTATCCATTGGGAAAGTATCACATACCACACCTGGAAATTTGGGACAAATTAGGCCAGATATGGAAACATTATGGTTTGTTCCAAATTACATCGATTGTTGGAGCTAGGGCAGGCATCAAGGACGTGTTTCTGTAACAGAATTGCATGGCCTGTTTAAGGAGTCAGAAGGACATTAGTCCTGTTAGCCAACATAACATGGAAGAGGTGTTTTCTTGCGATGTTAATTTGATAGCCTTGCCCCTTTCCTGTGTTTCCAGCAGAGAAAAAAAAAAATTAACCCCATCATTAGAGTAGTCACTGAGCTGGTTGATGGGAAGTTCAAGCAGTTTACACTGACATTGATGTGAACGCAGTAAAAAATGAATGCAGAATTGCTTATAGGGTAGCTGGGCCATGAGACTTGAAACCACAGCAACAGCGTATGTCTGGCTTATTCAGTGGCCCATGAAAAACAAAGACCTCAAATCGTTACAAGGAGGTCTTTGTTCTAAGGTGGTTCTAAGGACTGACAGAAAATGGGGAAAATCTCTCTAAAATGTGTTGGGAGAATGTTGTATTTCTAAAGACTTTTAAAAGTACAAGATTTATGATGAGAACAGCAGAGTTAAGGTGACCAGAGTACCTCTCACTGCGGAAGTCCAGTTGACAAGCTCGATATTTAAAGTCAAGTCTAGAAAGGTGTTAGTTGTGCCCACAAGGAAGAAGATGGCGGCATTGTTATGACTTTGTTCAATCTCTCTTTTGCTAACACGAGCCTTTTTGCCCCCTCTTGCCCCAATCGCATCTTCATGCATAATTCAGCTCCTGCTAGAGCAAATTAAGAAAGTAATAAATCCTCTCTAGGCTGCTGCCCGAGGCTCTGTGAAAATTAACATTGGCTATGCAGATGGACGATTGCCTCAGACATCCATCAGAGGAGAGTAGCCCAGTGGCTTCGGGATTCCTGCATACAGAGATTGAACCCAGAGCTGCATTCCTGAGAGAAATACTGGAATAATTGTCACTCAGGTAGTTTTTGCTGGATCCTACCATGGGATAACTATATTCTGAGATTTTATGTGTCTCTCTCAGGATCTTCTGCTGGCTTATAGTGTAACATCATCCTGTTTATAAATTCATACTTTTTGCTTATTGCCAGAATATTTCTAATTATCTTGCCGAGTTTGTCTTCAACGATAGCCACTTTTCAGGAGAGGTACTTATTGCTGCATGTCTGTTTCATCCTTCAGCACATCAGAAACAGACCCACGGCATTTTTACCTGTCCACCTTGTATTCTGCACACTTTACATTTTTCGTAAATTCTGGTTCTAATTAAAGGAACAGAGAGTTGCCTTGGTTAGGCCTACAGTTTTCAACTTGAAAAACACAGAGTGTAACAGCTCACAGTATGTTTTTAGTGACACCCAATGGCAAAAATGAAGGAACGACACGGTACAAATTTCCAAGAGTTAAGTAGCAAAACAGAAACAAATGGTCCCGCATTTTGTTTGGGTTTTTTTATTAACATCCAAAGTCCCACAAGATGCATTTCACTTCCTCTGACCAGCGTTACAGTGCCCAGGTTCACTTTTGCATTCTGCCAACTGCCTCAAAAGTTGATCTTCCAATATTTGGAACACTAAATCAACACATTTTTATGGACAAATTCCACATGCTTATTACCCTGTGCACTACAGAATAGTTCACCCCCATGAAAAGCTATCACCAGTCTAGTTTAGCAACAAGTTATGCCCATTTCAAACTGCTTAAAATAATTACCAACTTTTTTTTTTTTGATGTGATAATACAACCTGCCAAGTGCTGGGGCACACATCATGTCAGGCTCCTTTTAGAGTCTGTTTCTCCCACTAACCACCACCACCACACATGTGGTGATGGTTTGTTACTTTTTACTTGCCCTACTACACCCACACATTTCTTTTAAGAGTTTGGTAAAGAACTGTCATGCTCGTGATGATCCAGTTCTTCAGTAGGAAACAACCCCAAGCTCACGTCTTTAATCTCTGAAGCCTTTCACCCTTTATCCACCTTCTTTTCTCCTTCACCTTTCAGGGAATATAGCTGTTTTAGTACTGTTTCTTCAATCAGAAGGTAAAGGCAATTCAGGCCCCATCATAAACAGTTTTCTTTAATGGTAAAGCAAACATATGAACACCCCATACCCAAAGCCAAATTGCGTCCTCAAATAATTTCACTGTTTCACCTGAATAAGGATATCGACTCGGTGTTTATTCCTAAGCCACCTATTCCTAGAACTGGAAAGAAGAAAAATTACCTGTAACTTCCTCTTCAAGAGGAATAATCTATGTAAATCATCACAACCCACTGTACCACCCTTTTTCTCTACGATTCCTTCATGTCTTGGGACCCCAATACTGAAAAGGAATGAGAAATAAAAGCATGCAATGTATCCTTTATGAATACATGTACACCAGCAAGAGGTATAAAGCACATATGTGCCCATATAGATACTACTGTGGATAAAAACTTCAACTAGTAGTGCTGAGCGTTAGCCCACAGTGTATTTAATACAATATTTTTATAAAATATATTCAATTTGTATTTAATGTACAATACAAATACAAATTTGTATTTAATGTACAATACAAATATATTTTATACAATATATTTAATACAAAATTTAAATACAGACAACAGCTCTTGAAGAAGAGTTATAGCTAAGGTCTGGTAGACTTTTAGAATGGCTTAAATCAACGCAAATCTGAAGACAATCTGCTGCATGCAATACAACTTTAATTATCTAGTCTTTGTCCACTGTTCAAGGAGAAGCCGCTGCCCGAGCACTCACACTCCTTTCATGGAGTGGCACACACACCACCCGAGACTTTAACTGCCAGGACCCGAGTCCCTTCGCAGCGGGCAGCTCCACTGAGCTGATGGGTGCCCCTTTTCGGCTCCTCGCTCACACACACACTCACTCTCGGACGCTTCCTCTCCCCTCTGGCTTGACCTGAGGTTTCCCAAAGCAGAGTCTCCGATATGACGTATGCCAGACGAATTTATTGGTACAGTGGTGAAAACAGCTCGAGCTGACTGCCTCCGGAGAGGGACCCAGAACAAAGAAATCCCTGGGTAATTATAGCCTTACAATCTAAATTCCCCTCCCCTCAGGAGACAGTTCAGACTAATAGTAGTATCAGGGTCTGGGGTCTTCCCATTCTTCATCATTGGGCCCTTTCATTGTCTCTAGGTGGGCCGATTCTTCTCTTATCTCTAAGACAGCAACTTCTGCTAAGGTTGAAGCCTCCTTATCTTTCTGGTTTGCACCGGTTTTGGGGCCCTTCCTTCATGTAGCTAAGTAAAAGTTCAGTGCACGGTTGGTGGATCTAGGTGAAAGTTCTTGTGGCCTAATGTTGCGTTAAAAGTTACTGTCGTGTAGGAATGTGAGGAGTGGCTGGGGGGGGGAACCCTCCCGTTGAGTCACGAGGTTCAGACAGGACCCCCTTGCTTTCTAAACTCCTTCTCAGAGAGGAGTCTAGGTGCAGCTAAGTCCAGTCAGTCTTAGTCTCAGACTTGGCCAATGGTTTATTTTCTAAGGACGGTATATAGTCACCCATCAGAGTCAAAGTTTGCCTGTCAGAGCCCTCTCAGGGCTTTCACTGAAACAGCTTCGCAAAGTTGATTAAGATGACAGTGTTAAAGTAATTTGACAGCGTTATAAGTCCGGTCACATTCAGTGTACTGAACTATCATGATTACAGATTCACAAATAACATGATACACCTCCAGTCTAGTCGTGTTGCATGAACTACCATGGCCACACTTAAAGAGTCTGGTCGTGTTCAATGAGAACTATCACAGCTAGATTAATGAAGAGTGCAGTTTATTAAAGCAACAGATACACAAGTTCTTTTGGATTACCGGTGATAAATTCACTGTCTGCAAAGCATGTGCAAATACCAAGAGTATGAGTAATACCGCTGGCTACAAATGCGTTAAAAGATAATAAAGCGACTCTATAGAGATTTCTAAGTTTCCCGGGGAGGCACTTGGTATAACCAAGTGTTTGAATCTTACCCAAAGGCATCCTGATGGGGGGGAAGAGAGGCTCAGCCCGTCGACTGATCCCAGAAGTCAGAGTGGTACGTGATGGTATCTTCCCCAACATTCTCTCTCTCTTAAATTATTTTATACTATTTTTCACCTTTCACATGGAGCTTGGGTGACTCTAGTCATACATACCTTTGTTTAGGATTGCTGTAAGGTTTTCTTGCCTCACTTTTAAAGGTATAAACTAGGAAAATTCAAAGCACAAGCTCAGTGAGGGGTGGTCACACCTTGGAGGCGGGTAGCTTTTGGGATGGAGGTGTGTTTTGGTATTATAACGATGTTATAATGAGCAAAGTTCAGCAAAAGGACAGCATTTTGTCAAAAATATGACAGACCATTGGCCCAGGGTAGCAAATATGCAGCTTATCGGTTCTGTGGTACCTTCAAGTTCCCATATTATCACAGAGCCTGGCCGTGG
Organism: Mycteria americana; assembly: GCF_035582795.1. Lineage (NCBI taxonomy): Eukaryota > Metazoa > Chordata > Aves > Ciconiiformes > Ciconiidae > Mycteria > Mycteria americana. The sequence continues at coordinate 149,831,973 of NC_134365.1, forward strand.
TATCTCCACACCACTCCACCCTCCGAGCAGTTCCTCTTAGAGCCAACACACCAAGTTCCCCTGGCGTTGCTGACATCTAAGGTTGCAGGCCTAGGGAACTTCCATGGAATGGATTCCTTGTATGTCAGCTGCACTCCACATGGGCAGCTTCTTCAATGCTGTGCCTTACCTAAAAATGTGTATATAAGTTTAATTTCTAAGTCACCTCCAGCAATTATTGCACATAACCAACCCCGTGACTATAGTCACTCAAGCTTCATGATATTTGGAATGCATTGGGTGTATCACATACGTTCTTATGGTGAGGATTATCAAGTACGTATACATCTTGTGGGGATATTAGAGGAGACAAACACTCCATCATAATCCAAAGTTTAACATACAGCGCAATGGTTAAAATGAAGCATAACACAGTAAGCATTAGCAGAACAACAACTGGTTGAAGCATCTTATTGAGAATTCCTGTTGCGGTCGGTGACCATCCCAGAAGAGTTTCCCACCAATGGTGTTCTCATCCTTTTTCACTCTTTCCAAGACATGGTGTATTTCTTCTGCACCATGATGGATGGTAATAAGGGTTCTTTGTCCATTGTTTCGGACGTGTCTCAGCAACTGGTTCAGGTCATCGTGTTGTAGTAGTTTCCTCACCAATGTAAGATTCATTCCAATAGGGGCAGGTAGTAAGGCTTGATACAGTGTACAGTTAGCTTGCAGCAGTTGGGGAGTTGTGACAGGAGATGAATAGTTGAAGTCGCATCCCATAATTTTGGTAAAATTACAAACACAAATATTTGAGCGATTGCTTGTATCTACAGTAATGTTATCTACAAATATAAAATCACAAAGGATTCTTATGCAAATGCATCCTTTCCCAATATATACAAGTACAGTTTCAGGGGCTTCATCCGGTTGTATTTCAAAATGACAAACATTTTGTTCAGTGTCAAGACAAATGTCTTGGGCTTTGATGGTGTTACTCTCACAAATAAATCCTTGTTGTTCCCGTACAACGCATGCATTAACATCAATAGTTTGCCATTTGTTCCCATTTTGTTGGGCCCATACTCTATGTTCTAACGGATAGAGTACAGCTCCATTGTGATTCAACCCCAATGCATTGATTGGGTATATGGTGTATACCGAAGCATTGCGTATTGTTAAGACAAAAGCTGTGGCTTTGCTGTCAGTGGGTCGTAGGTGAAGTTAACTGGATACCACCAGGACTGGAATTCTTTCTCAAATTCAGTTGCATTATCCCAAATTACCTTTCAAATTTCAGTGGGCAGGGTGCCTTCCTCACCTTCCCATATAGTTGCAGCTACTATAGATTGCATCCACAGTTGAGCTTGGATACAACTAAGAGCTAAAGAAACATTGTTTTGGGTCACACCAAGTGCATCCACAATCAACTTGTGGTCTTTCTCATTTACTTCTCCCCACTGAGGCAATATATCCAATAAGAGCCATTGGTTAGCTCCCAGAGCTGAAAGAGAAGATTGTAAAGGGTGTTTCAAGGCATTTAAGTCACTGGTTACTGTGGCTAATTTATTAGCAAGTACTTCAGCATCTATGCTGTTTAAGACTCCCAGTCCTGTTCCTAAGACACCAGTCACATCTCTGTTTTATCGTTTTGGAGAGAGGAGAGTCTGTTTTATGTAACCATGCTGACCATCCTGCGTAAGATGTACTCAGGAATGGTGAACAGGTAGGTTTAATTGCAGAGATATTAGTCTGTATTGCTAATTCCACCCGTTTGAGGGAGTACGATGGATTAAACAGCACTTGTTGCTGACCTGTATTTTTAATTATGTAAGGGCCTGTGTTGAAGATGAAAGGAGTTAGACTAATGGGAGGCCGAGTTGATACATTTTCAGATATTTGTGGGGGCAGAGGTTCCTTATCCTTTGCAACCAGTGCAGATGATGCTGTATCAATGATGAATTCAAATAGTAATTCGGTGCCTCTGTAACCCCAAAGACAGTACACAATTATAGGTTTGGTAAAGGTAAGATTGTACCGGCAATCTGAGTTTGGTTCAGTTATTTTGTAACACTCGGCCTTATAATTTTCTGGGCTGGAAGAGTCTGTATAAACTGTTTTAATTTCAGTCGGCCTATGGTAAGTAGATCCATTAGTTATTCGGCAGCTAATTTGTATTGTCTGTCCTGGAATGGCTTGAAGTCTAGCCATGTGAAGAGAGTCATTCCAACTCCATTCAATTCTTGAGTATGCTTCATTTCCATGCATAACTAGAGTGGAGAGATTTAAGTTCCTTTTGTTTTGTAGTGTTCCAATGCTTGCACTGTATTGTGACAGTGCATGGTCCCAAGGGTCATTGTGAGATACCGTGGTGAAAATGGGTACATTCCTAACTCTATATGGTAGTGTGTCAAATGGAGTGGGTGAGGTTAGGTCAGGTGGTGTAGTTAGATCAGGTTCAATCATACCTATTTTGAAACGGAATGACAGCCCTGGCCCTGTACAGTGTTGTTGCCACATACAAGCCACAATAGTGGGTCCCACCAGAGTAAAGTTATACCAACAATCCCACTCGTCAGTGACACAAGACTGTTGCTATTGGATTTCTGGAAATGTTGGATATTATCATGGATGTGACCTTTTCATGGGTTGATCCGTTGATCATTCTACACCCTACCTGGATTTCTTCTCCTGCTTTTCCCTTCAGGAGTGGAAGCCATCCATTATCCCAGCTCCACTCGTGTCTTGAGAACACATGGGAACCATGCATAACTACAGTAGCTAAATTTAAATTTTCTTTGATGGCACATGTTCTAATAATTCCATTGTATTTAATGTGGACTTGGGACCACAGCCATTCTGGGTCCTTCTGGCTACACATCAAAGGAGTTGTCTGCAAAATGTTGCCAAATTTAATGTATACTTTGATTCCAATACAACTCCCCTTGCCACATTTTGCAGACATCTACTTCAATCGGAGTCGTCTTCTTTCAGGATTCCTGTGAACACAAAAAGGAAACAAACGTGCTCAGTTGTATTTAACCGGCAGGGTTAAAAAGAGGGTGAGATCCACTGGGTGCTAATCTGATGTACTTTTCCTGCCAAGGCAGCCATCCAGGGATGGGCAGCTCCCCGTATCAATGTCACTATTTCTGCCATGTTTGGAACTGCGGCAGTCAAAGATGCAGTGTTAGCATTAGGTGCAGTGTTAAATCCACTGTAAAACGCCATTGCCCGGTTGGTTTCTTTACTGGCCGCACTGGTGAATTGTAAGGCGAATGAGTCCTTTTAATGATGCCTCTTTCTTCCAGTTCCATTACCACCCCATCAATCCCCATACGCACTGCTGCTGGAGACGGATATTGCTGAACATTAGTGATTTTCGAGGGGGGTAAGGGTCTAGATGTTTGTAACAGACTCAATTTCACTATGCCTGATTCCTTTTTACCTCTTGCAAAACTCCACACAGTTCCATCCGGGAGTTTCCACATTCACCCACGCAATATGTCAAATCCGAGAATGTTAGTATATGCAACACAGCTAATACCTCTGCCCTGGTTAATCTTCATTCTTTCTGGCAACCAGGGTGAATTATTTTCGGTGGTGCATTCCTTTTCAATTCCTGTGAATTTAACCGTGCATCGGCCAGATCTTATGCCCAGGGCTCGTGCTGTTTCATGGGTAATTACTGACATTTGGGCCCCAGTGCCAATGAGAAAATTTACCAATATTTTTGGGGGTAAAATGGGAATGGCAATGATAGGGTCAGAGTATTAATCAGAGAGCCATTGAATTGTTAATACCCTCCGAGCAGGGTGGCTCACTGCCCTCCCCGGGGATGAAAGTTTTTTTCGTTGAGATTCCGCCTCATCAATTAGGCCTGGTGCAGAAGGTGCACTTTCCTTGTGGGTTGGGAGTTTTCCAGCTAGGCAATTCTCCCCAGCTGGGTTATTCTTTTTACCCAGAGATCAGACCAGTGGTGACCATGGAATTGTTCGCACAGTAGTGCGGATTTCATCATCGTCATCAACAGCGGTCTGTTTTAACCAAAAGTCGTAAGGAAATCAATTGAGGCTTGGAATCCGAGGTCCCTTCGACCTCATCATCATCACTGTCAAACCAAAGATCACCATCTCAAATTTCGGGGTTTGCACCATGCATTAACCTATGAATCTGCTTAACTGGAGGAGAAGGTTGTATTTTATCTAGCAGCCGATTAACCCTTTCCAGCAATTGTTTAAGATTATTATTGTCACTCACGCGTTTGTTATTCTCACTCACAAGGTTATCAACTCGGGTTCTTAGTGTTTTTCCTGTCTCCTTCTCAAAGGCCAATGATGACTTCAACGCATCATTTTCTGATTGTAAAGTTGAATATTCCACATGGGAAACTAGTTTGGGAGCAGGGGTTTCCTTAGCTTCTTGCTGAGCACAAGATACACCGGCTCCTAATACCACACAAACGACACCTTTACCTTTTTTTACTCCAAACTTTTGTGCAGCCTGACACTGCTCAATGCGCTCTACCACTTTCTCTTCATCCTTCCAAAATTTTTGAGCCCACTCCTTCCCAACCTGGGAAGGGGCACATTTGTATTTTTGCAGCAGTTTATCCATGGTAATCCTGCCGACTACGCCAATTTTTTTTCTGTTGTTTTTCTGTTGACTTCAGCAAGCCTTGATACTAGTGCTAAAATGACTACTACAACACCATTTCCAGCTTGTTAATGAATTATGCTATCAACATTTAGTTTTGGTATCTTCATGAATGCCATGGATAGTTTCTGTGTATTTCACAACCGTCTCTCCATTTGTGTTAATTTGTTCAGCCTCCCTTTAAACTCACAAAAGCTTCCCGCATCCAGAACATCCTGTGGCAAGGAACTGCACAGCTGGGTCTTGCACGAAGAATCATCCGTTTTATCCGTTGTGCATCTCCCTCTTGCTGGCATGATGCAATGCTTCACAGTTATCGCGTTGTGAAAGGCAGTAAAGAACAACACCTGTCACCGAAATCGGGAATCAAACTCCTTAAGACCAATGTAGTATTAAGAAGCAGGCATTCTTTATTACGGCGCCAGATGCACGGGGGATCATTCCACCTAGCGTGCATGCCGCAGGTTACATCAACCGAAACTTATATTGTCCGATTACATACATATGTATCAAATTTCCTGGAATGATCATGCATATTCATTCTATTTCCCAGAACTAATTATCATATTTCATGGTCATTACGCATGCATCCTTGAGCTCCAAGGGGCTTCTGTGGGGGTCTCTGGTGGTCCTTGGTGGTCGTACAGGTGTGTCCTTTAGTTGACCCCTTCTTATGGGCATGCGCAATATCACCTTGCTTATGTAACTTGCTTCCCTTCTTCATGGTGCATGGTCCCTAACAATGGCTTGGCACCCTTAACACAAACCAATTATTCTAACTACCCTCGACTCGTTGTCAGGATGGGCTGGGGCTGTACTGGGAACATAGCAGCATGGCTGTACCACTCCTCGTCCAACTGTATTTTAGCATAGTAGCATATCCATAGCCATAGGTGCACAAACACAATATTATATTGTCTACCCCGCTCCTATCTCTATGTTGCTTAATTACAAAAGAACGAACTAATCATTTTGGTTACATCTAGTTACACACCGACCTACTTTCTTTAACACCACTTACCGTTTTACAATCTCTTACCATAGGAGGTTTGGTTTTTGTTGGGGTTTTTTTGTTTTGTTTTTTACCAGGCTGAAGAGTCTTAACTTAGCTGCACGCTGCACAGCAGCTGATCACTCTCGCTTCTTCTCAGCTCCCCCAGCTGTACCACGTCCTGGCTGCGGTGTGAGAAGCGGTACCCGCACGCACCGCTCACCGCCCCAGAGCGCCGCTTAGCGCGGTGCCACCCCCTCGGCTCTCACGCGAGCAGCGAAAGCCCGCTTACAGCCCTCCACCGGCACCGGACTCCCTCCCCGGCTTCACCCGGGCGGCAGGGTCACGTACCGGGGGACATCCCCGCCGGCCGGGCGCCCGCCCCCCGCGCCTCTCACCTCGGGAACCGGAAGGCGTCCCGGAGCGCGCTGAGGGGCCGCCGACCGCTCTAACGGGCCTGCGCGCGCGCGAGCACCGCCTCGCTCCTCCCCGCCGTGAGTACCGACTCGTGCCCCGCGCGCGCAGGCTCGGCCGTTGGAGGGGGTGAGGGGAGGCGGGAGGCGCGGGCGATGGCGGGCAGGGGGGGTGCATCGCCTCCGTGCAGCCCCGCGGGCGGATGGGGCCTGCTGCCGTACGGTGAGGGGTGGGCGCCGAGGGCAGTCGCTGTGGCACGGCCTCTCGGGAGGAGCCGCCGTGGCTGGGGGAACGCCTGCGCAAAGAACGAAATGGCGCCCGCGACGGCAGCGGGTGGTACTGGCTCCGGTAACTGCGCGGCGCTTGCCTCGCCTTTGGGTTGGGCGCTGCGGGCTCCCTGGTAGCAAGCCCTGCGCCTGGCTGGCTCGTCGCTGACCAACAAGCTCATGAACTTGTTGCACCTGTTTTTTCATATCAGATCAATGAAAAAAAATTAATAAAACTAGACTGCTAAAATTAAGTTTAGCAAAATCCACAAAGTAAAATTGTATTAGCAAGACTGTATTGAGTGAGGGGAAAACACACAGTTTAATTCCATTTCTTTCTTTGGTCTTTTAGGCACCAAGGACTGTGAGGAGAAGCTGCTCTGACAACCTCTGCTTTTATGTTAAGCACACATCAGGGTTTGAACGGCATCATTTGCTTCAGGAGGAGAAACGTGCCTGGTAACTCACATCAGTTCAGGAGCGTTGCTACTTGGGGAAGAGCATGACTGCATCATGACTGCCACTAGCATTTCATTTCTGTCACAACAGCAGGTTGTGCACTTGCCACATTCAGCTTTGCCAGCTCAAGCACTCCTTCCATCCACTGTCCAGTTATTAAAAACATGGTACTCCAGTCATCATTAAAGAACTGCCTTCAGCTATCCTGCATCCTCAGGACTCCAAAAGCTGGCTTCAGAAGCACAACTAGTGGAGGCCTCATTATTCAGTCTGTTTCTAATGATGTTTACCAAAATCTAGCTGTGGAAGACTGGATCCATGACCACATGAATTTAGAGAATCGACAGGTCCTTTTCCTTTGGAGAAATTCCCCTGCTGTGGTAATAGGGAGACATCAGAATCCCTGGCAGGAATGCAACCTCAGGCTATTGAGGCAAAAAAATATAAAACTAGCCAGGAGAAGAAGTGGAGGAGGGACAGTTTACCACGACTTAGGCAATATCAATTTGACTTTTTTTACAACCAGAAAAAAATATGAACGAATGGAAAACCTGAAGGTAGTTGTGAAGGCACTGAAAGCCTTGCGCCCCCAGTTAGATGTGCATGTCACTGACAGATATGACATCTTGCTAGGTAGGCAGTACAAAATCTCAGGTACTGCTGCAAAACTGGGAAGGACAACTGCTTATCACCACTGTACCTTACTCTGCAATGCAGATAAGTTTGTTTTATCTTCTGTGTTAAAGAGTCCTTATAAAGGGCTAAAAAGCAATGCCACTCCTAGCGTGCCTGCCTCAGTGAAAAATCTCTTTGAAGAGGATCCTAGTTTAACTTGTGAGATGCTCCTGGATGCCATTGCTGAAGAATATGCTACGCAACACCACATAGATCATCGTATCACCTTAATCAATCCAGCTGATGAGGCTGTGCTTCCTGGAATTAATAATAAAACTAAAGAACTACAAACCTGGGAATGGGTGTATGGGAAGACACCGAAGTTCAGCGTTAGCACTTGTTTTAACATGGTCTATAAAGATTCTGTTCTTGACGTTAAAGTAGATATGGATGTAAAGCATGGAAGGATTGAAGTCTGTAACATTGATCTGCCGGAGCAGTGGCTGCCACCAGCGCTGTGCAGTGAACTGGTGAAGAGCCTTACTGGCAGTAAGTTTTGCCCAAATGAAACCACTACACTCGCAACGACTTTACTAAGAGTGTGTCCACAAGATGATGAGTTGCACAGCAGGTGGAATCTGCTGTGTGAGAATATGATAATGTTAATGTGACTTGCATTTTGAAAATGAAAACTAAATTTCTGCTGCTTTTTAAGTTAATTTATGGAAAACAAAATTAAAACATTAATTTCTACAAGATGAATTTTTCTCGTTTATTAGTCATTAAAGCCATTTAATCTTGTGCTTTTGCTTAATGTTAGTGGCAATTAGATTTCACACTGCCTGCACCTGAGGTTCCCAAACTGTAGGATGTAAGCCACTGTAATAGGCTGCAGCCCTGTATCGCTCCACGCTGAAGACATCATTGCTGCTTAAACCAGGGAGAATGGTGGCGGCATCCCAAACTGGCTCTGTAGCGGAGAAGGTACAAATGGCTGACACAGATGGCTTGAGGTAGATGGAAAACGGCCACTGTGCTGCTGCACTGGATCCTCCAGCCTGCATCCCGCTTCTTGCAGATAGTAGCTCAAAGGCCATGTCTCAGCCCCTGAGCGGTGTGGAGAGGGATGTCCCCCTGGTTTCTGGTTGAAAGTCCTTTCTTGCAGAGCGCTGGTGACCCTCTCCCTACAAGCATGGTAGTAAGCTAAGCTCGCTGCTGCGTAGTGAATCAGTCCAGCAGTTCCACCCTGGATTAGGGTTTTTGTCCATGCATGTCAAAAGCGGGGGAAGGATTAGGAAGTTCAATGTGGGGGTTTATGTGGTGAGGGCCAGAGAGGCTAACGGGGATGGAGGCCACATGTGCCTCCTTTGTACCTGCGCTGCTGGCACAACACTGGGAGTCACTGCTGCCACAGGTACTGGTGTCTAACTAAAAGTGGAATACTAAAAGTGGAATACTAAAAGACTTACGATTAGGTCTGTAAGGACATTCTGACTACCAGTGTCCTTGCCCATACAGACAACTCTTGGCTGAAGCTCCAGTAGGGATTTCAAAAGGTCCCTTACCTTTCTTAAGTGGCACCAAGGGGGTTTCGGCAGGGATCAGTCTGTCGTCCTCCCAGGCGAAGCGCAGGACACATGAATCCAAGTCACAGCACCAAATTCTGTCACGGAGTAACTGGAATGCAATTTTGATCAGGTCAAAACAGCAGCAATTTATTGCTATAGGAGAGAACACAGAGCAGCAGAGACAGCCTCTGCTGATAAGATCTCTGCTGAAGCGAGGCCGTTACAGAGTTTATATACTTCTACGTTATACAATTTGTTCTTCACCAAAGTCAAATAAGCAGGATGTGGTAAGTAACAGCAGAGACTGAAATTCTTCCAATAAGGAGGATCTAGACAGATTAGGAAGCCCTAGGCAGTATATCTTTTTACGAATGCTTCAACTCCTTTGCTAATTAAATCATGCAGAAGAGACCACTAGCTGCAAATATTTCTTAACAAGGGAAGCCTGCAAAGGCCTATGAGGTGTTACTATGTTACTTGCACAGTCTCATCTTTAAAAGATGTCTGGTTGACCAGCACTCCGTAGGAGGAAATGACGTGGCAGAACCAACCTACCTTTAGCTAAGGAGAGCAGTCAGTGGGGGTCAATCCAGCCCTCCGCTAGGACTGGCAGTGACACTGTAGGATGAATGGCACTCAGCTGACTCCAGCTGGGAAGGTGGCTTAAGCTCGTCTCCACAGATGATGCCAGGAGGGACAGTCCTGGCTGCACAATCCAGGCGATGACCTGACTACGTAAGTGCAAGTGGCAGCACAGAAGAACATGGCCTGGCGTCAGTAAAATGATTGCGGAACTGTATTCTTAGATCACTTGGATATTTGTTTTTTCCCTGTTCATTGATGCCCATTCCTCTTCATACATGGTGTTCCTACTGACAGCAAAAGGAACTATGCAGAGATAAAGGGCTTATAGGCAAAAATTGCAGTGCAGTGCCAACTGGTACGTCACTAAAGGCTTAGTTGTGTATCCATGAGATCTGCAAGGAAATCTGCAGTCTTAGCTAGTGAATTATAGTCTAGCTAGAAAACAGAGAAAAAGTTCTAGCAATGAACAGGCAAGAGAGGGAAGACCATGCTTGCCTCTTGTGGTAGTTGTAGAGGACCACATCATAGGGGCTTACTACTAGAACAGAGAGGCATATTGTATTACAGGATGCAGAAAGCATAAAGATTTTTATTTTGATTTCCAATTAAGATTTAAAGTTGATCTAAAATATTTAAGGTGGCTTTTTATTTTGCCCCTGTATGTTTGAAATTGCTGGACTAGGTTAAAAGATACAAAGCTTCACATTTGGGAAGCTTACTGTATTTACAGTGAACCTTCTCCCAGACATTGCTGATCTATAAGGCATTACCCAGCTTCCTTGGATTACCCTGTGTAGTGCAGAGAAGAATTCAAACAGATGACTAAAACTACAAATAATAAAAAATAACCTTTATTCCCATTAAAAATAGGCCTATATTATACACAACTGAATAAAACTGATGACAGTGACCGGAAACCTAGTATCACAGCAGCAAGCCAGGGAGCTTCTATGGAATGTTTGGGGGGACCGACTGGTAGCTTCTATGGCATGTATGTTATTCTTTTTGCTGATGTAACACTGAAAAGCTGAGACATTATTATGCAAAAGGATAAAGAAGGCAGACCACTGGCAAATTGTGACCTAGAGAACAAGGCAAAGACAAGCTCTGTTTCTTCTTGACAGCTATGGAATAGATTTGTTGTGTTAGAGGCAAGACTAAAAGAATAGCAGCATTAGATGACAGAAGGTGAAAGAATAGAGTAAATAATAATAAAAAAAAAGGATAATGGAATACACCAGCCATCAGGAAAAAGAAACATAGGAGAGAGAAAAAGTTCTAGCAATGAACATGCTACTAGAATATGGAGGCGTATTTTATTACAAGATGCAGAAAGCATAAGGCACCTATCATTCTTGAGGCTGAAAAGATTTTGATGGGACCTGCAAGAGGCCACTGCCTTTTCTTCATGTCAGAATATATAACTTTGCTGGATTCTTGCTGACAATGATCAAGAACTCGAAAAGATTCTGTCATTTTTCCAATTAGCACAGCATATTCCTTAGAATCATTATTAACAGGAAAGTTTCAGGGTATCCAACTTCTGGAAGAATTTAAAAATCAATTATTTTTTTAGGGGACTATCTTAGTAGCAGGGAAATAGCTTACTGCAGTTCAGACTGGCATGACTAGCTGGAAGGACATTAAACTTGGAAGTCAGGGAAGAAGACTGGGAGAGGATCATACAACCTTTTCACACCTAATGCAAAGGATGGAAATTAGGTATACGACCATACATCACAGAATAAAAGACCATACAGGAGTGACAAGGAAAAGAATACAGCTGTTTGCATCCTTTCCACCCCAAAATCCATTATGCAGAGACACATAAGACAACCCTAAAATGTCTTTATATTGAACACTACAATGTTTGTATGCAAGGAGCTTGGAAAATGGAATGTGAGATTTGGGGTTACCAGTCTGTGAAATCAGGTATTAAGGGATGGACCAAAACACAGCAGAACAGTAGTCATGACTAGAATAGAGGAATTAAAGGAAATAAATAAGGCTGCTTATAAAAGAGGACATGTGGCAGCCCAGCTTCAAATGCTTGTGAGGTGGTCAATTAAAGATACAAAAAAAATTTGCTCAAGACAAAATTATTAGTAAAAATAGAAATGACAGTAAAGAGGCCTTTGAGAGACAGTATTGAGGGTCTGTTATGAAATGAAGATCAAATTTAGACATGGATTGTATTAATTAAGATTAGGGGAGAAATACAGTGGAGGAATTTTATGGTTGTGTTTTCTCAGACTGAAAAGTCTCAAATATTCTTAAACCTATAGATTATAAAAGCCGTGATGGACTAAGTATTTAGCAGAGTTGCTTCTGAGGGTGGACAGCTGGACTCAAGTGGCATCTTCCAGTCTTACATTTTTATGCTTATAAAAACACTCATTAAAAGCAGTCATATCTGATCACATTTTCTTTGTATGTTTGGTATGAAAGACATCCACTGTTGTTTCATGACAAGGTCGCAAGTCAAAGTCACAGTATCCAATGCTGAAACGACTCTGCAGAAATTAACAGAATTGACATGGTGAATATAGAATGAGCTCTTCTGCAGTGTAAGTTAATTAAAGAGGTCACAGCATTCTTACCTGTGGTTTCTTAAAATAATCAAGACCCCTTCCAATCTTAATCATCCATCCATTGTTGAATCTGTTTTAAAAATTCACAAATTTGAATACCATGAGTATGTTGAATTAAAAAATAGTTATATCCACATGATGCACAAGCTCCTTGTTTCATTCGCAGTTATTTCCTAGTGTCACTGATACCTGTATGAACCACGGAAGACACTGTTCTATATAAAGAGACATCTACTATTACGTTCACAGTTAGAACACATGAAACTATGGAGGGCTGATTTTATCCAGTTAGGGCCACTGCCTTCCACTTTGTTAACCACATGTGTAATTAGAAATTGTCTCAAAAGTTGGGGTGAAGTAGTTTGACTTCAAATAACTGGCATTCGCTGATTTCTTACATCACCCACCTAATTTCTCGATCATGTATTGAAGATGAAAATGCAGTATTCAGTGTTACTCCATAATTCCTCAGTGATTGTCGTATTTCTTCCAAGCCACTTATCTGCTGACTCTTCCCACTACCCTGTTAAAAGTAAAAATAACGTGGTGGGGGTTTTTTTTAACAATATATTCTACTTCTGGTCACCTCTTCCTAAACTCACCAACAAAACCTTTTTAGTAATAACTTAAACCAAAAGAAAGTAACTTGGATTAAAGCAGATTTGCAGTTTCAAAGACATGATAAAAAGCAGACAGATTACAGGTACATTTGCTAAGGGATGTGGAGGAGGAGCTCAGTCTCAGCCCTTTGAAACTAGATATGAGTTACTATTTGAGCCAAAGTAAATGCAGTGATAGTTTGAGAGGTTTTAGCTCATCAAAGCCTCCAAAATTACAACTATATACAGCTGGTGGAAGAGACAAAAAAAATCTCAGTAGATGCTTTGGTTTTGATGACATTTTCCACAACAAAATTTTCACCAAAATATCTTTTCCATTTAAGATCCTGCTTACCAAGAATTTGTTAGTTATCGGAAAACTCTGAACTTACTTACGTTCAACTATCACATTTTTATTTTTCTCTTAATCTGTGTTTTCTTCTGAAGGCATCAGAGCCTCAGTCTAACAAGTACTGGTAAGTAAGAACAAATCTGTATTTAAAATTAAGTATTTATCTATATACACATACATACTTGCATGTGGTATCACCTGAGTACGGGGAAACAGAAACCAAAACCTAGACACTTACTTCATCATAGGATGTGAGGAGGTGGATTGTTTTCACTTTGCACGGCCCCTTAACTAGCATCTCGCAGAATCGTAGGAAGTTATACAACTGTAAAAGTTTTATTTAATTTAGTAACTTGGATTTTTTTGTAGTTATGTCTGTATCAGTTACCCTGAATATCTACTTGCCTGATGAACTTGCCTAATGTACGGGTCCTCCACCCAAACTTCAGAAACAATCTCAGTAAGGTACTCTTGGAAAAGCTTTTCGTAGCTGAAACCTGTTGCATTTTCCTCTATCCTGATTTGCTTATGGTATTTGCCATCTGAAAACAAGAGAGGTCTCTTTTTCAGTAAAGATCATGACACAATTCCTGTGTTAACCGCCTCGGCCATAAAATGTCCACATAACAACAGGTATTTAAATGCCAACGGGTACATCGCCACTCCATTACCTTCTTTCTCTTTTTCAATGTGTTTTTTAATGTCTTCAGCTCTGGTCATGTATTCGGATATTTTCTGCCGGTAACGGTGCTTTTTTGCCTCATCTTTCGTGGCTGTGGATCGAAAGCACACAGGCCAGTTCTCAAGGCGGGGGAAGCGCGGGGAGCTGAGCCCTGCCCGGCCCGGCCCCCGGTCTCCCGGGGAGAGACCGCCAGCTTTCCTCTCCCTCCCCGTGAGGCGACGGGGCACCGGGGCCGGCCCTCGGCGGCAAGCACGGCTCGTGCCTCCTCAAAACCACCCCCGGCTGGCGGCCTCCGACAGAGCCGGGATGTATTTAACGACTAACCGCCCCAACGGTTGTCGTAAACGGCTGCCAAACCGCCCCTCGCCCGGCCGCCGCCGCCCCGCCCGGTACCTTTCACCACCTGCAGCAGGAGGTCGATGCCCTCCTGGTAGCACACCAGCGACTCCTGGAACCGAGACGCCAGGTCCAGCTCCACCGCCCGCTTCACCGTCTCCACCCCGGCCCGCTCCAGCGCGGCGCTGCCATCGCCCCCCGCCCGCGACATGGGCGCCGTAGCGAGAACGGGGATGGGGATGGGGACGGGGACGGGGACCGCGACCGGCACGAAGCGGCCACGCCTCCGGCAGCGCCCGGGCGGGGGGGGGCCGCTACGCATGCGCGTCGCCTCACCCGCCGCCCAGGAGTAGAAACCGAAGAGGAGGAGGAGGGAAAGGGGCCGTGCCTCACCGTTGTCCTTCCGCCGGCGCGGAACTGAAGTGCCGTGGCGTTGGTGCCGGTCCGGAAGGCTGCGCACCGAGATGGCGGCCGCGACGGGCCGGGCCGGCCTGGGGCACGCAGAGGCTTGGAAGGTGCTGGCACCGGCTGGGGTTTGGCTGGGGCGCGACGCGGCACTGGCGGCCCGCAGCCGCCTCTGAGAGGGGGAAGGAGAGAGGGGGGCGGTGACGGGTGGCGCGAGGGGCCAGGCTTCACGCTGCTGCGGGCTTCGCCGCCTCGGGGCGCCACCGCCGCGGGGCCTGGTCGGTGCCTCCCCTGAGAGGAGAGCGCGGCCGTTGGAGAGGCCGAACAGCCTGTGGGCGCCCGGGGTCAGCACAGTCTGTTCTTCAACCACCGAGAGACGCAATAAACGCGGATTATATGCTCCTCCGATCTGAATTTGAGTGACTGTATAATCTGTTGGCAAGTATTAAGAGCTATAGGGAAAGTCCGGGCAAATTATGTCCTGCTCTCTTTGCAGATGCTGGGGAAGAGGATGGAGGGGATGGTGTCCGCAGTGTGGGTTCGTTGTCTCTTTACCAGGTCGAGAATTCCAGACTCGGTATGTGCTATAGTAGATGAGAAACTGAAAAATAGATGTTAGCCTGCTTAATTCTGTGCTTTCTGTGGTATGGCAGACTTCTAGAGACTGTGAGATGAGCAGGTTCACAGTACGCTAGGTGCAGAACTGGCTGAAGGGCAGAGCCCAAAGGGTTGCAGTGAATGGGGCTACATCTGGCTGGTGACCAGTCACCAGCAGTGTTCCTCAGGGCTCAATTCTAGGGCCATTTCTGTTCAATACATTGATCAATGACCTGGATGCAGGAGTAGAATGCACCATTAGCAAGTTTGCTGACAATGGCAAACCAGGAGGTGCTGTTGACTCGAGAGAGACAAGAGGCTTCGCAGAGGGATCTAGACAGATTGGAGCATTGGGCAATCATCAATGGCATGAAATTTAACAAGTCCAAATGCTGGATTTTGCCCCTGGATGGAGTAATGCTGGGCACAAGTACAAATTGAGAGAGGAGTGGCTGGAGAGCAGCCCTGCAGAAAGGGACCTGGGGGTGCTGGTTGACAGCAGGCTCAACATGAGTCAGCAGTGCGCCCTGGCAGCCAAGAGGGCAAACCACATCCTCGGGTGCATCAAACACAGTATAACCAGCCGGCGGTGGTTATCCCGCTGTCTTGAGCATTGGTGCGGCCTCACCTCGAGTACTGCGTGCAGTTCTGGGCCCCACAATTTATGAAGAACGTTCAGGTCCTGGAATGCATCCAGAGGAGGGCAACAAAGCTGGTGAAAGGGCTGCAAGGCATGTCCTACGAGGAGCGGCTGAGGACTTTGGGTTTGTCTAGTTTGGAGAAAAGGAGGCTGAGGGGCGACCTCATTGCTCTCTACAGCTTCCTGAGGAGGGGAGGTGGAGGGGGAGGTGCTGATCTCTTCTCCCTGGGATCCACTGACAGGACGTGTGGGAATGGTTCAAAGCTGCATCAGGGCAGGTTTAGACCTGGCATTAGGAAGCATTTCTTAATTGAAAGGGTGGTCAAACCCTGGAACAGGCTTCCTAGAGAGGTGGTTGATGCCCCAAGCCTGTCAGTGTTTAAGAGGCATTTGGACAATGCCCTTAATAACATGGTTTAACTTGGTCAGCCCTGAAGTGGTCAGGCAGTTGGACTAGGTGATCGTTGTAGGTCCCTTCCAACTGAAATAGCTGAAACCGAAGAGATGAGAAGTTCAACTTACATTGTACATTTTTACATTTACATTTTTAGCGTATCTTTCTGCAAGATACCATCTAGTGTCAGTTGACTCTTTTCCTTAAAATCATTCTTAAAGCCTTAAACCATTCAGAGGCTAAGCAGAGTTTCTTCAATGAGATGCATGTGAATTAGGTGCTGTGCTGGTATAGAGTGTTGTCCATGTGTTTCTATGCAGTTGTATGGCCAAACTCAAAAATTAATGCATTAATCAGCAAACCATTATAAAAATGTTTGACTTAATGTTATAAAATTTGAGGTCACTTGTTGGTGCTTTGACCTTCTGAAAAGAAAGGTACTTAAACATGTAAAAATTTTTACCAAGGTTGAAGTATGTTTTAGAGAGTTATTTTGTTAACAATAATAATAATAATAATAGTAATAATAATTCAGATATTTAGGAAAAAACCCTCTGATTTTGTGAATTTCTTATTCTAGGTATTTCAGCCACGGCCTGGAGATCATGAAAAGTATGGAGGTGACCCTGAGCAGCCCCACAAAATCCATGTTGTTACTAGAATAAAAAGTGTAGTTGGTCGCCCATATTGGGAAAAGAAGATAATACATGATCTTGGACTGGATAAAGTATGATTGTTGTTCTTTATACTTACTGTGTACATCAGAAATGTAGAAACATAAGGTAGAATTAAGGTGGTGGGTTTTTTTTAAGGACCTCAATTTTGCAGTCACAAAACTTGGATTGCTTTACAGCTGCTATAAATGTAATTGAGAAATCAGTGATATGTTTAAGAGCTGAGAGGAACGTTAATGGCAAATTCCCTTTTAGTGGGAATTCAGAATATCACTGTATGGTATTGCTCTGCATGCCTGAGGAGAACTTTACCTTGAGAATTCCGCTAAAATAATGAAAATAGAATTGTAAATACTTTGAATTCAGTTTTCTCTGTGGGTCATATTATTCAGATATTGCAGGTAGGCAAATAAGACTCATTTATTAATGAAAAAGCTTCCAAATCCAAGACTCTTAAGAGTTTGTGTCAAAGATATTTATCCAGTTTTTTTAGGCCAGCTGCACATTGTGCAAAGATTCATCTAGTCAGTGTTATATTACAGAGAAAAAAAATGCATGGTTGATCAATTTAAGATCTAACTGAAGCAAGCAGTCTTACCCCTGAACTCCTGTATTTACATTTATAGTATTTCTGACAGTTGGAAAAAAATTGAATATATTGATGATGTAATGGGAGTAAAGCTGAATTTGTCATTTTACTGGAATTGAATTTGATCAAGTTTTGATTTCATATTTTTATGTATGTTCTTGATGCATGACATTTCTCTCAATCTTATATTTGCAAATGTGGTTTATATTTTTACTGATAGTGTGAAAAGTTCAGTGAATAGAGATCTGGGGTTTGGCAATGCATTTGTAAAACCTGTTCTATCCTTTATATAGGCACATCAGGCAAGACTGCACAAAAATATCCCTTCTGTGAATTCCAGACTGAAAGTTATTAAACATCTGATAAGGTTTGTTAACTATTTGCTTAATTTGGAACACTTAATGTAACTCTCTTCTAGTCATAGGACTTCACTAAGCAAACTCTTTTGCTTGTAGAATACAGCCACTGAAACTACCTTACGGATTGCCAACAGAAGAGGAAATGTCAGACACCTTTCTTACAAGCAAGGGAGAGCTTGTCATTAAACGGCATCTGAAACCTGTGGAGAAGAAAGAAATTAAGTCATAAGGTGTGCTGGTTGGATTTATATTTTATAAAATAAATAATTAAACTCCTGAGTTAAGAGTTCGTGTATGAAATGTAATCTTAATTCTTACCCTGTCTGGTATGAGTGACAGGGATGACACTGATGCTTAAAGAAGGATTACATGTGTACAAATATAAAATTCAATATTGGTAATGTTTGCCTGAAATATTAAATGAATGAAAGGCTTTCTTTCCTCGTGTTTTAACTTGGTGGCTAGAATACTGCAGTTTATGGCTAGCTATTAGAGAACTTTATAAATAAAGTCAGATAAGCAGAGAAGTAAGTAGAATAGATAACTTATGATGATGAGGACATTTCCCAGCTAACAGTAAAGGTTTACAATGGTGGTGCATGACTTCACCTTTACTGCACCAAGGAAGGAACTGGAATTGAAAAGCTCCCTGTTTACCAGTTACACAAGAATCAACTGGCTATCCACCGAGAGTGTCATTTGAGTGAGGCAGGCATTTGGGTGACTTACCCTGGTCATCCAGATCTCACACTTGTTCCTTAGCAAACAGTCTGTCATCTGGTCTCCTCTGTACCTTAAAAAGTACCTGAACTCCCCATTTGCGAGTAGTTGGAGGAGGGATTCACATCTTGGTAGGTTGTATAATTTGTCTTTCAGGAAACATGCTCTCTCACTTCATACATATTTCTTGATCCTAAATGTTTAATAATAATAGCCTAAGAGCTGCAGTCTATGTGAAAGTTTATGCTTTTCCTGTTCTAAAATTGCAAACTTTAGAAATCTGGAGACCCCGAAGCATACCTCTTTGATGCAAGTTAGTAATTATGGGCTGCAAGCTTATAAAATAACACCTTTTACTGAAGGATCTTGGATAGTACTGTGTGCGTATTTTTATTTACGGTTTTAAGAATTATGGCCAAAGTTAGGAAGCCGCTGCTGTATCAAATGATAAAGTAGTTTTCATTCCAGGGAGCATAAATTCCATAGTTTAGCACACTGTGAGCCTCTCCCACACTAGACACACTGTAGAGAAGTTAATCTTAATGACTGTATGTTGTGAGAAGATCAGAGGGATACAGTCGCTGAAAATGAATGTTTGTCCTTTCTGCATGTTTGCAGAGAAGAGTAAACATGAGTAGGAGTTCAAAGGAATAGACACATCAGTAGAGGGATGTAAAAGCTGGAGACACTGTGTGCAACAGAAAGGAAAAGAAGGATAGGCTATTGTAGTGGCATTGAAGACTGTAATGGCTCCTACAAACAGGCTGAAGGCAGAAACACAAAACAGCTGAAAAACCTCAATTTCTCAACAAGATACAGTCTGTAGTTGGAAAGACACAGAAAACACTGGTGTCAGTCCGAAGTATATAGAATAGCAAGGAAAAAGTGAAGCAGATAAACGAATGTTGCTTTTCTTCCCTCCCTCCTTCCTTCCAGTATCTGCATAGCGTCTTGCGCTGCAGTATATTGTAACTGCAGTCTCTGTGTGGTGTTGACCATGTTCTCACAGGGAGGTACTTAGTAAAGCTGAAATTTCAGGCCTTTTGAAGGATGTGTGTAGTGCATCCAAGGTACAGGGCATGCTTAAAAGAGATGGCACAAGTAGTAGGGCTCAGAAAATTAGGCAAATGTATCTTGTTGCTGAGGGATAGCAAATATAAGTCTTGTACCAGGCTTGGTGGCCCAGAGCACCAAAGCCAGGATCACTCAGCCTTACCAAGCACGTTCAGGATTTGTGTCCGCGGCATTGCAGCCTGGTGAATCTCCAACAGAGGGAGCGCTGCCAGTTCTGTCATACACAGTATGGGTATGAATGTGGATCTTCTATTCATTACACTACACAGATGCTACAACCTTCAAAAGTACTGCAATGTAAACCAGAAAGAAGTGTTAATGAACTGTGCACAACTTAAATAGTGTGTGATAAACTACCTAAGGTAGAGCAGAGCTAATAACTGCTTCCTGAGTACAGAAAAGGGAAAATGCTTTAGATAGTACCTGTTATTTCTGGGTAAGATTTAGCTACAAGAGATGTTTACAGCTGTGTTTAATTGACAAGCTGGTGGTTTTCATGAGAAAGGAAATTGTATTTTCTTAAAATTTTTAATATATGTTTAGGTTTGGATGTTTCTGAAATGGTATTTTCTTGAAGGTCACAACTGTCATGCAGTCAATCTTCTATCCCAAACCTTCTCTGTATAAGCATACATTCTCTAAACATTTGCTCTCAGGTCTAAAACCTGAACCAACAGGGTGCACAAACACACTGTGTGTCCACATCCTTTCATTAATGGAGCATTGTAAATGCTTCGTGTAAATCTTCATGAAGCACAGCTAAGAGATACTGCCTTTTTGTGCAGGGAACAAACAGGCTGACTTAAGATGATGGCAAAATTCCAGTTGGAAGGTACTTCACAGGTCTCTAGTCCAACCTCCTGCTTAACGCAGGGCCAGTGCTGAGGTCAGACCAGGTTGCTCAGGACTTCGTCCAGTCGGGTCTTGAAAATCTCTGAGGACAGGGACGGCTCAGCCTCTCTGGGCAGCCTGCTTTGCTGCCTGGCCGTCCTCATGGGGAAAAGGTTCTATGCAGAATACAGTCTTGTATCCAGTCTGAACCTCTCTTCTTTCAGCTTATGGCTGTTGTCACTTCTCTTCCTGCCTTGCACTACTGTGAGGAGCCAGCCTGGCTCCATCTGCTCAATTATCCCTCACGGGTAGGTACTGTGGGGCTGCTGTTAGGTCCAGCTGAAGCTGTCCCTTCTCATGGGGCAAGTGCTCCAGCCCCAACCACCTCCGTGGCTCTCTGCTGACTTCACTCTACTTAATTTTTCTTTCTTGTGTCAGGGGGCCCAAAGCTGGACACTACTCTAGATGTGGTCTAACAAGCACTTAGTAGAGGCGTGTAATCCCTTCCCTTGCTCAAGCTGTGCTGCTGTTCGTACGGCCCAGGGTACTCTTAGCTGCCTTTGCTGCTTGGGCGCACAGCTGGCTCATGTTGACCTTGCTTCTTGGGTAGGAACCATTTGCCATGTCTACCTGCTGTAGCATTTAAAGTATATTCAAACAAATCTTTGGTGCAATATGTGGTAGCAACGTAGAAATGTACTGTTTTAAGAATAAATTTGTATTTCTGTGCTATTGCTCTGTTGCAGGTTCACTTACTGTTTCAGATTTGGTAACTAATACTGTAGTATGAGTAGATCAGTACAATTCTAATAACAGCATCGGGACATTTTTAAGCGCAGGTACAAAATACTAGCTCTAAAAAATGCACCATATTTAAAACAAACAAACAAACAAACAAACACAGCCCCCCGGTGCTCTTTGTTATTTCTCCTTTAGCCCCTACTGATACGCTTGATGGTTCTTTTTAACAACTCTAAACCACTTACTTTTCTCCCCTGTGTCTTGAAATGGCTGAATGAACCCAACAACTCTGAAGCTAAGGCTTCCCAAAAGCTTTACTTTAATGATTGATTAAAAGGATCTGTTTATTGTGCATGAACTTGCATCAGAGTTTATAAACTACATGCCATCTTAAAAACGTGATGGAATGTGCATATTCTTCTCCAGACCCTGCATTGAAGCTAATATATAGCTTCAATAGAAGTGTTCATTATAGCAGCTTGGGTTTTACAGATTGTTTGCAACTGTAAAGGCTAAAATGAAGTAGTATCAAGGGCAAAAAAAAGTTAAGGATAGCTTAGTATTTTCCCTTGTGTCACAAGACACAGCCACTTTGGGTTCACATCACCAAAGTTAAGAGCAACTATTCTGAAAGCATCTGATACACTGTGATATACTCTTCTGGTAGATTAAAACATATACAATATTTATTGCAAATATTCAATTCCAAAATTGCAAATTGTCAACCGATTTTGTACTGCTGTTACACACATGTATTGATAGATAAAATCTAAGGCAGATAAAATCTTGTTAAGCAGTTATGACTTTCTTGCAGCATCAATCTGCTGCTTGAGAAACTGCAAGCACAGATGAAAACTCTGCTTGAATATTCTTGTGAAGTGAGATAAAAAATAAATGGCAAAAGATAGGTTACAGTTTGGATTATTAGCAGTGTTATCTTTTAAAGTGATTTTTGTAGCCTTAGCTGAAAAAAACATTGAAGGCTTGCACTCTTTTCTGGCTTCATTGCTCTCCTTCATTCTTACTGTTTCTGCGGGAGAAATCCAGTATTTTTTAAATTAGAAACAATTAGAAGCAAAAAATATGCAATCAGTGCCTCAAATCTAATCATCACTCAGCTATCTCAGTATCCATTTCTCTTATAAAACTTGGCTCTTGCAACCACGTCATTGGCGTAGTCATTGTGTGTTGTGCCAATATCCATTCTGTCATAGCTCTGGACATTGTTGGCTCCTGCATTATAGGCTGAAATCCCACCTGAAATGAGAGTGAAAGAAACACATAAACAGAGGTGATACTTTGTCAGTAAATAAGGAAACAAACAAAAATTACAAATGTGTTGCTTTAGTTCGCAGCTCTCTTTTCACCAGTATGGTATTATCATTTCCAGCTATTTTTGCCACTGAGGTGTTCCTTTTGTGTTTTAACTTTGTGAAGAAATAATAATTTCCTCCTTTACATCCAGACTTGGTGATCGTTGACCCTTTGCTGTATTTTGCTAATGTAACATCTTCAGTTGTATGACTGTTTCCTTTTGTGCATACTCCTTCATGTCTACCCACATTAATAACCTCAGACATATTTGTATTGTAGTTGGAATAAAGAGATCCAACCATGACAGCTTCAACTGTATTCAGTGCTCAAGAATATAAGCATGTTTCCTTCAGAGAGGACCATACATTTTCAAAATTAATGAGTTCCTTCTTTGGAGTTGCCAGGATAGTAGCTTTCTGTAGGTGGGTATAGAAGCACAAAACAAATGAAATGGAGAGAGGTGGGGAAAAACCCACCCTTACTCCTTGCAAGTCAAAACTGTCATGATATTTGACAAGTTTTGCAAAAGCCTGCTAGAAAGCTAACCACATCTTATTCCTCTATTCCTTTTAGTGAGTGTTAAGGAATATTGTTCCACACCTCAATAAAAGAACAGGGGGACTGGGATGTGTTTAGTTTTCTGAAGTGCTCGGTTTTACAGCATCATCATGCTTGACTTTTATGTGTGTGAAGTGTTTTAAAGCTGACATTTTAAAGCTGACAAAACTCCACCTTTGAGCTGCTGTTCCTTTGTCCATGTTGGGAATTTCTTCTGGATTTCCTTTATCATCCCGCATAAGATCTCTGTGCCTTGTGCCAAGTGCTCTTCACTGTCCCATGACCCAACAATCTTATGGTACCGTCTGTCAACCTGAAACAGCAATATCAGCACACCAGAAACTCCACTATTTATCCAGAGCTCTTCATTGCTTACAGGCCGCTTGTATTAATTTTGATATTTAATCTCATGATTTATCTCTTTCGTAATTGTGTAGAGAGGAAGCAAACTTAGCTCAAGGCGCAGGCGAAGCCAGCAGATGCGTGAATAGCAGACTATCGGGGCACTGAAGAGGAATGCCTGCCCCACCTCCTTGTCTTTCAGAGCCTTAAAAACCCAACACAGCTGCTGCTGTAAAGGTGATAGGGTGCAGAAAGTGGGCTTACTGCTATTTAAGCTTTTCCAGCTGCAAGGTGACTGCTCCTTTCCTTCCCAGCTGCATCAAGGGTGGGAAAACCCCTGCTTCCTCTAGGGATCTCCCCTCGATCTCTGCCACAGTTCTGCTCTTCTTCCTCTCCTTCGCCTTCACCCCCTCCTTCTCCTTCCTTCGCCCCCTCCTTCTCCTTCTCTTCCTCCTCTTTCTCCTTCTTCTTCTCCTCTTCTTCTTCTTCATCTCTTATCTATGGGGTAGTAAAGCGCAAATCTGAGGGGGCTGGAGCTGTTACAAAAGCAGATCCCAACGTGTGCAGCAAATGTTTAGGGATTGTACGGATAAGTGTACAACTTGGCAAACAAGTGAGACATGAATGTAGGCATGAATAATGAAGCAAGATCCCCCACTAGCCAGGCCCGTGTGGTGCATAAAGGGTAATTAACCTGACTGCATGTAGCTGCAGCCTACGGGCCTCTGTGCTTAGTTGAAAAAAATGCTTTGTGAAACAAGATTTATTATCTAAAGTATGAAATAGGAACAATTAATCTCTTAATTCCCAAGAGAGCAGTGGGAAGCAGGCAGCGGTTTCACAGTGCAAAAGCAGTCTGCTCATGCCCTGACACTCACCAGGGTCCTTCCCTGGTGCCGGGAGCTGACAGCTGGGTCAGTGTCAGCTTTATTCTGGCCAAAAAATTGTCTGAAAAGGTTTAAGGGGTTGCCTTTCAATGGGGCCCCTGCTGCTCTTCCGATGTTCTGCTTCAAAAGAAGGATGAGGTTTGTGTTTTTAAGAAGGTTGACCATACCTGCATTAAACCAAATGCATTTCCATAGTCACCCCAGCCATCCTTCAGCACTGTCCCAGCATGCGACTCTCGAGAGATAATACCAGCAATCACAGCTGGATCAACACACTTGCTGTTGCCAACTTTTGTAATCTTGGCTTGGTATTTCTCCATGTTCTTCAAATCTTTTTCTGCAATCTTCTCTGAGGCAGGAACTCCTACAACACAATGTGCATGACTTCCTTTTGTTTTTAAAACCAGAAACAAGTTGTTCTAACATTCATTATGACTGACTTGACATTTTGGATCCTTCTGAATCTATTTAGAGAGAAGCAATGATAGAATTGACCAATTTTGCTGAAGGGTAAGTGCCCTAGAAATCAATCCACAGATGATCTAAAAGAAGTTTTTTCAAATACAGAGGGCAGTTCTCTAGCATGCAGACTAAAAGGCAGGTCTTCTTGTTTTAAATCTAAGCCTTTGGGTCGATTAGTCCCAGATTTAGTTCCTTTTAATTTAGGACTATAATGGGGAAATGTTCAGAAACTTAGGTCATGAGGGAAACCCTCTTAAGGGAGAGAGAAAAGCAGGCTCGATGGCAGGGGTTGGATGCACTTGGCAGACCTTGCATTTTCTCTGTGATAGTCTTGAATATTCCTTAGAACATCTCAAAGGCAACTCTATTCCCAACATAAACTTATGTGCCCAAGTAGGATCTTTGTTGGTTGTGGAAAAATCTGCTCGCAGGGCAATGAGTGACAGCCTGAGAGCGGGATCTGTAATAGGCATGAGCTTGTGCGGGGGTGTAAGGGGAGAGAAACAACTGAATTAGTGCCTACCTGCATAGCTCAGACCTTCTGGTTTCGCAGTTGCCTCCGAAGCTCCAGTTGTGTCAACATTCAGTATATTCCCATAATGCTCCAAACAGCCTAAAAGCAATATCTATAATGAAATGTCAGGCCAGCGCAGTGTGTAATGCATGCCGTTAAAGTGTTTTCAGATCCATGACTGAAACCCATGGCATTGTTTCGATACTAGTGCAGGCATTTGTGCTAGCAGACGCGGTCATGGTACTGTAAGCTCTGGAAAGGATTACCTCTTGGTCATGCTACCAGAAAGCCACAGTGTAGCTTGTGAGGTGAACTAGCTTGTGCGCAATTCAGTTCCTCAAACTTCAGCTTGCCTAAAACTTAGCTGTCTAGTCTAAGCTTGTGACTTGGGCTGTCCGCATAGCCAATGGATAAAGGCACCTCCAAAAGGTGGTTTTTCTATCCAAAAATAAAAAAAAATCTGTGAGAGTCAAAAGAAATCCTACACTACTTACTGGCTCCAGCTTGCTTTTCCATAGCTACTGTCAACAGGAAAAATCGAAGAGAAACATCCTTCAATTACATCCATTACAATTTATCTGACTTGCAGTTTGTTGGACTTGCAATTTATCTGCATTTATCTGTTGCCTAAACACGCCATTGCAGAAGGGAAAACACACAAACAGCAGCTAAGAGGAACAATGCTAACCCGATCCCAGCAGTTAATGGAAAACAGACTTTGGTACAGTGAATTATTTACAGGAATATTAGACAAAGAGCACAGACCTGACATGTTTGCTGCAGGATGTCTCCCCACCTTCTCGCCGCACTTCCTAGAGACAAATGGGCTTTTTATCTGCTGGCAGTGTTTTGGAGCAGCTGACTCAGTGCACTTCCAACACGCCGCTGGTATTACAGGAAACAGGAACGCCTAACAATTTCTTGTGCATCTACCCAAACACAATAGGGTTTCTGCTCCACAGCACAAACACAATTACCATTTTAAAAATGAAATACGTTTTAATTTAATTTAAAACCCCGTTGCTAACAGTTTGGAACTAGGAGGAGCCTCGTCTGAAAACAACTGTCCCCCTTCAGTTGTTGGGAGCAATAACGTGCTGACAATAGGAAAACAAGAACCTGCACTTTTGGATGTAATAACACTTTTGCAGGCAAAGACCCAGCAACGGTAATATGACACAGAGCTGCAACCGCTGAGAACCTGGATATGCAGAGACTATGCCAGGTCCCTGTTGTTATCCCCTCTTGTACAGCGACAACAAAGGTGAAGGCACAAACCCAAATTAGCAGGCAGCGTGGATCAAAGCCACTGTAGCTGTTCAGCAGTGAGGAAAAAAGCCACTGGATGGCAGACCTCCCGGTCACTGCTAATCCATCCTGACATGCATCCCCCTCCCCCCCCCGGTAAATTTTGTGAGGGTGAAATGCTGTTTCGCTTTTTGATCAACTCTTTCACATTTTAAGCCGGGGAGTTCATCCTGTGTCACAGCGTTGAAAGATTCACTTCTACAAATTTTTCTTGTACTGTTGATGCCTCACATTGAGAACCGGCTGCAAAAAATAACACCAGCCCTTGCACAGAGCTCTTCATGTTCACGATTACAAGTAAGTTTAAAGAAGGTTGAAACACAGGAAAGTACCTCTGGCAGGAAGGAAAATAAAACAGATATGACTCATACAGGAGTGACACTAAAAAAATTGAAAATTCTAAATACCACTAAAGATGATTCACAAACCAGTAATCTCCAAATGGCCTGTGCTCCCTTATTGCTGGGGGAGAATCCTAAAGGATGTACTAGTTTGCTTTTTCTACACCACAGTAATTGAGGCAGGCAGGTGGATCTCCTATGTTTTCTGGAGCCCTATCCAGAAATTATTTAATCATATATGCATGCATGGAGTCTCACATGTCCTGGGAAGTGTTTTCCTCAACAAACTTGTGTTCAGACTACTGGAGGAGAATGGCATGTCCTCACGATGGTTCATAACAACAGCCCTGTCTGTCATCTGTGCGATGTCAAGCTTGCATGCTCCAGCAAGAGCTTGGGAGCTGCTGCAGGCTCGGGTCTCCAGGGATGGAGAACCAGTTATGGCTTTTTCCAGTGCTCTTTGCAGAATCTCTCACTTGTCCCATTGCTCGCTTGTCACTGAGGAGGCAGTACATAAGCCACACCACATTGCGATCTCTCCTGCTGTGTCGGGGGTACAGGTGGTGGCTTTCAGCAGCCTCAAAAGTGCCCCAAATCGTGGTCTGTCTTCTGGATTCCCCTTGCACTTGCTGTTAGTTGCAGCAATCAGCAACCTCCAGTTCAGATCCAGCTCATCCTAGTTTTACTTCATCTCTCAGAAACGCTACAAAAAGCCTGTCAGAGTGTGGTTCTGCCATGAAGCTTGGTCTCTTGTGTTGACCTCTCACAAGAGACAAGAGTCACTCTCCTCACCCCTCCCGAGTCAATGGACAACATGTTGGGGACCAGGGGGGTAAAGCCCCTCCCACTGTAAGGGAAGATCAGGTTCGTGACCACCTGGGGAACCTGAACATAAATAAGTCTATGGGACCTGATGAGATGCATCCCAGAGTCCTGAGGGAATTGGTGGATGTAGCTGCCAAGCCACTCTTCATGATATTTGAAAAGTCATGGCAGTCAAGTGAAGTCCCTGGTGACGGGAAAAAGGGAAACATTGCACCCATTTTTAGAAAGGGTAGAAAGGAGGACCCTGGGAACTACCGACCTGTCAGCCTCACCTCTGTGCCTGGGAAGATCATGGAACAGATCCTCCTAGCAGCTATGCTAGAGCACATGGAGGACAGGGAGGTGATTCGAGACAGCCAGCATGGCTTCACCAAGGGCAAGTCCCGCCTGACCAACCTAGTGGCTTTCTACGAGGGAGTTACCACATCAGTGGACAAGGGAAAAGCAATGGACGTCATCTATCTGGACGTCTGTAAAGCCTTTGACTCGGTCTCCCACAACATCCTTCTCTCTAAATTGGAGAGATACAGATTTGATGGGTGGACTGTTTGGTGGATAAGGAATTGGTTGGATGGTCACATCCAGAAGGTAGCGGTCAATGGCTAATGTCCAGATGGAGATCAGTGACGAGTGGTGTCCTTCAGGGGTCCATACTGGGACCAGTGCTGTTCAATATTTTCATCAATGACATAGACAGCGAGATCCAGTGCACCCTCAGCAAGTTTGCAGATGACACCAAGCTGAGTGGTGCAGGTGACAGGCCAGAAGGACGGGATGTCATCCAGAGGGACTGGACAAGCTGGAGAAGTGGGCCTGTGTGAACCTGAGGTTCCACAAGGCCAAGTGCAAGGTCCTACACCTGGGTCGGGGCAATCCTTGGTTTCAACACAGGCTGGGGGATGATGTGATCGAGAGCAGCGCTGTGGAGAAGGACTTGGGGGTACTGGTGGAGGAAAAGCTGGACATGAACTGACAATGTGTGCTTGCAGCCCAGAAGGCCAACCGTACCCTGGGCTGCATCAAAAGCAGCGTGGCCAGCAGGTGGAGGGAGGTGATTCTGCCCCTCTGCTCCGCTCTGCTGAGACCCCACCTGCAGTGCTGTGTCCAGCCCTGGGGTCCTCAGCACAGGGAGGACATGGAGCTGTTGGGGCGGGTCCAGAGGAGGGCCACAAAGATGATCCGAGGGCTGGAGCACCTCTCCTACGAGGCCAGGCTGAGAGAGTTGGGGTTGTTCAGCCTGGAGAAGAGAAGGCTGCGGGGAGACCTTACTGCAGGCTTCCAGTACTTAAAGGGGGCCTAGAGGAAAGATGGGGACAGACTTTTTAGCAAGGCCTGTTGTGACAGGACAAGGAGCAATGGTTTTAAACTACGGGAGGGCAGATTTAGACTGCATTTAAGAAAGAAATTTTTTACAGTGAGGGTGGTGAGGCACTGGAACAGGTTGCCCAGAGAGGCAGTGGAGGCCCCATCCCTGGAAACATTCAAGGTCAGGTTGGACGGGGCTCTGAGCAACCTGATCTAGTGAAAGATGTCCCTGCTCTTGCAGGGGTGTTGGACTAGATGACCTGTAAAGGTCCCTTCCAACCCAAACTATTCTATGATTCTATGATTCTATGATTCTATGATTCTATGACCTCACTGCGGAGCGCCATGAGCCAGCCCCATGGACTGCGGGTTGCCCTACCGCACTGCATCACCGGGGGCCGGTGCTTCTTCCCTCCCCAGCAGCCTCTGCTGAATTCAGTCCATTACGTCTGTGCAGCTGCACCGAAGGCAAGGTCATAATCTGAAGGTAATGGGAACGTACACGTATATGACTGAAGGAATAATTTAACTTGTTGATCATCTGTCAGGAGGGGAAAAGCCTGAAAGAAGGAGTAGGAAGAGGGGGAAGAGAGCCAGTCGGTTAAATCTGGTTTCCATGAGTGAGAGATTTATCAAGACAGAAACTTACTTATAAACTGAAAATGTTTGGTATAAGAACTGAGATAATAGCTGTGGAGGCAGGCCCTGGCATTTTTCAGAAGCAGATTGTGCATTAATTGAAAGGGATTCAGAGAGTCATTTCTCAGCGTGGGAGTGAGTGTTGGCTCATCCGCAAAAGCTTTATCTGAAGAATACCCGTGTTAAGCTCCTGAGGGGGCAGGTGATATCACACAGCCTGGGACAGGGCGGCTTGGAAATGTTTTCAATTAAAGGCAAAGCAATGACTAGCGTGCCTTTTTTTAACATCGTGCTGCAGAGATGAACGAAACTTTGTCTATTTTTAAATAGTATTTAACTGTTTCACATTTAACTGCTTTTAAACTGTATTTAGATGTTTTTTTAACTGTAGGAGCGTGACTTGACTTATTTCTACTGGATTTACTTTTGCTTGTGTTGTCCTTTGGTGTGTTCTGTCCGGCTTTGCAGCATTTTTCATAGCTAGAGAAACTGTGGAATAGTGACCCTTCCTGAGTCAGAAGGTGGAAGCTGGGTAACCCTGCTGGGAAATATTTAAACAATGCGTGAAGGCAGTTGTGATTTATGTTACTTTTAGCTCTTGTTTACCTTCAGGGCCTCTTCCCTTAAAATAAAACAAGTCTCTTTTCCGTTCTGGTAAGCCAGTAGTTGCGAGTTTTGGCATACATTTAATTGAAGTTCTCTCTGTAAAGGAGAGACCTGAGGAGGTCAAACAGGACCTGATACAAAAAAATTAAGGCAGCATAAAGCAAATTAAGAACATGCTTTTGGGCCCTTCCTGCATTTCATAAAAGATCACACAAGTCCAATTGTAATAAAAATTTTGAGTGGATTATCCTTCACATCTTTTACTACTGCAGACTTGTTTTAGAAGCACCCATGGCTTCTTGGTGTTGGATGTGGGATTAAATTGGGTCTTTCTTTTTCCCATGTAGTTTTTAGGTAGTGTAGTCCCATCAGTAAACTATACCATTCATGATACCTGCTTCTCAACTACTGCTCTGGTAATTTTTTTCTTTTCTGTAATAACAGTTCATATTTAAGAAATTAACTTAAGACACCGGTGTAGCAAAGCTCAGTTTTATAGTTTAGCATTTAAGCAATTGAAAAGGCGTTAAGCCTGATAGTGCAATCCAACAGAGTACTGAAAGCAGGAAAGCAGTGTCTGTGGCTGTTACAGGGAACAAGTTGCACCATACATTTCAAAACCCTGCTGGTTTTACTTATTGGTTTGGTTTCAAAAGTCCCCAGTAGTTTTTGCAGAAGTTCTACTTGTCCCATCAGCAGACGTAAAGCCCCGTGCTGGAGACTGCAAACAGGACTGAGACATGAAATGTACACAAATTGCACAAATTTCAATGTCTTTTGTAATAAGTTCATTTTTTTAAGCCTTGGGCCTTGCAAAGCTGAGCTGGGACTTTAGATAAATTCTCAAATGTCTTGGTAGTCTTGTTCATGACCTCAGCTAAGTACAGCAAAGGCCATTCTCGTTATAAGATAAATACTAAAGAGCAATACTTAAATGCTTTGTATTCATTGCTGATTAAAAATGAAAGCCGAAAAAGGGAAACTACATGTATTTTTGCATTTATGTGTGTGTACCTGCTCTACTCTGTCCACACGAATGTGGCAAACCTATTTACTTCTTCCCCTTTCCTGGCTGTCTATTATGTAGCTGTGGACACATATACCTGTCCTTAGCATGTTTTCTTTTGTCTAAGCCATCCCAGTTCTGCAGTCTTTGCAGGCCACATTTTCTTCACTTCTGATCCTGCTTGTTGCTGTGGTTTTGAGGTTCTCCAGTTGGTCCCCATCTTCGCTGAGCTGTAACTACCCAAACCAAACGCAGTCCTTAGCTGAGGCCTTTCTGGTGGTGATTAGCATGAAGACTTCACGTGTCTTGCAGAGGGATACTCTGTGTTGTGCCTCCTAGCGTGGCAGTTGCCTTCGTACCACAGCAGGACACTTCTGCCCTCCCCACTCCTATCTCCCACCCCGCTGCCTTGCTCTGGCCCTGGGCTAGGGATGCTGGCGCTGTCGGTCCCCAGGCTGGAGGGCAGGAGATGGTGGATGTTGAAGACTGAATCCCCTCTGGAGCTGTGGGAGGCAAATCCTGTTACGTGGAGTGCAGCCCGCCTCGGTGGCGTGGATGGGGAAAAGGTGAAGTTGCCACCTGCCCACATGGAGGGATGTCTGCAGCGAACGTTTGCTGTGAGGTTTGCAGCCATCTCCACGTGTATGTAAGGAGGACCTTGTGAAGATACATACTAAGCCAATTGTATCTCTGCTAAGCAAATTACAAAGCTTTGGAGTTTTTTTTCTGAATAAGAAACAAAAAGGCAGGATGTTTTTGACAACGTATTTATTACATGACTATGGAAAACTCTGCTACATCAACTGCCAGGAGGTAGAAAATACCAAGGTGGTCATGTTTAACTGTATTTAAATTTAAATTTAAAAACTGTACTTAAATTTAACTGTATTTAAAAGCGGCCCTTATCTCACATGGCATTGGCTGTATGGGCTCGGTGTGAGGTCGTATGGAGTTTGGCAGTGCTAAGACCTTGCCTTCAGATGTACTACTGAGCAATTTGGTACAAGGTAAGACAAGAGACAGTAGCTTTAAAATGTGTATGTTGAACACAAGTAATTTCATAGCAGCTCTTGCTGAAGTGTCAGCAAGGTGCCTCCCAGCTAATGGAGCCCAGGGTCGGTGAGCCCTGGGACAGGGACATCCCTCTGTGCTGGTCCCGGGAACCAGTGACGCGAGGCATCTGCAGAAGCGATTGATCAGAGTCAGTCCATCTGCAGGAGTAACAGGTCGATCTAAGAGTTGAATAGTGATCAGCATTTGTTACCTGTGGGTGATTTGTGTAGCCCGCATTAAAAAACTCCAAGTGAATCACCTGGGTTTCCAAGGGAATGCTGTCAGACAGCCACTTCTCCAGGGTGGCAACAAGGCAGGCACCTCCCAGCCTACCTTCCTGTGCAAACTGCTCACAGCACCGTGTGGGCCGTGGTGATGATGACAAGCAGGCTCTTTCCAAGTCAAGGTGACTTGCTAGGGCAAGTACATCGTTACAAGACAGGTTCAAGAGCAAGCCAGGAAGGAAAGTCAGCGAGGCAAAATCCAGATCAGTGGGTTACAAAGCCAGGTGCAGGCAGACTCCAGTGCAGCTCAGGTGAGGACCCAGGGCAAGGTTGTGAGCTTAAATGCAGCTCCTGAACCAGCAGGCAGAAGGTGCATGGGAGGGGAGAACAGAGGAGGCTCCTCAGAGTGTGGTATCAGAGCTGACCTTCAATGCAGGCAGCCAGACCCTGGGAGAGAGGGGGAAGAGGCTGCAGAGCCCCTCATTGCAGTCAGGGCCCAGGCTGCATGGTCACCCCACAGCTGACTCTTCTCCAGGCTGAGCGGACCCAGCTCCCTCAGCGTCTCTTTGTGTGTCCCATGCTCCAGCCCCTGACCAGCTTGGTGGCCGCTGCTGGACTCACTCCAGCGCGTCAGTGTCCCTCTTGTATCAGGGAGCCCCAAACTGGATACAGTGCTCCAGGTGTGGTCTCACAAGCACGAAAGAGAGGGAAATGCTCACTCCCCTCCCTGCTGGCTAGGATTTTGCTAATGCAGCTCAGAGTGCTCTTAGTCTACATCTCCGCGAGGGCCCATGGTGTCCACCAGGACCCCCAGGTCCCTTTTTGCACAGCTTACTTTCTAGACAGTTGCCCCAGCCCATACCGGTGCAGAGGGTTATTCTGTCCCAGGTGCAGGGCTTTGCCTTTGCCTTTATTGATCGTCATGGGGTTGCCATGAGCCCATTTCTCCAGCCTCTCCAGTACCCCACATTTGGTATCAGCTGTGAACTTGCTGGGAGCGCTCTCTGTCCCTAGTCTGAATTGCTGCTGAAGACACAAAGCAGTACTGGCTGCAGGATCCGTCCCCGGGAGATGCCACTGGCAACTGGCCACCAGCTGACCCCTGTGACACTGACCACCACACTTTGAGCCTGGCAACTTTCCAGTCTACCTGCCTATCCAGTCTGTGTCTCACCAGTCTGGCTATAAGGATACTATAGCAGGCTGGGGCGAAGACCTGGTCAGGTCAAGGTATACTATATCTGCTTCTCTCCCCTTTCCCATAAAGCTGGTCATCTCATCGCAGGAGGCAAACAGCTTGGCTGGGCACTATTTACCCTGTTTAAATCCATGCTGGATGTTTGCACCATGGTCTCTAATTGCTCCTGGGAGGATATGTGTCATAAGTCTGTGCACTGTTAATGGCTTTGGATTGCATTTTCCTATCCATTTAACATGCTTGCAGCCAGTGGTTTTTCTAATTATTTTGACATAGAGTTATTCCCAGAAGCTGTGCTCATCGTGGAAGAATAAAGGAAGTTCCCTCAGCCTGCAAGTGGATGCTGGTGGGAAAGGCACAGCTTGCACTGCCAGACCAAACCCAACTCTTCCTTTGGCCCTGGAGAATGAGCGTCACTGAGTCCTGCAGGCATCTATCCCTCTCCTTGTGTTGCCTTTCTACCCTCCCACCCCTCTAATAGTTCGATTCCAGATCTAGAAGGAATAGGAGCACCAAAATATGCTGAACTCAGACTGCTGTTTTCCTGCGTGTCACTATTCTACAAGCAGCAGAGGGGGAAAAGAATTTTATGATGTGCAAATGTATTTCAGCCTGTTCCCTTCTCAGTTTCTCTATCTGCCTAAAATTAACATCGTATTTATCCAAACTTTGCTAACACACATGACAATATGAATAGATTGGAGTCCTGCTTTGTTTGCTAATAATGCTTTTATTAAATTTCTGTTTGCTTATTTCTGTATAACTGAAAACACCTATCTCTATTCTATGTATTTATTTGAAACATTAGCATTCAGAAAAAAATTATTACTCCACAGCATAATGTAAATATCAAGCAGCTTTGAAAAAATAAATCATTAAGCTAATACCCAAGAAAGTATTTTGCCTTTTGATTTCTTAAGAGAATGACAGATTTTGGCAGAAATGTGTTTTAAGATCTGGAAGGCAGCACATTATCCATAGCAAAACAAGATAGTCCTCATAACTCAGAGAAATACGTAGATAGCAGAAAAAAATATTAAGATTTTGGTAATATTTCCTTTGTAAAATCCAAATCCTATTGCTTGTAAAGAAACTACATGGCCCGTGTCTTACTGAGTATTGTTTTAAAACCTGAGGGCTTTAGCCTGCACATTCCTATACACGCAAATCATTCTTGTACATTTGCATCTGTATGGGTTTGCAGGGTACAGCTGCTCTGTGTCTTGGCTCCCTCAGGGGTGTCATGCAGGTGATGGTAAGGAAGTTACTCAGTAGAGATTCCCAAGTCTAGTATCCATGTTTCTTGTAATACCGGGCTCGTGCGACCACGTCGTTGGAGTAGTCATGGTGGGTGGTGCCAACGTCCATTCTGTCATAGCTTTGGACGTTCTTAGGACCAGCGTTGTAGGCAGAAATCCCACCTGAAATGAAACACCAAAAGAAGTCATACAGACTTAAAAAAATAGGGAAAATTCCAGCCTGATATGTTCTGGTTTTACTGGTTTTGAGAGTTTTGACTTACGGGGACTTTGGAAGGGGAGTAGGCAGCGTTATCAGAGCTTCTCTGACTTAAGTGGGGCTCTGCAAACAGCTTACAGTTATTCCTGAATCCACCAAAACATCAGAAGGATACCTGAGGTTTTGTGTTCACAGATATTTGCAGCTTGATGGACTTGCACCGTTTACCTGGCCCAGCACATGCCCTTCATTTACTCTGGGCTTGTTAATATCATGTCTCATCATATCATATCATATCATATCATATCCAACGACCTTGTAACTTCTCACCCATCCCTGAAAATTACTGTTCTTAAAAGAGAGTTAAAACACACTTATACATTGCATTATCTTTGTCTCGCAGCTGTGTATATGCTACTCCATATGCGGTGTTGAAAAGCATCTGAGGTGGCTGTGAAACGAGCCCACCTTGGCACCCCAGCAGTCCAAGGGGGCCGCGGGGTGCAGCCTGCGTTGAGGCAGGCAGCTTTTCCACGTTGCGCAGCACAGCTTTGCAATTCCCTGAGAGCAAACACCTTGTCTCCTTTGTCAACGGAGATACGGAGCGAAGTGCTGGCCCCGTTCAAGTAAACCACAGAGCTATTTGTTAACCCGAATGGCTGTAGGAGACTCCTCATGGTCAGATAAGGAAAGCTCAGCTCTTGTATAGACTAGATTTCGGATGTATAAATATTTGCCACATGGTGCTGGAAACTCGGCAAGGCTGCCATACTAAGGAAAGGCAGAAACTACACAGAATTGACAAAACTTGTCTTTTCATGGTGAAATAAAAAAAGCGGCAAAAAGCTAAGCGACAGCCTGTTAGAAACATGGTTATTGAGGAACACGGGAACTAATTCAGGACGTTCTCGTCCTAAAGTTTTTCTTCTCTCCTGGACAAAACCTGTGGCCTGTACCTTACCTTTCAGCCATTGATCCATTGTCCAGCGTGGGAACTTCTTCTGTATTGCCTTTATCATCGTGATAAGTATTTTTGTGCCCTGGATAAGATGAGTTTCGCTGTTCCATTCTCCCATCGTTTTATGTGACCTTGTGTCAACCTAGAAATATCAAAACAACAAAAAGAAGTAATTTCCTTGCTGTAATGGATGATATGTTTAGGAGGCTTACTTTTATTTATATGCTATTTGTTTATCAGGTTTTAGTGGAGTATCAGCAAATACCTGCATTAAACCAAATCCATATCCATTGTCACCCCTGCCATTCTTCAGTATTTTGCCAACATGAGATTCCCGGGAGATGATGCCAGCGATCAGGGCTGGTTCGACGCACAAGTTTTCACCAACTTTCTTAATGAGTGTTTTATATTGATCCATGTCTTTTAGGTCCCGTTCAGCGATCTTTTCTGAAGCACTAACTCCTGTAATCAAAATAAAAAGTAAAGATATTTGCTTAATAACTTTTAAAACTCAGAATTGCCTCTCACCTCTCTCCTAATACAGACAGAATTACATCAAAATTTCATTTGCATCACCTCTGGGAGGAGGTAGATGATCGCCTACAGGGATATTATGCAGGCTCAGCAGCTAGTGTGTGTTCAGCACTTTGGAAATGTGAAGGATTTGGGATTATTGTGCCACAGAGAAATGGAGCCGTTCGGCAGAAGAGGGATACTCACCACAATAGGGTAAACGCTCTGACTTTGCAGTTTTGCACGAAGCCCCAGGGGTTGCAATCCTGTTTACACTGCCGTAGCAATCCGTGCGGCCCTGGGAGGCACCTGCAGAGGCGACACGGAAAGGCTCAAGCAGCAAAAACCTTTTGTGACTGCAAGTAAAACCCAAGGGGAGGCTGCACCCTGGAGAGGACGGGCTGCAGGGTGCGGGAGATGCATGAGGCTGCCTCCGTCGCTCCTTGTGCTGGAGAGGAGGCGAGGTCCTACCCTGCATCCTGCGCCCTGCACCCTGCACCCTGAGCCGACCCGTCCCTCGGAGGCCACCCCTCCTTCTGCAAGACTCGCAAGGGGACTCGCAAGCACGCTCTCCTCCGATAGAGTCTAGTGGCAACCAAGATTCTGGGGAGGGGGATGAGGAGGTGCATCAATGTCTCCTGCTTCCCAGCCCAGGGGAGCATGTCCCCAGCTGCTTGGGCGAGGCAGTGAGGGATGCCAGACTTACCCAGGAGGGCGGCGAGGCCCAGCAGCACGAGCATCGGGTGCATGGGGTGGTCCTTCCTGAGCATGCAGAACAGCCTGAAAATCAATCAGTCAGCACTGGCACGCATGAAGGCATGAATATATCTCACTGCTTGCCAAATAAACACAAAGAAAGTCTTTCTGAGCTGACAGGGTATTTCTCTTGGTTGGGTAGGCAAAGCGATACACAAATGGAGTCGCATCTCTTTTTATAAGAGACCCCAATGGCAGCTCTCCTGCTCCAGCAGAAACCAGGTTGCAGCCGTTCACAAGAGACTTGTGACCTCTCACTTCTGCTGGTGTTTCAAACCCACATCTTCTATGACATCTTAGTAACTTCCTCCAAATCTCAAACCCCAATATTTAATTCAGAAAAAATAAAATTAGTAATGTTCAGTGCCCTGTGCTGCTGCGCTGCCACTGTGAATGCCCTTATTCCCTGCCCATATTCTGTATACAAACAGCCTTCGCCACACCTGGACAGCTTTGCCTGAATCTCCTGAGACTTTCTTTATACTGAGAAATTAGCACTTTCAAGATGCAAGCTGTCTAAGTCATTGTGGCTATCTACTTTAGGGTGAGTTGTACTCTAGGAGCACCCATTTCCCCTCGCTGGCTGTGAGGGGACCCTAGGGAGAAAGGCTCACATATGGATGAGAGCCATTTAAATTTACGTGACCTAAATCCGGAACTACAGGACAAATCTCAGAACCCTTATTCAAGCAGAAATCTCACGCAGCAAAAAGCTGCAGCCCCTGGGCCACTGAAGAGATGGTATTGCTGAAGGGAATGAGAAGAGCTCCTGCCCTGAGCGGTGGTATCTTACCTACTTGTCCGCAGCTCAGCTTCTGGTACAGGACTGAGGTGTGGAGAAGTTTAATATATAGGGAAAGCTAGTTTCCGTTCAGAGGTAATCCGACACTGTGATGAAATGTTATTGGGCTGTGGTTTCGTGAGACTTAACAGCATTTTTTTCGCACATAAACAGAACCTGTTGCACCATAGACATTGGTGTGGTGGCAAGTATGTTCTCAGGAGTGGCATTTCCCGTATTCGCAAAGGGAGAAAAGCCACCCTATTTTTCTCTCGGCGTCTCTCCACCTACAGCGTGTATTTCACACTCTGTTCCTGGAGGGAGCCGTGGTGAGGGCTGAGCTAAAGACCCAGCATCCAGCTGTTCTGCAGGTGCTTGCCCCAGTCCTGTCCCAGCATCCTGGGCTGTGTCCCTACTGCTCAAGAAAAGCAGGCTGGGAATGACCCTCAGGTACCTGGCATGAAGGGGCTTGCAGCCCTACCACCTTGGGCTAGCACTCCCCTGAGAGACTGGCCACGTCCATGCTGGTGGCCCATCTCCCCTGACCTGGGAGGTGCTCCTGTGACAGCGTGCCCTGCCAACATCGCTTGTCAGCAGAAAAAAATAATGACGCCTTGTTGGTTCAGCTTTGTTTTTGTCATAAGAGCTTTTTACAAGCCCAACGCATCTCTGAAATGATTCACACAACCCTTTGCCTCAACATTTCTCTCTGCTGTGAGGGGGAGACATTTCTGGCATACGCCTGCTTGCAAGTAGAGAGACTGTAAAGAAGCAGGCTTTTCCAATCACCAAAACCGCGTTTGCCACCTGGAGACAGACACCAATGCTAAGGATACCGATGTCACGTTAGCCAGGGGTTATTTGCCTGCAGTTGCCCAAGTCAGAGGGTCTTGGAGCCCCTTGCCTCCATCCACCAAGCTCCTTGCCTGCCCTGAAGAGACCTCTCCCTCCCTCTGCTCCCCAGCCACGTTTCCGCACGCTAACAACCCCTTCCCCTCCACCTCACGTGCCAAAAATACCACAGGGGGGAAAAGCATCGCCTGCTGTGGGTGTGGGAGTCTGGCTGGTGTCTTTGGAGGCTGCTGTCAGTTTCCAAAGGGTGCGTAGGGGGCAGAAAGCAAAGTGCAGGAGGGCTTGTTGGGCACGCCTTTACTAGTGGTGGGACTGACTCATTCTGCCGATGCATTTCTTTGCAAGCCCTCGTTTCCTTTGATGGCGTGGATGCACGGTCTCGTCCCACCTCCGACAGCGTCTTCACAAAATGGAGCCGCTGCACAAGGCTGGCTGTGATGAAAGGAGCGGCACGCTGCTCCCCCAGGTTTACCTTCGTTATTTAATTCCTGGGCAGAGGAGTGCCTCGTGCACTGGCGTATTTGCTCAAGGAGATTGATATTTTAACATTATCTCTTGGAAATCTCATGGAAGGAGAAGCTGTTAATGAATAGTGGAGTGGGGATTTCCCCCAACTTTTACTTGCAGCAAGGCAAATAACACTGAGTTGGTTATTAACCGGTTGCTGTGGTCACCGGATGAGCTGAACCTGTCTCTGCACCCTCTCTCTGTCTTCTCCGAGGACCCCCTCAGGGTCCACGATTTCACCTCTCCCATGGCGCTTGTGCTCCCGTGGTGGGACCGCAGTGCTGGCTTTCCCAGCCGCTCTGCTCTCCTCTGTCTCCGCGGTTTATTCTCCCCAGTAGTCTGCAGTCGGAGGAATGAGGTGACCCAAAACAACCTTCTCAAAATGTTGCTTCTTTACCTCTAAAAGCAAAGCCCAGCTTTGCGGGGAGAAGGGCTACAGATGCCAAAGTGCCACTTAATATGCTAGGTGAGCTGTTTCAGTCCAGGCCCATTACACCCTGGGGTGTTGGCATCACTGTTTTGCTGACGCTGCCTTGCCCATCCCTTGAACGACTGATGCCTAAACTGTGTTGGTGCTCCCAGAGCCAACATGGGGAGCTCCTCTGTGCGGTAAGCTGTGCAGCATCTGTGAGAGCGGCTCCTTCATCATTTCTCACCATGTGTGCTGAGACGATTACATCTACATTTTCCATTCTCCCCTCTGGCTGCATCTTCACAGAGCCACAGAAGCACAGAGTGACCGAGGTTGGAGAGGACCTTGGGAGGTCTCTAGTCCAACCTCTTGCTCAAAGCAGTGCCAACTTTGAAGCTAGATAGGGTTTCTCAGGTCCTTGCCCTGTCTTGCTATGAACACCTCCGAGGATGGAGATTCCCCAGCCTCTCCGTGCAACCTGGTACAGTGCTTAACCACCCACCATTTCTGGTGGAAAACTCCTTTTCTTTCATCAAATCCAAATTTGCCTTGTTGCAACATATGACTGTTGCCTCTGACCCTCTTTCTGTGCACCTCCAAGAAAAGTATGACTCTGTCTTCTCTATAAGCTCCACGGAGATAGCTGAAAATGTCCCCCAAAAGCCTTGTCTTCTCCAGGCTGAGCAGACCTGCGTCCCTGCTTGTATAACTTGTGCTCCAGCTTGGTGGCCTGCACTGGCCTACAGCATGTTAGGGTCGGTTTTATACTGGGGAGCCCAAAACTCAGCACAAGTGCCAAGTAAAGCACAAGATGGGAAGGTTCACCTCCCTGGACCTGGACCTGCTGGTAATGCTTTTCCTAACGCAGCCCGGGAGGCTGTTGGCCGCCTTTGCTGCAAGGGTGCATTACCCACTCATGGTCAACTTGTCCACCAGGACCCCCAGAGCTTTCTCTGCAGACCTGCTTTCAAACTGGCTGGTCCCCAGCATGTACTGGTGCCTGGGGCTTTTCCATCCCAGGTGCAGGACTTGGCAGCGTCTGTAGTTGAATTTAATGAGATTCCTGTCCAACCTGTCCACATTCCTCTGACTGGCAGTCCTGTCCCACCAAGCACCTGTGAACTTGCTGGGAATGCTCTCTGTCCCTAGCCCATGTTGATGCTGAGGACACTAAACAGTACTGGCTGCAGGAGCAGTCCCCAAGGGATGCCACTAGTAGCTGGCCACCAGCAAGACTCTGAACTGTTGGCCATCAGCCCATGGCCACAACAGCCCAGCCAGCTCTTCAGCCTCCATACAGAGCAACCCGACAGTCCTGCTACTGAAATAGCTTGGGTATGTGGTAAATGCACGACACCTACCTATAGTAGATATAGACAGGGCCATGACGATCCAGTCAATAAATGGTATTCATGAACTATCAGTAGGCAGCTCTTCACTGATCACAGCAGTCACAAGGGAGAGACAA
The DNA here is from genome assembly GCF_035582795.1 of Mycteria americana. NCBI lineage: Eukaryota > Metazoa > Chordata > Aves > Ciconiiformes > Ciconiidae > Mycteria > Mycteria americana. The sequence continues at coordinate 149,873,377 of NC_134365.1, forward strand.
TTCTGGTTTACCCAGAAGCCAGACTGCAGGGCACTGGATCAGATCCGGTACCAGCTACGCTTTACTTTTCTCTCCTGCGTCTGGCCGGACAAAACCCTCCTGAACTTTATCAGTTCCTTGATCTGAATCAACTGAGGTGTGGCTGAATAGGCGGGGAATTCATAAAATAAAAGTGTCCCGCAATAAAAATTCTGTCACATGAATTAAAGGACAGAAATGGGATCAATTTTCTCCTTGCCTCCCTTGCAACAAGAAACCTTTCCAGTTGTTGGAAATGTTTCTGGAAGGCTGAGGGCTGCAGCAGGGTGGCTTGTGGGGTGAAGGCACTAGAGAGTCTCAGGTCAGCTGCATCCTCGCTTGTGTGGGTTTTTTCATGCTCTTGAGCATTTCTCCTCTATTGCTAATTAGCTTAATAAGGGTAGGGTAAGAAATGAGTGATCCTAATTATGCCTTCAGGGGAGAAACTAGGCTGATACAAGCTTCCCAAAGCAATTAAGCCCATTTAAGCTGTGGGAGGTTAGCCAGCCTGTGGCAGGGAGGCAGGATGCTCTGGGTGCTGGGAGCTCCCGCACGGGGGGCAGGTCCCTTGTCCCGAGGCTGCACCGGGGCCGCGTGGGGAAATGGAGGGGCTTGCAGATGGTTGAGGCATGCGAGGAGCTGGCGACACTTCATGGAGGAGCGGAGCAGCCTAGAAGGGGTGGGCTGCACCTAAGCTGTAACGCAGCCAGGCTGTGGCACTGGAAATTAAAGAGCTCGTAGAGGAGCATTTCCACTAGAAGCAGGGGAAAGCTGGGAGATGCGGAGGACTACCCGATTTGAACTGATGTGAACTACATGGTGGACATGGCTGACATTCAGTTTACCTCCGAAAAAATCAGGAGGGAAATAAACAGCACGATCACAATAAATAATAAAGACAAAACAGACAGAAGACAGTGGCAAGGGTTTGGCATGTGCAATATTAAGCAATGAAGAGAAGGCAAACTTAAAAGTGCTTCTGCACTGTTGCTAGCGGCTTCAAAAACAAGCCAGGAGAACCAGAACGCCTGGTGCTGAATGACAACCCGAGATAGCAGGCATCTCAGAGGCTTGGTGGAGGCTAGAAAACCAATGAGACATAGCACTGCCAGACTTACAGGAATGACAGAGTAGGATGTAGAGGTGGAGAAGTGATGCTGTATGTGAAGGATAAAAGTGTAACAGCATAAAAATATTACAGGAAAAGAGAAGCACCCTAAAAACCTGTGGGTGGAAATCCCAGTTGCTATTGATAAAAATGCCATAGTAGGACTGTACTATTGCTTCTTTATGAGGACAGTGATAGTGGTCAGTGAGACCAGAGAAGCAGCAAATACGGGACGGTGGTATGAGTGGGAGCCTGCGTATAGGCTGGATCAGCACCTCATCAGGATGAGATGCCGAAGCAGAATTTTTGGTGGCAATAAATCACTACTTCCAAGAAGAGCTGGTCTGGGAACCCACAAAAACAAGTACTAGGGATCGGTACAAGGGCCTCATTTGAGGACTCTTAGTGGGAAACTGCTCTGAGATTTCCATCCCCCAACATGATCACTTTTAGCACTGAAATGGGAGAAAGCAGGCCATGTGCACCCAGTATGGGAGTATTCAGTTTCAAGAAAGGTAATTAAATAAACTGAGGCGAGCATTAGAAACAACAGCCTCCAGCAAAAAGGAGCAGCCCCAAACCAAAGAAGCCTGCAAGCATCCCGGAGCCTGTTCAAAAATATCATGTAAGATGGCCACACTAAAAGGATGCCGCAACTCAAAAAGAAAAGAAAATGTTTCCCCCTCAAAGGAGAAGTTAAGGTGACTGCCATAGGGAAAAGGCTGCTATGTAGGAACTGGAAATCTTGTCCATGTGAGAATTGGTGGTAAATTGACATAAAACACAGGACGTCACATGTAAACAAGGAAAAGGACTGAGAAAGGTTTTGGAGAGTGCTTTGCAAGGGATGCTCAAACTGTCAGCAAAAGGTCTTCAAGTACATCAAAAGCAGCTAGGGGAAGGTCAGGGCTGCTTGGTCAAAAGGGTGTGAAAGGGACACTCAGGGAGGAGGACTGGCTGGGCATCGGTCAGCGGGTGGTGGGCGGTTACATCACTTGGGCTTTTTGGTTTTTTTTCCCTGGGTTTTGTTCCTCTCTCTCTCTTGTTATTTTCCTTTTCATTACAATTATTATTATTGTTGTTGTTGTTGTTATTATTATTATTATTATTATTATAGAGGTGGAGAATGTGCTGATTTTGGCTGGGATAGAGTTAATTTTCTTTCTAGTAGCTAGTATGGGGCTATGTTTTGGATTTGTGCTGGAAACAGTGTTGACAATACAAAGATGTTGTAGTTGTTGCTAAGTAGTGCTTACACTGGTCAAGGACTTTTCAGGTTCCCATGCTCTGCCAGGTGCACAAGAAGCTGGAAGGGGGCACAGCCAGGACAGCTGACCCCAGCTGGAATATTCCATACCACATGCCATCATGCTCAGCATATAAAGCTGGGGAAGAAGAAGGAAGGGGGGGACGTTTGCAGTGATGGCGTTTGTCTTCCCAAGTGACCATTACACGTGATGGAGCCCTGCTTTCCTGGAGATGGCTGAACACCTGCCTGCCCATGGGAAGCAGTGAATGAATTCCCTGTTTTGCTTTGCTTGTGTGTGCGGCTTTTGCTTTACCTGTTAAACTGTCTTTATCCCAACCCATGAGTTTTCTCACTTTTACCCTTCCAAGTCTCTCCCCCATCCCACCCGGGGGGAGTGAGCGAGCAGCTGGGTGGGGCTGAGCTGCCGGCTGGGGTTAAACCACGACAGTCCTTTTTCGCGCCCAACGTGGGGCTCAAAGGGTTTGAGATGACGAAAGGTTTGATTGGAATGTTCTAGATCAAATTTATAGCTGTTATTGCTGATCAGCTATTAATTGGCAGGCTCCTGTGCTTGCCATGGGGCTTGCTTGCCTTACTGTATATTAGAGTCTAGTGCTCGTCAGTGGCTGCTTTTTGCTTCTGCTGCTTGCCGTGCTGCTGCACTGCTGATCATCTTACCCTGCTGTGCCTGGGAACATTCTGACAACAGCAATGGCCATGCACCTGGGCTGGCAGATGGCCAGGGCATGGCTGCTGTTTCTGTGCTGCTGTACTGGACAGGCTGGAACTCCAGTGTGAACTCGATCCAAAGGGACTGTGAGCTGCGGATGAGTCCACATGGGAGCAGGACACCCTGAAGTGTCTGTGGCCGTGAATAAGTCCATGCCAGAGCAGGTACATCTCAAAGCATCTGTGGCCATTGGTTATGTCTGTGCTGCAGCAGGTACACCTCTGAAGGGATTGTGGCTCAAGGATAAGTCCACGCTGGAGAAGGTACACCTCGAAGCATCTGTGGATAAGTCCATGCTGCAGCAGGTACACCTAGAAGCATCAGCGGCTGTGCATGAGGTCATGCTGGAGCACCTCAAAGCGTGTGGCCATGGGTAAGCGCATGACAGAGCAGGTACGCCCCTGGAGGGACTGCAGCCATGGGTAAGGCCATGTTGGAGCAGGTTTACTTCTGACGAGACTGTGGCTGTGGGTAAGGCCACGCAGGAGCAGGTGTATCTCTGAGGGCATTATGGCCCATGGAGAAGGCCACGCTGGAACAGGTGCACCCCAAAGCGACTGTGGCTGTGGATAAGTCTATGCCGCAGCAGGTATATCCCTGGAGAGACTGTGGCTCATAGAGAAGGCTCCACTTGGAGCAAGTACTCCCCTAAGGGACTGCAGTCTGTGGGTAAGTCCAAGCCAGAGCAGGGGGAAGGGGAGGAGTTCATTGCAATGTTAAACCCCATGGTCTGGTCCAAAGGGACCAGGGGTGGAGATTGTAATGGATATACCTTTAAATTGTTGTAACCCGGGATTTGAGTTGCATGTTACAGGAATTACTACAGCAGGAACCACCTGAACCAATGGAGGAGAAGCCTTACAAGAAGCAGTGCAAGTGCAGCAGCGACGCGACCTGAGCTGGCTTTGGTGCCCAATAACTCTGAGCAACACACCACCTCTCCTGTCCTGAGTGACCACCATAACAGATGGAGCCCAAAGTCATGGACTAAATTAACTCAGTGGACATTTTGTGGACATTTATGGACATTTTACAGACATTTCACAGGGGTGGTCCCTAGACTAAGGGAATGATATGTGTGTATTATATCAAAGGATGGGAAGGCTTGTGGTGGGTAATGAGAATGTATTGGATGGTGTGAGACCTGAGCATGACATAAATGGTATGAAATAAGTAGTCTTAGTAGTCCTTTGTAGCCTTCACACCAGTCTTTACTGTGGAGGCCCTGGGGAGGTTCCCACCCTGGGGCAGTTAATAGGAGCCAGATTAATTCAGTGTAAATAGTAAGTACTGGAGCAAACAGAAAGCCTCCCTGTCAGTGAGTCCGCCCTGGCCAGGACGGCTGGGGGCACCGCGCTGTGCCACGGCAGAGCAGGCAGCCTAGGCGAGGGCTCTGCTGCCAGGTGGCATCAGTGCCGGTGTGCCGGTGGGTGGCTGGTGTCACCCCCAACTGTAGCACTGGCTCCAGAGGGGTCCTTGGGACCACGGGCTGGTGCCCGTCCTGGGCAATATAGTAGAGCGTATGTTAGAGATAAAATCACTGGGGTGACGGATAAACCTGGTCAGCTGGGAGAGGGTCAGCCCGAGTCCCATAAGGGGCAATCCTGCCTTGGTCCCTGATGGTCTTCTGGGACAGTGTCAGTGAGTACGTGGGTTAAGGCCAGTGGGTGAAGTATAGCTGGGTCTTCAAAAAGGCTTTTATAAAGATTCAAACCAGCATTATCAAGGAACCTATGGCCATGGCCTTGCCACCCAGGAGGCTGTGGAGGCCAACAGCACCAGCACATTCCCAAAGCCACCGAATGGATTCATGGACAACAGCGCCATACAAAGGGTAGAGGTGCCTCCTGCCACCCCTCTTAAACAGCTGGGGATGCTGGGCCTGTACAAGGAAAATGGACTGCAGAAAGCAGCCAAGCTCATGTGTCCTCCCCAGCGAGCATCTCCTACTGCTGCTGCTGGAGCCAGACTTTGGGGGTGACCAACCACCAGTATGACCCACACGGTGTTTCTCATGTTCATCTGACATCTCCAATTTAACGGGGGACCAGTGTTGCCCTTTCTGGCCTGGATAAAACATGAGGTTGTTTTTATCAGGAAGAAAACCCCATAAGATGAGCCTAGTATTTTGAGGTGTGGTCCTGAGTGTGCCCGAGGCAACCACCAGAGAAGCACCGTCCCGGGAACGCGTTGCTGGCTAGGAAATCCCAGCCCACTTTTTCAATGAGTAACGAAGCAGAACAAACTCGGTTATACAGCACTGCATTGCTGTGGTGGCATTTCCCTTTGTTTTTTGCATCTCTTGGAGAGAGTGACATGGACATGTGGCTCACACCGATCCAACTCCAGCATTCAGAGTCAGTCATCAGAGCAATCTGTTCGCCCATGTGGCTTAGGGCTCTGGCCCACAGGGACTTGCTTTTGGCAGTGGTTTCCTACTCCTTCAGTTACCACTGAAACAGGTTGTTTAATTGCTCCCTCTGCCTGATGTCTATGAAGGCCAGTCATTGCAGCCGCAGGCTTTACACGGATCCCTGCCTGAGCCATGGAGGGATCAGCCCATACCTCCTGCAGATTAACAAGGGGATGAAAGGGAAAACTTACCACCTCACATTTGCTGTTTATTGTAAGAAGCACATTTAAATATACTTCCCAATACTGACATCGTTTGTAAAACCAAAGCATAGGACCCCAACAGAGAAGATTTTGCTCCCCATCTGTAATTTGTTGTCTTTTTGATTTGCTGACTGTGGATTCTGATGCAGCGATGTTGGCCTGGAAGGGTCCTTAAACAACACCTACTGCATTTCCCCACTCTACAGCAGTATGAGATACAGCTACTTTTACCTGTTGGTCTTGTTTATTCTTTAAAACACTCAGTGAACGTTGCATTGCTTCATTACTCTGAAAGTTTTTTAAAGTATCCAACACAAACCTGCTGCCAAACTCAATACTACTTGCCTCACCCTCAAGGGGCCCTCCCCTTCATTCTGCCCTCCATTTCTTTTGCATATTAGAAAATCGTAACTGTGTAATCTTTCTCTTTTCTGGAGAAAAAAGCAAGTCGACTTCCTTGTTTCCTAAGGCTGTACCTTCCATTTGAATTGTGATCCTCCCGAGCAGGTTTTTGTCGGTGCGACACACCCAAACACCAGAGCTGAGCCTCACTGATGCTGACAGCTGAACAGCTCAGAGCAAAATTACCCCAAGTGCTTCATACACAGTGCTATGATAAAGATAAATCCCCAAAAGGGATTTATCCCCCTCCCCTGGCACCTATTCCTTTGGTTCCCACTGGACCCCCCAAGCCCTTTCCACAGGATAGTCACCCACCCGCTCCTCCCCTACTTATGCTCCTGCTTGAGCTCCTTGAGTGTTTCGCACCTGTGTTTACTTTGTTTCAGTACTTTGATTCCTAACAGGTTTTCATAGCTTTTAACCATTAGTGGAAGTGCTCATGTTCCCCCTCAGCGTGGCCGTCACCCGTGGTTTCATAGCTCTTGTCCACCAGTCATTTTCCAACTACAGATCTGAGAGAAACTGGTGTAGGACAGACTGGTGCTGCTCTGGGTGCAAATTTAGGTTTACTGAGAATAATACTGAGAATAAGAGAGAAAATAAAGATAAATGTTGAATCCCAATTTTTTTTTTTTTCATGGGGCCTGGTGGGCAGCAACCTGCAACTTGAGTAAATAACCCAGTTCGGGTTGTGCATGCAGAAATTGGACTCCTGAGGAGCTCACAGATCCCCGGGGATGGCAACACCAGTACTGGTGACAGGGAGCCTGCTGGCAGCAATTAAGGGTGGCATGAAGGGAACCACAGAAAGCTCCACTCTTGTTCACCCTGCAAACTCAAAAAACAACTTTATACACATACGTGGCAATGAGATTCCCTGCCTCATTTGAAGTTCATACTGATCTACCAAAAATGCATTCATAGGTTTTACATAAGAGGTTTGTATAACAGAGAGGTTTATTTAACATAATGCAGCAAAGACTTCAACCTATAAATTTTACATAAACTATTTCAAGCAGAGGGGATCAAACCATGTGATATATTTCACAAGTTTGTATTTCAAAGTAATGATTTTACTAAAATTATCTTAATATAGTGCAGAATTCACTAAAGACTAAATAACATGTAGTTTAATACCTCCGGTTGCTCAACACTGAACTGTTTTCTGTAGCTTAAAAAAAAAAAAAATCAGTAACGTTAGAGACGTCCTAGAGCTCCCTCTGGTCTCCAGAGATGATAAAATGAGTTTGCTTGCAAATACTTTAATTGCGCACAGTCCTTGCCGTGTCGGTAAGCAGCTGAGTGACTGGCAAGACAAGGAGCACAGCGTTAAAATTGCTCCACTTGCAAAAGCTATCTCCAAACCAGCTCTCACCCTGCCTGCGTTGACCCTGCCCAGCAGCCCAGGCACATGTGCAGCGCAGCCCCGTGCTGCTGGGCAGGGACCACCAGGTACATCGCTTCTGCATCGGCAATGGTGACAGCCAGCAGAAAGGTGCCCCGATGCCTCCAAAATGGTTGTTCAAAAGGCTAAGCGTGAACGTCCTTATTCCCCTGTTCACAGCTTTTGGGGCAGCAGGGGGCTCAGGCTGCCTCATGCCCTGCCACCCAGCCCAGCTCTTCTCACCCACCCCAGTCCGCAGCACCATTTTCCTCTCCCTGTTCTCAAATCGAGTTTTAGACCCATTCCAACAGGACCGAACTGGGTTATTTACTCAAGTTGCAGGTTGCTGCCCACCGGGCTCCATAAAAAAAAAAAAAAAAAAGATTGGGATTCAACATTTATCTTTATTTTCTCTCTTATTCTCAGCATTATTCTCAGTAAACCTAAATTTGCACCCAGACCCATCCACATTGAAGAACACTTTAAAACAGAGCTTATAAACCCAGAGCTAATTCTCTCCTAATTAGAAGTTGGGATTCCTGGCAGAGGGACAGATGCTGAAACGCTTTTAAACTTGGAGGAAACCCAGCAGAAAGGTGCCACAGCTAAAGCAGGAAAGGTTGTGGGGCTTTTTACCAACACCATTGTTGTGATATGGCTCCTGGGGAGGGTACATATGGGGCCAGCTCCTGCTCAGAGGGCTGGTCTCTAATGGAAAGATGTTTTGCATGCCTGCTATGGCACTTGTAGTACTTCCCATTTAGAGGCTTTCCCATTGTGTGAGGCTGCTTTTCACCCTGAAGAGGTCTCCAGCCCCACGGAAATGGGCTCCACCGCTTAGAACAGAAGCGTGTTTAGCGTTGTCCCCTACAAGGCTGGCCACGGGAATACACAGCTAGTGCAGAAACATGCAGAGACCAGAGGCTCAGTGAGAAGTCTCTTCATTGCCCAGTAGCTAGCACAATCAAGGAGGAGGAAGATTTCAACTTGGGGGCTTCTCCCCGTTATTGGCTGGGGAGAGGGAAGGAGAGGGATGGAGGAGATGGGAAGAGCACAGCCAATGCCCAGGGAAAGTTGCTTGCGTGCCCGCACCTGGGGGACGCACGAACAGCCCCGGGTTCAGCTTTGAAAGGGAGGAGGTACCTTCCTCACCCGACACTTAAATATTGCTGGTCTGTCCCTGTCTGCCTTTCAAAGGCGAGCGAGCGCTGGTGCCAGTGCGACCAACATCGGTCCTGCCAGGAACCCTGAGGAACTGCTCTGGGTACTACGATCACTACTGGGCTAGTCTATGTAGAAGAGAGGCTCAGTGGTGGGGCGGGTTTATGAGCTAGAACCCATGCTTTTTAAAGTACTGGGCTCGCCCAATCACACTGTTGACGTAGTTGTTGTTTCTGTCGCATGGGTCTTCCTCGTAGACCGGGAGGTTGGCCATTTTTGCATGGTAGGTGCAGATTCCCCCTGGAAAGAGTTATGAAGGAGCTGTTATGGGCTTATAAGTAAGGAATAGAGATTTAAAAGTAAAAATTCCTAGCCAAAATGGCCACGCATCTCACCAAACCTACACAACTGCTTGGGAAATTGCTAATTGGGCATTATTGTTGAAAAGTGACTGATTTTGCAAAATCCTTATTTCTATAGTGAAGGAACCCATGACTCTCTCCAAATGCAGGTGGGAATGGCATGCTAGTCCCAGAAAAGGGTGTAATCTAAAAAGGCAAGGATGGGAGAGCAAGAAATAACATAGGGTGAACAAACCAGCATGCAGATAACACGGACTGCAAGCAAACCTTGATCCCAAGCTTCCTTGACACAATCAGCTTAACAGCCTGCCACCATCAGCCTGTTGTGTTGTGGTGCCTCAATTTCTGCCTTCCCCAGTGGCTTTTGTTTGGTTGGTTTCTACCTTATTTATCCACCTGACAGCCATTTCCCTTGTAGGATGAACAGGTAAGAGGGTAACTTGAGACCTGTTCACGTTCACTGAGCACAATGCCTTTTCCAGGGAATTTAAGGAGGTCCTGGATCCGGCCATTCACCAGCGGTGGCCCAGCTGCCCAATGTAGTGGCCGTCTGTGGGTGTTTGTCACTGAAGTCAAGGAGCAACCTGCCGAGGCTGTGCCCGACACCTTCGCCCAGCCCTGCACGGGGTGCTTCCATGCCGCTGCGGCAGCTCCCAGGCTGGGCTGGTTTCCTGCTGCTTCCTACTGCAGCAAAGCTGCCAAGGAGCTTGGCCCCCCACCACAGCCTCTCTTCTGCAGGCAGAAACATGGAGGCCCTGTGCACAGTGCTTTGAGCTGGGAGGCTGCGTCTATATTCAGACCTCTTGCCGGCCTGCTGTTTTGGGATTGCCTCTTTTAAACTAGAAAACTCTGGGGTTTTTTTTGGTAAGAGATGCTGTAAAATCTGCCAGACTGATCCCCTTTTTCCCTTAAAAGTGACACCAACAAATGCACGGCACTCCCATCACTCAGCGTGTCCCCTTCTAGTATATAGCCCATCGCGTACCTCTCAGCTGCCGGTCCCAGGTCCAGGAAGGATGTCTTGCCCGTACTTCATTCATTGAAAGAACCAGGATATTGGAGCACTGATTTATGTGTTCTTCACTATCCCACACTCCGAAAGGCTGGTATTGCTGCCTGTTAATCTAGAAAAATCCAGCAAGAAAATGGGTTTCCTTCTGAACACAACCACCACTGTAGCTTCCCCCTCTTCTTTGTACTCCCGTGCTGTGACCCATGGAAGTGACCTTATTCAGGATAACACTTACTTAAGCACAACTTTTGATGCAGAGAGAATGCATTTAAGTGCTGTCTCGAATGCAGAACAGTCATGTGCTAAGGTCTTGGGATATACACTCCATTACTGTTCTGTTACTCATACTTATCACCCTGATGTACCTGCATCAAGCCATACTTGTGCCGATCCTGGTCCCAGCCGTTGTCCAGGAGCAGGCCACCGCGGCTCTCCTGCGAGATGATGGCAGCGATGAGTGCCGGGTCCAAGCACAGGTTTCTGGCTACTCTCTTAATCGGTGTCTCGTATTTCCTCAGGCGTACGATGTCTGCCTCAGCAGTCCTCTGTACCATGGCACGTCCTGCAGCGCAGGAAAAGGCAGACTTACACACCCTCCCATCCAAAACCCTCGCTTTCTCCTTGTGCAGGCGTATCAAAGGAGTAACTCGAGTTTTGAAGAAAATGCAGCTACACCGAGTTGGGCAGTGGCACTTGAGGAACAAGCACAGCCCTGTTGGCTCTGCCTGTGGCCAGGGAGCTGCCATGCCAGTACCCGAGGATGACGAGGGGAAGAGGGAAGCTTCTCAGGAGGTAGGACCGTGTGTCCGTGGTCCTCTTCTGCTGACGCACCGCTGGAAATGCGGCTCTGGAGTCGCAAAAGTGAAATTTCAAATTGCATTTGAAAAAAGTGAGAGATGTGTTACTACTGACCAGCCAAACTGTGGTATCAGCTATGTTGTCATATAGAAAGTATAGAAAGGTGGGGGTTTTTTTGGAAGTAATTTTGAAGTAATTTTGGAACAGTTTGGAAACAAGCAAGTGGATTCAGATCCACGCTTGGACACCCACGGTCCAAGGCGCCTATGTCCAAGGTATGTGGTAAAGCCCCTTACAGTCCCTGGAGGTCTCAGCAGTATGAATCTGACACAGCTGTGCAGTGACATGGGGCAATAACACAAGGCAAGAAAGAGGGAAATGGGAAGGAGATACCAAAAATGGGTCACCCAGAGGTAGGATGGCTACAAACCTGGGACCTGCAAAATGTGTCTCTGGCAGGTCACCACTGGCCAGATCAGCCAACATGCCAGTACTGAGGACCCGGCTCTGCACATCTTCCCCTTTGGGCTGAGAGGCCCTGGGGTTTTGTGAGGGTGTTGATGCTGAAGTCCTGGCTGATGAAGAAACGGTTTTGACTGAAAAGGGGTTGTGCCGTTTCCCTTTGCTTAGAGGCTGAGGATCCTGACTGCGGGACCTGGGGTTTGTCCTCCCACTTCCCACCAGGTCTGGAGGCTTCGCAGCACCTGCCATTTTGGGGGAGGATGTGTTGCTTTCTCCCTTTTGGCTAATTGAATAGCATTTGGCTAATTGAATTGACACCTCATTTAATTTGGCGATAACGGAAGGCGAAGCATCTGTCAGGTACACACAGGTTGACAAATCAAGAAATTAATGATACCTACCACAGTCGGGGGCTCTTACGGCTGTACAGGACATCATGGGGGCTTGAAGAGCACTTATATCGCCATAGCAACTGTAACTCATGGATGGAGCTGAAAAATTAAACGGAGGTGTTTGAACACGTAAGATCTCAGACCAATATCGTATGGTGTGCTGCAAGTCAGTACAAGTGAAGCATGAGGGATTCATCCAGACCCATAACTCCCATCACCTTGTGTTGGCTACTCTTGTATCGTTGCCACTGGTCTCCATCAGTAACGTTATCAAAGAAAGCTAGAGAACAGAAATTTGTTCTTTTCTAATTTGATAGGTTGAAGCCAGTGAAACTAAATGACAATTTACATGAATAGGGGTCTGCCCCATTAGGTCTAAAGGTTGGTTTGGGAGAGGGGAACAACAGCTTCTGCATTATTTCAGAGGGTTTTCCCCATTCAGTGCCCTCCAATGTCTGCGACCCCTCAGCTGATGGCTGGTGGTACCCGAGCCCCTTGCTTGGGAACGTCTCCTGTATCCCTCCGTAACTTGGTGAGGAATTAATTCAGGAGAGTGCTTGCCTCAGCCTGGGCAAATTACCCTGCTTCCTCAGTAACGGAGGAATGAATAGCCTCCATCAAACAGCCTGCGACATTTGTGAGACCATTTCTTAGTAGGCAGAGAGATCAGATGATAAGGTTAGCTGGGAAAATCAAGAGGAGGTATGTCTGTGACTCCCTTTTGGTCTCAGTCCCGTACTCCAGACGTGCTGGTTTAAAGGACGCAGGTGGGTGGCAAGCAGCCTCAAACAGCAGCCGAGGACCTTCAGCCACGTAGGGTTTTGCAGCCCCCCGCAGAAAGGGGACCTCAGGCCCGACCGCACGCCTCCTCTCCACAGTCCCTCTGCAAACCATTCCCGGGGTGCTTTCAACAGCAAACCAAACCCCAACCCTGGCTCACCAACAAGGGCTGTAAGGCCCAGCAAGAGCAGTGCGGGGATCATGGCGATGGCTCTCCTCAGCTGCCCCAGGAGACCTGGAAACACAGCGGTTTGCAAAACGTGAAGAAGTCAGTGCTGATTTTCAACAGCCCTGTAGTAAAGTTTGCGTGCCAAAAGCTCCCACCCCGAGGCCCAGGACGGGGATGGCATTAGCTGAAGACAGGTTGGGGAGCAGAGGCACGCTCTCTGCAGCACGTTTCCCCCATTGCCCCCAGCATGGGATGCAGCCACCAGCTTCAGAGAGTGGTGGTGGGAGGAGAAGCAAGTGATGGGAGCCCCATCTGCTCCTTGTTTCCTCCTTGTTTGGGGGATACAGGCTTCTTCTGTGGCTGAACGTCACCTCCCTCTCGTGTGCCACTACACCATCACAGCGAGACAGAAGGGCTGAGCTTGGGGAGCTGGGGAGCAGGGAGGTCCCCGTCAGCAGCCTGGGCCAGCAGGGATTTTTCAGCCCCTGTCACTTCATATCGCTTGCTCACGTGGCCCCTCCTGAACACCCATAGCATGTCTTTATGGTAAGAAGGTACAGTACCTTTGCTTAATTATATAGGTGTTTGAAGGCTAATGTGCTAGAGAGTGCACGCATCCTTTGTCTCTCTGTTCAAAAGGCAATGGAATTTTTGCTTGGCTTTTGGAAAAATGAGTTTTTCAAAAATCAAGCAATATGACCCTCTCTGCTAAAAGCATGCAAGGCAAAGACTTTGCTGGTGAAATAACACTTCTGCATTGCTTCCTGCATGTGATAATAGCAGATAATCACTTTAGTAATAAATGCGTCTGTTGTGGTTATTAATAAAATCCCAAAATGCCATCAGATAGTAGCTATCCACAGGAAAAAACATTGACTGTACTTGCCTTGCTGGTGAGTGCATTTAAACTGAGCATTTTTTAGAGCTCACAAATGCTTCTTTTTGCCCGAGAGGGTTTCCAACACAAAACACACCATGAGTCTTGTAGGCAATCATCACGCAACGCTATTAACACTTGAAAATGCCTTATTGATTTTAATAATGTGTGACCTTTTCTCTAGTCTGTATTTCCACTGCAAACCAAACTGCATGGATGCACAAACACAAACAGTCCACTGGTGTCATTGGAAAGACTCTCTTGTCCCGAGTGAGCTTATTCAGGCCAGCAATCACCCCCGGCTGGAGCCGGGTACACGCAGTAGCTCAGTTTGAGCTCTAAGAGTGAGTATTTGCAAGCCTGGATCCATATAGCTTGACCCAATACCTGTTCATTCAATGGCAAATCCATACGGGGCCCCATTGAAAGCTACAGGCTGTAGCCGTTTCCACATGCAGAAAATTGCCATATCATAGAGTTTTAAGTTATCAGCCTTTTTTTTCCCTCCCGTCACAAAAATCACCACAGGCCTTAAGTAGAAAGAGCATAACAATCACAATATTGACAAAATGCTAAATCAAAGCAAAATCAAGGCTTCTGGCTCTAAATAAATATTCTATGAATGAATTCAGACTCACCTGTCTTCAATTGGCCTTCCTCTGAGGCAGGTCACTTGATGACTTTTATATATATGGGTATGAGAAGGTACCCACCCTACAGGCTTTGGAATGTTAATTCCTACCTAGTGTGATGACATTTGTTTTAAAATACAATAAGTAATATATATTAAGAGCTTAGAACTCTTATGATTCCTTTCATCCAAAGATTTGCACAAGCAGTGGTTAGTAAGACTCAGGACAACTCTGTGAAAGGAAATAAATACTGGTTTTCCTCCATCAGTAAGCACGTTGATGCACAATAAATGACTCGCAGAAAGCATTGCAGTGAATCAGTGGCAGAGGCCAGACAAAATTCAGATCCCTGTCCAGTGCTCTCCTTGCTTTACATCTCAGATCAGTCCGGACACATTTCTGGAAGGGTTTTTGTCTCGTTTCCTCAATTATTTCAGACTGGCAAGCTTTTAATGGAGTATCAAACTTTCATAGGAATTCCAAAAAGAGCAATTAAAGAAAAGCATCTCACTGCTTCATTGCTTGCAGCAAGCTTAATTCAGGAGGGTGACTTGAACACTTTGAGAGCAGAGGCAGGGTTTGACTTTCAGATTTGGGGAGGCAGGATGCTGCAGCTGAAATGAGGAGGAAGGGAACTGGTCTCTCAGCAGCTGAAGCCGTTGGGGGCACACAGGGGGTCTCTGAAAGATTTACACCTTGTGGCCGAGACACTTCCCTCGTATGTAAAACATCTGAGTCGCTTGGAGACGGAAAGATGGTCTGGGAGGCCAGTGCCCTTCAATCCTGTCCCTTCCCCACATTTTTCTCTTCCCAAGACTCTGCCCAGCATGTGTGGAGGCTAGGAAAGCAAGATTTTCTTCCAGTAGCTTTCTCTTCATTGTTTAATACATCACAAATCCATCTGTTCCCGTTGCTCTCTTTTGGGCTTGAGGTGTGGCGGGTGGGAAACACTGTTTTGGCCAGAATACTAATTACTGTATTCAAAACTAAGCGATGGTTATTAGTCTGTAAAGCACAGGAGATGATCAAGTGGGCCTTGTCACCTTAAAAATCAATAAACACAAATATCATGGACTTAGATCCTGAGTTAGTATGAAGGAGGGACGCTTCACCGGAGAACCTAGCCCTGTTGTTACAGGAGGGCTGGGATAGAAGTTAAGGTGAGTCTTAAGTATAGAACTCATGTATTTGGGTGAAACACGGAAATGATAGACATCTTCCCAAAGATTACAACAAGGCTAGGCATTCATTCTTCATGTGCAAACCTGGTATCTTACTGTGGTATCTCAGACTAGACTATCACTTAATTCTTTTACTGGGGTTTAACATTTTAAATAGCAAAAGGTAATGTTTGACATAATGTAAGGTAAGAATCTACATGGTATCTTTGGAATGAATAGGTAGAAAATAGAGACCTCACATGTACAGTGTGGCTTTAATCCTTTCAAAAGGAAATAGTGACTGAAGAAATGCAGGAGGGGAGGAAAGCCAGAAGAAATGAGCTTGGAAAAGGTCAGAGTGCACAGCTTGATGGCAACAAACCCAGTACATATATTCATTTGCCTTCTATAGAGCAAGATAATCTGTATTAGAAAGAGATGTGTTCTCTCAAATAGATGAAAATAATTTAGTATTAACATCCAGTTACCTTTTATAAAAACAGTATTATGTTAGTGATCATAAACTAGTGTTCCTCTACCACTGAACCTGCGTTCATGCTGATGACTTGGGACCTTTTTTTGAAAAGTAGCCTCTGACCTGAGGTAAGATTTCTTTCCTAATGCTTTGGCCACTTGCTGGCAGTCCTTAAGATAAAGTTTTGTATTTAAATACTGTTTGTCTTTGCTATGTATTTTCTCTCTCATTTATTACCCACGTAGTCACAGATTTTCTACATTTCACAGTACTGTCACATGAATTCTTAATGCCTGCTCTGCATTGCATTGCTCTTTATTTACTCATGGAATGGTGGATGTTGTAAGTACAATTATTTTTATCTGTGCTGATGTATGCTCTTAGGTCCCTGGGGCAGATTCCTTGTATTCACGTGATTTCCAGTATAAGGCCAAATAAGATGATATTTTTTCAGCAGCATTATGAATGGGACTTTTCCTTGCTAAAAACCTCTTGATCCTCACAAAATTTGCCGACTGCCTTTTAGAGTGAATGCCGAAAGCCGGCAGCCTCTATGGAAACAAGGTCGTGCTCACATTACGTTGATGGGGCAGGGCCCTAAGCCAGTGCACTTGTCCAAGGCACTGCCACAGAAAGATGGCCTGCAAGATGTTAGAAAACATGATCTTCTGCTCAAAGGTCTTTGTGGGGCTGTAAACCTAGAGCATCGAAATCAGGTGAACCACTACGTGGGAGTGGGCTGCATCTGTCACTAGTTCGGCACAATTTTTCAGTTTTATGCTAGATTTAATTTGGAAAATTATATCAAGAGTAAGATAAGGTCTGCTCCTGACAGCCCATAACCCGACAGAAGGGATGGACGCAGCTGTGATATGATGCTACTTTTGCCAGGCTGAAGAGGGGATGAGTTAGAAGGCATCTTTGTGTATGACTAAAGCAGCTCTTCCTAAATGGCTGGACTTCATAAAGAGATATCTAGGAATGCGCTGGAATGATGTCCCTGAAAAATGTTTCCTTCTCTCATAATGCTACCATACCTCTTTTTATATTTTTCTTCATTATTCTTGGTATTTTGTTTAGAAGCACATGTTTTTGGATTCATACGATATTGCGAGAATCTTATTTAGAAGGACAGGAAGTTCCTAGCCCTCATGCTTGGTAGTAGGGAAAATATACGAAAGCCATGGAAATATGATGTTATTATTAAATTAATATTAAAGAAAAAGGACACAAATGTTATAATTAAAAAAAACCCCCACAAAACAACCAACCCTATAATTTAAGCTCCTTTTGCTGCTGTGTAATTTTTAAACATAAAGGATGCCAGTACGTACTCCCCTTGTGCTGGCTTTTGGTCAGCACAGGGTGCGATTGGGAGAGAGGGGACAGAAAGTCAAGGAAAGAGGAAGAGTTCACTTATCAAATGGTATCTGCATTCTTCTTAAGCTTAAGAAGCAGGAAAGCTTCCTGTTATTCACAGGGGCATCCTGGCAATAAGCTGCAGGCAGTGACCACAGACACAGCTTCCCCGTGGTCTTTCGCTGACACTGTTAGTTACACTGAGCTGCAGGGAGTACAGAGTGGACAAAAAATGCTACCTGACAGAATAGCATTTTTCACTTGTTTTACATAAGCTAGAAAGGAGCACACCTGAGATCTAAAGCACCCCAAGGTTCAATACCATCAGTTCTTTCCTACTGACAGATTTTTCACTTTATATTTTTTTTCCTCAGGCCAAGTGATCTAGCAGGGTGAGGGTTTTTTTCATTCCACTTAATGGAGATGCGATCAAAATGGAGCATCATTTTGAAAAACATTATGTATTGCACATGCTATTCTCCTTCAGGCTGCAGGTTACAGCATCACGTTTCACTGGGTGGTGAGAATACTAAGGTGAGAATCTAAAGTTACCTGGAACAATACCCATACTAATTACTGTCTCTGTTGTGAGTTTCAACTCTGGTTTCATAACATCAGCAGGCAGGTGCATTTCTCAGGCTGTTCCTTTTGTCTGGGAGGTAATTATAGGTAACACCAGGTATTCACAGACTTTATAACTGCTTTATAGGGAAGCTGCCCATGACAGCTGACGCATGTTGGATGCCTACCACTAACTGGCCAGTTAAAGATGCATCTGTAGCATCATGTCAAACAAACCCTCTAGAGCTGTCCTTCCCAACCTTTAAAGGGATACAGCCAGTTTAATAGTTATATTTCCATGTATTTTCTTTTCTACTTCTAGTATACCTGTAAGTAATCACAGCAAAGGTCTTCAAACTTGTAAGACGTGGGGCTCTCAGTTTTCACTGTGTTCAGAAGTGAACAGGTGCTGAGGGCCCCAATCTCTTCCTTTATCTTGCCTTTCTGAAGAATGCAGGTGGGCACTGAAATGACATCCCACTCTGCACAAAGCATCTCTCTGGCCATCATGTAAAATAACTAAGACCAGAAGTGTTTATGAGGGAGGAAATAAGTGTTTTCCTTCTGTTCTCTAAAATGAGACTTTGAATTTTACTGTAGGAAAGGTGTTCTAGCAAAGAGGTCACTGGACTGGATCTTATGAGACCTCAGTTCACATTCCAGCTTGAAGACAGATCTATCACCTAAAGCAAATCATTTGAAGTTTGAGCCAGGAGAGCGTTTATGCTCATAAAGCACCAATCAAAACACTGTCATGCTCCGAAACTGTGTTCCAAGTACTTGGCTGAGATGTACTTCCGCTCCTGTTTGAGTCTAAAGTGGCCCAGCCAGAGGAGCTTGGTCCTTACATCCCAAAGTCTGGTTCTGGACTCTGCGTCCCAATGCCAAAATCCCTGGGTGAGTGGGACTTTACAACGCGCACTCATGCATTTACTCACAAAAAGTGGCTGTGATGCCTACTTTGTTTAAACCAGCCATGGCAGAAGCAAGACCAATCTTAGAAGATAACCTCACGAAGGCAGAAACCTACACTAACCTCCCTTTTGTGTAAAGCAACCCGCCCTCACCAAGACTGGATGCATGTGTGTTCATTCTTCAGCTTGTCGAGGCCGTGTTACTGCACAGCAGCCAACACCAGAGCCACAGGGGAAGTTGGTGGGAAAACAAGAAGATGGCCCTATAGCCCCTGCAGGGACACAGCTGCATCACCTTCATGTTCCCGAGACTGCCTTGGTGTTCCATATTGAACGGGGCGGGGCGGGGGGGGAGGAAACAACGTAATATTTTGTAGTAAGTGCGGAAAATACACAAAGCACTGGGAATAGGGAGGAGAACCCCATCTCCTCTCAAATCCATAAGCTACAAAGTCACATTTTCTCTTGCTCCCTCTTTCCAGTCCCACAAGCCCGACGCTGTGCTGGACAAAGCTTCAGGAGTGAGGATGGAGAGGAATGCCGCACTGGGGAGAACATTTTGTAGTCGCTCACTTTGGCAGCGCTCATCAGCCTTCTGGATGCCTTGGATCCTGCCCCGGGGCACCACCCGCCGCAGAGGAAACTGACACACCTAATCCCAAAATCTGGATTCCAGGAAGAGACTGAAATTAGATAGTGGAGCACGTAATTTGATGTTCCTAGGTCCTTCAGTAGAGCTAGTCTCGTTTTAGTTTCCCACATACAAAACGAGGATAGAACATTCATGACTCACAGGGATGTCAAACTAACACCCATTAATAATTAATTATTAGCTTTACCCATTAATCATGATAACTATTAAGAGCATTTCTGTGTGCCTGGAATTCATGATATAAAGCATTGAGGACTGTCAAAATTTAGAGGCCAAACAGGAAACAATTTCAGGCTTTTTTCTAGGGCAGCACACTAACAAAAGAAATAATTAGCAACGAGGAGGAAGATCAGGAAAGGAATTCATGTGGTTTTGTGTATTACAACCACCTGATTTTCATACAATGTCATCTTGGGAAAAGCCAATGGTTACTGGAGATTGCATGGTTTGTGAAGCGGATAAGTTAATTTTAAAACCTTTTTTATAAGTCACATGTTGAAATCATACCACCAGGCAGATGATGTCTGAACAGATTGTGTTCAAAAAGGCAAAAGTATAGTAACACAGATTCAACACTGAGCTGACACAGCTACATGGCTCTGGATCAGTCGTGGTTTATTTTAAGCAGCTCAAGCCATGGCTGTAATAGCTAATCCAAAAAAAATGTAGCCTTAGAACACGCACCTCATGGGATCTCTACAAGCTAGTTTTCTTAACTACTCCCTTTCCATCAACAAGCATCAAATATCTCTCACTGTACATGGACTTAAAATTAGTCCACCAAATTTGAACAAGATTTTTTAGGGTGATGCTCTGGTCTCTTATGTACTACTTTAGCCAGTTTGACGTGTTAGCTTAAATTGATGAAGAAGGTGTGGCCACATGTTCTCTTTTGCAGCGTACGATACAGAATGGTGCTCTCCAGGGGGACAGATAACAAGGAGCATCTGGGAGACAAATGTCTTGGATCACCGCAATCATATTAGACAGGCTTAACACTGAAGGCTCCAAAGCATGATCCAAGAACAAAAGATCAGAATAGACCTTCAGAGCAGTAATATGCTCAAATGTGGTGGAACCTACCTATCTATTTATCCTTTAAAGGGGGCTCAGGGGCAACATCCTCCTCAGAACAGTTCTAAAATGTTTTACTGTAACATCAAGTACCCTTCACTTCTGATTCCTAGAGAGGCTTTCCTTAAACTCTGGCGTGTAACCCTCACTCTCAAATTGTCGTATACAGGTGTTCTAAAGAGACAGACAGATCAACCCACTACTGCCAGAATTTTCCTTTAAAAAAGTGGAACACACAGCTATTGAATATGCAGTGAGTACAAAAGCCATATTATTTCTGCATCAGCTTGTGCTTGTTTGTGTGTGTGTCTGTGTATGCGAGAGACAAAATGACAGCATCCCTCACACTGGATTGAGGACACTGGCTTTACTCTTATGTGGAAGACAAAGGGCTTGTTTTAGAAACCATACTGTTCAAAGCCCAAATTTTCTATAGAAATTTCTGTAGAAAAGTATTCCTTTTAGAATTTCTAGACAGGAAATAGCACAATGTGGATTACTTGGAACCAA
The DNA here is from genome assembly GCF_035582795.1 of Mycteria americana. NCBI lineage: Eukaryota > Metazoa > Chordata > Aves > Ciconiiformes > Ciconiidae > Mycteria > Mycteria americana. The sequence continues at coordinate 149,894,234 of NC_134365.1, forward strand.
GGACTGGAAGGCATCAATTCATCTTTCGAGTCAGCCTCCCTCAATGACACCTATTACACCTGCAGGCAATCCAACCTACTAATGGGGTCTGAGAGCAGCTGCTCAGGTCCTGCCCTCTCCCGAGTTTGTTTCTCATCGCATCTCTTTCAGGGACCAGACTTCTTCACACTTCCCAAACCCCAAACCTCAGCTCGGCACTTAACTTCCAGGTAGATTTCTTGAGCACACCATCACAAGCATAACGCGGGATCGATCAGTCATCAAAGAGTGCCCAGTCAAGTCCAAATAATCTAGCATTAAGAGCTGACCAACACAGATCTTGTTTGGTTATTATTGCAACCATGCATTTCTTTAATGATTACTTCATGCAAGCATCAAGCTCAGACTTAATCACTAATCACTACTAAAGTTACATGCTGAGTTCATGCATAAGCCCCATAACTTCAAAAGCTATATGTGAACACTTCTCATCTCTTTATTGTATAACACCCTTTCATGGCTAACACATGCCAGACCAGGTACCATTGTGTGATTAGTCTAGGCTCAGGAACCTTATTTAGTCATGTCCTTACATATACGATCTATCTGCTGTAAGCAATTAATCACATGCAACCTGCATCCTTTCTAGATATCACATATCATCATCATCTTCTCATGTATCAGCCATATTGCCACTAGATGGCTGTTGAAAAAGTTAAGATTTGTGCTTTTCAAGTCTGTACAGCTGACGTTTGAGTTGGTGTTCTCTGTATTGTTTACACTTTTAGCTTACTGACCCAGGTCTTATTATCATGGACACTTCATTATTTAATCTGCACTGCAAAATCACCGAGCTCTACCATAGAATAATTTGTTCCTCACTACTCAAACTAGAAGAATTTCCCAGTTCTTAAAGAATTTTTAAGTTTCAGCCAAAATAAAATTCTTGGATTTGGATTGTTCATCTCGGTATGCAGATCAAGAATGGAGATCTTACCAAGAGGACCGTGCAATGCCTGTTTTAACCTTCATTCAAGACAAAAAGCACAGAAAGCAGACATGGAAGTAAAGACTTGAAGCAGACAGATGAGGCTGCTACTTCAAAATAAATTTAAACTTATTAGCACAAACAGTCTCAACTTCCCCTTTTACCCAAACCACTCATTCCTGCGAACTCCTTGTATTAGCACTGGAATGCGTGTGGCCATATTACAAGCCAGATGAAGGAAGAGGTCCAACTGAAGATTAACCTAGAAAAAAAATCAGCAGCTTAAAGTGAGATGAAACCACAGAGACTGAATAGGATTTGCACTGAGTTTGTAATGGGACTATTCGCACATGGAACTGAATAACCTCTAACAACGCACCATGCTGGAATCCTGACAAGCCCACATGTGTTTCCACACAGCACGCAGCTACGTTAGACATGATTTTGTATTTCCACAGCCTATTCAACATAATTAGGACACAGAGATGAGTCCTGCTAAGGCACTCTTAAAAATACTGTTGGAACATTGGTTTCCTAAATTAAATTTCATGCAATTGGATTAAAAAAAAAAATTAGCACTTCCTAATGCATTTAGAGTTTGTGCATTAAAAAGGAGATCAACTTGAAGCAAGTCTACTTCATGCTTCCAGTAGATTAACAGGCAGCTGTGTACATCTTAAGCTGATTGCCTTCTCAAAGTGATGTCGTACTGGTAGCACTCTATGTAGTTTGCTAGAAATCTAGAAAGAGCACATGCAGCTTTCTGATGGACCTTATCAAAAGAAAAAAGTAACCCACAGCACCTAGACCACCTTATTTGAAAGGATGCAAAAGTCAACATTAGAATTAAAATAATTTTATTTGAATGTACATGAACAGAAATAAAATATAATTTTTTAAACTTACTTACAGAGATATATTGCTGGGCTGGCCCAATCACAAGTGTTCCCCACTACAAGGCAGCAAGACTGACTAGACCCACTTAACTGCTTTTTGGGCCAACTGGATTCAAAGTACCACCTCAAAAGGGTCCTTCAGCACACAGCAAACTATTTTTTTTTTAAAAACAAAAAGAAAACTCATCAACTCTTCACCTAGCCAGAAATTTTACATTGTGTTCCAAGGAAGATCTCCCTTGAAAATTCTGTCCATTACTGAAGAACGGTACACAGTATGCAGCGCTATATCTAAACTTAACGGATCAAGGTTTCTCCCAAATACTTCTCTCTATTCTACTCTCTTGTACAAAGCAGCTGCTATAAAATCCACACATTCAAAACCACAGAATTATACAAACCTGTGAACAAGGCTGTTTTCAATATGCTTGTTGCTATGTGCTATTACCTGCTGTGTCAGCTTTAACATGCAGCGTACATAGATGGTAAAAGGGCATTTCTCTCAACCATCTATTTCAGAATTCACAGAAGTTATGACTTTTTACAACTTATAGTGCAATGTAGTTAAGTTATTCAATGTCATGATATGGCACCATAAGATAAGCAATCATTTGTTAAAATGCACAATTCCTTTACTAATCATTTTGTGATGCTTTACTGATAGCATAAGTAATAATAAATTTAAAAAGACAACTGGAAGAGGAACTGATAGGGAAAAATATTTTTTAAAAAGTGTCTATCATCTCCTTTAATAAAGAAAATTAGAAAAAACCCTGGAACTGTCAGAGTCAAGGAAAACAACGGGAAGTAGTTCTTCACAAAACACAGTTAACCTGTGGACTCCTTGCCATATGATGTGGATGTTAGGATACTATGAGGATTGAAAGAGATTTTTCTTCAACTATTGTAACCAGCAAATGCTCTCAGATACAGAGTTCCCCAAGCCACAGACTGCTTAAAGTATATTCTGGGGAAGCATTGCTATCTGCTCACCCTGTTTGTACTCTTCCTTGTGCATCTGCTTTTGGCCACTGAGACTGGATGCTGAGCCAGAGGGACCTTTGGTCTAGACTTGGTACAGTTGTTTCTAACAGTTACTTCAAAACACTTCATAAACTTATACTTAAGACAAAGTTCATCATTTGTCACGTTATTTAGTTAGAAGGACTCAGATTTTTGAATTACAAATGACTTCCAAAAGAGGAAAAAAAAAATATTTAAGCTTTTTCTGCTATGACTCAGTTGTATAAAACTGTATAGAAAAATGAGCATTATGTGCAGATGTAATGAAAAGCAGTAAGCTTTATAAAAAACATTCTTAGAAATGTACCAAGCATAAACAAAAGATGATTTACAAATACATTTTGCTGTTGTTCTAGTCATCATCAGAATCTGAATCATATTTCTTTCCTCTGATGGTCTTCTTATCCAACTTCGTAAAGCTTGTTCCAAATTTCTTTTGACTTTGAAAAGGTGGGTCCATCAAGTTTCCACTAGAGGAAAAGAGTAAGACATGTTGATTAAAGCCGTATTCATGCAGACAGTAAGTAGCATCTCTAATTACCTGTTTCTCCAGGAAAACATTGTAAGACAACACAATCCCTACTCCCTGAAGCCACCCTAAGTATCATAGTGGCATTGCTAGCATAGCACATCCTGGACAAAATGGCGTAGTTAACTGTAGTTAGGAGCCTGAGTGTAAACAGCACCTGTGAGTGGAGCTCTAGAGAAAAACTGTCTGAAAGGACTTTTGCTGCAAACTCATCATGCTAAAGACAACCATCTGTCAGATTAAACAGTAACCAGGGAATTACAGACAGACTTTTCAAAACAAACGAGGAGCCAGAAGTACAAAAGAAGCTAGAATTTTGTAACAGGGACTTTGGAGTAGAAACAGATGAGTCAAAGCTGGGTTTTGTACTGCCAGAAGTCCCCTTGTACTATCTCTGCATAGGCCAGACAGAGCAGCTTTGCCATCGGACACTGCATGCCAGTTAGGGGAGTATGGAGGGACTTTCGCCTCAGTGTGCATGCGTGACCCCGTGGGGGCTTTCTCACCAGCGTGTGGGTCCATGGGTTGTTGGGAACAGCAGGCGCTCACATAAAGCTGGAGCACCCACATCTCCTACAGCAAGGGTGCGCAAGAAAGGGAATCCCCTCCCCTTGCTCAGAAAATGGTGTGCATGCTGTCACGCACATGACCTGTGAGGGGTTTGCATCCAAGCATCAGTGAGTGAGCGAGCAATTAGAACCTTCTGGAATTAGCTATAGAAGAGTGTTTAGAAATTCATAGGTATTAACATTTTGTAAATAACATTTTGCTGATATTGATCCTAAATGTACAGTTCACTGATTGCTAGTTAATTACATGTCAGTAATAAGTCTATACACCACTTGAATCCTGATTTTGGTCAAACAATGTGACCTGAACAGTTTCTCCCCTAGATACAGTATACCCTTTCACCATCTGCTATCCCACAGATTGAAGGAAAAGAACTGTTTCAAGGCTCTGAGGAGGACTATCTCCTTTTCAGGAACTCCAGAGCATGGGACATTACTTTCAGAGCTGTGCGGAAATGCAACACTTGTACATAAATGGATGTCTCCTGGAATGGATTTCCTGAGCTGTGCAGATATGGTGGCTCACTTTGCAAAGCCAGGGTACCAAACTCAGGATCTGGCAAAATGGGCAAAGAACGAAACAACTCTCCCACTCCACAAGGAGCTAAGAGCTGAATGCACAGTACTAGTAGAGTGAAGTAGGAAATAAAATTATGCTGTAAGCCAATGTACTAACATTTAGCAAATTCAATGCAGCTTGGTACAACTCCACTGAAAGATTTCTCCCATAAAAGGCTGTTGCTGTCTAGAATATATAAGCAAGCTGCCTTTCACTCTTCTGCGTATTTGCTTGTTACTGAACTGGGAAGTGGATATTACCACTTGTTTTGAACTACAAATTTCCATTTCACTCATTTCATCTGAAGTTCAACAGCTATGAAGCTATACTGAACAGCAGTTTCTTTGCCTTTAAGATGCAACAATACTTCTTCCCCAAATTTGGAAATTAGACATCAAAATAAATCCCAATAATGAAGTTTAAAATAAATTAAAAAAAAACCAAACACATTCAAAACAAAAGAGCAAAATTAACCTAAAAAGATAAAGATTATGTTTTAGCCACACTGGAAAGCAAAGCAGAAAGTTCTGGTAAATGATTCTCCTATAAAGTTAGGCTATTGTGGTGACAGTTATCTTCTACTGCCTTCTATCCTGTAGTCTTAAATGTGGGATTTATAATGATTATATTGCACAGCTACACAAATAATTTATTTGCACTTCCACAACTTATTTTCACTTTCTGTACTGTTCATTGAAAACAACTCCCATATTCATGTATGTAATACGGACTAAGATGCAGTCTAAGGACGACTTGCTGAGTTTTCTCTGAAGTGGATTAAAAATGCTCAAACTTTACTGCATTGCAACTGTGACATCTAAGCATCTATAACTGATTTAGAAGATATTACATTAGATGCATTAGAGCCCTAATATGTAATCTTTTCTAAATCAGTGTACAAATCTTTTCTAAAGCAGCGTAGCTACTCTACACACCTCATGGCAAGAACTCCGTTTATTTTTATTACTTTGCAAAAAGGACAACATAACGCTTATAATAATGTCTCAATACTTCACCAAAGAGATACTCTCTTCTTTCCCTTGCCAAAGTACACAGATTAAATAACTGGATTAAACTCTCATGTGTCTTAAACATACAACATATCAGTCAAAGTTACAAACTTTTACAGATTCTCCTGTCTGCGTGTTCTCCTTGCACTGTATCTGAAAATAAACCAATCACAAAACAATTAATTACCTGTAATTAATTATGTCTGCACAGCCTAATCTCCATTCTAAGGTCTCTGTAGTGAAGTCGTCAGTGTTACCAAGATCAGTAAAGCCCACAATATAGTCTTGTGTTTTTCCATCTTTTACTAGTGCTAGAGTGGGAATTACTTTGATGCGCAGTCTCTCGCACAAGAAAGGAGATTTTTCAGCATTTAATTTCAAGAATTTTGTCTCAACATGCTTTTTTGCCAATACAGTCAAATGTTTGTCCATTATTTGGCACCTGTGGAAAAAAAAACCAAGATATATAAAGTGTTAGAATCAATAAACTGAAAAATATGTATTTTAGAGAAAGTTTAAAAGGAACTGCAAAGAGCTAGTTCTATCACGTTAATTCCTCAGATATGACCTCAGATAATTAAGAACTTAGTTTCAAGAGAAACTGTGTTTCAAAGGTAGCTGGAATTGATGACTACTAGAATAACAGCCTGGAGCACCTTTATTGAACAATTACACCATCCATTTCTCTTATTTCTTCCCAATTACTCCCACATACACCTGAAAGCTTCTCTCCTTTCTTGAGGCCTGTATTTACTGATGAAATTCCCCTCTGACATCTATTCTTCGTGCTCTAGCTTCACTGCCTATCAGCTGGAAAAATTTCTCTATAATGAACTTCACGTCTTCAGAAAAGTACTCTCAACATGTTACAGCGTTTTGGTGTTTTTCAGTCACTACCTCCACAAGCGAGATGCAGTAACTCACTTTACGGGGCAGAGGGGGAGAAGTGATTTGCACAGTCTGCTTCAGTAGTGCTACAGGCAAAAATATTTCACTTTTCTGTTGCAATGGAATAGGAGTGAGCATACAATTATTGTTTCTCAACTAAAGGACAGTAACATGAACTGCTCAAAATACTTGTCAGATGGCAGAAATTTGTGGACTTGTCACCTGCAATCTCAACTTTCTGGACTGTCTTCTTTAAGTGGTTTGGCTTAGCTGCATGAACTCTGTGATGTGACTGTCCTTTAACTCAAGAGGAGAGCTGAGCAGATCAAAAAGCTGGAGAGGGCAAGGATGAAAGCAACTTGGTATTGTGGTTGGTAAACCTGACACACTAGCTTCAAGCTGGTTGTCAGCATGACACATTTTACAAAGAACTTTCTCTAAAGTTCTTTCTCCTGTCTGAGTCTACAGACTTTGTTGGTTCAAAAAACAAACAACCCAAACCTGTTCTAAGCTACTTTATTTGCAGAGACAGTCCTTCCACTTTGAGTAAAAACTAGTCAAATACAACCGCTTCAACTACTTCTGAAACTTAAACATTTAACTTAGAAAATGTAGAATGCAGATACCTCACTGCATAATCCAGCTTTGACCTCTTTCAATTTCTCGCATTGAGGCTGTTTCAGTTTATATTCTATAAGCTAGAGAGAACAATAACACCTTGGGGGAAAAAAAAAACACAAACAAACAACCAAAAGCAGGACAACTGGCTCCTCCTTCAACAAACTACTCTACTTTGCAATTGCATTTTAACAGACAACATTGAGACAGACCTATTGAAGGAACAGCCTAAAACCCAGAACTTCTCAAATTCTTCCAAGGAAGTGGGAGATCTTATTTTAGGTTCCTATTCTGAGTCTCAGGACATATTCTCAGATCTAGGTATCTCACACCCTAAAAAAGTGACATAATCGCAAAGGCACAGGCACAAAGGGAAAGCAGCTGCAACTGGTATCCACAGATCCTTTCATAGTAAAAGGTTAAATTCTGAAGATGCCTAGACAAGTTTTTGTTTATAGTTTTATTTTCATTTGCCAGAACTGTCCAGAATATCTCTGTCTGGAATAACCAAAGTGATCTTTTTGAAATGCTGCTCCGGTATGGCCACGACGTTTACAGACCTGGCTCCCTCAAACTAAATCACAAATGAAACACAGCAGTCTCTCAAATATTGTCAAAGAAATTATACATTTATATTCTAATCAGCTATGTAACAAAGTATTAATCATTGTCAAATCATGTCCAGATTAACTGGAATGGAAAAAAAGTATTTAAAAAATCAAATGTCTTGAGAAGTGAGCAAGATTTGGAAAATGAAGGAATTTGAATACTTCTAAAAATGCCTATTCATTTGTTGGATTTGAAAGAACAAAAGAACATGTCTGTTTTTGTAGACATCTATAAACAAACAGTTTCTTGAGCATAGCTTATTTACTATACCTGAAAGTTGTATCTCTATAGAAATGGCAAACCACATTTTTACTTTCTTTGACTTCTTGGAAAAAGTCTCTCTCACTTGGGATTTCTCTGTATTCTCCATGTCCTTTTGAAAGCCACTCCTTTTGGAAAGCATAAAAGGAAATAATTAGTATGGAGTTTGTTAGTCCTGCACCTGTCATGCAAGCTCTAGAGCTTTTAAGAAAAATAAAAGAGGGGGCCTGTAGTGGAAACCCATTTCATAGAGTAATAGAAGGAGAAACAAATTACTTCCCCCCCCCTTTAGTTCTGTTTTGAAAATATGCAAATGCCACGAGGCTAGACAATACTTTTGAGTTGCCTCTGTCTCAACAACAGATAGGTTGAGCAGTAAAACTACCTTACTTATTTGGAAATACTAATCTTGTACAGAGCTGCATAAATTTCTGCAGTGCAGCCTCTCAGTAAGACTAGACTAGTTCAAAGAGAACACCAACAACAGAAAATGCTCAGCATTTGAAAACTGCTAATCAACAGCGTGGGCTACTCTCTCTAAAATGTTTTTGTACACTCAAAGAACTCTTGTCTGAAACTGATTCAAGTCATTACGTGTATTAAAATGGATTTCTTCTAATTTGTCCCTCTATGAAAAAATCAGTGAGAAAAAAGCCTAACTCACCTGCAACAGATGATGTTAAGAAGGTATCTTAATATAAGCCAGGCTTCCAGAAAACCATTCAGAAAACACATGCATACCATTAGACACAAAATGTATGGAGAAACAGAATTTCACAAACTAAAATTTACAGGCAACTTCAAAAACTGCCTGATTAAGTGTGCAAACACAGTTTTGAAAAAGCTAATCTTCTAGATTTTCAACGAATGCACTTAAGAAAAAACCCCAGCTTCTACAATACTGAAAGTTAATTGTAGTGTATTAAAACAAGTACGGACTAAGCTAAATGATTAGAAGTAGTGCAGTATGACAGAACTTGACAAAAAACTTCAGTTTCCAGTGAGGGGAAAAAAATTTAGATAAATCACTGTTCTTGATCTGGCAGTTTTGTCTTAGCAGAGTGAAGGGAGGGGGGAAAAGACAAAAAAAGGGTTTCCAAGCAAACCAAAAATACCCTGTAAGCTAAATTAGGATAGAACAAAGAATTTCCTGAACATTGTACACATTAACAATGCATAGAAGTGTGAGCACATGAAGAAGTATTATGATGCAAATCAAGAACTTCAACAGTGGGTATGCATTAATTCCCCTCTGCACAATCCTATTCCAAAAGGCAGCTTACTCCTTTGACTGAATAGCATCCTACTTCAAATTTGAGTTTGAAAATGCATGAGAACAGTGACTTAAGATCAAGTGACATGAATAAGTTTTTGCATGAGAACTAGCACATGTTCACATGCAAGAACATCCAAGTGTTATGACTTCTGAAAAAGGAAAACACTAGAATCAAATATAAACTGAACTTCTGAAGACAAGCAGATAGTGTGCCACCTTCTCTACTTCCGTGTTCAGAGAATCAAAGCCGTTAACACTGCCTGTTCTCCAGCATCCCAGCCATGCCATGCCATTTTACTGCATTCCTGTTTCAAAGCATGGCATTAGCTTTTATGGGTTCCACCACAGCCAGAGCATCTCCCCCCCAACTCAGTCTATTCCTTTGTTTAGGTTTGCTTAGATGGAGTAAGCTAAGAAACCTATGGCTTCCCTATTTACAATTCAGGTCTCACACCACATGTTACCAAAATTTTGGTGAGAACTATGTTCAAAGAGACTTTCTGGGAGCATAAAGACCACAATTTAGCATGAGGTATCAGGGACCAAAGCAGAATTTCTTTCCTGCAAGGAGAAATGAGCAGTCATACAAAGACATTTCATTGGGTTAGAAGAAGTGGGACAAATGATTCCACCCTAGGAACAAGGAAAGACCCTTCTACAAAATACCTTAAGAGAAGAGCACGCATCACCTCCATGCCATAACTAACAATCTCCAGAATTCAGAAGCTTAAGGAACCTAAAGGCTTATGATTAGGTTGCCTACAAGGCTTATGCTTCCAGATAGCAATGTTTAGTGAATATGGACGCACTCAAATCTTTGTACGAGGCTCCTTATCCTATCCTTATTGTAAATAATCATAGAGGTTCTTCTCTCTCCTCTTGTTAAAAAACACAAAGCATGCACACATGCACAGACACTCGCTTTCCTGGATAATTTAAAATTAATAAGTACTGAAAGGTGAGGAAGAAGAAAAAAAACAAACAACCCCAAAACACTTAGTTCACATAAACAATTTCCCTAGGATTTCCAAAAGGTGTGTTACAGTGTACACATCAAGAGTCTATTATTACTACAGGAATTACTTGTTTCTGCTGCTGGGCCCTTTTTAGTGCCTCAAGCCTCCTTTGTTTAAGGCATTCCAATTCATCTTCATCCATCTGGTCTAGCTTCTGCATTTCAGCATCCAGATGTTCTTCCACAACCTTGGTAGTCTGAAGTATTTCATTCTCCAGAACTTTTTGAAGTATTTCAACAGAGGTATCAGCAGCCATCTTTAACTAGAAAGTGATCTCTTCAGAGCTGTGGAAATAGTGATACATGGAATTAACATTTATACAAACACTTAATTAAAAGCCTGACCTCTCTTACTTGCAGTTCACGCTGTGGAGAAACAAAATGCTATACTATTTGAAGATAACAGTAGATAGTTCTTTTCTATGTTGCAACCCCCTTTGGAGAATACTTTCACAATGAACACAGATGGCAACAAAGATACCAGTCAAGTCCTATTCTCTCAATCTCAAAGGCAGTTGTTGAAAGTGCATAGGAACTGGAAATTACTTGTCAATATAAAGAAGTAAAATTCACCATTCCCAAAGGAACACACATCCTGAGCCAGATCTGTGTACCTTTAATAATTCTGAAACTAGAAGATGCAATCACGAAAAGCTCTAAGCTGCTGGGAGGAGGCGTAAGATGTCTCAGAACAAGTCTAAGCAATGCTCAGTATATAAATTTCCACCAGTAGTTTAAATGCAATTACTTTAAGTACCTGATGCATATTAACATATTTAAATCTGAATTGACACTCCTGTCCTCAGCTAAAAGACAAGGCACTCAACAGCAAACGCTTTAGGCCAATATACTGCTTCAATTAGTACAAGAAAACTGCTATTGCAAACACCACCCTATGGCAGCCAGCAAAAGGATTTAAAAAACCCCAACAACCACTACCTAATTCCTGTGTGAAGAAACACAGCTAAAATCATCTTCTGTAAAGTTCTCCCTGCCCAAACACTTCAAAAGGCACAAAATGCTAAGACTGGGGTGCATGAAGAGCTGGGGCAACATAATTGATTGTTCTCTCCAATAAACTTACACTACAAAAAGCTGTCACTGTAACAAGTGAGAGTTTTGAAATGGGGACAGTGCACAGTCACCCTAATCAGATTCTCAACCTGCAGGCCACAGATTTGATATCGTGAATTCGGGTTCCAGAGTGCTCTTGGCTGTATTTCAAAATAGCCAAACTACCAGTGCCACTGGCTTTGTAAAAACCTTGCATACAGAGGCAAGAAAGCATTTTAAGTAGCAATGGGCAAAGTACCAACATCACGGCAGCACTCCAAGTGCAATGCAACATCAGCAGGGCTAAGCCTGCTGCCACCCTCCACACGTGTCACAGCCACGCTCGCTCTGACCTGCAGCACCCTGTCTTGAGTCTCCCCGAAGCTGCTAACTACAAAGTCTCTGTTCGTGTTTTCTACCCCCCTTTCTTGTATTTCCTGAGGAAATAAGAACCTTGCTAGCGCAGATCAGAGGGCACTAGGTCTTCAAGAGAAGGAGGGACCCCTGCTCAGCTGGGGCAAAGGGATGCTCGTCCTCCAAGCAGACAGGAAGGAAAACGGAAAATCAATCCCAGCCAATCTCCACTACAGCCTGAGGTGCCCAGAGGGCTCCCGGCTCCCCAAGCCACAGAAGCCTGGGTGTCAACAAGCGTCTCCTACGCAGCGGGGGGCCTAGCCCAAGGCCGGCCCCCGGGGGACTCAGCACCCCTGACGAGGCCGCGGCCCTGCCCGCTCCGCCAGGGAGGGGCGCTGGGGGCCCGGCCGACACAGCCCGCTGGAGACCGCCCGGGCGAGGGGGGCCGGCACACGGCGGGACACCGCGCAGGCGCCGCGCGCCTCCGTGGGGCCGTTAACAGAAAACGGTCGCCCGTCCGCGCGCGCCCACCCACCCAGCTCCTGACGAGCTCTCCAGGGAAAGCCTCACCCTTCCCCGGCCGCGGTGCCAGCCGCGCCGCCCCCCGCCACGAACAGCCGAAGCCCCCCCGCACACCGGCCGCTCACCCCTCCGCCGCTCCGCGCCACGCCCGCCCGCGCCTCTCCCCGCCCCGCCCGCCGGCCGCGCCCCGCCAGAGTCTCGCGAGAGCCGGGGCAGGGCCGCTGCCGCGTGCGCACGCACGCAGAGCTGCCCGACGCGTTCATTGGCCGAGGCGGCGGGCGCGTCCCTGCGGCGGCCGTCCCCCAGCGCGCATGCGCCGCGCCGGTGCGGGCGTTGCTCCTGCGGGCAGCAAGCCAGGAGGGTGGGCGTGTGTCTGCCCCGCGGGAGGGGCGGGGCTCAGACGGGGCCCCTCCTCTTCCGCGCCGCAGCTCCGCCCCGCGGGGACTACCTCTGCTGGGGCGCGCTGCCCACCCACGTCCCGCTCCCCTAGCGACCGCGCTCCTCCCGGCATGCGCAGCGGCTTCCTCCACCTGTCCCTCCCCTGGCCCGCCGAACGGACGTGTCTGGGGTGCAGCGCGGCTCCCCCGGCGCCCGGAAGCGGGGCGCTCTAGGCTGCTGGCCTCCCGCCGCCGCGCTGCTCTGGGCGGGGCTTGGCCGCAAGGGGGCGTGTCCTGCCCCGCCCCTTCCCTCACCTCAGTGTGCGGCTGCTGCGGGGTGGGTGCGCGGCGGCGGGCGGCGGTAACGGTGCCGAGGGCGGCTGCCGGCGGGAGCTGGGAGGGCCCGCCTCCTCCTCCTCCTCCTCCTCCTCCTCCTCCTCCTCCTCCTCCTCCTCCTCCTCCTCCTCCTCCTCCTCCTCCTCCTCCTCCTCCTCCTCCTCCTCTTTCTCGGGGACTCCTTCCCGGGGTTGGGCGTGTGAGGCCGAGGCCGAGCCCCCGCAGGGAGTCGGGGCGCGGCGGGGGCGTAACGGCCGGGAGCCGCGGGGCTGGGCCCCTCGAGCGATGCCGTGAGGTAAGGGCGGCCCGCGCGGCGCCTCGGCGAGGGCGGGCGGGGCTGCGGCGTGGCTCGGCCGGAGCGCTCCCGGCAGTCTCGTTGAGAAGACGGCAGTGCTGGAGCAGCCGGGGCTGATCGTCTCTTTGCTCTTCTTGCAAGTGCGCTAGAAGATCCGCAGATTTAAATAATGGGATATTAAAGTGTGTTTAAAAAAAAAAGCCCAAGTGTTTTGCTTTCTTGTTTCCTGGAAATCCGACTCCCCGGTCCTGAAGTATGCTGATGAGGAAGGTGGGGCGGGAAGATAAACTCTTGGCCTTATCTGCAGTCCGCTGGGAGCCTGGGTGGGGGAGGCTGATAAGGAGCTGTAGCTGTATAAAGGCAGAGGGAAGGAGGGAGTGAGGGCTTCAGGGAGTGAAGCAAGATGGAGGTGGTGATCCTGAGGCTGAAGAGAACCGTGAGGCCTGCTCTGTCTGCAAAAGGAGTTACTGTAACGGGGTGGTGACAACAACAGAAAACCGGCAGCTCTCAAAGCGTATTAAATAGCGTGATGCCTGTGACCACTGTTTTTCCTGCTCCATCTTGCTTTGCTCTTGAGAAACGTGGCTGGGGGGAGGTGGGGTTGCACCTGAGAGCCCCTCTGCCATAATACACGGTGTTTGCTGTCTTAACTTCCATGCCATATTTCTGTGAACTTAGGCTGTCTTCTCCTGCCCCGCAGCAGCAGTGTCCTGGCTCTCCTGTGAGAGAGCGCAGCACCGTTACAGCTCTCGTGCTTCTTGGAGGGGAGAGGGAGGAAAAGCTTTGTACACGGAGGAAATCTGGTGAGGAGGCAAGGAAATACCGTACTTTCAATGTTGCTGCCCGGCAGCCGAACTCCCTGCAGGGGAACCTCTGTCCCCGGAGCCGAGTTTGATCGTTGCCTCTGCGCTGAGCTGTAAACCCAACCCTGCTGCCTCTGACTGCCTGTTTTGGCTGGAGGCCGGTCACCACGGGGTCAGATGGTGGACTTTTGTTGTTTACACTTCACCTCTGGCACGGGGCAGTGCTGGGGATAAAGGACCAGCAGAGCCCCACGAAGGACTGGGGTACTGCAGCTTGCGTGCGCAGAGGAAGAACAGCAAGGCGTACTGGGCAGCGCTTGCCAACGTGCTCCGCACCTGAATTACTGCCTGCTTGCTGTGCTGCCGCCGTGCACCCTGAAAGCTTTCCCCTTAACCTCTCTGTTCCCCCGCTTTGACCTAGCTCTCCCGTTTGCCTCCAGATGAAAGCTTTCCAAACGTGGAAAAAGCTTTATTTTGGCTATTTGGTTGGTTTTTGTGGCCAAACAGGCTACGATCCTGCCAGGAGTTCTGGGCCTCCGCGCAGCCCTCTGGGGAGGCAGGAGGACTGGAGGGAAACTACAGATTTGGGGCATCACTTAGTAATTTTCCAGGGCTGCCTGAGGACCAAACTGATGGAAACAAAGCCGGTTTCAAGAAGCCGGTCGCTGCAACCCCCGAGCGCAGCCGTGGCCCCGGCGAGGGCAGCCCGGGCCCGGGCCAAGCAGCGCCGCCTGCTCCCCCTCCAGCCGGCAGGGGGCGCCAGCGGGCGGAGGCGCTGCCCGGCCGGGACCGGGGCCGCCGCTCATCGCGTGCCGGCGCGGGGCAGGCCGGGACGGCGGGGGCGGGGCGGGCGCGTGCGCGGCGCGCGGCGGGGCGGGCGGTGGGGGCGGCTTACCATATGCACGGGGCTGCGCGCGGGCGGCCGGGCAGCGCTGAGGCGGGGGACGAGCGCCGGGGCCGCCGCCATGGGCAAGAAGCAGAAGAACAAGAGCGAGGACAGGTAGGGCGGCGGCGCCCCCCTCTCCTCGCCCCCCTCCCCCGGCCGCTGACAGCAGCGGCGAGCGCCGGTGCCGCGCCGCTGAGTCAGGCCCTGCCGGGGCTTGCGGCCTCGTCGGAGGCGGCGGGCAGGCAGGGCTCGCTAGGCCCGGCCCGGCGGCCGTTGGCCGGGCGGCGTCGGGGCGGAAGGTCCGGTCGTGCCCCTCGCCCGGGGGAGCGGCGCCGGCTGTGCGTGCGGGCCCGGCCGGCGCCAGAGGCCCGAGGAGACGGCGGCGGGGGCGGCTGGGTATCCCGCGGGCGGCGGTGTGGCGGGGGAGGCTGGCGGCCGCTGAGGTGGCGTCGGCAGCAGAAACTTGGCGGTTGGCGCTGGAGCGGCTGCGCTGCTGCCGCCGTCTTTGCGCTCCCTCTGAAAGGCGCTTCCGTCAGCCTCGCCCGGGTGCTCGGGGAGCTTGTCCCGGAGCAGGCAGTGGCAGAGTGCCGCTGGCTGCGAGCGCAGGTCTCGATTGTCAGCTAAAGGTAGGTTCTTGGTCCCGTTGCAGCGCCTGAAGTGTTCGGGTGTTTTAATGGGAGACCGTGCTATAGATCCTGCTATAACTTAGTGATTTGTGCACGTTTAATAAATGCAGATGTTAGGTATTTTTAGGGATTGCGGGATAAGAGCAGCCTTTCTACGGTTATGTGCATATCATCTTGGAGACTGTACTGTCAGTGAAGGTTTTTTTTTTTTGTAAGAGATTCTTACACGGCAGTTATGTTAACCATATGGAATGCTGACTGAATAATGTTCTATGTATATATGCTAGCAGGAGAGAATATATTGTTACTTGTCACTATAAAATAATAAATACAAAGATACAATTAATTTGGAGAGTGTTTTTAGTTGTTAATACTGACAGAGAGTTAAATACTGACCCGATGTCTTAAAATGTGTATGAACTAGAAACGTTACAATTCTTTTTCCTTACCTAGACTGCTCATTTTGTATGTCCTTTTCAAGTCATTGTTTCCTTTACAAAAGTGCTCCCCATGAAGGCTATTTCACAAAGTATTACTTCGTCTCTAAGCGTTTTTTACTACCTAGATGTGCATTGCATTAAGATGTTGATGTTAGTGACTTAAGGTTGTTACCCTTTACCAGGTTAGGGTGTAAACTGTTCTAGTTCCTCTGGTCCTTTCTGCGTAATGAGTGTTTTGCTAGTGAGGTATTTTGCTCACTGACTATTTTTCCTCACACCTTTTTCCGTACCATGTATGCTGCTTTGTAGTGTCTGTTGTTATCAGCTTGTTTCATGGGCTGTACTTCACAGGTATATCTTGGGAGCAGCTCGGGCGAGGACATGAGTCAAATGTGATTTGAGAAAGAAGAGGGAAGGGTTGGATCTTTGTGCTCTAAAGGAAAGAAGGCCTAGTGCTCCTCTTTGTATCTGGTGTGGTAGATGCCAGAGTCATGCAGAAGCTTGCAGGTACTGAAGCACTGCTGCTCAGGGCACTTCCAGTGACAGTGGCTGGTGTGCAGAGGACACTTTGAGAACCTTGATGCCTCCTGGATACCTTCTTCTCTTTGTGTATTTCCACATGCATTTCTGTAAATTACTGAGCATGGGCCTCTGTTGGGTGCTACGCACAAAATCTCATTTCTGTCTGAAAAATGGAAGCATACCTTAAAAGAGAGGCCAAGAATTTGTTAGAATAATTGAAATCTTAAGAGCCTAATATTTATTAATCCACATCTAATTGTTACAAAAAAAGGAAGAGCAATAATGCAGTTAAAGTAGTTATGCTTACCATCTCATTGCTGCTGTAAATCCTAAGGTCAGTGGCTTCATCCTGGTGGTGCTGAGCTGTTAGGGTGAGTCGTCAGCATCAGGTGTCCTTCACAAGGAGAGATATGATCATTCGTGTTGATGGTATCATCTTCCTCACTCTAGGATCCACTTGAGAATATGCTTGCTAACGTGCTTATATGCCTTTGCTCTTCATTTGTTTGCAGCTCTGTGTTACATCCAAATATGTAAAAGGCACTATATATTAGATACTATTTCTTTCTTGTTTGTTACTCCTAAAACCAGTTTTGTTTAGGTCTGTGTTTCTTTTAGCTGACTGCTGGTGAGTTGGTGTCCAGTGCCGAATCCTGTACAAGCCATCTCTGTTTATCCCATGCCTGCACTCCTCTCTGCTGCATCCCATGTCTCCGCTTCTCAAGGCCTCTGCTACCATACCAGGCCTGTATTTCTCTACAATCCATCATTGTGTTAGAGTTGTGAATATCTCATTCTATACAGAGTAACTGCTTGCTACTGCTATCCATGTGAAACCATGGTTGCAGCATGCCTGGGTAAGCAAAAGTAGAACCAATTAGGCATAGGCACCTGGTCAATTAGAGAAATTGCTGTCACAGCTAAATCAAGTAAAAGTTGCACGCAGGTCAAGAAAAGTTCAGCCAAAGTAAGCCTGACAGGCTTTAGTCCTAAGGCCTTGCAAATGCAGTGCAGAGCTTACGGACTGCTAGTAGCAGGGCTGTACAGTTGTATGGCAGTGGGAGGGGTGATGTGGAAGAATTCAAACAGATATGTGTTTGAGAAGTAGGACAGGACAGTTAGACTGGGTATATTTTATAGCAGAGAGTTTGAGGGCATGGGAGTGAGGAGGGACCTGGAAGGCCAGTGACGTTTTGGAGTAGGCTCTATCTGCAGAGGTACCACCGTCATCTGCTCTTGTTGGTTCTAGCTGACACCCCCAGGAATGTCAGGTTCCCTCACGGAAGAGGCTGCATCACATATTTGAATCTGTAGCTTGAAGTTGGACTTCAACATCCCTCATTAGTCTCCCTTCTCTTCCCAGCAGAGTGAGAGAAGAATGGCACCGAGGAATCAAAGGCTTCCAGTCAGTTTTGTCTCCCACATCTTCAATTCTGTGCTATGTAGTGTTATTCGTTTCCTCTTTCTTTTCCTCCCCCAACTACTATGTTGTAGATACAATCCCTTATATCCCCTTTGGCTGCCTCTCCCAAAGCATGCAGCAGCTCGAGGGCATAACTTGCAGTGTAGAGGAAGCACGTGGGAAGATGCAGGTGGTATGTCTGTGTTGTAAATATTGGTTTGAGAATTGATGCGACAGGAAGGAGATTTTCTGCTTGTCTTCTGGCATACTGAGACAAGTTACAGAAGGTACAAGTCATCTTTACTCTGCTTTTCTCCCCTTACCCCCATAGCTTTGACTTCTGTTGTATAGTTTCCCCCTCCCTTGTTTCTGCTGAGTACAGTAGAGGTCATACTGATGAATATTGATATATGGCCGGGAAGTGTGCTGGTAAATGAGGGTGAGGATACATTTTGTCATGGGAAGAGGGTATAAGTACACAGGGACAAGACCACGAGTGAGATGATAGCTATGGTGAGCAGGGAAAGAATGGGAATGCAGGACCATAGCCTGTTACGAATACAGATCGCTACCTGAACAAATATACCCACAAATCTGTTATATTCCTCTGGAACTCTTTTATTGAATCCTGCCGTTTGATTGCTGTGCATCTGTCCACGGAGAACATATTTATCTAGAATGGTCGGATATATGGTCGCTGTAGGAAAAACTCAGTGTGGTGTGTTAGAGAGGTGCTTTGTAAATGTGGAGAGTCATAAATAGCTCCTAAGCCATATGGAAGTTGTTTTAATTGTTTCCTCTCTGGAATTTTTATGGTTGTGTTGATTGCTCAGTTTGAAATGGAACTTCATAGCAAACCTTTCAAAAAAAAAAAAAGTGATGTATCTGAATTTCCAGGCTTTCCTAATGGAAGAGTGGGTGTTCTGATGTGTAGTCTAGCTCCTCCTGGGAGTGATGTGTTATGCTTTGGTTCGTGGATAGAGCTGTAATGGCAGAAGGTATGTCAGGGTTCTCCCCTGCTGTCTTTGTGAATTTAGTATAGGACTTTTTTTTTTTTTTTTTTAATGTGTGGGAAGAAAGGCTGTTGTAAACTACAGAACTGTGCTTTGAATTCAAGCCTCAAACTGCTGCTGTAGATTTCCAAGTATGTATGCTATATGCTGTATATTACAAATTATTTCCTGCCTGGAATATGGATCTTGCCCCTGATGGTGTTAGCTTTTCACGTGTTTTTCCTCTCCTCCCAGCTTTAAGTCATCTTCTTCCCTTAGTAGTTTTCCTTAGCTTCCAGTACGTAGTCTTTAGGTGTGTTTATTCTTGTGCCCTTTAATATTTGTGAACTGTTGCCTAGGCATACCACTCTGATCATTCACGCATATTGCTTTAGAAGTTACAGGTGCCAGCTGTGATTCTGCAGCCAAGAGTGAACACTGCTGCTAAAATAAGACTGACAGTGCTGTTGCTGATGCTATATATTGCTTTCTCTTCTGCAAATTAAATTGCTGGCATTGTCTACTAGTCATTCTACTTGGCTCTTTTTTATTAGTGTGTTAAGTAAAATCTTGTTAATATTGTGTAGGAAAGTTCTGTGAAATCTAGAAAGCCTACAAACACCTGTAGTTCAGAAACATTCTGTGCACCAGAAAAATTACAATAACTGTTTGTTTGCTTCTCAAAAATATATCCACAAGCAAAGCTTCCTGCAGCTCCATCAAGGAGAACAGCTGATAAACCCTTGAGATCCTTGTTTTGCAAATCTCATCTGGAAGATGCCAGGATTTTGTACTGAAAGATGAAGTAAAATAATGCAAAGTAATTTCTCCATTACAGAAATGTGTTGGCTTGTTCTATGCAAGTGTATATTTCTGTTCCCCCAAAACCTATAGTTTTTAACACAGACATTTCATATTTATGAGAACTATTTTTATACATTTGGCTGGATTTTATTTTTTGTTTAAGCAAAGCATCATTGTAAAAAGACAGTAAGGATCTTCAAATAGTTGCAGTAATGGCAACATAAACCAAAAAGCAGTACAGTATACTAAGTAGATTGTTAGAAGCAGCTTTTCTTGTCGAAATCTTGATTCTCTTCATCTGTTACCTTCATGAAAGCATCTAAACCTTATGTATAACAACTGTTTATGAAAAGTATGAAAATTGTACATTGCAAGCCAGCAGGGATTGCAGAAACTGTTCTTTCAGTTCTCTGAAGATCTCTGGAAAGCCTTGCTCAGAATAGAGAGGTTTAGGGTAAGTTAAACGTTGCTACTGTTGTTGACACTCATAATATCAAGCCAGTCAAGCTGACAGCTCTATATACCTTTGCTGGTTTTAATTGCATTAGTGCTGTCATGTTTTTCTGACTCTGGGCTCATGTGCATTGCTGTACATTTGTTCTGTGTGGTTCATAGCTTAAAAGCTGCCTAGGAGTCAAGGTTACAGTTCTGGACAAAACCTCCAGTTTAGTAACTTTTAATGCTTGCATAATATTCCTTTTCTTCCTCCCTCTGAATCCTTCCACGAAAATAGTCCCCTGGACTAGTAGAGGAAATAATTTTTCTGCAGACAAATTATATGTGCACATAATTAATTCAGTCCTTAAGTTTGGCTTGCTAAAAAAGTACAGTGCAGTCTGGTGGGTGTTCTAGTCTGAAAGCAGTGGGTATCTTACAGAAGATGTGTGTTTTCATGATCCTGGTGTTTGCAGCACTGATGACTTATTCTTCCTGTAAGTCAATTTTTCTTTTCTTTTACAATAGTCGAGTGGAGATTTTAAACATGAACCTGCTATCTTAACTCTGAAATATATTTCTTTAGATACACGCTGTTAGATGAAGTATGGGTTTTAATTATTGTTAATGTAGGTGGGCATCCTTTGCTCTTCAGGATTATAGGCAATCTAAAATGTATTTCATGAAGTGTTCTAAATAGTATTTTTGTGATGTATTTTGATTTTATACAATGAGAGATACATAGGATATGGAAGTTCTGAAACACTGGACTTGGAGGTAATTTTTGTCATCTTTGCACTTTTTCTAAACAAACAAAACCCCAAAGAACTAATTAAGGGAAGACCAAATGCTAGTTCTTTACTTAGTGTTTCATATTCCATGCTTTTAGTCATCCTGTTCTCTTGAGACTTAAACTGAACCTTGAAGAACTGCTTTCTTCCAGAGCTCTGTGTTGCCAACTACTAGCCACAACAAAAGCTTTTTATCTTGAAGTTTTGCTATATCTTTAAGTGGGAACTTCAGGTTGTGGTGAGCTTTTTTTTTTTTTTTTTTTAAATCTGGGTTGTATAAAGGAGACTTTCTGTTTTTCTAGAGTCTGTTTGGGTTGAAAGTTACGTTTTCTGTGTCTTTTTCAGAAGGTTTTGCTTAGCTGATAGTTATTCTACTCTTCTTTTCCCCAGCCAAACTTGAAAGAGAAGGCATGACTCTTTAATATTAAAAATGGAATCATTGTCTTGGGAGCCTGAATAAAAAGCAATTAGCCTTTTAGTCAAATTTTACTTCCTTGCTGTCTCATGTAATTAGGTAGCTTCACCAGCTTCCTTCATCTTACTAGGGTAAAATAGCTAAGGTGTAGTTTCACATCACAATTCAGTTGAGCTGTCAGACGTTTCACACCTTGTGGTCTTACTCTTGCTGTCCCCAGCTGCATGCTCTAACTGCTTCTATTGCATTGGATCCAATGCTTATGTGCCCACAGTACAACTCAGGTGTGTGATTTGATCTGCCAGCCAAAAAAGTGTTTTCTGCAAGGACTTCTGGCTGCAGGATTGCCTGAGCTGATGAGAGGAGAAAGCATGGCTGGGAATGGGGAAGGAAGTCGCTTGTCCCTTCCCCTGCCCCATAGTTTGAGGAAGAGGCAAAGGGAGGGTGGCCTTTTTCTGGGGCTGTGATTTTTTTTTTTTTTTTTTTTAGTACTGTCGGCTGCAGTGGTGGGTTGCATAGCTGGAGCTATGTGGACACCCCTTCATGTCTTGGGCTGAGGAAGGAGTGCGGTTCATTCCTTTCTGAATTTCACACTGTCTCAAGCATATGCAATTTAAATGTTTTCAGCAGGAAAAACAAGGTGACTTCTACTTCTAAAAGAGTAGTTTGTGGTGTTCACATTCTTTGATAGGTAAGAATGAGAAAAAGGCCACAGCTTTGTTTTCATGTTTTGAATAGCCTTGCTGAGCCAGCAGATACTTGCATTTTCAATGTCATAACCCACTTAAAGAACAAGTTGGTGTTGCGTGGTTTTGAGCAATTAAATAATTACTTCCAAAGTGGTTTATGTTCTGTAGCATTTTAAACCAGTTGCTCTAAAAGAACTTTTTTTGGAAGAGAGAATGCCAATTGCTCTTTATATCTACAAGTAAAACCAACTACAAATATGCCGTTCAGCATTGTAACTTGCTAACTTTGGATAAGCTTGTATTTAGAAATGCATCCTTATTACCAGGCTTACGACCCACGTATACGGAGGATGGGTAAGGTGCTCTAGGGGAGTAATGGTAAAGACCTGTCTAAAAGTATTAGTTTTACTTCATCTAAAACTATTGCAAAACCAAACACATGGAAACAGATGGTTCATCTTCTTTTCAGTCTTTTTGAAGTTCAAGGGATTTTTTTTTAAGCAAAAGAAAATGACTTAATGACAGTGATATTCCTTTGAAGGTGGTTAGAGGAGCTGGTGTCATGTAAATGATGAAATATCTCCAAAGTTGCCTCAGCAAAAATGAGTCTTCTCATTATGCAGGAATGTGGGCAGTGAGTTCACAGTAGTGATGCAACTTTCTTGCTGTGTCGACTTACTCTTCTGCCCCATGCACATGAATTTTTTTTTAGTCTGTTTTTAATTGTACAACATTTTCTGACATTTGAACTTCATCTTTACAGAGACAGCTTAAAACCAATCCTAACTAAAATACTTTTAGCCTGATTTGGCTTAGCTTATTATCTCATTTAGCTGTAAGATGAAGGCAAGCTTTAGTAATCATATTTGTGTCAGTCAGTGCAGTGGATCAAAAAGTACTTGTAATCTTTGAGTCTGCATGTACCCTTTAGTTTTAGTTTCAGCAGGAGGGTGTTATCCTGTTGACTTTGTTTGCAAAGCTGGATGCTGGATTTCCAGGAGTTAAGGGTTGTTTCTCATTTTAAGATGAATTTTTCCGTTTTATTTCTGCAGTTTCATTTAACTAATTTCAGTAGAGTCAAATTGATATAAATGAGGGTAGCTCAGCTCCTTTGTATACTGCTAATTAATCCCCTTGCTCCACTCTTTCAGTTCGTGTATGGATTAATAGTTTCCTTTGCTCTTTATCTTACTGCTGCGTAGTCAGGATGCCATCTCTGTCACACGTAGATGCACGGTGCCTATTTATAATGTTTTGCCCTATGTTTGGGAATATGTATTGTAGGTAGTATAATAAGTGTACTCAAAGTCATAGTTGTGTATGATCTTAGGAAAGAGCATGAGGAAAACATG
Organism: Mycteria americana; assembly: GCF_035582795.1. Lineage (NCBI taxonomy): Eukaryota > Metazoa > Chordata > Aves > Ciconiiformes > Ciconiidae > Mycteria > Mycteria americana. The sequence goes on from NC_134365.1 coordinate 149,917,548, forward strand.
CATGTTTTCTGGTGGTCTTGCTAATATAATATGCTTGTCTGTTATCAGAGAGTATCTGTGAAATGCTGTTGGTGTGAGCTGGCTTGCAAGGCTATCCTTTACTAGAACCTGCATGGAAAGCTGGAGGAGCTTGTTTGGCAAGGAAGGGCAGTTAAGCATTTCAGCTGCAGAAGTTCACTGAGCAAAGAAAAATGCTAAAAGTCTCTTGACTCTTATTTCGATAGCTGTAGTCCTGTCTTCCCCACATTTGGCCTTGTTTTCTGGGACAATGCCCAGGAAATCTTTCAAGTTTCTATGCCTGGATTTGTCTGTTACAGAAATTATATTGCATGCAGTATTGGTCCTTAGTATGAAAGCTTCACACTATGAAAATCCCTAGTGATGAATATATTAACTATGCCAATACTTGGAGTAATTTTTTTTAACCTTCCAAGAAAGAGAGAAGCGATAGATAATTAAAATGTACTTGTAACTGTTCTGAAATACTTTGTTAGGAAGCTCTGAGCGTTTTTATCTTGTTTCAGAGTTGTAAGTTTAAATCTTGATTCGGAGCATGACAACTTCTGTTCTGGTGAGATGTGTGCTAATTAATCCCTGTAATATCCTAGACTGCCAAAGAAAAGGTAAAACTTTAAACTTCAAAAACACATCTCTCTAATTGTGCACAAGTGTAAAATTTCATACTTTCTAACAATTTAAGTGTTTGTAAGCACAATGGTAAAGCATGCTCTTAAATGACTAAAGCAAACCCTAGTATGTGGAAACTAGGATTAACATAAGCTTGAACATCTGTAAATCAAAGCTTGTGTTAAGGTGAACTCTGACCTCATGATGGCTTCCCCAGGGAATTTCTAGGTTCTGGCTGTTGCAGGCCATTGCATCATAAAAAGAACTTGCTCCAAAACTGTGCTTGTTTGTCATGGTTTAAACTGCTTCCTGCCTCCCCCCCCCCCCCCCCCCAAGCCCGACACCTTAAGTGCTATTTTAGTATTTTTTCAGCAGATGCTATGTAATAGCTGAGGGTTTTGTTTTTTGTTTGGTTTTTTTGTTTTTTTGTTTTTTTTTTACTGGGGTTCTAGTCTTAAATATTGTTTCCTTGCTGTACTAGCAAGAGAAACACTGCGGTTTGTTTTTTTTCCTACAGACCGTGCATCCTATCGGTCACAAGGCTTTTCCACTTTTCTGACTCAATAGCTTGCAACTGTGTGGGATCTTATAAGTAGGAGAGCTACTGGCCATCTTTTTAGATCTGACTGAGCAGCGGTAGGTGACAGTTCTTCATTTATTTCCGAACTCTCCTTTAATCTTCACACTGAAAATGTTTCATACTTTCTCTTATAGGCAGGATTTGGGATTGTAGCTTTATTTGTCACTGGTTTTGCTTAACATGTAGCACAAGTAGCTTAGGTTGGATTTTGGAGTGTCACTTTGTTACTGGCCTGATTTGGTGCTTTGATTGCATGAGAGATGTTGTTGAATTTCCTTTGTTGCCCATGCCAGTCTTAAAAATCTCAAGTAAATGCTTACTTGGGATGATCTGAGTGTATTTGATCCTGGTTTGGTACAGAATGGTGTACTAGCACAGCATTTAACTAGTCACCCAGTGAATATTCAGGAATCTGTTCTTAAGTGGCTTTCCCTATGTAATGCAGGTTTTCAGTAGTCTATGCAGACAACTTGTACTGGAACCCTTTTGAGCAACAGATGGTTTCTTAATGTCATTTCTAGGGCAGTAAGGTCAATATTTTTCAGTATAAAGTATGTGAATGTTTTTATATGCTACTTTTAAAATGTTTTGGAATATTTTGAAGTCTTATATTGCTCTTATCCTGCTTAAATGGCAAAAGGCAGTGAAATTGCATAGGGGAAATGTAGAACTCTTTTTCTTTTTTTCTTCTTTTTTTTGTCAGTGATGTGATTCTAAAGAAAAATAGTTTTGCTGGGTATCTGAAATGTGGTGATCTCTGCATACTTGTTATGGATTACTGCCATCTCCTTTAATTAGCCTGACTGCTGTGTCTTCTCCCACTGCATAGTTTTGCCCTGTATTAGGCACAGACCTCCATGGAGGAATGTCTCTAGCCATTTAGTGTTTGAAAATTGCTTGTTTAGGTTTGTGAGTGAAGTACACACACCTAACTCTTGCTGTAATTTACTGCATTGAAATGCTGATCTAGCAATATTGGAACTCTTTTTTCATATCTGGCAGCAAAAATAGAGGCTGGAGTAAAAGTATGTGAATAAGGAAGGTGGCTCAGGCCTCACTTCTGAAACAGAGGCAAAAGAAAATCAGGGAAATAACCCCTTCTCAGCAGTGCAGTAGCACTTCACTTTTAGTTTCATGCTTTCCAGACCTCCTTGAGCCTCTTGTGCTGGGGAAACACAGGGTTATCTCAGTGTGTGAACCAGATCAACAGCAAGCCTCCTTTGAGCCCAAAGCATTATGAGCTTGAATGGCATAAGGTAGTGAGGCTGTGAAGTCTATGTATAAAGTCTTCATGCAAAAGCAATTCGAGGTCAGAGTTGAAAACTGTTTGAGCATACTGGTGCTTTCAGGTTCCCATCTCAGGCACTCTTAGGGTTGGGATTAGGACCCTTGCAAAGGCTGAGTGGAGGGGCAAGAGAGGATGGGTGGAGACCTTTTGGAGGACTTGGAGGAGGAGGTTCCTGGCAAGAGTGTTTGGGTTTCTGAAATGTGTTTGGGGACTGCTTAAAAAAGTTTACAGGAAAAAGTTTCCTAGGTGTACATCCAAGGCCAGGTTGGATGGGGCTTTGAGCACCCTGGTCTAGTGGAATGTGTCCCTGCCCATGGCAGGGGGGTTGGAACGAGTTGATCTTTAAAGGTCCTTTTCAACCCAAACTATTCTGCGATTCTATGAAAGAAGGTCTCCTGTTATGTATCTAAATGCAGTGGGTTCCTTATGACACAAGAATCTCCCAGGAAGAGAGGGAGGGCACCTTCTCAATCTTCTTTTCAACTTTCTTTTATTTTGAAATCCTAGTGGAATATTATTAGAGTTTTAAAATATAAGGAAATTCAAGGTCAATATGGGAATAAACTCTTAGTAATGGAAGCCAATATTTGAATTCCTTGGCTTTCCAATAGTATTCTTGCTTTATAGTTCTTAAGAAGAATTATAACTGTATATATTGCTCTCTATATAATGCATGCAGCCTTAATTTTACTTTTTACTTCATCCAGGCTCAAATGTTTGAAGCCTGCTGTGTTACTTCTTAGGAAATGGACATGTAGTGGAAAGTATAGATTTCTTGGAAACCATTGACTATTGAGCAATGGAAGCCAAGGTTGGAAAGGCTCTCCTACTATATTTATGCCACTATTGTGACAGCTGAACAGTCTTCATTATTATTCCTGAAGTGTTCTTGCTGGTGGGTGTTAAAACTTAATGTCTGTGAATTAGTTTTTTCAGTGTTTGATTTGAGAGATTTTTTTTTTTTCCCCAGAGACCTTTTCTTCAAGGTTCAGTTCAAGTGAGTTGATTTAAATACAAATACACCCCTACTCCCTTAAAGCATGTATCCTGGAAAACATAAGGTACCATAAGCATCCTCTTTGCTAGTACCATAAAAACGATGTATTTTATGTTTGGACATAACTTTCTGCAAAGTTGCAATGTGCAAAGTCAGCCTCGAGAATATCCATGTAAAATATAAGCTGTTTAAAGGCTTGGCTCTTTAATATCTGTACAACAACATTGTTAAGATCCTGTAGTAGTGGGAGGAGTTCAACCATGGAAGAAGTAGTAGTGGAGCTTGTATTTTGGTGTCTTCAAACTATTTCAAGCTTGGATTTTACTCAATCTCCTCCATTAACTCCTAGAGTAGAAGGAGGTAAGCAAGTGTGCTTAGTAAACTGATATGCTGCACTTAATGCAAAAAGAAATGTGAGGGCCTATGTGTAGGCCTAGATGTAATACAGTTAGCCTGATATTAGGGCTTTAACTCTAGGTGTAAAGATGATTGTTGACATTTTTATTTCAGCTGTCTATGCTACGCCCAGTGCACAGCCAGTTAAACTGCTTACAAAAACAGCTCTTAAATTGCTGAAACATCAAGTCAGCTCTTCTTAAGGTGGAAATGGCCAAAAAGCTTATTCTTTCCTCTTGGGGGAGGTGGGGATTGGTTTAGAAATCTTGCATTAACTATTTGAGGGTTACACTTATCATGTCAGCACATAAGAAGTACTACTAGGTATATTCAAGGTGTGTTTTTTCTTCTCATGACAAAAAGTAAGTATCTCTGGTAATAAAGATGCTGTACAGTGAAGTGCTTCATTGTGCTGCTTTTTATTTGGTTTGTTCAGTCTATATAGAAGAAAATTTAAGATCTTGAAAATACAAATAATCAGTCTTGGCCTTTAAAAAAAAAAGTGCATTGTTGCTTACTTGTGCTATTGTCACATATAGACAGTGTTTGGTGACTTGCTTATGCCCAATTTTTGGGATAAAATGGGTCTGTGAATGTCAGCATTCACTTAACCTTGTAAAATGATTCTATCAGCCCTCTCCTTTTGCAAAGGGAAATACAACTTAGACTTAATTATTTCTTTAAAGATTCTGAAATTCAGTAAATACTTGATTTTCTTTATTAATATGCAACTTCTGGGTTTGTAAATTGACAAGGCTGAAGCTCTGGTAGTTTAGAACTTGCTGATATCTTGGAGGTCCTGAATTTGGAAGAAATTTATTACCCTTATTTTCTGGATATAGATTCAGGTATTTGGTGGGTCAGCCTTTGCCTGACTAATTTGTCCTAAGTGGCTAGTAATAACTGAGACAGTGAAATTGTGAAACAAAGAACAGTTTTCTGCCCGCATATCTAAGAGGGAGTTAGATGAGATATTAATAGCATATTGATTAAATGGTTTTTGAAACTGCAAGCTGTGATAAAAGTAGCATCCTAATATTCGCTACTTTAATAGACCGGTTTTGTTTTGAGTACGGAAGTTCTACGTGTGAAGCAGGGAATAGTAAGTCTCATTTCTTACAATTGTATTGTGAGCGTGATTAAGTGGAAAAACCTCTGGACACTAGACTTAGTCTTTGCTCAATTCTCCTGGTACGAGTCATGAAAAAAGTGCGTCTGAACTACAACTATTGATAAAGGTCAGGAAAAAAGCCACTTCAGCTTAGTTGCAGATGAGAAATTATAGCAAGAAAAGAAAATGCTTTTGAAAGAGAAACTTGATCTCATGAGGAAGGATACATATTTCAGATGCTTAGTGAAACTTCTTTTGGCTTGCTTTAGGCCTGGGAGAGGTAATGCTAAGGCAGGTGGTGGAAATGATTGCTGGCCAGCTGCATTGGTATTTTTTATGATCTGCTTTAGAATCTGGCTCAGGGCTGAACTGTGTTCCTCCATGTGACTTCTTTTCTTGAAAGATAAGAATAAAACTTTTCAGTCTGATGGCAAAGCATAGGCAACTTATCATAAGTTCGAAGCTGTGAAGAACTTCCACTTATTTGCTAAATAAAAATAGTCGCTTTTTTGTTTGCTAAAGGGTGTTTAAAGGAGCAGGTAAGTGCTTCTTAATAGAATTGCCTGTTACTAAATTGCAAGATTTCTTCTATTTGTGCTTCATATTTGGACTTTCGTTGTGGGGGATGCTTTTCTATCAGTGACACCTACTATGATTTGAAGGGCTAAACAATTTATCTTTCGGAGGAACAAAGTGAAACAGTCTAGTTACATCCTTCCAAGAAGTTTTATCAAATCTCATATCTAAACTTTTAAAGTCAGTGTTGCAAGAACTGAACATGTTTTACTGTTCCACCTCCCTTCAAGCAGACGACATGCACAAAGGTTTTGCCTTTTCTTCCTACTGGGAATAAGGCAATAGCGCATAATGGTTTGTTAAATATGGTTTTTGCCCCTGCATTGCTTATGTTTTGTGATTGATTTTATGTTTTGAAGGTTTTGTTTGTTTTATGCAGATGGTCTACTTATGTAAACTTAACGTTTGAACTCTTGATAACCCTGCTTTCTTTTGCATTTTAGTGCAAAAGATGATATTGATATTGATGCCCTTGCTGCTGAGATAGAAGGTGCAGGAGCTGCAAAGGAACAAGAGCCTCAGAAATCCAAAGGCAAAAAGAAAAAAGAGAAGAAGAAACAGGATTTTGAGTAAGTTTGGTTTTTTTCTGTCTTATTTTATTCCATTATACAAAAACTCAGTTACTTAAGTACCATAACTTCTTTCTTATTTTAGTGAAGATGATATCCTGAAGGAGCTGGAAGAACTGTCAATAGAGGCACAAGGAGGGAAAGTTGACAGGGAACCTTCTACAGGAAAGGTAAACACTGAGAGGGAGGTGGGCTATTTAATAGGAAATACTTGGAATACGAGACACCTCTGTCCCAGAAGAGTTCTAGTGTTACAGTGTAGTTGGAGATCCTATGTGAAACTTGGCAGCTAGCATGTATTTTTAATTATACTTGATCATATTTTCATAGTAAAGTCAGTTGTTAAAGATTTTACCAGAAGCCATGTCTTCATGCTGATAATTATTCAAAGCCAATCAGAATAAATTTTAATTGGGGGCTGAGGTGTAGTACACTCATCAGGAATAGTTATTGTTTTCAAACTTTGTCTTCAGTAAGATAAGTTTTTCTTGACATGTCTCAATGCTGCTTCTTAGCTCACAATAACAAGTAATTTTTCATGGCTGATTATTTATTTAATTACCAGGTTGAAAATGACAACGAAGAAAGCTTATCAAAACAAGATAAAAAAAGGAAAGGAAAGAGTAAAAAAGCCAATCTGGAAAATGACTATGACAGTGAGGACGTGGAAGATAAAGATAAAAAATCTAAAAAAACTCAGAAAGCAAAACAAGACATGCTTTCTGGCAGTGATGATGATGATCATGAGATGCAGCTTAAGAAAAGCAAAGGGAAAACTCAGAAGTCAAATAAAAAGCATGATCTGTCAGAAGAAGATGAAACTAACATTAAGAAAAGCAAAGAGCGTGTGGGGGCAGTGTCTACAGGTGAGAGTGGTGATGAATCAGACGAGGTCTCCCAATCTAGAAAAGGACAAAAGAAAAACCAAAAACCAAAGTCCACTCCTGCTGCTGAAAGTGGGGATGATGAAGAAGAACCTTCATTCAAAGTAAAAACAGTGGCTCAGAAGAAGGCGGAAAAAAAAGAACGTGAAAGGAAAAAACGGGAGGAAGAAAAAGCCAAACTGAGGAAGCAGAAAGAGAAGGAAGAATTAGAAGGTGGTAAAGAACCAGCAAAGCTGAAGGAAGCTCCAAAAAAAGCTGAAGATAAGGCTTCTCCTGAAGTCATGGCAATCCCTGGCCCTGGGGAAAAAGGAGAGACTCCTGCAGGAACAGAGGGTTTGTAACAGGGTTTCTAAAACTGTAATTTAAACACTGTAGCTTTTATAAGAAGGCCAAAGAGTTGGCAGGCAGCGAGGATGATTTGTTGCTTTATTCTGAATCAGGAATACTAGACATTTGGTAGCCTTGTCTGCCTCTGTGTTGGCTCACGTGGCTGTTTTTTCTGGCCTGTAGTTTGTTCAGGTACATGGGAAAACAAAAGCCAGATGGCAAATTCTCATTACAATATATGCTTACAGTTCTGTACTGCAAACACACTTTTCCACTTCCCAGTTATTCTGTTACTTTAAGACTACAGGCCCTGACTTTGTAACTTAAGAGACAATTTTATTATTTTCATTATGAAGTGCTTATGTAGTAGCCAGTCAAAATGTTTCTCATTTGGTTTCTCATTTGGTCACATTGTTTCTCATTTATTATATTTGAGTATCTTTAAAGTTTCTGGGATCTTTGAAGTATGCCTCTTCTTTCTGTAGCTGATGACAATGAGGGGGACAAAAAGAAAAAAGACAAGAAAAAAAAGAAAGGTGAGAAAGAAGAAAAAGAGAAAGAGAAGAAAAAGGGTCCCAGTAAAGCCACGGTTAAAGCTATGCAAGAAGCCTTGGCTAAAATGAAAGAGGAGGAGGAAAGGGCAAAAAGAGAGGAGGAAGAACGCATAAGAAGACTGGAGGAACTAGAAGCGAAGCGCAAAGAGGAGGTACTGCGTATCTTACTCTGAGGACAGACTAAGGGAGAGGGTAATCTTAACCTGTACCCTTGCTGGTGCAGTTGGTGGATTAGTCCTTCATATGTTTCTCATCAATAGAATATACACTTGGACAGCTTTTGTGTAAAGCATGCTTTACAGTTTCTGCATGTTTTTTAACCTTTTTCTAGGAACGATTAGAGCAGGAGAGGAAAGAAAGAAAGAAACAGAAGGAAAAAGAGAGGAAGGAGCGTTTGAAGAAGGAGGGAAAACTTCTAACAAAAGCTCAACGAGAAGCCAGAGCCAGAGCGGAGGCTACTCTTAAACTACTCCAAGCTCAGGGTAAGCAGTAAAGTTTAAAATAATAATAATAATAAAAATTCATATCCCTTACTGCTTTATATTTGTTTGTCCTGTCTGGAGCTAGGAGGGCAAATACTGAGTAATTCCATGTAAAGCTGCTCTGTTGTCAAGGAAGGCAGTGTGGGCCCCCCCCCCCTTTTTTTTAAGTAGGTTTAAATGTCTGTATATTTTCATCTTACACTTTAAATATCCAATTTTTAATACATTCCACTTGCGGTTTAAAGATGTTAGTTATGGAACTTAGGAAAAATCACTTCTTTCCATTGCTTAGTCCAAAGGCCAGGAAAAGCAGATGGGCTGTGCTGCAGGTCTTGTAAGACTAGGGGTCTGGATCCTCTTGGATTAATTCATGTGCTCGCTTAAGCAAGTACATTGTTTTGCCTCAAATTAGCTAGTCCATGGGAACAGCATGCTGTCCTCTTGCAAAGAGTATATAGGAGCTTTCCTGCTTTTCTGTCAAATATAATCTGTTTCCATTGCAGTGAAGTAAATGTATCCAATGTATTGTAAGCCCATGTCCTAATTTGTTCCTGGGAACTTGTTTGTGGCTAAGAAAAGAAATGAATTCCTGAGTGCTGAGTATCCTTCTTTTTGTGTTTGTAGAGAACACTATCTGACGTTTTGCTGGTAGGTGGATGTGTAAGGGTAAGAATCTCTGTAGCTAGTAAAATGTTTGGAGCTCTTAAACATACACAAAGGCCATTTCTCTTCAGCTGTTTCTGTAGTTATTAGAATCCTTCTATTTTTGTCAAATCTGCACTGTAAATCACACAGTACCTGAAGGAATTTCGAGTGTTTCAGAAGGTGCAGCAGTAATTAAATTATTAATTTGTCTTTGCACCAAACTTCTGTTTTTGAATCCCTTCCAACATTACAATGCTGTCTTTCTGGTGAAGTGAAGATGAAGCTGATGAATTGAACCTGGTATTATTTTAATACCTAAAAACACTTATGTTGTTAAAAATCCCAAAAAACAAACTCCAAAAAAACAACTAAACAAACAAAAACAAAAAACCACCCCCCCCCCCCCCAGCACTGAGCAAAAGGGAAAATATTATCTACTGAACAACATAAACTTTTAAGAAGAGCTGTACCTCTTAGCTGGTCCAAATTCTCTGAAACTAGGATGACTGGCAGGCTGGTTTGAAGTTAGTTTTAGCATACCAGGCTTTAAATTGACATACGCTTGTTAAACCTGAGATACGTGTGTTCGTGAAATCCTATGTAAGTATGTGATAGCTTCAAACCTGGAGTCTTAGGATCAGATCTCCCCCCCCCCCCCCCCCCCCTTAGTAGTAATAACTTCTTTTTGAGAGCATTCAGCGTATCTGAAGCACTATACTTTGCTCAAGTTTTGCAGCTTTTGAAAATCAGACTTTTTAAAAAGATAAAATACGCATTGAACCTACTTTCCACTCCCTTCCTTCCACCACCTTGCAATTCCGGAAGACATGTTCTCATTTAAACCAAAGCTTATGTTTAGTAATTAATCACCTGGATTTTCTTTCTAACAGTTTTTTTTTTTGCAGGTGTTGAAGTGCCATCCAAAGACTCTGTGCCAAAGAAGAGGCCAATATATGAAGACAAAAAGAAAAAGAAGCAGCAGCAGCCGGAAAATAAAGAAGGTGTGGTTTGCATATAGGGATACTTAATAGATTAGTCACATTTCTGGAAGTGTTTGTGAAATAAATCAGCTAATCCTAAACTAATTGCACTTCAGGGTGCCTCTGAGGTTCTTTTGACACCCCTACTCTGACATGCAAGTGCTGATGTATTAGGATCCTAAAGTTGATTTGAAGACTGCTCACTTAATCCTTTGTTTTACAATCTACTTGACTTATTTTTTTTTCCTAACCTGGGTATTTTCTTTAGAATTTCTAATTGTTGAAGTTGTACAGAATGTAAAGGCCTTTTACAAATATGAGGTTGAATGCTTTGTGTGCATATGTAGGTTAAATATAATGTAGTGTAAGTAATAATGACTTGTAATTAAGTCTAAGTTAATGTTCCAGGATGAAAAGGGATTGATCCTAGTTTTAGTTCTTTTAAGTTGGAGACAATTTTTTTGGTGTGTTTGTTTTCTTGTATATAAAACAGTTTTCAGTTTCCAGGACATGAGTAGTTCAGAGAGCTTGCATTTTTGAAAACCTAGAATTTATTGCACTAGTTAGACATAGGGTGAACATGTCAGAATTTTTTACTTTTGTGCTTCATGGTTTTCCTGTGGGGGTATTACTGTGGCTCTTCTCGAGACTATTCCTTAGTTTAAACAAAACAAAACCCCCTTGCATCAGGTTTTTTTTGTTATTTAGCTGGGTTTTTTTTTTACATTCAACATGGAGTTATGTGGCTACTTACCACTTAAGAAGGTCTGTGTGTAAAGAATTGAGAACAGAGAACAGTGCTCATCTGAATTGTATCAGTGCCTTTTTTTTTTTAATCACTGGATGGAACAGTAGAGCAAGAATGGGTAGTTCACTAGTATTCATTTTCTCTTGTCTTTTACAGAAAGTGAGTTTTTTTCAATGTTCAAAAGCAATGGTAATCCTCTTAGCCAATAACTGACCTATCACATAAATCTGTTTCACTGCTTAGAAAGCCAAATGTTTTTCAAATAAGCCACATGCTCTAACTTTTGTTTTAGCTCAGTCAGTGGGCGTTCAGTTAGTTTGGTATTAAATAAATTCAGATTTTGTTTACTTCTAACACCACAACTTAAAAATAGAACTTAAATGTGAAGCTGTATGTCTGTCTAAGTTGGTTTGCACTTTGAAAGAATGTAGCAACCAATTTGCTTTCTTGCAATTTCAGAAAGTGTGGAGGTAACTTCCCCAGCTGAAGATGCTGTAGAACTGGAAACACCAGTAAAAGAAGAGACTCCTCTTCCAGTAGAGCCAGGTTAATAGTAATGCTAATAAACTTAAAACACATAATAAGACTGTGTGGCAGTACTGCATGGTAGGTATCATACCTTGTTGGATGGGGGCTGAGTGGCCATCCTTTCTTGAGGCAGTTGCTGTTTTTTTCTTTTCCTAAGGGAGGAACTGATGGAATTTTATGGAATAAAAAGGCATGAAGCTTCAGAATGAGACTGTAAAGGTCCCTTATTCTGGGTGAACTCCCGCTTTCAATTGGCTTAGGCAGCTATCTCAAATAAGTACATTCAGTGCCTTATGATTAGCTCCCTTGACTTTTCATTTGCTTTCTAAAAGGCTGTTTTGTCAGTGGTTAGGTGGGGGTGGAGAGGAAATATGCTGCTTCTAGTATTGATACTGCAATATTCACAGTGATTGTGTTCTTGATCCCAAATGTTTTGCTTTCACAAGTGCTGAATGCAGTGGATATGGGTTAGCTTGTGAAATTGAGTATCAGCATAGCAAGTGGTGATTGCCCTCATTTTTGCCCCCACACAGTACTTGTTTTGGCAAAGTCACATTGTACTGGACTTCTTCCTCAGCAAGGAGACTGTTTCAATTTTTACCCTTATTCTTAAGTCAGACAAATACTGACAAAATTTCCAGCCTTTTGAAAACTAATTCTAGCTTGACTTCTCTTGATGGAGCAATTCCATTGCCATACAAGAGAAGGACTCGCTGGCAGAACATTAGTTCCCAGTTAATATTCTAGCAGTCTGGAACTTACACTTGATTTCAAAGAGCTGAAATGTCATGACACTCCATGTGCTGCAACATATATATTGTTTAATGCCTCTTTTGGAGAGGGTTAAAAGTTTGCATTTTTCCATTTGTCTGTTAAGAGCTGCAGTCTCTTCATATATCTGGCTGAATTCCTGCTGGAATGAATGTATTTAATGCTTCTGGAATCCATGTGTAATTATGTTAAGGCACCTGGAGTCCTAAGATAGCACATTTTATAGTCAGTTTGTTATTTTCCCACTAATTAAAATTAATACTGTAACCCAACTTGTTTTCTTGTTTCTCTGTCACTTTGTTACACATGGCTAACTGTTAATTGGGCAGCTCCTTTCAAGGAATGTGGTTGTGGTAGAGGTTTGCGTGGCATGCATTATGCAGGCACTTGCATGATATGCAGACAGGAAGTAGATGAGTAGTTTAGCTATGTCTTCCAAAAATATCTTCTGCTATGCAAAGATGCTAGCACTATAAGATTTTGTGGAGAGAACTGAAGGTTATTTCTTAAGTATGCAGCATTTTCTGTTTTGGGAACATGGAGATAATTTGGTAGAATTATGGTAGCAGCAAACTTGTAAGTTGCAGTTGTCAATATGTCAAAGGAAGTGGCATTTTAAAATGTTGTATGTTGCTGGGCTGTTTCTTTCTTTTCCTTTAATGTTGGATTTCTTAGTTTCAGAAGAAAAGGAGGAAGAAGAAGAAACAGAAGATGCGGGTTTGGATGACTGGGAAGCTATGGTTAGTGATGAAGATGGAGAGAAAGGTGGGCATGGAAATTCCAAACGGATACTTTTTCTGACTAAGAGGTTTCTTTGGGCTGAGTGTTTTGTTTCTGTAGAAAACAATATTGTATTTAGATTCTCTCCCTGCTGGATTAGATAAATTGTGAGGCAAGTGTAATGACAAATAGATATAAGATCCCCTTCTCAAAGGCAGAGCTTTCAGAAACTGCACAAATACTGCTGAAGCAGACCCTTTGGAAATACTGATATGTGCAGTTATCACCTAAAATAAATCAGTTGGAATTTTTTGTTCGTTTTTATGGGAGTAAAAATCCTTTCCTCTTAATATGTGCTTAAACCACCTCTGGGAGTTCAGGGAAACCTTTTACCGGGTACTGTATTTCTCTAGTAACCATTCCAAAGCTGTAACAGTTTTACTACACAAATCTGGCAACGTCTAGGAGAGTACCCTTGAGGCAAGTTCTCAAAGAAGTGGGGGACTAAGATGGTGTGAAGGTTAGTGTGCATACATTATAGTAGGTTCTAGATACCTTCTCTCATGTGCTTCTTTGAGAGGCAGGTGTGGAAGAAAGGGAAGAATGGCCAGAACGTTCATATTCCTGCGGCTATATGCCAAAGCCCATATTCTGTCTGTGTCCACCAGCGATGTTTATGGGGAAGTTAGAGCTGTGCAAGAATGCAGGGATAACTTCTCACGTGTTTTCTTCCAGTGGTGGAGAAAGCTGTATTGCTGTGAGTCTTCCTGAACAGAAGTTGATTACTGTTCTTAGTGCTTCCATGATGTGTCTTCATTGTTTCTTGAGATCAAAGACAATTCACCAAGTATTTTTTTACTTGCTCAGCCCTATACTTCCAGCACTGGTGCTTTCAAATGTAATGCTTTATATATATATATATGTACAGCAGTAAGGATTTTATTTCAGCACAAGTGTGTGTTTCTGTGGTGCTGGACTGTTCTACGTGGAGTACTAAGAGCTGCTCACCTTCTTGAAAGTCTGTTTTAGTCTGTTGCCAGTCTCCTGGGGAGAATGTCACATCCCGCTTCTTGCTGCTTGGATTTGAAGGATATGCCAATGTGACCTAGAGAAAGAGCCTTCCTAGGAATTAGATGTAGTGTATTACTAAGCTGATGGACTTTCAGCATAGCAAGAAAACATAACTAATCTCTAAGATCAGTGAGCATCCTAGCAGCTCTGTAAGGAAGAGAATGCATGGCTTTAAAGTGTTCATTAGCTTGTCTCTTATGGTTTTGCAAGTATGATAAACAGGAAGCTTTCAAAGAAGGAAAATTACTTCTTTTTGTTTACTGAAGAATTTCTCTGAAAAATATTAATCTTCTCTGAACAGTCTAGGAAAATGTTAAGATGAGACTTTTAAAGATGTAGAAGAGACCATTTGTTCTGATTGTTACTTTTGCTTAAGTGTGCGTTCCTGATGAATAATATGCAGAATCCATATTGTGTTGAATTTGGAGTATTTTGGCTTTCTGTATAAAGGTGTTAGTGCATTCATTCCTTTATGAAGTGCACACAGCTTTAAAGAATGTCACTTCATCTGAGTATCCGCCAATTATGTCGAGCGTTAAGTGTGCTGATAATATCATTCCTCCCCCCACCCCAAACTCACTCTGCTTGCACAGTTTCTAAACACAGGCCAGCAGCTCTGAACATGAAACACTTTTTTTTTTAAATTTTATATTTAAAGTTGAAAAATGATCTTGACTAGCACTTCCTGAATGGAACCTACTCTGTCCTCACTCGTCTATAGTAGTCTCTCTTTGGGTTTTTTGTTGCACTCTCCCCCACAAGTGTGAATTTAATACAGACTTTTTACTTTAGATTTTGGGGTTTTTTGGCAGAGAGCAAACCTGTCCACATTGAAGTCAAAGAACAAAATGAAGTGGATGAGGAAGAGGAGGAGGAGGAAGATGAGGAGGAAGAGGAAGAAGAGAGTGAAGAATCTGAAGATAGTGAAGGGAGTGAAGATGAGGATGAAAAGACTTCAGATGAGAGAGAGGCAGACTCCCAAGCTATTGGAAAACAATCTATGGAAAAAAAGCCCAGCAAGGAAATTAGCTCTGATTCTGAGTATGACTCTGATGATGACCGCACTAAGGAAGAGCGTGCTTATGACAAAGCTAAACGGAGAATTGAGGTATTGAGATACAGCTTTATTGAACAGCGGGACTCTTGTGTTGTATAAGAAACAAGTTAATCTTCAGTTCATTGAAAGGTGTTTTAACCATATTTGTCAATGATGGCTGTGTCATGATTTAGGCAGGTCCAGACAAGTTGATCACAAAGAATGTGCGCTTCAGTGTCGTTCCCCTCTACCTCTCCCCCTCCTGGAGAAAGAGGGTTTTATCCTTTACAGATAGATATTTCAAAGTTTTAAAAGATGTATTTCTAAACTGTTCAACGTTTTTGTGGCTGCTAATATCCTCGGTTTCCTTACCCAAGATCCTTCTTCAGAATGCGCCATCAACAAAGCTACATATTAGTGGATATAATAACTTAGCCTAATAGACTGTAACCAAAAACCAAACAAACAAGAACTTAACTGTTAGTTGTAAAGTTTTGATTTGCCAAAAGAGGGATGACAGACCTTGAATTGCCTTGAAAATTTAAGTCCCTCAGTTAACTCTGTTTTATGTATATATGTAATCAAGTCAAGAGGTGAGCTGTGGTTTTTGGTTTATACTTACCAATTTTTATGTGTCTTTTACATAGAAACGACGAGCTGAAAACAGCAAAAATATGAACACTGAAAAGCTCAGAGCACCAGTTATCTGTGTTCTGGGGCATGTAGATACAGGCAAGACCAAAATTTTAGATAAGGTAAGATGTGGAATGTGAAGGCACTGCCTGTGCATCTTGTTTATGCATATGTGTTTTTGGTTGAAAATAGAAAGAATTAAAGTGTACTCAAAGAGATGACTTTAGTCTCTTACATGTAAGTATTTCTGGTCTTTTTTTGTCTCTAGCTTCGCCATACTCATGTACAGGACAGTGAAGCTGGTGGTATCACTCAGCAGATTGGTGCGACTAATGTTCCCCTTGAAGCTATTAATGAGCAAACTAAGATGGTGAAAAATGTAAGTTATAGCACTTCAAAGGCTGTTTTTTAAAAAATATGAAAAGTAAACCAGTTAAAGCCTTGTGATATTTCCTGACATGGGCAGATGTACTTTTCCTCCCGTCTCTAATATTGGGGTTGATTTGTTTTTTAATTCCTATCCTCTTCCCCTGCTCTGCCCCAAGGGGAGGCTGTCTCATTTTTCATTTTAGTTGATACATTTGGTTTCAGTTAATGCGTTGCCACTTCTTCAGAAAAATACACAAATACTGCTTACTCTGTTCTGGACAGTACCCATATGTACATAGACTGCTAATTTGTCAATGTTTTGATTGTAAATTGAGACTTTTGAAACTTACTGCGTATATTTTCTGTTAAAAACTTGCCTTTTTACTGTGTGTACTGAAATTCGGCCAATTCCTGGGTGACGAATTTTATTGTGTTACAGAAATAGTAACTGTTCTGTATTGCTTGTCTTGGATACTATATCCTATTTTGCTTGCAGCAGCTGACTGAAAAACCTTGGTAGTGATGGCTTTTTCCAAGATTTTACTCAATTTATTAAAAATGTAAAGTCAGTGGAGAGGAAGAAATGTTCAAGGCAGAATGATAAATCTCACTAGCTGCAACTGTTTTTTCCTCTGTAGGCCGCCTTGTCTTACAAACTTTAGCTGAGCTTATGGCCACTTGATACCTAGGGGAATGTGCTGCATCATTTTTTTTTTTTTTTTAATATTGAAATAAGCTTTGACTGATTTGGTTTATGGAGGGTGCTGGCCTTTCTTGAAATATGTGTCTGGATTTTTGAAGTGAAGGCTGTCAGTAGTGCTGCCAGCTCTTAGGTGTGTGTGTTTTTTTTTTTTCTTCTTGTGTAATCTTTACAAGATGGCTAATATTTTGAAATGTTAGTTTGACAGAGAGAACATAAAAATTCCAGGCATGCTGATAATTGACACTCCAGGACATGAGTCTTTCAGGTAATGTTTTCTCACAATATAGTACTTCCCAGAAGTGATGGCTAAAGCATCTGGATATATTTTTAACAAAGTGCTAGGTCTTTGCCTAATCCTTTGTGTTTCTTCTCACTTGGAAAAAACTAAACAAAACAAAACCAAACCTAAAGTAGAGGAATAAGTGGATTTGCTTACTTTGCAGGTGCTTTTTATATCTGGTTAATTGCTGGCCTTTTATATCTGATTAATTTTCTGTTTTCATGCCAATTGAGCCGTGAATATCTGAAAAAGCATGTAAATAACTTTTTTCTCAATAGTTAGTGTAAGAGGAAAGACGGAAGCAGGAAGCTAGCTGGAGAAGAAAAGGTGAGGATTTCAGGTGACCTAAGTACTCTGCTATGAAGAATTAAAACTTCAGTCCTAGCCTCTAGGTCATAGTGTCCCAGTTAAGGTAACTGAGTTTGTAAGACTGGAAGTTACCAATTGCATAAGGCAGCTGATTCTTAGCAGAGATCATATGCTGTCTAGGAACACCAGTGGCATGCAGGCAAGCCACTAAATCAACTTTTAAGTTTAAAACATGGTATGCACAGCTGTACTCACTGAGGTAGTGGTTGGGTGAAATCCCCAAACAGAAGGATTAAGACTTTGATGTGACATTCTTAAACATAAACCTGTGCAAGCATTGAAATGCCAGGTCTTAGGGCACTTGGTAATGTTCTGATCAGCTCCTTGGCATCATACCACTTACAGCTCTTCATCTTCTAGCCAGATTTTGTTTGGCACCAAAGATGTCTGATAATCTTAGTGTTTATGTAGTATTATATAATAAACAATCTTGTTCAGATTTTGCACTCCTGTATTTCACTGTAACGTTCTCAATTCTCATTCAGAAAAAATCAGAACATACCTAAACTTGTAAAAATACATAATAATAGGAAAACTCCTGGGAGAATAATAGTTTCTTATTTTTGCTTACACATACTCTAATATATTCTGTTAAATGGAATTTACACAGTGTGATTTGAATATCTTTTTTATATAGTTTACATTTTTGAGGGAAAAATAACTACTTGATCAGCTTTAGCTTTTTGTCGATCAATGTAAGTTTGACATAGTATTTGGTATTTTTATTACAGTTCTGTTGCTACATGACTGATTTTTTTTTTTTTCTCTCTTTTAATGTCACAGCAATCTAAGAAATAGAGGAAGCTCGCTCTGTGATATTGCTATACTTGTAGTTGACATCATGCATGGTTTGGAGCCGCAGACAATTGAATCAATAAATCTGTTGAAATCGAAGAAATGCCCCTTTATAGTAGCTCTCAACAAGGTAGGATAGCTTTTTACTCTAATAGTGTGTTTTTTCTACTCCAATAGTGTATTTGGCATCTGACAATTTTCTGGTTAATTCCATGAACTTGAATTGTTTGTGTAAAGTCTGAAGCAGTGGTTCTTAAATCCTCTCTGTTGCATTTTTCATGTCCTCGATACCCCAATGGCTTTACAGGAGCTTTGCAGAACAATCTGTCAGTTCTTCTCAGAGTCCTTACTGATAAGTTTCTTTACCTTATGTAACTGCCACATATGGTTCACACTTTTGGAAGCTGTACTTCAGTTGTGGTTTTTTTCTTGCACCTACTTGTATGGATTTCTGTGCATTTTCTGATAAAATTGAAAGATAAGCTTCATGTTGAAAAGTCTTACTTTATTTTAGCTACTGATACTTGTTAGTTTGACTTGGAGACAAGCTGGCTTTTAATCTCATGGAACAGTAGTGTTGACCACTGGTGGGAAGTATTTCAGGCTCTGCAATATTAGATGGTAAAGACAGTTATTTTCAGCCTTGTTTTTAGGAATCCCGTGCATGAGAAATTACGCTGGCTGTTTGTGATGACTTATATGAATTATAATAAGGAAATTACTTGTGTCCAATGACTTTGGATGCTGACAGAGAACTTACAGAAGGGTATTTATGTGCAGTGTAAAAATTGCAGTATACTTTAAAAAATGAAATGAGCGTTAAGATTGAAGGTTGTTGAAACTGAGGAGGCCATTATCTCCTTGCTGAAAACATCTGCTTTTTTAAAAAAACTATTGGATGGAGAGGTGTTAAGGCCTACAGTGAGCCTGAGATTAAATAGCCAAAGGTTTTTGCATTTCAGGTTTTAGTTCTTGTAGTTCTAACCTATTTGACCAGGTTATAATACATTTTTTAAAGATGTAGTTTTGATTTGTACAGCAAGTGTAATAGCTCCTTGGACTAAGTCCATCCTGCTTTGAAAACTTACTTAGGGAAGCATTTCTGAAGTATGCAATTGTGTCTTTTGAACAACTACCCTGTGATCCCTTCTCTGTAGCAACATGGGAAAGAGTCCAAATTCACCAGTAAGTTTTAAAAGTTCTTTGTAAAACTAGTAGTCTCTTTTCAGGAAAAAAACCCCTTTTTTTTGTGTACGTGAAGCTATATATAGGTCTCTTTCTTGTGGATGTTTTACCATAAACTTGACGTAATTAATGTCTATAAACTTTTCCCATATCAACCTAGATTATTATGGCTTGAATTTTTAAAACCTGAAGTAGTATTGCTGTCATGAAATACTGTCCAATATTGGGTAAATACATAAACAGAGATAAATATAGCAGCTAAAGCAAATAAAAAGATTTAATTTGATTACTGGAGCAAATAGATGGCTAGCTATGTTGGCTGGTAAAGTATTTCTCACAGATGATGTGGCATAAGCATGAATATGCCCTTTAGTAAGCTGCGTAAGATGACGTATTACTGTATTTTCAAGATTGATAGGTTATATGACTGGAAAAAAAGTCCAGATACAGATGTAGCTGTCACCTTAAAGAAGCAGAAAAAGAATACGAAAGATGAATTTGAAGAACGTGCAAAAGCTATCATAGTGGAATTTGCGAAACAGGTAAGCTGGAATATTCAAGGTTCTTTGGTTAACAAAAGTGATAATAAAGGTGGTGGGTGGTGTGGTTTATGTGTGGGGTGTTTTGTGTGGGTTGCTTTTTTGTGTGTGTATGGTGTTTTGTGTGTGGGGGGGAAACCCCCAAACCTGGAGTATCAAGAAAACTGTCACACCTCTTCTGACACATCAGTGTTTACCTCTCATAAACCAAACTTCGTTGTTGCTAAATTAATCTGTTTTAACTGCTCCATTCTTAGAGTGATAGTTTGGAGAAAAGCAGCAGCTAATTGCTGTGCGTGGTCAATGGAGTCATGAATAGCAGATTAAGTTTTCTGTCCCTATTCTTTCTCTGGGAATAGCCTGAGAGAATCCCATCTGTCTCTTGTACCCTTGGATGCTGGCAGGGCATGAATCGCATCAGTTCTGGGAACTTCTGTTGGCAACATACAATGCTGTCTAGAAGCTAGATGTGGTAATTAGCTTTGTAGAGTTATCCCATGCTGCTTCCAAGTGTGGGTTGAGGCTTCATGTTCCATAGCATACTGTCAGTAACAATGTTTTTTTAAAAATTGGGGTTTAAAAAATGATATAGTAATTGACTGGGGTTGAATGGTACTGTTCATACTGAAGTGTATATATGTTTTTCCCTATATAACTATTAATCCTGATTCCAGGGCTTGAACGCTGCCTTGTTTTATGAGAATAAGGATCCCCGCACTTTTGTTTCTCTTGTACCTACCTCTGCTCACACAGGGGATGGCATGGGGAGTCTGATAGCTCTTCTCGTTGAGCTAACGCAAACTATGCTGACCAAGAGACTGGCTGAGTGTCAGGAGCTGAGAGCTCAAGTCATGGAGGTAATTCAGCAGCTGTTCTTTGAAATTCATCTAGAAATTTCTCCCTTCCCTGCCCCCTTCTTCCTGGTTAAAAAAAGGTGTGTTTGAAGTGCTTAAATAGGGAGTAACTTTTTTCCCCCTTTCCTTCAGGTTAAAGCACTGCCAGGTATGGGCACTACCATAGATGTTATTTTGATTAATGGACGCCTGAAAGAAGGAGACACGATTATTGTTCCTGGGGTAGAAGGTCCTATAGTAACTCAGATTAGAGGTCTTCTGCTACCTCCTCCTATGAAGGAGCTACGAGTTAAGGTATGGAAACTGGTTAGTGCATTGACATTTAGAGAAGATTTAGAACCAGAAAAAAACCCCAAGTTTTATAAAAAATGAGAATGTAGTAGAGGGAAGTTATATTAGCAGTATCTGAGGATGACTTAAAGGGGAAGACAGCGCACATGTCGTGGTTTTGTGAATGTACTTGTATATACCTGTTGTTGTGTGTGTTATAACAGTGGCAAAGAAAAGGATCAAGGAATTGCCTTGCAGTGAGGATTAAGATGTGTATGCTTTAATTAAGGGATTCAAGCATGTGGCTATGTGTGAGAGGGGGATACCCATCTTAAATGGAAATTGGAGTGTACTAGTACAGTGACTTCTGAGTTAAAGTATATATTATTAGTGAAAGTGGTGTTTTAAGAACTAAAATCATATACACTTAGATTTGAGAAAAGTGAACAAGTGAGTTTCTAGGAGTAGTTGGTGAGTGGTGGTGACCAGGACCTCTGCAGAACCTGCAGCCTTTTGTCATTTTCAAGAGTTGTTGGAGGTTTTGCTGCCCTACTCTTAATAGATTGAGGAGAGACACTGAATTTGAGATCCTGCCTGTATTGCTTTCCATGAAAGGAAGAGGAGAGCCACAGAAACTGAAGGCTATAAATACATACATTAATGTTAATACATACAATTCAAAGATGATGAAAAGAACTGCTCCGATTTTTCCTGTTTAAAATAGAAGGAATAAGTGTCTGCACAGATTTTGCTTAAGGCAAAGAAAACCATACAGATAACCTAGGTGAATGTAATAGGACAGGCCTTAAGGTTTGGTTTAGCAGTGGAAAACTAGTGTTGGGGTCCTAATCTAAGGCCATAACAATTGTGGTGTGCTTCATTTCATTGGAGAACTGTGTACCTGCAGGCTGCTGTAGTCCTTAGTGTTTAATCTAGTTCCTTCCTGCAAACTTACTACTACTTTACAGGAGTATGTAATAATTGCTGGGGCCTGGGTTGACATTGGCATTCACTCTCTGCTGTGGTGATCCTCTGTTGCGATACCATTGTGGCCTCAGAGGTGCTGAGGGATGCAGTATTGACATTGAGGTGGAATCTGAGTAAGAGCTTTTTGGTCTGTTTTAGATGGGAAGACAAGAGCCACTCTTTCCACTTGTGTGTATAGCAGTCTAATACACCTGTGGGGTAGGACAGTTGCCTTGGAGAATGTAAGTCAGGCCTCCTGCTCTGGAGTGCACCTTTAGAGTAATAACTTGATAATGGCTAGAGAGTGGCAAAAGGAAAATTGACTTCTGTGCTTAGGTTATGTTCTCTGCTTTGTTGGAAGCTCTTGAACATATTCTGGTACTGTGAGGAATGAATTGAAAGCATTTCTATTTGCTTCCCTTTAAAGCAGAAGATAAACTGGTGTGTGAAACTCTTATGAGAATGAAGGGGTTTTTTTGTGGGACTGAATAGCAACGTAACAGATCACAGTTTCCCATCAACAAGATCTTCAGATGAGTTTCTGCACTTTGGTGGGAGATGGAGTATAGAGTACCAGCACCAAGATGAAGAACACTGGATTTGGGAACCTTCCCCACCCTCCTTTAGCTGGGGAAGTGGATCTAGGGGAGCTGGTTTGTTTTTTTTGTTTTGTTTTTTTTTTTTTTTTTGAAGCAGGCAATGAGGATGCATTTCGATTCAGCCTGTCTATGGGGAATTGTCATCCTTGAAATAAGACCCAGATTTTGGGTTGGACAGCTAAAGAATAGAGGCTTGTAGAACAAAGTGCTTACTGAGGAAGGAAGCTGCCTTGCAGTTTCAAGAAAAGGATGGCACATCTAAACAAAAGAAATGAAGAAACAAACCAGAAAATCCCTCCAATGTTGATTTAAAGGTCTTCAGAAATCACTGCTTCTGTGATGCCTTAGAACCATGCCCTGAGTGGGGAGAGACCTTGGAGGTTCCCCTGGGTTGGGGAGGAGCACGTGGGAAATTGACCATGGAACTACATACATGAGAAGACTGGATGGGAGGCCTCCAGTGGGAGAATGAGACGGCTCTTCCTGCACAGAGCCTTGGGCTGCATCAGCTAAGCTTTAGTGCTTTAGCTGAGCTGTCCGCATCTTCCCCTTACTTCTCTATGGGGCTGAACTGGTGGTGTTTTTAGTGAGCAGCTGCCTATCACTGCTTGCTCTTTTCTAGTATATATTCCTTTTTGCCAGCCTCCTCTGTTCTTAGATGATTCCCCCTGCCCTGCACCCCTTGGCGGGGGGCCGTGAGGGGTGGTTTGGGAAGGTATCTGATGGGAGAGGAGCATGCAGACTGAAACGTGCATGCCAGTACTGTGAAGCAGAGAAAATCACTGATGAAAGATGGGAGCTGCTGGTCATGCTGTCTGCTGTGCTTGCTGATGGCAAGTTCTTTAGCTGCTCAGCACTACTTTGTGTTGCTGTGTAGCATTTACATGAACTCTTTGCTATTGTGTATTCTCCTTTTCAGAACCAGTATGAAAAGCACAAAGAGGTCGTTGCTGCTCAAGGGGTGAAGATTCTTGGGAAAGATTTGGAAAAAACATTGGCTGGTTTGCCATTGCTTGTAGCTTATAAAGAGGATGAAGTCCCAGTCCTCAAGGTGAGATGGCTAATGTTGAAATAAGACACTTAAACTGAAGGTAACTGAGTTCTCTGATGAAGCTCATTCAAATGTTGAGAGCTCACTATGCAAGTAACTTGCTGCTTTTGGTTGCGTTTTTAAAAACTGTTACAATAACATGCTGTAGCCTTGTGTCCCTGTGAAGCTTTAGTGCGGTGATGGTTTCAGTATCTTGAGGCTTAGGTTTTCCCTGATATTTTGCTGGGGTATCTCTGCTGGTAGAATAAGGTTTGAAAACAAGTATCATAGCATAGTTTGACTATATGTTAATTACTGGTTTGGTATTTGTAGTAATTTATGTATATATTTCAATTAAATTATATTAGGCAAATACCTGCTAGTGGAGTTCTTCAAACTATCATAATTGCAAAGCTGATTTAAGACTTCTGTAGTAAATTTATTTTGTGACTTACACTTTAAAAATGGCAGAGGAAAGAATGTAGCTCTCTTAAAACCAAAATTGAGATGAGATGCTCCTGTTCTCCAAAGTCTGGAAGTTAGTTTAAAAAGGAAACTTGCATGTTGATAGTTTACTCTTAACCATAGTTTTACTTTAGCCTTCTGTCTACTTATTCTTGCCTGTAAAGGGAGGTTAATCTTTCAGGTCCTCTAAATACAGACCTTGTTTCTGGGTACATGAGTATGTATGTAAAGTGTACTAGTAGTAGATATGTGAGGCCTTTAAGTAAATGGCAACACCCATTCATCTGGCAGAGGAGAAGACTGAGTGGGTTTAAAAGGTATAGGCTCTTAAATGTCTTTTTTTTTTTTTTTTAACTTCTCTGAAAGCAGCAAAATGGCCTTGCTGCTCTTGTATCCTCTGTTTTGTACCTAGGCCTAAAGAGCGTTCAGGTTCCTTTCCAGCTCATGGCTTTAGGAGCATCTGCTTTTATTGTTGATCCTCAGTTAGGCAACCAAAGATACTGCTGCACACTGTGGGGCATGGGTTCACTCAGTCTTGCTGGTAGAAACTTACAGTGCTGGGGAGAGCAATGTGTAGTCTGCAGAGAAATGTTACTAGCTCCCAAGATGGGCACCTGCTTTGTGTTACATCATCACCTTCTTGCAAAAGCCTCAAGTCTAGTTCAGTATGGACTCTTCCAATGCCAGAAACAAGCAGCAGTATATCACAGGACTGTGCGTGACCTATGCTGTGAGTCTGTAAGTGGGTACCTATCAGCATAGCTGTCACATACTTTCAGCAGCTCATGAACAGAAAGACTTTGTACCCTGAGGCATAATATCAACAGAATTAAAACTTGCTTTGTTTTCTTCTCTTTTCTGAAGGATGAACTAATACATGAACTGAAGCAAACACTGAATGCAATCAAATTAGAAGAGAAAGGTGTTTATGTCCAGGCCTCTACTTTAGGCTCTTTAGAAGCATTACTTGAATTTCTTAAAACATCAGAAGTGCCAGTAAGTACTTCTATGCTGTAGCTGATGTTGTTGTTTCTACATTGTAGTTGATAACTGTTTCCTTTCGACTCAGAAATATTAGTGACTGATTTGTGTGGCTTTCCTCTTCATCAGTATTCAGGAATTAATATAGGTCCTGTCCATAAAAAAGACGTTATGAAGGCATCAGTTATGTTGGAGCATGACCCACAGTAAGTAACTTCTTTGCTTTACTACGTTGGTAAATGTGCGGTGGTGTTTCAGGAACGCCCCTTCCTCAGCTCTGGTTCTATGGTCTGTCTAGTAAACTGTTTGACTTACTTTTACTTACAGATACGCAGTCATTCTGGCGTTCGACGTGAGGATTGAACGTGATGCACAGGAAATGGCTGATAGTTTAGGAGTTCGAATTTTTAGTGCTGAAATAATTTATCACTTATTTGATGCCTTCACAAAATATAGACAAGACTACAAAAAACAGAAACAAGAGGAATTCAAGTAAGTAAGAGCAATCCTATTCTGGATGCTTCCCAAATAAGCGTCTCTTAATTGTTTTATTATAAATGAAATAGCATTTAACTTCTTGTTTCCATGCTATTATTTAGCATGTAGCTCTGAGAAGGAAGGAGAGGAGGAAGAGGATAGGACAATAACTCCAGTCTAAGTGGTGACATCTGGGATTAGGCTTAGTAGGGTGAGAGTTGTGAAGCAGTTACAAGATTTAGCTAAAACTATCATGTAAAATAGTGTATTCTTACTAAGGTTTGCGTTGTATGCTTGGCTTCTGTTCCTAGTTTGTGACAGATGGGTTAGTCTTGCAGAGTTAAGAAACAAAACTAAAGGGATTTGGATTCTATTGTTTCATATTTATGCAATTCCAGTGTACAGGGCTTAATTCTGACTGCAGTAACATGAATATGCAATCATTTAAGAATTTATAGGGACCCAAAATTAATTTTTGGAATCTGTGTCATTGGCTGATCCTCAGTAAAGTAAGGACAGACAAAATAAATGAAAACGTATTTCATTTCATATTGATCCCAATTTGAGCATTCAAACATACGTGTTCACTATACAAACAAAAATCTTGAATTTTTGCAGTCCCTGTGATGGGTTGAGGCAATAATATTTCTATTCCTATGCTCTTCTGAGACTGTAATTGTACTGTAAAATTACTGTTCCTTTGGTCTTGGTCTTAGTTGACTGCCCAAGGCAGTCAAAATAAAATCCATGCCAGCCATGCTTGATTATTGTTCCCTGTAGTTCTTGAAGATCAAGTATTGACTAGAATTAGCAAGGCTGGAAAAGAGTTTTTTCCCTGCTTGATTTCTCCCCAAGTGACGCTCCTGGAATAAATGCCCAGGAAGTGTGGGAGAAGGCAGAACTGTTAATGTCATGTACACTGTTCCAGTATCTATTTCAAAATGCCTTTTCTTTGTCATCTTCCAGGCATATAGCAGTATTTCCTTGCAAGATGAAAATACTCCCTCAGTTTATTTTCAACTCTCGTGACCCAATAGTGATGGGTGTAGTTGTGGAGGCTGGCCAGGTGAAGCAGGGGACTCCCATGTGTGTACCTAGCAAAAACGTAAGTAAGCGCCTCTTCCCAGTGGGCGTTCGATCTGTCTGGTAGTTCCTGGGACGATGCACCAGGAACCGCTTGCCTGCCTTCCCCCAGTATACAAAGTTTTGGTAGGAGATGAGATTTGGACTTTTACATCAAGTCTCTTTCCCGGTGATCCTGCTGTTCTCTGCTGGAACAGAGCTGAGTCCTGTAGTGGGGCACAGCCTCCTGACTGCCACAGGGCCCTGCCAGGAAGCGTGGCTAGAGGGTATTTGTCAGTCAACCTCCCTCCTTCCCTTGCTGCAATTTCTGTAGTGTGATAGAAAGTAACAAGCAAAATTGTCATTCCTGGTAGCTAATAAGGGGGGGAAGTCAACTCCTGACCTTTTAAGGGATAACAAATTGATATCCCATATAGATATGGATGGAACTATGGATGGTTTGATGTCGTTGCCCTTTTCAGTACGATGTGCTTACAGTGCAGCACGTATTGCTTTGCCAGTTCTGAGGTGGCCGCTCTGATAGTGTGGTACTTCATACGAGCAAGCCTGTGTATATAAACAGGAATTTAGAGAAGTGTGTGTGCGCAGGGGTTTTGTGGATGTGTGTTACAGCTTCTTCATTGTATTACAGTTTGTTGAAATTGGAATAGTTACAAGTATTGAAATAAACCATAAGCCAGTGGAGGTTGCGAAAAAAGGCCAAGAAGTATGTGTTAAAATAGAACCTATTCCTGGTGAATCACCGAAAATGTATGGACGACATTTTGAAGCAACAGATATCCTTGTCAGTAAGGTAAAAGCAATCTGCATTTTTGGAGAGGGCTTATGACATAGTGGTAGCTTGCATGAAGTGGAAATGTTGCATGAAGCATGAAAAACATACGCTAGGAACCTTCCATCAGAGACTAACAGACACTTGAAATGGTTTGCGTGTGGCATTGTTCAGCTGAGTTTCTCTGTAGCCTTGTTTTGTAGTAGTGCCCCTCAAGAGGACCGAAGGAATGATGTACTGCAGCTAAAAATACCTTGCAGCTTACTACACCTGAGAGGGTAAAATGCTAAATGAGCTATTTGCATACTGCTCTATGTAGCTGGTGCTCAGAGCAGCTTAGCAGTCCCCCGTGGCATTACAGTGTGATTGTGTTTGCCAAGTTTTGAAATCGTGCGATAAATAGCAATACTTCAGTTGTTCTGGTTCTGGAACACTGGGCTTGGATGAGGAGATGATCCCCTGCTCAGTTTTCCTGCTGTCAGAGGCAAAGCCACAGCTCTCCATGTCCCTAACTGCTTTATGTCGTAAGACACCCCCTGCCACACACGCTGGGGGCATGTACCCACAGATGGGGGGTGAGTAGTCATGGGGGCTTTCAGGTGGAGATGCAGGGCCTGTGACAGGGACTGGGTGCTGGTGCTGTGGGTGCTGGTGCTGTGGGCACTGGGGGAAGCAGGAGATCCTCTCCGGTCACAGGTTCTTGCCTTACCGCACAGGGCACGAGATGGCCTGTGCTTCTGCAGTCTCTGAAGACCAGGTAAGGGGTGTGAGGAGAAAAGGAGGGAAACGAATGTGGGAGGGGTCATGTGGCAGATGAGTAGCAAAACTGGGCTTAGAACAGGCCTTCCCGCTGTGCACACGGGTGCCCTTTCTTCAGACTCGCTGCTTCCAACGCACTGAAAGCTGCCTTGATTAATATGCACGCATATGTTTCTGATGGGTTTGTCTTGTGTATTACAGATCAGTCGTCAGTCCATCGATGCTCTGAAGGACTGGTTCAGGGATGAAATGCAGAAGTCTGACTGGCAGCTTATAGTAGAGCTGAAGAAAGTGTTTGAAATCATCTAGATAACTTTTTACAGCAATGGGGAGGCAGGAATAAACGCCCTTTTCCTGTTCTAAAAGTTACCAACAAAGTCATATATTGAAGACAGTGTTGGATATATGTTTGGGAGGAAAATATGTGGATAAAATGTTTTCCATGAGAAACCAAGAAATTTACACTGGTTTGACAGTGGTCAATTTACATGTTCCCATGGTTCCAATGTGCCTGTTCACCTCTCCTACTGCCCTTCCTAATACTGGCTGCTGTTTTAAAGTTTGCCCTTCCTTCTCTTACACCTTCCTTCCACCCTTTTTCCCTCCCTCTCTCCAAAATAAAATAAAATAAATTGAATTTTTATTACAGAACTAAAGCTCTTTCACTTTTATACTGAGGAGATCAGTACTGCAGTATTTGATTAACCAAGCTTCTGCAGACTTTGTGATTCTTGGGACATTTTTGATGTAAGAAGTACTTCTTTATTTATGCATACCTCTTCCCTTGACTCTCTTTTCCAACATTCTTCTGCTTTGTGCCTATAGAAATTTTTTTAAATAGAAAATTAGGCAATTGGATATTTCTGTATTTGCTTTGTGTGAAACAATGATGTAAAGCATAGTTGGCCGCCTTTTACTGCTTGTACAGTTCATGAAAGTCGACCTGTAATCATTATAACGCAGAGCCGCAAATAAAGGAGATGGACATAGTAGCCCATTTGTTTTACAGTTTGCTTCAATAAACCAAGTTTCACTTTGTGGGCTGTGACAGACGTGGAAATGCCAGACGGAGGCTTGCCTCTCTGTGCTTGGCAAAGTAGTGGAGGCGTGTGCCAGCAAAGGCGTTTCTTCCTCTGGCTTCACTTCTTGCGGAGCGCACGTTGCGCGTGGTGGTGTGATCTCGGTGGCTCATGTCTCTTACCGTGTTCCCGAAGCACCGGAGTTGCAGGCCAGGTGTTTAGCCAGTCACGATTCCCAGAGGGGCTCTGCTGGGAGGAGTTTAGATGTGGCATCTCTTCTCCAACTGCTGCTCAGAGTCGTGGTAAGCACCTGCAAAACGATTGCCTGCGAGTGAGCGGTGACTTTGGATGCTGCATCAAAGCTGTCGAGTCATCCGACACGGTGGGACTGAACCAGTTCAAAAGGCGTTTGGTTAATGTGCGTGATGACCAGGAGTCAGTCTGTAACCCCAGCGTTTTCCTACCCTTCCTTCCCCTGTGGTTCCTGCTTAGGATGACAGCTTGACAGATCTCTCATCGGGTAGTCTCCTGGTAATGTACAGCTCGTGTTGAGAGGAGCTAAACAACCACTTTTCAAAAGCACAAGCTGTGATCTTTCATGTAGCTGAGATTTTTAGCATTTAAAGCATTTACAAGAATTTAACTTGCAGTATGCAGTTTGATCAGATTTCTGCTGTCACTTCATTACTTTTTTTGTTAGAAAAATCTGAATTTTATAATTGGGTTGCGCAGACTCCATTACAAAGGAACATTTAATAACTTACCTCCTTTGGCAATGGAATTTAAATTACCAGAGGGTTTTTTTTTTGTTTGTTAGACCTTAAACTTGCCATTGCAAAGGACCTTTTCAGTACGGTTGGTGCGTGGTGCAAATTCACATCACTGGGTGTGTCGGTGGTTTAGAATAGAACGATCACAGTGAGGAGACTGTGTTTAATTGTTATAATTTTCTTTTGCAAACTATGCAATCATGAAAACTACACTAATAAAAGAAGTTCTTAACTTAAGAACCCGGATGTCAAACATTTGTGGTCTTGACATATTCTTGATTGTTTCCTTGACTGTGGAAGGGTGTGCTTCCTGCAGGTAAAAGCTCTGGGAAAAGGATCATGCTGCTGTTGCAGGTTGCTGTTGTGGAACTTCTAAAATACCTTCATTAAAAGGCTTTAAGGAAGCAGATAACTGTTGAGTATAATATTTAAGGGCTTGAAGCAGGGCTTGCTAAAGGAGAATGAAAATACAATTACAGATAGCCTTACTCAGTTAAGTAATGCTTTGAGTCTTGTCTTATTTTTTTTTTTTTAAAAAAAAAAAAGCTAGTTTCAAGTATGTCTTGAGCAGCACTCACACAACCAGAGCTGTGTACCTGGAACCTAATTTGTAAAATACTTGCTTGAATTTCAGCAAATAAATTTCTCCGTGTGAACAGCAGCATGCCAGTTTTCTTGGGGGGGGGGGAGAGAAAAAGGCAGCTTTAGGAGCAGTAACTAAAGGTGCTCTGAAAGACCTAAAGTAGAAACCAGTGGAAACCTAGACTACTTGATTGAGGTAAGACCCCTCTCTCTGTAGATACGTACCTACAAATAGATGCAGTGATGTAGACAGATACCAAACAAGTAAAAAACTGGAAAAATCAGTCTTTAACTTATCGCAGACTGGTTGAGGAAGGGACCTCTTGCAGTTGCCAAGTCCAAACCCACCCTGTGCTGAGGGTGTGGGCAGTCAGAGCAGGTTGCCCAGAACTGTCTGGTTGGGTTTTGAGCATCTCTGCTGATGGAGGATCCACAAGTCCCATGGACAACCATGTTCCGGGGGGGTGTGTGGTGTTTCTAAGGACTGTTTTGTACCAGTTTGTGCCCATTGTCTTATGCCCTTTCACTTGATACTGCAGAGGAGTGTCTGCCTCTGTCTTCCTTGTTCCCCCATCAGGTGTTTATTCCCCCTGCCCCAGCCTTCTCTTCTCCAGGCTGAACAGTCCCAGCCCTCGCAGCCTCTCCTTGTATGAGGAGAGAAGCTCCACTCCCTTAAACAACTTTGTGGCCCTGGGTTGGCGTTGCTCTGTACGCCCATCACCCTCTTGTACCGAGGAGCCCGGAACTGGACCCAGCACTCCAGGTGTGTCTCACCAGTGCTGAGCAGAGGGGAAGAATCTCCTTCATTGACCTGCTGGTGATGCTCTTCCTCATGCAGGGTGGGAGGCGGTTGGCTGCCTTTGCTGTGAGCGAGTGCTGCTGGCTCAAGCAACCCACAGGGCCTTATCTGCAGAGCTGCTTTCTAGCCGGTTGGCCCCCAGTGCCCGGGGTGGCTCCTCCCTGGGTGCAGAACTTAGCACTTCTTGTTGAACTTTACAAGGTTCCCACCAGCCCATTTCTCCAGCCTGTTGGTGTCTCTAGATGCAGCACAGCCCTCTGCCGTATTGGCCAATCTTGTGTCATCAGCAAACTTGCTGAGGGTGCACTGCCCCATCATCCAGGTCATTAATGAGGATATTGAACAGGACTGGAGCCGGTACTGGCTGTGGGGTTACACCACTTGGGACTGGCCTCTAACAGGACTTTGTGCCACTGATCACCACGCCCAGGGCCTGCCTGCCCAGGCAGTGTTCAATCCACGTCCCTGGCTCTAGCCCATACTTCATCAGCTTGTCTATGAGGATGTTACAGGGGATATTATGAAAAGCCTTACTGAAGTCGAGGGAAACAACATCTACTGCCCTGGCAGTAGAAGGCTGCCAGGCTGGCACCTCTCCCTCCCCGTGTGCGTTGCAAGGGAAGCCTAGGGCACAACCTAAAGCTAGAAAATGCTGTCACCTGTGCTGCAGCCAGTGAAGTGACTGCAGAGCGTCCCTGCTCTAGCTGTGCTGTTAGCTGCAGCTAATCCGAGGGCAGCAGCTCCTGCCCTGTGGTAGTGCAGATGCTTCCAGCTAAGCTGGTAGTGCAAGTCCTGCTCCAGGGCTAGCTCCAGTTTGCATTCCAGCTTTCAGTTCTACAGTCAGGTGGGTCCACGCCCATCCAGGGTTATGTGGGCTACTTCTGATCCCCCCCCCCTTATTTCTTCAGAAAGTGAAAAGATTTTTCTTACCACCTGGGTTTTCTTCAAGTGGTCTTCATTCTTTCCAGGCACCTGAGCAGCCTTGTTTCACTGTATTGGGCCAAGTAAGACTATACGAGGCTGGTGTACGTCTGGAAAAAGCAGACTTGCCCAAAACACAAGCTGTAGAGATGCAAGCGTACCCCTCCCTACCACGGCCACAAATAGACAGGGCTATTTATTTCACTTCTGCTACTCGCTACAACCTATTTTGTTACATTGTATAAAGGAAATGCATGTCACCAGTAGGGAGAACTGTGGTATTTTAAGAGTGGAATGTGGCTCTACCCCCAGCAGGAGCAATGCAGAAGCCTGATACAGGCTTAAACAGTGCTCCATGTTAGCTACCCCCAGCTCCTTTACAGTGCTTTGTTTGGGTAACTGTTTAAAGATCTCTACTTGTTTTCCCCCACGAGCACACGTCTCTGGAGGTAATGGTACACCTGAATACACAGAGCTCAGAGAGCAATTACGCTTCAGCTAACACTGTGTGTGCTTTGGGAGTGGCTGGGCCATGCTGGTTTCTGTCTTTGAAGGATGAAACTGAAAATGAGCTAATACTCTTCCCTTGGCTTAAAATCTGTAATAAAGTCAGTGGGGGAGAAAGAAAAAGCAGCCAGGTGAATGTACAGCAGTCTCCTATGCGTGTTGAGGCAGTGTCACTGTGTAAAACGTTGTGAAATGAATCAAAGCTGCGGCTTTAATACAAGGGGTTAGCTATATTCAAACTGAGGCATCACAAAATGGAATCAGTACAAAAATATACATACAGTTCTTTATTAAACAACTGTAAACACTTCACTGTAAAAATCCATAAAACTTTATAAACAAACATTTTGTAAATAGATTCTATACTACAATAAAAGAATTTTAACACAATTATTTACATGCAATACTGACAAATTTGGCACTTTCTGAAAAGAAATGTACAAAACACTTTGTTGTTTAAAAAGAAATTTGAAATTATAAAAACTCAGGGCATTACTATCATGCACTTTGCAAATACCTCACAAGCACTTATGGCACAGCTAGCAGAGAGCTCCAGGCTCTCACCAAGCTCTTTACTACAAGTTCAGATAACTTTTAATGTGCTTCCGTAAGTTTGTTGTAAAACTACCTGAACATTGTCAAGAATGAAGTCAAATGCCATATTCCAAACTGATTCCACAGATGACTGCATTAACCTGAAGGGGAAAAGGAAGAAGAGGCAGAAAATTACCATTACAGAACCAGTCCTTTTTACAGTAAGTTTTGGTCTTCGTACTGGAAGACAAGATCACAACAATTCACGATGAATGGTATTTTGATTCCATCTTGGTAAAGCCCTATCTCTTCAAATATACCAAGTCTTATCTAAGGCCACAGATTCCTCTGCCATTCAGTGGTGAAATTTCTGATTTGAACAGTCTCACACCAGCTTGTAAATGTTAGCATCTTGCAGTGGTTGTAAGCCTGCGATTAAAGTGGTGACCTTCTACCAACCTCATACTGAAGAATCAGACATGGCAAGCTTCTGGATCCTGATCTTTCCTTCCTCCTCCCAAGACAAACATGCTGCTTTTTTCTTCCAACAAATGCCAAGGGTGATTAAGACATTTAAATAATAGGTTTTGGGGGCACTATATTGTGCTTGTTGCTAAAAATGGAACCAAATAATGGAGGCCCACAGAGGGCTATGAGTTACCTCTATCATTCAGCTGCTACTAGAAGCAAATCAAGGAAATGCCCAAGGAAAACAAAGCAGCTCTGTACTTCAAAATCCCCTTCTAGATCGCTATTACAGGAGAGCAGAGGGCTCCTACACTTACAGCTTTGGAAGACCTAACATCAGTACCATATGGATAACTGCGTATCATCCAACTCCTCATTCCTTGTCCTACGCTTGTTACCAGGCTTTGGAGAGACATGCTGCCACCAGTGCAAATCTCGCATACAGGGACCAGGAACAGGGCGTGATGCTTTCCGAAGAGTTTTATAAGGAATTTACTATATAGCATTCTACAACTGCACTGTGCATTTTGCATTTTCTGAGGCCTAAAGACATCCCATAATATAAAAGCACAGCGAAGTTTTTACATTGCTGTAGTCTTTTGGGTGTTGATTAATTCTGTGAAATAAGTACTTTCCAGATACAAGACATGGAAAGCTGAGCTCCATAGTTAAGTATCAGTAAGCAAGTCAAATGGAACTTGGGCCTCCTGACTCATGGGAAGAGTAATAGGAGCACAGTAACTAAGTAACAAAAATGGATTTAATAGGTTGGAGAGGTGAGACAGGATCTGGATACAGCAGGAGAACTGAAATCAGATGAAACAAAGGAAAGATCTAAGGTGACATGAAAAATGAATGCAAACAGGATGAACAGGGACAATGACGACAAAAACTATATCCTTTGCCTGGAAACAAAAGACTTCGTAGCAAATACTATTAAATGCTACTATCAATTTTTCACAAATTACCTATTTTATCTGCCCAACTTCTCCCCCCCCCCCTTTTTGGGGGAAAAATATTTACACTCATTGATGTAATAATGAGTGTATCTAATAGGCCTGTGGCCTCACATTGAAGCATCTAGTGCATAAGTGCTAACAAAAAGTCTAAATGTCAGAAGTACTAGCAAATAAGCTACCTTTTCATGTACTTAACAACCAGATCTAACTTTTCCAAATCTTTTTCTTCTATTAGATCAGTACAATACTTCACAACCTGTAGAATGTCTTCTTCCATAGGATCTGTAATAAAAAAAATGAGAGAACTTTTCTCTAAGTATACTTAGAATATGATCATAGAATAATTGGAATATAAGAGAAAAATTCTGCAGTGTTAGCGCATCAGAATCAGGGGCTGATCTGACAATTGCTGTATTCCCATACCTCCCCCCAGCATCTCAAGTTGTGTACACAGAAGGGCTGCAAGGTCCTGAAATATCTGTCTCACAGACCTCTTCTTTTTTTTCTTCAGGAAGAACAAATGACAGCCAAGCTAATATTAACCAAAGGGAAAAGAAATAAGGATTTAGAATGGAATGGCTGTTTTGAAACTCTTAGGAGAATAGTAATGTCCAGGGTATGAAGGATTTCACAGGTCAATTTCCCAAGATATTAAGGCATTGTTAATTGTTTGAAATTGCATTGCTAATTTCACAAATCACAATTTAGCAATGGTGTTTGTTACACTTTTGCACTTTATTCTAGAATTCTTTCCAGCAGTTATTCTGAAAAAAAAACTGCATTCCTTTGCCTCTAAAATGACATCTTCATAAAAGAGGAATTCCCTTTCAATAGTTTTCATCCTAGTGGTTGTAACATGTTGGACAAAATAAGGAAAACCTCCCACACAAGTAACATTAAGGCATAAGACAAGGGCCTGACAAATGGGTTGAAGAGAGAGCAGGTGGATTTTCACAATATTAAGCAAGAAACAGGAGCTGGCAAAACCACAGAATAACAACTGAGTAGGAAGAATCAAGTTACTCCAAGATTGCAAGGCAGTAAGACTTCACGATTACTGTGAAAAATAACCAGTGAAAGGAAGAGTGAAGGAAGAAAGTACAAAAAGCCTACTAAAAAAATAGTTTTCCTTGTGATGCATGCAAGATAATCACTAGCATGACATCCTGTACCTGAAATAGTTGTAATCCATTCTTTCAACAACGTCTTTACATCATTGAATTCAACAGCTCCAGCTAGGTTGGGTGCTTGTGGCCTAAATGAACCAGGCTGTTCAGTCTGCAGAGCTGATGGGCCTGAAGAATCTGAAGTTGATGGAACTGCTTCTGGCTGTTCCAAACATAAAAGTTGATAACGCTCAGGCTGGCAAATATGGTAACACCACATATATACACATAGATAAGCGTCTCGTAAAGAATCCAGGAAAGAAAACAAGCTGCCTTTGCAAACACGGACTAAGTCTAAAGAAACGGACATAGCTTTACTGAAAGCTGTTAGCGGTAAAATTACCTGAGCAGCTGTTCCTTCTTGTTTCAAGAAACCATCTATTAGCTTCTGTGGGCTTCCAGATGTAGCCAGCACGTTTTTTGCAGGGCTACCAACGAGTTTGTTTTTCAAAGGACTCTGAATCTTTTTTACAGGACTGACTGGATTTTTTTTCCTGATTTTTTTCTTATTTTTCATTGTTGCATGCTTCAGGTGTAGGAAAGGATTTTTTGACACTGAAAAACACAGGAATAGTCAGTGGTTGATACATTTAAAATTTAATATTTTTCCATTGAAAGGGGGACTCTGGATATTTCATAAAAATCTATGGATCAATTGGGAGAACATAACCTAGATAAAGCAACTTAACACTCGCATGCCATTCCAGATATGGGCAATGTTTTAAGTATTTGAAAAGCACTGCTAGACATTAGTGTACTCAGAGGATACTCAACTATTCATAAACCTTGTAATATCAAGCATTTCAGTGCTTGAATATGAGCAGCTGGTGAAATCTGAAGCCTACTGGACAAATTGCTTCGCCTCAGTCAGAGCACTGTCCCACCTAGATACCCGCTAAGACTTCCCACCAGTGGTTATCAGCAAAACCAGCAGCAAAAAGCCCCCCAAACTGCTTTTATCATAGTTTACCAAGGAAATTGCTCTCATTCCATCAGACTAACATATCTGTATTAGTGCACTGACTATGAAATCAAGGTTTGATTATAATAATGCAGTATTTAACTGGCAATGAACCCAATGGCATTTCCAACCTATTTTATGACAAAGCATGTGCACAGGGAATTAATCTTACTTCTTTCTACTGATTATAAAAAGGAGACCTCAGTGATCAGCTCAGAGTAAAACCATCTGACTATCAGACATATGGTGAGATGTATCATATCTCTAGTTGCCTGAAACCCATACCAGTGCTATGAGTTTCAGGGAACCACGAGAATGCTATCTGAACATAGTTTAACTAACTTAGGTACTGAAGATGCAATACTTTAAATCACAAGACATATCAAGTTTAGATTCCATTCTGCAAACATATGGACATGGGTAAGTTTAGTGCCACAGTCCCAAGGAATTGAATTAATTCCCCATTTAAGTAAAGCTAGGCATCTGTTTGCAAAATGAGACCACAGCTGGTTGTAATTGACAGTCTGTCAAAAATAAATACAGACATTCTATTGAACACAGCATCTTCATAGAAGTTTTAGTTATATTTTCCAGTTTGTTATTTAGGGTTGCATAAACCTCTTCAAATAGTAAACATCTCCTATACAAAACTATTGTACAACTATATCTACTCACCGAAAGTGTTAGCAGGTTGCTGCTCGGATTGCTTTTGCCTTTGATCATATGCATCTTTCAGCTCTGCTTGCAACTCAGCAGGCAGTGCAGCAAAAACCTCAGGGTCCACCTGAACAGTAACAAAAGATTCATTTGATTATTTTACCAGTGAGCAACACTGCTTGCTTTCCTCTAGATCACTCACATGAGAAAGGTATTTACATTTTATGCCAAGCAAAAATAAATGAGATATAACTGAAACACTGTAAAATACGTTGTACATTTTCTTCATGTACTTTGCCTTGTAAAAACCATAAAATTTTCCTTTCAATATTACTCTACCTTTATTATTTTATAAAATTACTATTTATGGGCCTTTAATACACTAACCATCTTTATTCACCTACTTTATTCACCACTATCTTTATGCACCTACTGATATACAGTACAGCTATATCAACAGAACAA
Organism: Mycteria americana; assembly: GCF_035582795.1. Taxonomy (NCBI): domain Eukaryota; kingdom Metazoa; phylum Chordata; class Aves; order Ciconiiformes; family Ciconiidae; genus Mycteria; species Mycteria americana. The sequence goes on from NC_134365.1 coordinate 149,955,375, forward strand.
TGAAGCCTAACTCAGAGAACATTCCCTTCAAATTTCCAAACTCAAACACTGTGACAATCAGACTTCTGTTCCTCCTTTTCTTTTCATACTTCTATTTCCTGGAAGCTGCTACACTCCTCAAACAAAATATCCATGGAAATACCTCATATTTTGAACTAGCACAAAAGGGTTTAATGTCTTTCCCCCACAGTTGTCCACCCCTTGTTCAACTAATAAAAATGCAGTCCCTTCCAACTGTCCTAGGGGCTTGAATTCTAGATAGGAAATCATTTGTTGTCAATTGCCATACACACTCATATGGACAAAATAAAATTTCATGTATTGTCTGTTATCTTCCCTCACTGTGTGTCTGAAGTAGCAAATTAGTGACAGACTAGTCTTGTATTCTGAGTTTCCCAATATTATTGGGCAGTGTTTTCAGCTCATAATCTGCAAAATCTAATTCAAAAAAGCAAACCTGTAATTTAGAGGATTAAATCTGCCCAGTGGGAGGGTGCCCTTCATTTCAGTGGTAAAACTAGGAGCTGTGCACAAACAAACAAAAAATTTATTCAAAACTACTATTACTATTCTAAGGGCACAATACAATTTCTACCATTATCTGAGATACTGTATTTATTATACGTCAGTATGCATATATATTAAAAGTTACCTCTTATTTTCAATGGAGATTTGATCTTTTTTTAAAACCAGAATATGTATGTTATGTCAGGAAGGTAGGCTGTGCTATTTACACATATGATGTCTAAATTATACAGATAATAAACATGAACATGCTCCCACAGGCAAAACTCAGCAATTTAGCACAACATTTTTTCCATTTTTAGAATTCCATGTGCCAACACAAATTTTTCACCACACAAAATATGCACTAATTAAAGGAAAAAATGGGAACAACTCTGACCTCAATTACTGCATACATTGCACAGAACAAAGCATTGTAGTGGAATGTAGCCAATTAAGTCCAGAAGCTTAAGTTATTTTTTAAATACAAATTTTATTTAATAAAACTATTTAAAAAAGGTTAACGTTCTCTGGTTAAGCATTCGAGAGTCAGGAATTTGGGAGGCCCTGAATTAACACTGGTTTTTGTGTACACCACTTAATAATTCACGCAGAAATAATGCAGTACAGGGAACTGGATGTATTTTTGTTATTCCCCCTATCATTGCCGTCTGAAAATCTAACTGTAAAAATTCAGTTAGAAGAGCCACCCGTCAAGTTCATATGAATTCTACACTAATTAATAGGAGTTTCGGGTAATTTGCTGTACAGCCAGACTGTCCTAACATAGCTTTCACACAGCTGTATCACATTCACATTATGTAGAACGTCAATTTTATAAATTCATGTATTACCTCAGCATACAGCTATCAGTATTTTTGATGTGCTGTATAGATTTTATTAGAAGGAATCTATACCATGTTAAGACAATGTAAGGATGAGGTGCAAATTTGCCACCAGTAATTAACTCCACTACTACAAATGCCATTCATTTCTAAGCATCTGTAATCTTTACTTCTTGCATCCTATGCTTTTACAGGATTCAGCTGCTACAGAGATATACAGTTCTTCTAAATTTTAAGATTACTTCAGCAGCTGATGGAAATGAACGCAACCTATCTGGATTCTTTTTATGGGAGAACCCTACTCAACAAAGGATGTTTTCCACATGTTTTCCAATTAATAAATCACTATCAGCCAATTAACTTGGCATTTGGTCATAAAAACACAGTTCAGACAAAAGGAATGAAGGGTTGAAAAACAAACCTAATTAAGCTATAAAAAGATGGCAGGGCATCATTTAAGTTTGCTGAGTTGATGTAGCTGAAGTACGCGATTTGGAGTAGCTTGCAATATTTCTACACCTCAAACCTATTACTACTTAGTTCACTGCATCATTTGAAAGAAAGTAATCTTAAATGTTTGTGTGCAGTCATACAATATACACTCCCACAAAGACTTTAACAAAAAAAATTGTGTCAAACTGTATTTAGACAAAGATGATATTTTTAAATTAAGTTCACATTTGATTTTAACAGAGAAAAAAATCCTCCCATATTAATGAACTGGTTTTAGCATTTTTTTTCTCCAAGTCTAAGGAAGCTATTCAACCATATTATTCTAGGTATTAAACTTGGACCTAACTCAGAAAAGGAAAATGGTAAATTGTAGTTCTCTTTTTGCCAATAAAGCAAGTTGAATGGTTTTCAGGAGAAAATTTGGAGTACAAGCATAAGGGATTCTAAAATAGATAGTATGGATATCCCCAACAAAGAAATAGGAAGTAGCCAATTCTTCTTGAACTACATCTTCAAACAAAAAGGCTGCTCTGCTAAGCCGACATTTTTGGATCAAGTAACACAGTCACAAACTGCATTAGGAGATAGAGACAGGAAAACCAGTGCATTTGAGTGTGTATATTAGGTATTTCTAAGACAATTTCAAGAAGTAATGCTGTTATAAAGAAACAACAATCAATTCTCAACTACCTAATTAATAGACAGGTAAAGCATAAACACAAACTACATGTAATTTTTACAGAAAGCCATATGCAGTTAATATTTACCCTGAAAAAGAGTACTGAGTGGTAAAACAAGTGTGGAGGGGTGTACTTTAAAGCATAGCATAATTTAACACACAAGTCCAAGATAAACTCTTGCCTATGAATGAATGTAACTACACAATTTAAAACAGCTGGGGTACAGAGAGTTCATATACTATTCGCACAATGTTTCCACTGGGGAAACTCAACTTTGCAGTTCAGGAATACAAACTGACACAACTGTTTTTGAACCATTGAACTTGAATCAAGGTGAAGAAATTTTAGTAGCAGTATAGACTACACATCTTCTAAATAACAATAATGCATTAACTACTATTTACTGAAAACAGGTCAGGAATTTCTATCTAATTTTCTCTGGATTCTTTGTCCGCTAAGCAGCATTATGCCTTAGAAACACCAACAAATCTCTCTCTATAAATTTGATTAGGTGATATCATTTTGTCCGAGAACAGCAATGGAGCAATGGCACAGCAAATAGAAGAATAAAAATACTGCTCTATTTTAAATGATGCATATGCAAGATATTATATCTCTGGGTAATCCCATCTTTGATTTTTATTTTTTTTTTTTACCCTACATTTGTTCAGCACCATCTTGGATTGAAGGGTGGAATATAATTAGAAACATCATTACTGCTCTGCCTTCAGGTCCCTATTTTGAGAAACAACTTTGCACTTTCCTCATCCTGGACATGCTGTATATGAGCTCATTTAAAAATTATGGAGATATGCACAACCTTTAGCTGTGCCTGACTTCCTCCCAGGAATGTGATACAAACAGTCACCTCTACAGAAGCTAGTAGAGGTTGGCTTTACACCATCAAAACATCCACTTAAACAGAGTGAGTCTCCTGTGACTAGCTAAGCAGATTTTAGGACTGCTTCACACTGACAGTGCAGTGTAACTCAGCTGCAATGCAGAAAAAAGGCTATTTAAACACTGGATTGCAAAGCGAAGTGTAAATGAGGAGGTTTTACATTAAACAACAGCAAAAACATAGGCATACTGATGACTATAAATCTGTAATAAAAACTATCATGCTATGTTTGTGATAGATCAAGTTACATTTAAAAGCACAGACTTTTAAAGATATTAAAAGACCATAAATAATTTTGCTAAGTCACAGATTCCAGTAATGCTGTCTCAAGGAAAAGCTGTTAACTCTTCCTATAGGTGGAAAGTTGATGTTTATTGATACCCTGCAAACATCCCACCTGTGAGAAAGCTGGCAAGGCTATCACATTAATTCCCATATTGGTATTTGTTTCTTGGAGCTCTGGTATTTGTAAAAGCACTGTTCCAACTGGTTGTGACAGAAGTGCAGCGTTACATCCATTTATTGGCTCTTTTTTGCCATCTCCGTAATTCTCCCCTTGCTGAATGGTGTATATTTGCTCTACTTGTTCTCGGAGATCAGGCGGCAGAGCTTCTAGCACAGACTTATCTAGCTGCAAATACATAAAAGCTTTTAGATTTTTCTGAGGAATAGATAACAGAGTTAATTTTACTCAAAAATTAGTTCTACACTTCTTGAATTTTAGAAAAAAATATTCATTTTAATCTGTGTATGCAAACATACTTAGGAACCTGACAGTTACACTCTGCAGCAGCCAAATGTAAAAATATCGTTTAAGACTAAGTAGTTCAGTAAATATGAATGCTCAGTTTTATCTTTTCACAATATTCAGTGTTCTCATCACAAATCCTATATAAGGTTTCCTCTACAACTATGTAGTGATAAGGAAACCCAAATTCTCAGTTCAAATTATTAGGCAACATGTTGATATGAATACTAAATTGGTGTCTGGTACCAAAGCAGTAAGCAATTAATTTCTTTCTTTATATAGTTCTAGGATACATGTTACTAATTTACTTTAATGGTATCATGTATGTTTGCATACTGTCAGACTCTTGCCATAGATTTTGATAATGAAATAAGTTTTATATTCAAATTTTTGCTTGCCGTAATAGGTACTTACCATCAATTATCGACTTGGAACAACTGAAATGAGCCCTCAGTACCTAGAAGTTGCTGTATACAATGACAGCTGCACAAGTAACTGAATGTAACTGACAAGCAGATTTAGGGCATCACTTTTCTCACAAGTAAAATTTGAGTAAAACTATGTAGATAAATGCCAATGTTTGCCTGTAAGTTCTGCGAAATGAGACTCCACAGCAGTGTCAGAAAACCTTATCTTTTACCTTTAAGAAGAAAATTTGGAGTTTATGACCCGATTTTGGATTTACACAGAAGAACTACAAATTATCTATGAAAAGATACTTGGCTTATGGTAACTAAGAGGTTTTGATGAAAGCTGTCTGTATTATTAATCTCTTCAGTTATTCATTCTACATTCCGTTTGTGTTCCCTCATTCCAAATTTGCTACATATATACCTCTATAAACATTTTCTGGAAATCCTGGGTGTAAAATACCTTGCTGTTGCCCTCCTAGCACACAGTACACAAACAGCAGTATGGGACTAACTCTCACCACTCCCTCCCTGTACCGAATTCTGTATCATATTCCATATTATCATATGGTTATAAAGCAGAAGGAAAGATAAGCATATTGTGCTATAAGGCCGCCAAAGCTTTAGGAACTCTACTGCACAGCTAGTGCATTTTTCGCTTGTTCATACATATTCCTCCTATAGGAACATACTCCTCTGAGTATATGGAGCTTCACATTGTTCAGTCAAGTTGCTTTTAGATCCTGAGCTAGCTTGGGTATTGCATTATGGAAGAAACAGTTTTCTGCCAAAAGCATAATTAGCTTCTAAAAATGTATAAATATTTGGTAAAGCCGTTAACAGAACATCAACAAATGCTTTTACAGATTTGAATTACAGAAAATAAAATTTCAGATTTTTACAGAAAAGCATGTAAATCTGCTTATACTTAAGATACCTACAGAATTCAGTGCACCTTGCTCATACCAGACCTTTGTAACATATATGTGCTTGAATAACATGTGGGGTGGAAATAAGGAGGCTCCTCCGTTGTTAAAACGCACAAAAAAAAGCTCCAAACCCCACAGAAATATTTTACTTAAATAAAGATTGTCCTCCTCTCATCTAAAAGGTGATATTCTGTACAAATGTTAAGTGTGCACCTTAGCTCCAATATTATTTGAAGAAAATTTGAAAAAATACAGGAAGATGAATAATTAAATCTAAATACAAGCTTGACATTCTTTTAGACAGAAACTTAGAGCACAGCCATTGTAAAAGTATATGAGGTAATGTTAAGACTAGTTGCCGTTCAGTTCCTTCTCACGGACTAAAGCTTGAAGACAAATTTATAGTGTAATTTAAAGACTGGTATAGAATACAAGACTTTAAGAAATTATGTGGAGAAGACTACCTGATAATAATTTATTGGCATCTGTGGCAAAGAATATTACTCCCATAAAGAGGGATGGAAAACATTTAGAAGTTCTGTCTTCATGAAAACGACACTTGTCAAAATTCTTCTTGAGCTACTCATCAGTGATTAAGCTAATCAGAAATAATTTTAAGAGCTAACATAAGAAAAGGGAATTTACATATCTGCATCATATCACAATCATATAAACACTGAGCATTAACTACAGAATGTGTCTAATTTCTCTGATGGAAGTTTTCCTGAAGTTTATTTTGTGTTTTTTATAATTAGGCTCTGGGCTTTGGTTGTGAAAGGTGGAAGGTAATGTTTTTTAATATTTCATCCTCGGCATATTTTTCCATTCCTGTACCATTCCAATCCTTTGGCAAGTGATGGGAAGGGAAAACGATACTGGAAAATTAAATTTTTTTCCTTGGAAAAAATAGAATCTTTTTTGAGTTAGCCTACAAATGACTGCTCTGTAAAAATCCTTTTATTAAAGCAAAATAGTTTTGCATCAATAACACTTTCTTCCTGTGCATTGTACTCTACTAGAGCTCTTTTTATTTTAAAAAAGTGTAACGTAACTTTTTTTGCTCTATCCAAATAAGACAAACAATCCCAAGTTATTACAATATATTGCAGATATTTTATATTCTCAGATTTTACCTGGGAAGCAGATGGAACTTCAATACTCAAATTAAGCCTGGATTTTACACTGATAGGAGAATGTACGCCATTCCATTTGACAGCAGACTCAGTGTTGTTAACATTAGAATTGAGACCAGATGTGAGATGGGTACCGCGAGATGGAAGAAAAGTGCAAGTTCTTGAATCAGACGATATTTCAAGGTCCATAGCGGCCACAAATACTATACATATGAAAAGAAAATACAGAATGATCATCTAATAGTTAAAAATACTCTGAAGATTCAAGATACAGTGAAGCTAATTTCCAGTTTTCTTTGCTAAATAGTTTATATAATATATAGCATAATTATAACACTGTCTATTTTGAAGTATCCTTTGTTACTATTAACTTTTAAAAATTATTGGAATAATCCTATACAAAGTTTTATATGTAGCATTTTCATTTGCAGCCGCAAAATCTGCTCTCAAAGAGTTTATGTTAAATAATTTGTACTGGTATAATATTGAGTCAGTATTCCAAAAGGTAATCTATGTTGGAGCCCTTCAGAACTGATCGTTATCACACATGCAAAGTACAAAGCTTACTGACCTTCCTTATGTTCTTCTTCTGAGCACTTTTTTGCTTTCTGAACATGAAAAAGATCAATAACTGAATGCGATCCACCAGGTAAGTGTCCAGATTGTACTGTTGAGCAAGCCGAAGTGGTTTTACTGATGGGAACTAACTGCTGTACCTGAATTCCAACCTAAATCCAAAACATTAATACATTCATTTTATGAAGTTAAAAAAAGATAATAAAAAAAAATCTGTAATTCTTTCATAATAGCATTGCCTTCTCTGAAATTGGCTGCCTGTTGTGAGTGGGGGAGAAAACAAATAAAAGTATGTTGAAATACACATAAATAGCCACTAAAAACATCCCAAACAAATCCCAGGATTATCCACCACAATCCAACAGCTAAGAAATTACAAAGATAATACCATCTTAACTTCTCTGATATAGAAAGTGCTGTGAACAGGATCACGAAACAATGCGTTTATTATGAAATTTCTTAGATACTAGCAAACATAGAAGTACTGATCAGGAAGTAATTAGTATTAAATCTGGCTACCTGTACAAGAAAGGAATGTTTTTCCTGAGGACAATCTATACTAAAACCATCACTTCAGTGTACAAATGAGAAAAATAATGTTGTTTCACTTCTAGACATGGCTGTTGCAAAGTCTCAATGGATGAAAGTACGTTGATGAAAGTAGTCTTCATCAGATGCGGTGTTCCTCATTTTGAAAGACATCCTCACTTTTCATTAACTTTTAAATACCAAATCAACAGGGGTTCAAAAACAGTGTCCAACTAAGAATGCACTGGTACATTGTGCAAGTTTACTGCTAATCCTCCATAATTATTAAGAAAAAACCCAACACTTAAAAAAAATTGTGTATAGGACTCAGAAAGCATGAAGGAGCTCGTGTACATATTTCCACCAGATCGTCTTCTATAATTACACAGCAAGGATTTTGTTTAACAGCTTCTTAGCTGCAACTAATGGGATACTAAAACATTATTGTAAAAAGTTTTTCTTTGCACTTTTATCTTTTTGCTTTGAAATATTTCTAGATTTGAGTTCTAGAACTTAAAAGAAGCCTTTGGAATACTGTGTTTGCTGTGCTGTACAACAACTTTGCCTGGGATTTTTGGCCTTTTAGGACAAGTGTTTGAGTTAAAGTGTTATGTTAACTCTATGGGACAAGTGAGTGGATTCATCTGCCCAAGTGTCGGCACGGACAGCTAAGGGTATCGCTTTAGGACCTTTTCTAGATATTGTGAGAAGAAGGGCATGACTCACTTCATGTATAAGTGAAGCTTAAGGGGACTAACTCCAATATAGACATAGACATTGGATGTGTCTAAAGTCAGTTGAAAGGAATACTACTAAGGGACCTTGGATATATCTGCACTTTATTACATAATCTAGAACTGCATGGCCCCTCCAGAGCTGAACAGAGCCACCTGGTCAGAAGTAGTACATTGTTCTGCAAAACAATATGTGCAACACCTAGGAGATACTAACTTTGAAGAAGAATCCTCTAAAACAAGGTCTAAAGAAATCAAGTGAAATAGAGCGATGCAAGAAGTCAGGAAAGAAAGCAAAGGAGACAGACAAAGAACTAGAAAGAGACAGGGCGAGCGTGCTGGTTTTGGCTGGGATAGAGTTAATTTCCTTCATAGCAGCTAATAAGGGGCTATGTTTTGGCTTTGTGCTGGAAACAGTGTTGATAATACAGGGATGTTTTCATTATTGCTGAGCAGTGCTTACACAGAGCCAAGGCATTTTCTGCTTCTCACCCCACCTCACCAGCGAGTCGGCTGGCGGTGCACAAGAAGTTGGGAGGGGACACAGCTGGAACAGCTGACCCCAACTGGCAAAGGGCTATTCCATGCCATATGATGTCATGCTCAGCATATAAAGCTGAGGGAAGAAGAAGGAAGGGGGGGACGTTCGGAGTGATGGCGTTTGTCTTCCCAAGTGACCATTACACGTGATGGAGCCCTGCTTTCCTGGAGACGGCTGAACACCTGCCTGCCCATGGGAAGCAGTGAATGAATTCCCTGTTTTGCTTTGCTTGAGTGCGCGGCTTTTGCTTTACCTGTTAAACTGTCTTCATCTCAACCCATGAATGTTCACACTTTTACTCTTCTGATTCTCTCGCCCATCCCACTGAGGGGGAGTGAGTGAGCGGCTGGGTGGGGCTGAGTTGCTGGCTGGGGTTAAACCACAGCAGAGAGGATGATATATATTTCCTCAACTCCAAGAAGGAACCCAAGCCATGGAGCTGACTTTGCAAGGCAACATTGTGAATCAAAACCCTTGTTCTACATCCAGATGACCAGTAAATGCAGATTTGTTTTAGAAAGCCTCTGTGCTCTGTTGTAACAAATGGCTCATGCCAAAGCAGTCTTATCATGGGTTCACACTGCTATGATAAAACCACTGAGATGAGCAAGCATGTTCTAAAATAAACCATGATTCAAAAGAGCCAGCCATTCACCTTCAAACAAAGGCCAAACCATGGGTTGGCAACTTTTCTGTCTCTAAGACTTGCAGTCTAGAGCAAAAACTCCTCTGATCTGTACCTTCGATTGGCATTACAAGCAGTAGTTATATTAATTACTTAACTAATAACTGTGCAAAAGTTTACAGAAAATTCTAAACAAAATAAAATTTACCTGTGCTAATAGAACCGTAGAATATATGGTCTAACTTTGTTACCTCAGGCTGTTTTAAGTTGTGGATTAATCCATACCACAATAAAATTTTCTTTTTTTACATTTATGGCTTTGTAACATGTTTTTCAAAGGTAAACATACAAAACATAGTATGATTGCATAGCCTAATTTACATATTATTTGTATTGTCTACACTTTTGCTTAAGTTTGGTTATTGTCTACCTTGGAGAACTGAAAATTTATGAAAGAATTTAATCAAAGAAGGTTGATACAGAGAATAAATTTCAGTTTTCCCATTAACTCACCCCTCGCATATCTGATATGTTCAGTTTCATTGTATGAAACATGTTTAGAGTTTCTTTCCCAATTACTTTTGCACTGTCTGTTGCGTGGTCTAGAGTCACAGTCCTACACAGAACAAAAAAGTATGGTTAAAAAGGAAACCATTTCACAAATCCTAAAGACAACAACAATTCTGTATTTATTCCAGAGAGGACCTCAAAGAAAGACAGATCATAATTTCTTGACATACAGAAACTGAACACTGCTTTTGTTCTGTGGTTTCTTTTTAAAGGTAATTAGAACTAAGCACGTTCTACAGAAAAAAAGCAGATTACTTACTAATTGAACATTCTCAGTGTGCGGTCCACACATTAAATTGTCAAATATAATATATATTTATATACATGCTATCTGTTGAAGCCAGACAAAAATGTTTCACTTTACAGTACTCATAGAAATGCACTCATGCACTGTCCTTCACTCAAGCTTGGTTCATAAAGAGTTTGCTCAGTGTTATTTCAGTCATCAATTGTCAAAGGTCTAAAGCAAGAGTTTCAGAAGGAACTCTGAGGGAGAAGCAGATACAGGCATGTGCATGTGGATTACAAATAACAAAGAACTCGGATTAACGGTAAGTAACTTTAAACAACGTTCCAAATACACATCTTACACTGTGGGCGATTTTCTGCAACAACCCTCACAAAATTACCTGCTTGTGAGTTTTACAAATTGCCACCTGAGAGCTTGGCAGGGCAGTAGTAGTGCTTGGTAGTTCTGGATTCTCTAATGGCCTAACATTTGAGACAGGTAAGGACAGAATTTCAGACGGCTAATCAAACGTATGTGAGTGATGTAGTCTTCTCACTGAGGTAACCGATGCAGTTTTAACTCTGATGGAGTGGGCTCTGTGGACAAAAGGAAGTTCCACCTTGGTGTTTTGACAGGGTGCCATCCTGGCAACTTACTAAACACTTTGATGGTGTCTCCTTAAATTTTACTCTACTTTTGATTGAATCTGTCAGAAACCACCATGAACAGCCAAGTGATCTCCAGAAAGGTCTGGTTCTGCCAATACGAAAAGGAAAAACCTTCCTGCTGTGAAAGATATGAAGACCTCCCTGAGCCTTACAAGTTAACATTTTTAAGAAAAAGGAGATCAGTATCACCATTAAGGTGCAACTATGCAAAATATTAGGGAGAAATGCAGGACGGGTCTAAAGGTACACACCATTTCAGAAGAATATTTTACAAAGGTCTATGCTGTACTATCAGGACTTGATATCAATGATGCAGTAAAAATACCATTAACATCTCAGAAGTTGAATTTGATTTTAAGCGTGCCTGTGAGTCTGAATCCTTTGTAGGACTATGATTATCATTCTAGGGAATCTTGACCTGTAGGATGAGAAAGCATAGCAACTCATTAACCTGTGAGGTGAGGGGGCAAGAAATGGGTCATGAGCTATAGCTACAGAGAAAAATCTTAAACTGAAGAGAGAAACTGGTCACTTTTAGCTCCAGTAAATAATCCCAAATTGTTGGAACTAGGCTGTACATAGGGAAAGCACACCTGAGGGAACACCACCCTGAGATTCTAATCCATTTGCCTGGATGCAACTTCTAGAGTTTAGCCTGCTGCTGCTAAAAAGCCTTTCACTGGACTGAACAGAAATGCTCTAACAAAGACAGGAATACAGCACCTATATAATCAAATAACATAATTTGGATTGACTGGGGTTGCTAAGTTCATTAGTAATGCCAGAAGCAGAAACAGAGACACTGCCAAACGAGATCCTGGCATCAGAACTGCTTCAGCTATGTGGGAACAACTTAGCATCCTTGGGTGCCTCCTCATCTTACCTTAATGAAGACTTTATGAATTAGGGAAATTTCAGGGCACATGTATATTAGCATGCCTGACCACAGAAATAAGGTCCAAAGCATTGACCTGTTCATGACAAAGCAGTCTGGCACTAGTTCCAATAAAGGAGGAATAAAACTCTATCTCAACACACCTCAATCCTAAAAAGATGTTCTTAGGCTGTTGAGAGTAAATCTTCAGCTCAAACAATTCAGGACAGCCAGAAGACAAAAGTATAGACTGATGGATTTTCTTCTTGATATACTAGTCCCCAAAGGTGATGAGCTTCTGACAGTGAAAGCTGAATTTTGTAGTTTCAGTTTTTAATACAGCTGAATTGTACATCACAAGCTCACAAGTATTAGACAGACACTATGCATGTAAGTCCTACTGTTGAGCTCTAACCCACTGAACCCCCACCTCTTCCGTGATGAGCAACCTCGAGCAAATGACCCTTCAGTTCAGGAGGGATTCATCTGTAACAACAACCCGAGATGGAGGGAAAAGTAGAAAAGACCCTTCTTCGAAGATGCCAAATGCACTCTCACACAAAAGCCAGGATCATCCCTTTACCTAAGGAACAACTGCTTTGATACAGAAGTGTCTGTCTGAAGAATAAATGTGTATTTAGAAGGTTCTGAGACAATCTTGCATGAAACAGCATAGAACTACACGATGCTCTATGCCTAGATTTCACTCTTGTGTTTTCAGTATGCAAGCATATAAATAAATCTGAGGTAAAAAAAATCTTTATAGTCAACATAATCCAGTTGAATAATAGGAAACAAAGAAGCATCAGAAATAAATAATGGGTAAGAGTAACAACGCTGTTTGTGGAAGCTGAAGGTCCTACTGCTTTGACAGTGACCTATCAACTGACTACCCAGGCAAAGTAACTGGGTTATCCCATCTCACCAGGGATGGGCAGCCATCACAGGCACCATCTCAGTGAGATCAACAGTGCTGCAGTGAGACCAAGCAGAAAGAGACTTTATTACATTGATAATGATCCACAAGAAAACAAAGGCACTTCTGATGAGGAACTTAGGACTATATGAAAAAATGTAACTGTGAAGATCAAGAGACATGAACAAGTTGCCTTCTTGAACAGCTGAAACATGGGGCACAGTCTTCTGACCTTGAGATTTTGAGATTCAACTTTCTTAGCTCCACTTTGGATTTTCATCATCTTTTCTAGGACTAAAAAAATTATCTTCAGACTTATTGGTGAAACAACAAGAAAGACAGATTCAACACAAAGAAACTTGTCTGTACTAAGACGGACAATTGAAGCCCAAGGTGTCTGATGCCAGCTCCAATCTTCAGAATCCAAAGTGGCCTCTCAGTCTTCTGCAGCAAGTAATTCTGCAAATACTGTCCTAGTCCCCACGCACTCTAGACTTGAAGGAGAATGGTACTGATCAGACATCCTTCTTGACAAGTACAAAGGCAATTTTCTCTGAGAACTGACTCCAACTGTCACAATCAGCATGTGCCCAACAACCTACCAAGGAACAGCAGAAAGCCCCTCAAGGAAAAGGAAAGTACCCAACACTACACAGCTCAGGAAGAGGGAACAGTTTGCAGCAGCAGAACATTTGAACTCAGCTGGTCACTGAAAGAAATAAAAATGCTGCTTGCATGCATGTCATAGTGCAGGACGTAAATACGTCTTCTAAAAGTACTGCAAAAGGAGAAACAGCCCCAATATTGAGCAAGCTGGAGAAATGTACACCAACAATATACATATGTATGTATACATATGTATATTGTTGGTGTATACATACATATGTATGACTGTTTGAAGATAAACCCTTTAAAAGATCGAACACCTTTATTAGCTAGTATTTCCTGACACTATTATCAAATTAAGAGCAACCTTAAACTACAGATTACTAAAGTCAAAAAGGAAGAAGAGAAAAAAAATGTACTTCCCTACCAAGAGAAATGGATAGTCACAATAATACATTGAAAATATTTCACTAAATCACTTTAATTTTTAAGTAGCATCCACAGACATGCAAGAGTATATTCTCTCAAGAAAGCAATTTCAAACCACAAAGAATGCGCTTGTGGAGTCAGATTCCTTCTTTCCCATTCCTGCTTCTTCTGAAAACCACAAATTGTTTCTTCTATGCCCAAAAACTTTTCAGCTACTGATATATTTTCTTTTTTCCCCATTTTCTCTTTGAAGAAACTCAAAGGCAGAAAATGACTGTTAAAATTGTTCTCTCTTTCCGATTCGGACACCTTAGTGTCTTCCTTCTTTCTCCTCCCAATATGCTGTGTTTTTTATCACTGGGAGATTTACATTCCATGCTGTTGACCAAAAGACCACATATGCACAACCCAAACACAGAATACTTCTGATAATAATATTCTACTTCTGATTTTGGTGCAGATTTGATACGTAGATAAAGGGGTACCAAGCACTTTAAAATTTCTGTCCTGTCTTCCTGTAAGTTTTGGTGCTTGACAGCCTGCAGAACCGTGCTCATGCCTATGACTGACCATCCTTTTTTCCATGCGTAGTTACCTGGCGATATTATCACAGATTCCATGACCTCCGTATTTTGCAGGCTCCACTGGTGCCCCAGCCTTTCTGACCATAATTTTAAGGGTCAATCGTTTACCCTTCATACCAGCAGCTTCAAGTCTACGTTGGATTTCTTCTGAGAGGCTCAGAAGGAAAGCTTCTGCTTCCTTAGGCTGAAGAGGAAAAACAACAACATGTTTAGATAATGACTAGTTTTCAAATACTGAAAGTAAATCATTAAGGGTTAATGCAATCCAGATTGTGTAAACTGAAAAGAGCAAGCTGACTCACAGGCAATTGTCTTATTTAACGTCAAGTGTTTTGTTTACATTGTAGGTTGCTGAAGTTAGGTAAGATGGTAGATTCCTATCCTGGTGCTGAAATAAGTAGGAAATACTAAGTCTTTTTGGAAATAAGTCTTTAAAAAAATGTGTTTAGAAACCCCAACAAAGGCCTGCAAGTCTAACTTTAAGCACACACCTAGAAGATGAAGAGCGTAGGGGCTTTTAAGGAAAATCTTTTTTACCATAAGGAAAGTCAAGCAGTGGAACATGTTGCTCAGAGAAGTTGTGCAGTCTTCGTTCTTGGAGGTTTCCAACACCACACTGGATAAAGTCCTGAGCAACTGGTCTGATCTCAAGCTTCCCCTGCTTTGAGCAAAAGGCTGGACTACACATCATGAGGTCTCTCCCAGCCTGATTTTTCTATAATTTCTATAAATGCTTAAGTTCTCAACAAAGAGCTGAGTTATTTTTTAATACAATTTTGTCAACAACACCCCCTCCCCCTTATAATATTTGTAAAAAGTTTAATAAAAATGTTGTACTGGAGCAGCTGGTGATGGTTTCAGACACTGGCATCTTTGAATAATCAGCATTTAAATGAAAGAGAATGCTAGGTGCTGACAAACCTACTGCAGTTCTCTTTTTCTGTACCAGACTTGTATAACGAATGCAGAATAGCCAGCTAATTTTGTGCAAGCTTCTTTTCAGTCCAATATTTTTGCAGTCTCTCCTCCCATTTTATCGTTTGGTCTCCTACTTCTTCATTTTCCTCATTTCTATTTGGTGGCTAAGATGGTGCTCTAACAGATCAAAGTGTAAGTGAAAATAATCAGAATATGAGAAGATTCTTCTACAGCTGAAAGAAGTCACTGCAGAAAAGAAAGTTTGAATTTACCTGTGTAAACCTTATTCCGTAGTTGATTTCTGCTGAAACAGATTTTCTTTCTTTTTCTGTACGAACAGGTCGATCATCCAAACCACGACAAAATCTGTAGAGCATTTGTCCTGTTTTTGGACCAAACTCTTTTTGCAGTTTTGACATTGAAGCACATTGCAGATCTCCACAGGTTTTAATTCCCAAAGAAGCCAGCTTAGATTCCATCGTCCTGCCAACTCCTAACAACAAAGCAATTAGTTCTGTTAACTCCACAATTCAGAGCCAGTCAGGTTTTGAACAAATAAAATTTGTCTCTTTAAACTTACACGAGGTCATATCAAATTAATAAATAAATATACACCATAAAAAAATAAATTCCACTCAATAAAACATGGTTCAAATGGAAACTTTTGCTGTCTTAATCTGTTTTACATATTTAGTTTAAGATGTCATACTGCAGCATGTTTCTTTATTTCTGGGTAAAATGTGAATGACTCCTGCTTGCAAATCTTGACAAGGTACTGCCTGTTACAGAGTATATAGCTTTGAACACCACAACACTCAGTCCAAAAAGAGTGTCCAACATGTAATATGTTTTGCCATCATGTACAAGTTACTTAATCTAAAAGAAAACCCAAGAAATATTTTGACTACTGTTCCACTGCTTCCTAGGTAGAAAAATAATATTTCAAGTAGAAGTGATAGCATACCTGTATCACTTGTGCTTTGAATTACCAAGCACTGGAAATTGTAGGTATCCATGGCAATGGCACATATGTAAGTGTGATAAACTTAAGCATATTTCTGGGTTTTGGAGAGGTGGCCTGTTACTTCCGAAAAATATCAGTCCTATGAGTTTACACTACCAAAGACAGTGAAAGTTAGAAATCTCAGGTCATCAGCTTGTATCTTTCATAATCTGTAACTCTGTTTAGGTGGCATTATTGACACAAACACTAAAAAGTTTTTATTATGAACGTGCAAGTGAATTCTGAAAACTTTAAAATATTCAAGTCAAAGCACAGTACTATATAAATAATTTTCTGGAGGAAAAATATCTCCTGTAAGTTACACCAAAGAGAAATGGTGCTGTGCTGTAAATTATGTTTGGCCATGGAAGGGGATACATAAAGAGAATTTCTGGTAAACCTGCACCTGTCTATGTATGCTATTCCTACCACTTTTCCATTTCAGTGTCTATTGCTGTCTATTTTTTGTTTCCCTTCTTTTTTTTTTTCTTAAACAGAGAAAAATACTATTTTGAACATTTAACACTAAATGTGTGTGTACACATGCAGGCTGAGCTCAGCTGATCACTAACATACAAAACATAAATGAGTGCTTACTCAGCACTTCTTGCACTGTGTCTGCATCACGTTATACTACCAAAGTATTGAATAATAATATGATACAGAGTTACATGCCAGGAAATGCTTTAGCTTACAACTATTTTAAGTATTTTCCTGGAACAACAGAAAAATATAATAAAGCCTGTTTTCATGCAGGTGTATTCCGCATGTCCTTACTACCACTCTCCCAGCACAGTAACTCCAGTTCCCTGCCATCTCTCTGTGAATCCCGCTATGCCTTGGAGAACCTCCCTAAAACCTGTGGGCCAGAAATGCTTCTTTCCTCCTCTCCAGCTTTCTCCTTGGTCTTCTCTGTGTCCACAGGCATCCCACTCAATCGCTCCAGTTCTCCCTTACTGAAATATCCTTCCTTCTCCTATCCGACCAAGGAACGTGGGACAGAAAACATGTACTCTGGCTATACATACGACTGGGAACTACTGCCAAAATGTACAAGAGTTGAATTTTGCCTGCCTGTCCCTCAAAGGATGTACTCATTTGGATCAGTCTCCTCTGCCAAGCTGTCATTTTTCACAAAACTTGTAGAAACATTATGTCATTAGAACGTCTATCTCAGTAAGATTTGGCTGAAAACTGCCAAACAGTTCATAAAATTATTAGTACTGTCATACTTACAAATTATAAATCACAAGCACTGTCACAATCATTTCTTCAGACAACTAGGCAAAAAACAGTTGGAATTTGACAAACCTGTTGTCGTTCTTTAAAAGAATCAACACATTCTGTCAGTTTGCAGTATACCATTGACTAAAGATCCTTACACAAAAAAATAATTACCTATGTAACAAATGCCTAATGTGTATTCTAAGTCTACCCAAACCAAAAACTGTCCATAGCTGGATGCAGAGCATAACGGTGGTAATACTCCTACAGTAGCCTTACTTTCCACCTTCCTCTCTATTTATCAGCCATTCTAATACAGCTCATGTTGCAAGCAGAAACACTTCTCTAGTTTGGTAACATTCTCCTCTGCCAGATTTTATTTCTTAATCTTCCTTCTGTCTGTATTCTCCTCTAAATCTCTCAGAGTTTCTTAGATGCAGCACAGATTAAACAAACTCCTCTCTCTCCTTTCCCCCCCTCATATACTCTCTGTTTCATTATGGCATCTGTGCTGTTTTTTCCAACTCCTGACTTCATGCATTCCTTTTTAGAAAGAATACTCGCTTGGGCTAGTTCTCAGTTCTAAGCAAACCCTGCCTCTCTCAGTGAGAAGTACCTCATGTTACTATTTTATTACATTAATTATGATACAGCAAACTAGCATTCACTTGAAATGACTCATCTAAATAATTTTATTAAAGAATATAAGGTTGCATAACATACTAAACTCTGAGCTTCTTCCACAGATCATGCTGTGTGATCTGTAAAATTCTTTGCTAAAGAAGATGCTTCTCAAAGATACAAAAAGGTCACAGGGATTCTTTTCAGAAATTTACAGAAATCAGTATATCTTCTTTTTTTGGATCATAACCATGGAATAGCATCTAATCTTGTTTCATCCAGAATGCAGATTTGTAGCTGAAAGTGTTTTCGTATCAGGAGGCAAAATGTCCTGCAAAAGAAAGGAGTACCTGGAAGACTGGTAACAAGTTGTCCTCTGATAAAATCATCCACTTCTTCAGGTTTTAAGTGATACTGTCCATTTGGTTTTGCTTTACGAGTTGCCATTCTGGCCAGCAGAATATTGGAACCTGTAAAAACAACAAATTAAAGTATGTCTGTGGTAACTTCTGTCTTCTCAAGTAGAATGCCACAGTTCAACAGTCAAGGAAAAAATGCAGAAAGTATAGTCAAATTCTTTGTCTTTTACAAAGAATTTAATGCAATATATTCATTTATATTTGCAGTATCTATTTCCAAATTAGCAACTAGCCGTATTTGTAATTACAGCAGTGCAACTGTAGTGGTAACTGCAATTGCAAAGTTAAAACCAACCAAACAAAAACCCACCAAAAAACCCAAAACAACCAACAAATAAGTGCGGGACACTTCACTAAGAAAGAACACTGAATTTATTTGTCGTGATTATGTTCTACACATGTAGAGGTACAGATAAACAGTTAAGCGCAAATGGATGAAAATTTAGAAGTGTAGTATTTTAACACTGTAGAACTTAAAAAAATCCACTGTAGTCAATGTAAATAATACTTAGGTGACAATTCTATCAAGCATATTATATGTGAAATACTGGAATTAAGCTGATATTTGGGCCTGAGTATTCACTAAAAAAATCCAATGACTTTATTAAATGATTATATGCACTTATAAAGTGTGGTGGGAACAAGACCTATTTCAGCATTTTTTTCCCTGTTTATAGCCTTATTCATGCCCAGCCAGTAAGATCTCTGAAATGATACCCAAACAGGTTCATTATTGCCACTCAAACACCCTGTTCTAAGATAAAGCAAATTAATAAAAGGTCAGGGGAATTCACAACTCACAGCACTGTGTGTTACTATTGCTCTTCTCCTCCCACCTATGTTCACATTCTTTTTGTCTATTCTAAAATTTTAGTCAATGAGAACAGTAACAGAGTTTTACGTGCACTGTTTCTCCTGAGAGGTTAAATTGATGAAACAATTAATGACAGATTCCTCATTCAATTTCCTATTTAACTTCGGGGATTCATGTTTTGTCTAGAGAGTACTGAAGATTTCTGATACTCTTATTTATCAAACATACCAACATAGCCTCTAATACCATGAAATCTCAGTGATTTACCTTCTGCAATGTATTATTCCCACAACACTGAAGTAAAGTAGGAAAAAACTAATACCTCACTTAACAAATGAGAAACCAAGATACAGGATGTTTATAGATGAGTGTTTAATCTTTCACTAGTATTGTTTAAATCAGTTTAGTTTAGCCACTGAAATCTCTAGGGTAAAAATTAAATTTATTCAACTGGCATAAGCATGTCCTTTTTAATTTATCTCTAATCAGACAACAGTGTCGACAGGAGTCGACTCAGTAGTGTAACAGTCGACAGTGTCGACTCAGTAGTGTAACAGTATCTATTCAGATTTACATTTTATTATATTGATACAACTTTCCCATTGGGCAACACATAAATCACTTATACAAGATGGGTATTTCTGGCAGACCATGTTTTTGAAGTAAGGTCTCTACATTCACGTAATAGTACAAGTACAATTGTTTCCTCTGATTTATTTACTTAACGATGAATTATGAGTGAAGAGACAAAGTCCCTGTAGTGTACCTACCATATGAATTTCTAGAAAGGATACCAAAATTAGTTTCCAATATCTCACACAAACTGATTATTAGAAAAAAAAATTACTCATAAGTATTTATCTCTTTCAATCAGTACGAGAACTATGATATCAGATTAGAAAGTAACACTTTAAAAACTAATTCCGCTCTTTCTATAGAAAAAACAAACACACTAAATAAGCTAAAAAACAAACACACTAAAAGAGATTACAAGTGTGTTTCAATTCAAAACAAGACACAAACAGGAATCCAGGGAATTACAGTCTCTGTACTGTGATATCATAAGAAATAAAGGAAGAATTCTGCTTGCAGTAATTAATTTCAGCTTGTCTCACAAGTGGATTTCATACACTTATATACACTCAGTATATTTATTTACAGATACTCAACTCTAGTATTAATTAGGGACAAAAACAAAGGAGAAAGGAAGGGGCCAAGTGAAAAAGAAATCAAGAAAGTCTTTTCAGATGTGTGATTTCATGTACAATACCTACTACAAATTACACAAATCTTTGCTTTCAATACCTTACAATAATTATGCTAAATCATGCCACCCCATAAACTCTTACTGCTGTCTCCGATAAGGAACAGAATCTGTGCTCATTTTTCTATTCACTGGAAAAATACAGTAGCATTTCCTTAAAATGAATGTAAGAGTATAATACAGATGGAATTTTAGCATACTGTTCAGATAAGAAACAAGAAGTGATAGCAATTTTACAAATTTTTGCTTAAAACTTTCCACTGACGAAGATTTTCTTGCATTTTTATTTACACTAATTTAATGTAAATAGCAGTATATTCCGTATTGCACAAATACTGAGTTTTAGCAATCTTACATAGCTTTGATACACCTAACAATAGCAGGCACTGCTTGTAAACAGAAATGAAATAAGGTACTTACCCATCCCAACAGAAGCAGTGCATTTAGTTTGGGCTTTGATTTCGGTGCGGATAGCATTTGCAAGTTCATCAGGAGTCAATCTGGTCTCTGTAAGGATTTCAGTGATATCTACTAGTGCTTCATCACAACTGACTGCTTCGATGTTATGAGTATAGCTATCAACACAAAGTAAAGGAGGTGAAACACCAGCAACAGCTCACCATCTGTTAAAACAAATATGTAGCAAATAAAGTCTTCCTTTTGTGGTGGCATTTCCCTGCTTATTTTGTATCACACATCACCTACATATTAAAAATGCGAAAACAGCAAATTACAGTAACATTACTAACGTAGGACTACGTTCAACATGCATAATGATTTTAAAGGAACAGCTGGAGGAGGAGTTGAATACTTATTTTTCATTGACAATAACAGATTTCCAGTTTTGTTCAAGTGCCTTTTAAACCAGAAAGTAGTTTCTAATAGATATTACTCCAATAACACATTCTTAAGTTACTCAAAAAAACCTCTTGGAAGAATCTCACTACTAAGCAGGGATCTGCTTCTCACAGTGTGATCAGTAAAAAATTTAACAATGACTCCTTCGGAAGTCAGATATTGACTGTTTACAGGATTTGACTTCAAGATAAAAGAATGCTCAGAAGCAGCACAGTGCTTAAAATAACAAAAATACTACAAAAGGAAGATCTCAAATAGGAATGGCTTTATTGAAGCTGAAGAGTAACATGGACACGAAAATACTAAATTGAATAATGGCATTCAGCAGTGGCAAATAAAATATGCTTGATAACCTTACCATGAAAGATCATGTAAACAAACAGCACATGTTACCTTGCTAATATTTCATATACTGTCCGTGCAACTTCTTTGTATGCTTCAAAATCATAAGAAACTGCTTGAAGATTTGGACACAACTTTTTTGCTTGGCCAAAAAACATTCCATTCTTTATGCCGACTTGTCTAAAATTAAATAATTAAAAAAACCCCAAATAAATACAGTACCAACTTTTCCACAAATCATTAGGGGGTATTTCCAAATGTAGTATTTGTTTTTTCCCCCAGAAATTAATTATCAATAAAAAGGAATTTAGTCCAACTGCTAGAGATTTCATAGGTAAGAAAAATAGCTGCAAATAGAGTATTTGAATTAGCTGTATAATATTCAGGCATGCAGCATGGACAGCCTGCCTTCGGGAACATGCTTACGACAAAGAAAAAGTCACCAGAAAGCACTACTTGCTACTTTCTGTTTCAAATTAAAACCACGCATATACTACAGTGACTAAGGTAACTGGATCTTATATTCCACTGCAAGCTTACAAAATCATGCTCCCGTAATAAATAAACTCTAACTTTTTGAGATACAAATATAAGCCTGCCTATCCTAGCATGCTTGAGAAAGGTTCCAACGAAGGAATAATTTCTGCACTATTATTTCCATCAGGGAAGAAAATAATTTCCAACACTTTGCTTATATTTATCACAAGTTGCTTCATATTCTGAACATTTATAAGCTATGTTATTGGGGATGCTCAACATAATCTGTGCAAGAAATGGTTTTAAGTTTAGTAATCACACTTACTGTCTGATTTTAACTAAAACCTTCAGTAACAAAGTGTTCTTAATTCCATAAAAGAATGCAATTTTGATACAAAGAAGTAAAGGTAACTTTATGAAATCAACAATATCACAGTGAATGGCATAAGGCTTTCCTTAATAGGCTTTTTTCCAAGTAACATGTAGGTTAGGGTGAGAGCTATTAAGCAGTGTTTAAAAAGCAGCAGCGTCCATAGGGAAGACCTTGTGTTAAATTCTAACAACCCATATAACTACAACTTTTGAAAACATAAAAAAAAAATTCCTCTCTAGATATATTTAAAGAAACCAACTTAACAACTGCTATTTTTTGACATTTTATGCCTACCTGCATGAGATTTTCAAGCAACCTGATAGGTAACTTTCACCTACCTGGCTTCATAACTACAAGAAGCTATTTCAGCCATGGACAGAACAGTGAGATTGAAGTCAGCTCCATTCACATGTGTGGAATCTGGATGCTCCCAGACTGATGAGTCCGGCTTATCAGGTACTCTAATTTCTGCTTGGAAAATAATATTTGTATTTGTTTTTATGTTATTTTTCTTAAGAGTTCAACAGAATGAATGTTAGTAAAATAAACACTATGTATTTTATTTTATACAATTTCTATACTGCTACCTGTTGATGAAGAGGTTCTTAATACTATATTGATTCATATCATGGTCCAGAAAAAAAAAACAAAACAACAGATCCCCCCAAGTAATCTGTCTCTGCAGATAGGTCTGTACATATTACTGAGAAGAGTATTAAGCTACAGAAAAATTCTGTTTCTGTTTTCCCCCAAATTACTAGACAGCAGCTTGTTGGTGACTACATATATCATACTATAAAAAAAGACTGGTCTCAGTTAGCTTTAATGACAATAAAAAAGATCAAACACTTGAGGCTAACTGCTACAACCATATCCTGTAAACAAATACAAGACACTCAAAAATTTACCAACTGCTTGGCTGAACAAGATGACACTCAGCTACATTCCTTTTTACAAAAAGCACAACTACCACCAGAACACAGACATTAAATCCAGAATACAAACCCACTTTTTATCATACTTACAACCTCATACTTAAAACTATTTTTCTTATAATCGAGATACCACGAAGTGATTTTTAAGAAGTGAAATAACCAGAATGCTAATTAGCTCAAATTAAAAAACACTAGCTAGAAACTTGTATTTCCTTTAACACTCTTATGGGCATATTAATTGACAAAACTTCTGCTGTTACTTTCTAATAATTCTCTTATTAGGATACATCAACTTCTTTCACATATCACCATAAATTAAATTTATCTTGGATCAAAATGATACAATTATAAATACTGCAACCCCAGACTTAAAATAAGACAGACCTTCCCTAATTCTACAAAACTTTACTGCATGCTCTTAGATAAATTTTAAAGAGTCCTCCAGGCTCACTGCATACTAGGTACTAGAACAGAATTCCACAACACTGAATACTGGAATCAAGTAAAGCATTTTCTACTCCTTTCTATTTGGGTTTTCACGGTATGTAAACCTTGAAAGATACATGCCTATACTCTAAATATAGATCAGCCTGAAAAAATGGCTAGATGCAAAAGCTACTATACCCTCCCAAACTCCCCATCAGAATCAAAACAACAAGGTATCATACAGACAAAAAGCTTCTATTTACTTAAAATGAAATCCAATATGTATGTTATAGTTCTTTTTCATTAGTGTAGTCTGTTTAATACCTTACACCTTTGTAATATAATAAACAGGGAGTTTTCTTCAGAGTGCCACAATGCCTGGTTGTATTTCATGGTACTAACAACTTACACACTGACAATTTGACTGAAAGGAAACATGGTGCTATGTGCACATACGAGTAGTTATCAGACCAGAGAAGTGTTGTAATGAGTGAGTGGAGACAGCAGGGGTAGAGCCTGACTCATGTGAAAAACTGCTTTTATTCAGAATTTCTGCTAAATTTGTGCACCTTTTTAATGACTCAAATATTTTAGTGTATGATGAGCTCAGTAAGTTACCTAAGATGTCTGCAACTGAAAATTAGAGCAAAATTATGCCCCAAATAAAGATAAGAATGACAAGAACAATTTCTTTAGTCCATGCCTTCCTGTGCCCTGGCCTGAGATGATGCTGTCATCTTGTCTATCTTCATTGGACTCGTCGACTTTTTCCACATCGCAGCAGAGCAGATCCCCCCATGAGCTGATGGAGTCACTTCATGTGAAATTCAGGGCAATGCAGAACACATTGTCCTCAATGGAAGGCAAGGTAGAGAACCTCTCATCAAAAGCTGGGAAACTAGACAGGCACATGGTGAATGTGGAGCAACGGATGGAGAAATCAGAGGCCAGGACCCAAGTCTGTGAAAAAGAAATCGCTGAGAATAAATCTGTGACTAATATGATGGTTAAAATCTGCTGCTCTTTAGAATGAAAAAAGGGAGATACTGGGGTTGAGGGAAAGGAAGCCTAGAAAACATTCACATCTTGGGCATCCTGGCCATGGAAAAGAGACCCCAAACTATGAATCCTGATTAACATATGTTAATCTTCTATCTTTAGAACATGAATGTTAAAGATGGCATGTATGTAGAGAAGTAATTTCTACTACCCAGAAAGGCTATCTCCAATTTGGAGATTTAGGGTGAGAATGATAGCAAGTTTTTAAATTTAAAGTTATACATTTTTGGATGAATTCAAACAGGAAAAAGAAAGTATTTCATAAAAGACTCAAGATTCTATTGACACTAGATACTTGGCTAACAATGCAGATCAAAGGCAGGAACCAGTATCACTAAAGAAGTAATTTGCAAAAAAAGAAGTAGCTGAAGCAGCAGAATTCAGTATTTGGTCAAAAGTGATTCATAAGGGTTTGGTTTTGTTTATTTTTTGGTTCGTTTGTTTTTAATTTGGAACATTTTTTCTAATAAGCAAGACCTGGAGAAGGCAAAATCAGAGAACAGCCTGGAAAGCATGAAGCATCAAAAAATGAAGTGGGTTCCATGTTGAAGCATGGATGTAAAATTATGCTCATGTTCAAAGTTGGTCCCAACTACCTTTTTATTTCATTTATATAACATGTCCCCAAACAGAATTGTGTATGTTTAACAGCATAATTTAGCATTCTGTATTTCTGATATTTTAGAAAAAGTACTTTTCCATGTGATACATGTGCCTACTGGGCCATGTTTACCTCTGGCACGGCACAAACACATAGAAGCGTTTCACATACACTTTCTAAGATACTGTGATGTTAGAAAAGCCTAACTTGCAATTCCATCTTTTCATCTAAGACCATAACTAACTGTAATTTCTTTTCCCCAAAAGGAAGACAAGCCATGTACTTACGAGAATGCAAGCAGAAACAACAGGTTGTATTTTTTGTTGATAAAAACATTGTACATGGAGATAAAAATTATTAAAGAGACAAAAAAATATTATGAACTGCAGCTAATGAGATAGAGACTATAAAAAGTGTGTTAGGAAAAAATCCTTTCACCAAAACAACAGGTTGCACAATCAGACTAAGTATCAAGAAAGAAAGAGCTAGCTGCCTGCCTGCGTGCAAGCCAGTGAGACTGGATGCTGAAGTTAAAGAAATGAATGTGTGGATATCCCGAAAAAGCTGCTGCAGTAAGAAACTGAGTTTGTTATACAACAAGGCTGAAATCTGCTGTACCCTTAAGCAATAAATATAGTAGAAGAGATACTACTGAATTTGTGAATCACAAAGAACATGCTAGATATCAGCTCAACTTCCATAATTTAACTGCCTCACTCTCCAAACATCACTTGATTGTATGAAGTCACACCCTTATCCAGTGTAAGGTCCTAATAAAAGTTATGAAGTCACTGTATAAAACTGAACTACCAATAAACAGTTCACACACAAGCTATACTACAGAAAATCCAACCCCATAAAAACCACAGCTATCTTTGTAACGCACTTTTACATGGCATCGCAAACAACACAGCAGAAGCTAAGTCTGGAGCATCCTGAAAAGTCCTTAAAAAGTTAAAGGCCAGTGGGTTCCACAAATGTATATTCTACCTCAGTTTTGAAGTGTTCTTAAACTACAGCAAAAAGACAAATATAATGTCATCACTTCCTTTAATACATTGTTTCCAAATGTCTTTGCAAATTGGCAGAATTTATTAGTTTTTTTTTTTTAAAGTACTAACATTTCAGAAACAACCGTGGAAGAACAACCTGTCTTTTTCCACCTCTTAGATCAACAAAATAACTCACTGAGGTCTAAACTTTATAAGAATAGTACTTTCTACCACAAGGTTGGTAAAAAGTGCATATACAAGGGGCAAAGGAGAAACTCAACTTCCAAATCTAAACTGAAATTAAATAGCAGCTGCCCCTTACATATGCACTTTTTACCAACCTTGTGGTAAAAACTAAGTTTCAAGCTGATTAAGCAGACTGTTGGAGAAAAAAAGAGAAACGAGTTGCCAATGTTTAGCAATATACTTTCTCATACTAAATGCAGTTCAGGCAGTATAATGATAATAAAACTTGTTAATAAAAGTATGTTTTGTTTACATTAGTATACTACTACTTGAGGACGCAGAAAGTAACAAATTTCTAAATTACTGCAGGCAAGTAAGGAATTGTCAAACTATGACAGATGCCCTAGTTTTGAGGAAACAAAGTACTGGAGACAGAACTCATGGAAGTTGCACAGGCTTTCCAGAAACCTAAAATGCTCTAAGGACCACCCAGATTAACTCATTGTACGCACATACTGTACACATGCAATTCAAAAGCCAACTTCAAACAATTAATTTCTCACTGGCCATGTGCTGTCATTTCTACTTTTATACTAAAAAAATTTTAGTAGCCTTTTAAAATTTATTTTGTACCTTCTTCTCTATAATAGACTTACTCAGAACGAAGTGATCCTGGACAATCTGTATTTATTTCTTATTTTAAATAATTACTCAACATTTTATCCTATACTCAACGTCAATGAAAGTAAGTAAAACCTAAAATTACTCTAAAATAATTCACCCATACTAGGCAAAGTTAACTAACAAGAAGTCACAGTGGCATGTTATTACTGAGGCCACAGAGCACTGTGTTGTCCAAAGATACTTCTTTTCTGAAATCCCCCGCATGAAAAAAACAAATTTATCCACTGTGCACTTTATTAATAACTTTAAGGAAAAAGTCTTCAATAACAAAAGTTAAAAACATACAGACGAACAAACAAACAAACAGACTTACCTGTACCTGCTTTGCCATTCAATAGCTTATTCTGGTAATATTGCTGTTCAAGCTGCGGGTTTGCACCAGGGCGCAGTGGTGCTTTTCCTGCACCTCTGTTACTAGTAACAGCTACTGGTTTTCCTGTGGAGAAGAAATGCATGTACTTGTAAGTCAGTATCTATAATAGCTTACATTTTAATAACAGCACAATTAGGTTAAGATCATAAAGAAGTCTGCTTTATTTTTTTATAATTTCTTTCAAGCTTATACACTCTTGCAGCATTAAGGAGGAAACAGCTATGAAAGTGACTTTGCATTGTGACTATGAATTTGCTGTCTTAATTGTAGTCACGTGTAAAGAAGAAAAGCTTTTAAAAAGTGAAAATATAACCATACTAGTTTGTGTTTAGTAACAAGTATAAATGAAAGCTGTGAAACTTCACAAATGCCCTAATGCTTCATTAGTTTAAGACACAGCAAACACCATACAGATGTTTACTAGCTTAAGTAAACTAGAAGAGTATACACATAGCAACACACTCAGTTCCACTTTTTTAATTAACTGTACAGAATCAAATCTTTAGTAAACTTTTGACTTTTTAATAATATCAACACCTCCATAATTTTTCTACAGTAAGCTAATTTAAGCACTGAAAGTTCTGGCAGACTTCCATGGAACAGAAAAAATATTTGCAGAAAAGTCCTAGGTTCTTTATATTCCAGTAATGGAGTTTGAAACTGGGCAGGAAATAAAGTTTTAAAGACCCAAACATACCAAGAGATACAGTTGCTCCTGCCTTTGGACAGAAGAGAGAAAAGGAACTGTATATACAGCTTACTCTTCTTTCCCAAGGTCTAAAATAGCTGCGTGTCAGATGGTCACCACTGCACCAAGTCTTCAGACTTGTGCATCACCAAAGTTCAGTGTTTGCATAGAATAACTAGTCTCTCAATTTCTGAATGGTACACTTGTAAAAAAAACCACCAAAACTTGCTAAGGAGATCCACTAACTCTTCCTATGCCCTAAGGATGATCACACAACTCAGACAACGCCAAATGAATTGTGCATCCTCCAGGTCTTATAGTAATTAATGTGTAAGAACTTAGATAGAAAAGAAAAGGAGAAGCAAATTTCCCTTGAAAAAGATGAACTGGGCAAAGAGACAATTAATTCTCAGCCTTGACTTTTCCACTTCTCTAGTTAAACAAAGCTCCTTACATCAGGAACATTATTAGGATATCCCATTTTTTTTTTTTTTTAACAGAGAGTGACCAAAAACCACTTCTGGTACAACTAGAATTTTGTTTCCGATTTCTAATACTGTAGATTTAAGTCTCAGTAAGATATGTGCAATGTTATAGAGAATGGTTACTCCAGATTTTACTTCTCTCTTCTTACTTTAGATACTGAAAGGAGACAGCAAGGAGAATTCCCGTTCTCTCTTCCACTTGCTTTTGGATTGTGAGAAAGTAACCAGGAATATGAAAGTTGCATGGTCTGACTATCAAAGACGCCAGAAAAAAAGATTAACATGCAAAGTTCATTTTGTAAGTGTGCAAGTTTGGTTTTGTTTTTGAAAACTTAACTGAGTAAACTGTAACATGTAGAATTAAATACTGACCTTTGAGATCTGGTCTATTTCGGATAGCCACAGACACAAAGAAGCAATCCATATCCACGTGCATTATACAGCTCTGTGGCTTGGCTGAGCTCGCAACAGACACATTACCTAGTATGAAGATACACCAATAGAAAACTTGAACCCTAATTTATACACTTTGGTACTACTCACAGTAGTCATAAAGGACTATTTTCAAGTTTTTACCACCTTAAATGATAAAGATTTTTGTTTCTTCTCACCAAAAAGATATTTAAAAAATTCTCAGAGAAATGTAAACATAAACAGTAGACAAACAGCCTAAACAATGCATCAACTTAAAAGTTTCTATTTCATTTTCTCATAATTAACACCTTCTACCTAACAAGTTCCCCTAACTCAAGGAGATTAATGCATGTTGTGGGAACCGGATTTTAATTCTGCTATGTTAACACTGAATCTGGAACACAAAACTTTACTCCTTTTTGTTCATCAATTAGAAGACCGTTCCAAAAGATAAAAAAAGTTCAGCTGCATTAAGAGCTACCATTTATTCTTCATGAAACACACCAAAATTATTTTTAAACCTCCCATGCAATTGGATTTTGTCATTGCTGTACCTACACTCATGCAAGCATTCAGCAAAGATGAGCAAGATAGCTCCAGACTGAAAAACTTACATGCCTAAAGCACTAGAAGTATTTGTGTCAAGCATTCTAGAAGTTCAAGTCTGCATGTCTATGTTGCTGACCTACCAGAGGAGGCTATATCTAACAAAAACAAAAAATCTTAATTTGAACAATGCATAAAGTGTAACAGTGAAAAAATACTTCAATACATGAAGTGTTCTGCTTAACGTCTGAGTTAATTACTAAGTAATCAGAAAAATGTTTTCCTGTTTTTAATAATTTGCCATTTCAACTCATTCTTTGAAAAATAAGGACTGTCTTATAAAGGGCATATTTACAAATCAAGTGATCAAGTTAATGCTTAAGAAGCTGCTACTTGTCAACTGATACACAGTCATTAACTATTTGAATACTCTAGGCCAAATCAAAGAGAAAATATAAATATATTAGCCTATACCATATTTTGATGGAAAAAAAATACACATTAAGGTAGTTCGTAAGCTAACATGTTTTATAACTGGGGTGTCCTAGCACAAACACAGAATCAGTTAATTTATTTATCTAACAATTTTTTAGGATGTGGTAATTTATCATCAAGCATATTTTCATATGATTACAAGTGAATATTTTTACAGCACGACAGAGTCAGAATCTCTTTGATGGTACAGAGCTAGCCTTTTAATTGACTAAGACTGTAAAAGAGAGATTCTAAAGATGCAAAATACTTTATCTATACTTGTAACACTTTGCCTCTCATGAATTACATATATTTTTTCATTTTGGCCCTTGATGTAATGACATAAAACATTTCTCTTCTGTCACAAGCCAGGTTCAGAAGTGTCATATGACACTGCTACCCATTTAAACAGATCCAGAGGTAGATAAAACTCTAACAAAAAAATTTTAGATTTTAGTTCACTTCCAAATGTTACTCATCTTTTAAATTTTCACACTGACCTATAAGCAGTAAGGTTTTTTCTTCTGTTTTTTTTCCCCTTTAGAGTTTCACATAGCAACTACAGACTTGTGTATTTAGATATATATAGTGGTTTTTTCCCCTTGATCAATCCACATATCTTGGTAAAGTCAGGAATATTATTTCTACAAGGACGAATTGAATATAGACGAGAGTATCACATTAAGTCACATTTTAAGTTAAAAAAACCCAAACAAACGAAACCAAAAGCAGATGGATCCTTTAGTTTTCAGTGCATCAAAGACACCAAGCTTTTCCAGATAGCCTGACTGTAATGTGAATATTGAATACTAACCTACTTAGTCTCAGTTAGACATTTAATGTACAAACAAAGATATAAGGCACCTTCTCAACATAAACCTTCTTAAACAAGTTATCTACCTGTGTCAGTTTTAAGTGCAGACCTGCCTGCTTTCCATTTTTTTAATTTTTCCCTTCCTGGAAAGACACCGCTGTTTTTTCTCTGCAGGCTGTTGACAAACTCTGTCAATTCACACTTCCATGTTGATATATGATGCAGTCTTGAACGTGAATAAAAGTCAGAAATAAAACTACAATCTGAAGGTTTGGACACAGGTAAGGAAGCTGCCTTGCTAAGAGTAGGTACAGAAGTGCTTTTTGTGCTTGAAGGCCCCTGAACAGTGGAGTGGTGAGCACCATTTATTTTAGCATTACTGTGCAAAGATGAAGATGAGGATGAATTACTCATAGTCCTATGTGGATTCCACGAAAAGTCTGTGTTTTTGCTGCTTTGCTGCAACTGCTGTGTTGTGCAGTCTCTAAAGTTAACCATGCCTTTTTCAGTCTTCCCCTCCTCCTGCACAGGGCCTGGAGAGAACCTACTTGCAACACCGTTGCCGGAGGGCACCGAGCAATCCTGTGTCTTTAAGGCACTGGTAGAAGTGTGTGTGTGTCCGTTAAAAATGGCAGTGCTGTCTTTGTGAGACTGAATCCCATTTTGTTTCCGTCCAGGAAGGATCTGCTCCAGCTCCGTAAATCCAAAATCGTCAGTTTCTTCTTCCTCTTCTTCATTCCAGCTACTTATTCCATTGGGTGTGATCTCGTTTTCCATCTCACACTTTTTAATATGATTTCTGAAACAGATATGATTATTTAATACCACATCTTTTATAAAAAAAAGGCACATTTAAAGGTCATTTCAAGTGCTAAGTATTTATCTTCCTAATTGTTACCAGTATATACTTGAGTAGTTTTTACATTCTCAAGACAATTATCTCAAACTCTGAGCCATGTCCTCTCAATGTCACAAAATACTGTATTGCTGTACAAAAGATTTCACAGATTTGGTGTATTATTAATGCAGCACTACCAAGAGTTTGCACAGGAGTGACCAAAATCATGCTCACATGGAAAAGCTGTTTCCAAGGGCTTTAATTTGACCAGCAGTCTCCAATCGGATTACAATAATTATTTATTTGTTAACAGAACTGTACTACCATGGACAGCATGAATGGTGCAGGAATATGCAAACCATCAGAAGGAGTTACCTTGTTATCAAGAGATGTGACTCCTTATCTAGTTACAAACAAACAAACAAACAAAGAAAAAAAGAAAGTATACATAGAAAACTTTAATTTTTTAGAAAATTATTTTAGATTAATGTGTTAGATTTATTTTATCTTCTCTCAGGGAAAAATCTGTTCGAGCTCTAGAAATCAAACATATTCTTAGCTTTTGACAAAAACCCAAACAAACTACTTTTCATCTTTTAGGCATATAAAATGAAGTATTCTGCCACAACTGCACCGGCAATTTACATTTACTCTGACAGTGTAGGGGCAAAGCTTTCATTACAAAAATTAACTCTGTAACAAACCCTAAGTGGAATTAAAACCAAAGCTTTCAAGAGTTGTGCATACTCTTGCTCTGCTGAAAAAACCCATCACTCTCAAGTCCCAAAGCTAGCAATTTAAGTACACAAAAAAAAGGTGGGAAATAATTAGCTATCCAGTGTACCAATGAAACCAGACAGCCAATTAACTATGACAACAATTTGGTTAAGATTATCACAATCATAAATTATATTAAACATAGTATTTTTGAGGAGTTGCATGGTTGAAAGTGGTATATCCAGTGGTACACATTTAGTATCAGTGGATAGGGCAGGCTTTTAAACTCATGCTTTTCAGACTAAATTGATACTTTTGCAGGTCTGAATATTCTTCTCATTTAAAAAACATTAACAATGCAATAATAAGTGGTGATTGCATCATTCATTGTTTAAAACATGGGTAGGAAATACTACTTAGGATATTCATTTTGGGGCACTGGTTTTATTTTTCCTAAATACAGACAAATCCCATTCATGTTGTAGAGTCTCCTCAGCATTATGCAGAGCTGGATTTTAAATAAATCAGTGGACTGTGGAAGAACACAGATCACCATCACAAGTCAGATCTTGTACAGTATCGTTGGCCCTGTTTGAGCAGTAGCGTTGGACCAGATGACCTCCAGAGGTCTCTTCCAACCTCAACCATTCTATATTGTTATGATTCTTACCTCTAAACAACAAACATGTGCTTCTGAAAAAGATGCAGGAAGCCTCTTAAGAAAAATCTACAGAACAAGTGTTCAAGTGGAAGGTTTCTTTCCAAATTTGAATTCCTCTGCCAGTTAAGAGTTTCGCTGGTGCTTTCTGTTCTATTCCCTTCTCAAGGTCTTTTAGGATAATATTTTATATTATAATTGGATTTTTTAATCCATCTTCTCTCTCAAGTGTGACTTAAACCTTGGTGTTAGCATACATAAGGTACGCTGTGACTTTTTTTTTTAAAAGAAGCTAAAGAAAGAACTTAACAACCAGTACGCATTTACACTTGTTCCTAGGTACCTTTAGCAAAACTAATAAAATCATACTAGCTTTTTGTTTTTGAAATAAAGACCTACTTTTCAGTGACACTAGTCAGAATCCTTTAATGTACGCCTGTTGCTTCCATGCAGATATGCTACATCCTAGGACTTCTAGTTCACATTATCAAGCAAAGTGTGGTCCAAAGACTAGAGACAAGGCTTGGAGTCAAGGTAACAGTAGTTCTGTCCTCAACTATTCATATAGCTATACCTTATTTTTAAATTTCAGTGCCTCAGAGCTTCCCTCTAGTAAGGCTGAAATGAATTTTAAAAATGCTATATAGTTATCAATGCAAACCCGTTATGGGTGAATGATGAGCATCTGCATTACAAGATCAGAAACACTTACACCCTGTTGAGATCTTTAGCTATATTGCTTGGACCTGGCATGGCATCTTCAGGTTTGCATATGCTATTAAAGTTGAGACCTTTTTGAAGACTTGACTGCTTGGTGTAAAGCTGATACGGAATGTGCGAGAGGAGACGTCCAGCTTTAATGCTGAAACAAAAAAAAAGGAACAGGTTACTACTTAAGACATTTTAAAAAACCCCAACCTTCTATGCTAAAAAATAGCTCACGTACAAACTATTACTTTGGTCATTCCCTTTTGCTGTTCTGCTATATGTACTTGCAGTCCCTTCCACAACCCCTTTCCCACTACTAACTGGATTGAACTGAAAAGTTAATTTGTGATGTGGTGATTGGTACTACAAAAGATATTTGCACAGTTGTGTTGGTCAGTTGTCTACATCCATTTCTCTTCTCCAACTGACATACATGAAAACCAAATATTTAACTTCAAAACCAAAATAAATAATGCCCAGTCAAAAAAAACGGGTAAGTGGTCCAGGTTATTCTAACTGAACAATGCTGACTGAGCTCTTTAACTTGGAACAATGCAAATGCATGTGTTCCAACCAAATTTGGGTAGAATTTGAAGGATGTCAGCTAGGATGTGGTTCACCATTAAAGAGGAACTACTTTTTCCATTCCAAAAGGATAATTACCCCTTCTTGTGAGAAAATTCACTGAAGAAAGCTAGACAGAAGAATTTCCAAATAGACTTCCCATAAATATCTACCACAATCATTCCAGTTCCGTCCTATGTGTTCCACTGTATGTCCCTCTTTTTCTTCTTCCACTGAAACTGCAATTCTACTTCAATAACTGCTAAATTCCTTAGGGAAGTCATGGACTTTGAAGTGGAATCCTCTCAAAAATATACCACAGCATGATTTCATCTCTCCACCCCAACGCCTGTTGCTGGCAGTAGAGGTAACAGCCTTTCCAGCCTATACTTCACCTCTTCTTCATATACAACTCTTCATGTTGAACACTGGGTCAGAGGTGCTGAAACTTCTTACAGCAGAGGAACCTCTCTCATATCAAAGAAGCTTAATATTAGCGCTCAGTTTTGAAGATACAATTGGATTCAAATTTTTAAAGAGAATTTAGCTCAGTGACAGATACTGTTTTTCTGTTCTTCAATACTTGAATGCTTTCTCTTGGAGATGTGCTTTTTAACTAGCTCAAATCTGTACTACTGTCAAGGGAACTGGACAGTGGAACAAAAGCCCTTAGGAGCTTTCTTGCTGCAATTAGAGAAGAATATAGTGGGAGATCGCATTTCCCAATTAGATAAATTAAAACTAGTTAGGCATATACATAGAGACCTGGTAAGGTTTCTATGGGAATATGACAGTAAAAACAGCCCTAAAAATACATCAATTAAATATTGTTTGATACATGAACGTATAGCATTCTTAAAGGAACATAATTTACATTAAACATTGCCAAACAGAGTTAAAAATACACATGGTAGAGTTCCAAAGCTTTCTTGTACAGGAAGTAGTGATGCAGCAACTAAGCTTTTACAATGCCTGGTTAGACTGTTTCTCATATCACTGCGTGGACCTGGGTGCGTAACCACCCAGGTGGTATTTCAAAATCATTACTGCAATTTCAAGATGATAAAAAACCACATTTATTTAAGAACTTGTTCATGCTAAGATTTTAGCTACTGGAGTAGCTGCATTATTAAATCAATACACAGTTGATTTGTTTTTTTCCAAACTGTATTAAGATGCAGCAATAGGAATCCTATTTTAGATGCATCATTCAACATCTTTCCCCATTCCACACTCTCTGGATCACAGAATTCATAATCACTAAAAAAATTAGGTTGGAAAGGACCTCTGGAGGTCTCTAGTCCAAACACTGCTCAAAGCAGGGTTATCTTTGAAGTTAGATGAGGTTGCTGAGCCCACCCAAATTTTGAGTATCTCCAAGGGCAGAGATTCCACAACCTCTCCAGGCACCTCTTCCACTGCTTACTCTCTTTCACTCTGAAAAATCTTTTCCTTATACTCAGTCAGAATTTTCTTTCCTGCAACTTGCAACTATTGCCTCTTGTCCTCTTGCTGTGCATCTTGAAGAAAAATCTGGCTCCACACTGTTTGTAACCTCCATATAGGTAACAAAAGACAACAATTAGATCCCCTCCTAGTCTTCTCTCCAAGCACAACAAAACAAGCTTCCTCAGCCTTTCGACATATATCACATGTTCCAGGTCCCTATTCATGTTGATGGTTCTCCGCTGAACTCACTTCAGTTTGTCAGTATCTTTTGTGTACTGACAAGCCCTAAATCAGTCACAGAACTCCAGATGTAGCTTTAGAAGTGCCAAATAGATTGGAAGAATCACTTCCCTTGAGCTGCTGGCTATGGTCTTGCTACTGCAACCCAGTATGCTGTTAGCCTTTATCTCCACAAGGGCACAACTGCTGCTCCATGGTCAACTTGTAGTCTACCAGGACCCTCAAGTCCTTCCCTACAAGGGTGTGTCCTAGCCCCTGAGTCCCTAGCCCTGGTTGCATGGAATTAATTCTGTCCCATGTGCGGGACTCTGCATTTGACTGTTGAATTTCATGAAGTTTCTGTGATCCCGTTCCTCCAGTTTGTTGAGATGCTCCAAAGGGCAGCCCTGCCCTCCAGTGTATCTACTGTTGCCTTCTATTTGCTGTCATCCACAAACTTGCTGAAGGTACTTTCCACTGCATCACCAATGTCCACATTGTTAACAAAGACATTAAACTGCATCTGCCCCAGTCTTGACCCTTCAGAAATGCCACTTGTAACCATTTGCTAGTTCAACTCTGAACTGTTGACCACTACTGTCTGAGCCAGGCAGTTCATCCAGCTGGCAGCCCTCTATCTAATCCGTATCTCCCTAATTTGATTAAAAGAATGCAATGGAGGACTGTGTCAAAAGCCCTACTGTAGTCAAAGCAAATGATATCTAATGCTCTCCCATCATCCAGTCATCTCACCACGGAAGAGAACCAGGCTGGTCAGGCATGATTTGCCACCCTAGATATAGCTTCCAGGAAGGTATCTTCCATAGCCTTCAGTGACTGTGGTGAAGCTGATCATAGTGCAGTTCCCTGGATCCTTCTTCTTTCCTTTTCTGAAGACAGGCATGACATTTGCCTTTTATCCAGTCTTCTGGAAAATCTCATCCGATTGCCAGGAATTTTCAAAGCTGGCAGAGAGTGGTGCAGCACTGATATCAGCCAGCTTCTTCAGCTCCCTTGGATGCATTCTATCTGGCACTGTAGAGTTGCATATGTCATGTTTCCTTAAGTGAACCATAATTTACGCTTCCTATACCTTTGGTAGCATTTCTTTTCTCCAAACTCTGCCACTAGGCACAC
Organism: Mycteria americana; assembly: GCF_035582795.1. Taxonomy (NCBI): domain Eukaryota; kingdom Metazoa; phylum Chordata; class Aves; order Ciconiiformes; family Ciconiidae; genus Mycteria; species Mycteria americana. The sequence continues at coordinate 149,993,138 of NC_134365.1, forward strand.
AGGCCTTCAAGGCATGAAAGTAGACCTTGCCACTAAACACTGAAGAAAAGGTAGTATTGAGTAACTCAACTTTTTCCATATCCTTTGTCATGAGGTTGCTCCACCATTTAACAGCAAGCCTGCTCCATTTGCTTCCGATATAGCTATAAAAGCCACCTCCTTCCCCTTCGATGCCTTGCTAGTTTCCAAAAAAAGTTACTGTGTTAAAGTAACGTGGCATCTCTTCTGAAAGCTGTACTAAGACTGGTAGCTTTTATTTATTCAAATATTTTGCATTCTGAATCCTCATCAGAAAAAGGAAATGAAGTGCAATGTACCAGACTAATTTTCTGTTTTCCTGGGGAAATTATTTTAACCTATTTTCTTCACATTTGTGTTAGATTAAAACAGATCTTTAAGAAAAAGATTCACTCAATCTGAAAATCAAAATAAGGAATCCACAAATTCTACTGGTAGCTCATTTTAGTGGTTAGTTATCCTCAATTTCTGAAAAGTGATTTTATTACAAATGTTGAAGAATGTTTGTTAAAAGAATATTCAAATTTGAAAGTCAAGCTCTCGGATCACCTTAATTTGGCTTCCATTGGACATTGCACAACAACCTTCCCAAGCTACATAATTGTGTTATGTATTTTTCAAATAAAGGAAGAAAGATTTAGAAAGGAGGTCTGCCTGCAAGTCTCTTCCTTCATTTGTTGCAGAAATGGAGAGGTAGCGAAAACATGTAACAAGGGGAGTGCAGAAAGAATGACTTTGTCACTAAATCGACCACACATTACTCTGTAATACTGGATTTTGCAACTACTGTTACCACAGGATCTCTATGTGATGCTAATTAAACCAAAATTCTAGAGCTACTTGCATTTAACAACAGGTTTATGCGAATCTGACTTTAGACCATAGTTCAGAATGTTCACAGTTCAGAATACACAAAGTTTTTAATGCAGCAATAAACTTCAACATATCCCTTACCATCCTTGTATAAGTAACTCTGTAACTATCTTACATAGTTCACATGGCGTATTCCAAATTATTGATATTTCTGGTGGTTTACCTTGATGTCTTTTTGATGGCTCTCAAACAAAAAATGAAAATAATAGCCATGGTAATAAGTGCCGTGGTAAGTTCATTAATTTTTGGAAAGCAGACAGATACTATAGTGATAAGCACCAATAAAAGACAGGAATTAATTATTCATTCTATTATCAACAAAGAATTCGAGTCACATGCAGTAAGTAAGGAACAGGGTTACAGAGACAAGAAGCAAAAAACAAGACACTGAATTAGCAATTTGCAACCTGAATTCAATCTTTTCTGTAAAGAGAATGTGGCAGGTACCATAGTGAAAAAAGATGGCATGTGATCATGTAATTAAGGACTAGATCATAATGTGTGCACACAAAGAAATGAATCAAAGCTCCACAGACAAACGACCTTTTCATTTTGCAACCTTGGATGACAAGACTGAAGATCTAACAACACTGCTTTACCAGCAATTTGTGACAGTAACATTTTAGGGTTGATTCCTAACCTAACTAAAAAACTCAAACCCATCATATTGCACTAACATGATGTGCACATGAATATTCAACAAATTTGGAACCTCTACATCCACTGCACTGATTTTCACCAACTGGTCTACTGAGGAGAATATAATTTGGTATTCCATACACAGAGATGGAGTATTTAACCAGTGAGTGTTCTTCAATACTGTTGAGAAGAAGGGAAAAAAATGAGGGATTGTTGTGAAATTAGCTTTTATTCAAGATTCTGACATGAACCCTGTTCTACTGAGACAGTGAGTTCCCTGACTCCTTGTGCCCAACCCCACGTATCTGTCTATACTCAGTTCTTCTGACTTATTCTACAGTACAACCTTCCAGAACCAGGAGATGCAGAACCTGAATACAAGACATCATAAGGAAAATTTTAGGAGATTTCATACATTAGGTTCTAGCAAGTCTCTACTGAATGTATACAAATTGATCTTTCCAACTTGGTTAAAATCATAACAAGCTTTAATGGCGTAATGAAAACAGCCACATCTTTCAAATAAAAACACACCTACCACCAGTTTTCCAAGTCCTTAAACTCATGGGTGAGGCCCTAAAACTGCTTAAAAAATGTACCTAAAGTCTTTTTCAAGCTGAGGAACCTATCACTTCTGACTAAAGTTTGAAAAATTTACCTTAAAGATATATGGTATGAAACAGCTGAATCCAAAGGACTGAAAATCAGCAAACTGAAAATAGGAACTGCAAATAGGATTTTACAAGTATGTATGCAGAACAGTTCCTTGCCTGTTTCTGCTGGTCATCTAGGAAAGAAGTTAGTTAAGAAAAGCATGACACTGACAGAACGATTTCCAGAACGTACTGCTGCCTGTTCTACTTCCCATGGGTTCCTCAGATGGAAGAAGACAGATGCAAACCAGATTAACTGCTCTGAGCCTGGCTATAATCTTTTTCAAGGACCTGAGGACAACTTTAGTTGATCCTATATATTCCAGTGCATGGAGGAACCAAAGAACATAAATTCTTTGTAAATAAAACTTGTGGGGATTTTTTCATTTTGTTTTTGTTTTGTTACAAAGTCACAACATAATAAATGTTTAGATGGATTAATTTCAATTTTTCAATTTTATGAAAATGCTTTTCAATTGACATTTTTCTTTATTTAGAGATGAAACTAAACTTATGCAATGCACAAGGCAAGAGGTTAAAAAACAATCACCTGGTACTTATTTAAACATACTGAGATGAAGGCTGGTCAATTGATTGGATATTAAATGGCATCAACAGGATAATGTTCAGTTTCCTGATATGCCTGAGACTTTCTGAATGTTCTTAGTGAAGTTTCTTAAGGAACAGTCACTAAGAGGCATATCTTCAATGTAACAGTGGTATTTTTACTCAGCTGTTGCAAGGACAGATTTATTTTAAACTAAACCATAATCTCAAAATGCAATCTTCTATAATGCTGTTTTTCCAGATTTTCCTTCTTTTTTTTCCAAAAGCAGACATCTCCAAAAGCAGTAGACCTAAACTTACCTTTCCATGATCCACTCTGGCCGAACTACTTTTTCTCCTTTCAATTCTTTTATTTTGGCATTTGGAAGATTTGTGGCAATGATGTGAGTTGTTTTTGATCTGGAATAATACACATGGTATTGGCCTCCATGCAATGTCATTAGCCGTCTTAATTCATCAGCTGAGGGATCTATAAAATTAAAACCAGAAATATTCCTGTTTTGTGTCAGCAAATACAATAAGAAAAACAACTTTGAGAAATATGATGCCATGATCAGAAAGACTGCAAACCACTGTTTTTCTCCTGAAAAACCTTACAAGTTCTTCAAAGAACAAATCAGAAAAGCATTTCTGAAGAAATGTAGAAACCTGTGTTTCTGAAGAGACGCATTCAAAATGTGAACATTCTACTTGTTATAGAGGATCTTTCCACATGTATGGTGCAGGGGGGGGAAAATACTCAAGTAGATTTAATGCTAAACTACATTAAAAAATACTTTACATCAACGTAACACAAAATTAGATTAACTTACTTATCTTTTCACCAGAGTTTGGGAGAGTAGTTTATACCCAGAAGTAATAGAAAAGAATTAATATCAAAAGGGTTTAGCAACAGCACAGAACTCCTACTATACAATTTCTGATTTACTGAAGCAGTTAACTCACTCTTTCCTTACCAGTTTATTCTTGAATTGTTACAGGGAATAGAGAATACCTTAAAAACTAACACCTTTTCTTATCCCCTCAATCATGTTAAAAAGAGTACTTATTTTGGAAGCAGAGGTGGGGAAAAAAAAAAAGAAAAAAATTTTAGCTTTTGGAAAACCTTCGCAGTGGTGTCACACTGGCACCAAATGGTTTGGGTCAGCACAAAGAGAATGTTTTGAATAGTAAATCTGGCACAAGATACTAAAAAAAAAAGTTTATCAATACAGGAAGGAAAAAACTTTTTTAAAGAATACAGTTACAATTCCTTCCAGTGGCCTACTGTCAACTCTCAAAATATTTCTAACACTTGATTATACCTCTGAGTTTTAACTAAAAATAGCACACATTTTCTCCAAGTGTTATCTTTCCTACTCCAGCCTTTTGGACAACCATCTTCTAGAGCTCTATTTTGGAACCAGCACCTTGAAGAATATGCAAATGCCAGATTTTCAGTAAAGAAACTGCCTGTATTAAACAACTGATTCAGATGTATTAATAGTTTAACGTGTCCACCTTAACCTTTTTCAGTCCGTTTGACTCCTGTGCTCAAACCAGCACTGGTCCATATCATAGAAGCTGTATGCATCAGTTATGTAACAGTTACAACATTCCTGGCATAGGTCCCTGAAAAAGGCTTCTGGGAAGTTTCAAAAAGGTTATTAAGCTGTTTTACAGAACCCAGGAGAAATATGAACATAAGTATGGTAGATTAAAAATCTTACTCCAGTTAACATGCACTATCAGTCCGTCACAGACAGTGCATATATATGTCTTACCTCTTCTCTTGTTCCTCCTTCCACTACTAGTGGGTTCACTGACTCAAGCATTACGTCACTCTGAGCAAGAAAACCCCAACATGGCCACCCAAACATAAATTTAATGCATACACTCCAAGTCCAATGCAACCATCAATAGTTTGGAAAATTAAAAATTTAATATATGTAGGAGTATGGAGGAAGTTAAAAGGTTTCATTTCAAATAATAAGACCATGGAAAGGTAGAAAAATCTACTCCTATTTGTGTCAGTGACCATTCATGTAAATGATTTAGTAAAGTAATATTTCTATTCAGAACCTAAATCTGATTGTACGTTGAAAATTTTAATCATGAAATAAAGGAACATCATATACAAAACACATACAGTAATTATTATGTATTTACGTAGCTGCAAACTCATGCGTTTTACAGTTCTTTACACCACTTAGGATGGTAAACAGACACTAGAACAAACCAGAACAGATCCTTAAAAAAATAAAAGCTTCACCTGTAAAGCCATTGACATAGATGGCGACTCCACTAAAGATACTTGATGAATTTCCATCCCTCTGCTGCTGTATAGCTGAATCTGACCGGAATTGATCCTCCAATTTCTTAACCTTTGCCGACATGTACCCGCCCTAGTTTTTAAGTTAAAACAAAACAAAACAAAACAAATCCCATGATGCTATTCTTATTTTCTAACATTTACAGACAGAAACTGGTCAATTATAAGACTGGAAAGCTAAGCAGCATTCCTTCAAATTGATTTTGGTTGACACACAAAAGACATATTCTTTTTCCAAATGAAAAATAGCAAATCGTCCACCCTAATTTTTTATCTACAAGATAACTGCATCTTCTTACCAACACAGCAAGATTTATTTCATACTACTTTTATCTGATTCTATAAGAAAAAGATTCTACCTATATAAAAATTCTTATAGAATTAAAAAAAGAAGAAAAAATAAATAAGGGAATGATGCAAGTTTGGATGCTAAATCGGAGGCTCATTGCCTAAAGAAACAATGTAGAGAATATTCATTAAGCTCCATGTATTTTCAGTTCTTAAATATACATGAGACACTAGTATCGTAAATAATTATGTAAATTAGGTGCCTTGGTTATTGTTTGTCCAACTATATAGAACGTGGTGGAGATAACCATAAATAGTTTTAAAATTATTTTGTTTAGTTTTTAAATAGTGATTTAAAACTATTCAAGGGTCTGCACTTATTAATAATGCAATTTAGTGGATTAATGTGAACAAAGACTTCAAAACCTGGTAATTTTAAACATTTCTTTGAACTTAATTATGCTTTTTCAAGTGAAACAAAAGGGTTTAATTTATAGCATACCTTTAGCATATAGAACAAAATTGTAAACCCTTTTTAACTACAGTGCCATTTACCTCTTTAAAAAAAAAAAAAGCCACTTGGTTTTGAACATACCCATATTCCCCAGCCATCGCCCTCGGCAGCCCGTTTGCGCCATCCACCCCGCCTCATCCTGAAGCTTCTGCATAGGAAGAAAAATGCTTGATCAATTAGATGTTTAGTAATATCATCAGTGGCATTTCAATGATGCATTACAGGCCATCTACAGATTATCACAAAGATTACATCTTTCAATGGGCTTCACTGAAGTATATGAGTTACAGTTAACCTAGAAATGAAAAATTGCATAAAAACCTAGTTACTCTGTTTTGTAGTAATGCATACTGTAGCTCCTGCTATGTATAAAAAAAAAAAAGATACACATTTTGTTCTATTCACCCAGAATACAAAAAACTCATTACAATGTTCAGTTTCCATTACGATTTATTAAATTCTTCCTGTTCATCATACATCTCCTATAAAAAAGGAGTAATAAAAGGTTCTTAAATACAATTGGTACTGTTCCTGCAAAATATTGCCCAAGTCAGGAACAATCTTCTATTTCTTATTTGATACTATCTACATGGTGGGATGCAGGCAAACACCTCCTGGTACCTAGAGACTGGATTAATTTCACCAATGGATTTACAGCTAATCATAAAAGGTCCAAACACTTGTTGCTCCAATGCAATACATCACATAAAAGCAAAAAAAACAAAGGCCATCTTATGGCCAATAAACTGGTCAATGAAAAGCCAGTTGTTTAAATGATCTAGTATGATCTATAGCTAGGTTTGCGATTTGTTTCTTTGGTTTTGTTTCTTTGTGTGTGTTGCTTAATAATATACAAACAAACAAATAAATGTACCCAACCAGCCAAATTGCAGTTTTCCTTTATGCAAGACACTTATCCCTGGACCATGAGCTGTACACAGCAGTGTCCCCAGATGAGCTATTAGTTGGCTAGAACAGAACCAGTGGAGAGAAAAAGAAACATTTTGGACTGGGGCCAACTGTTCACTGCACCCAAGTGATTCACATTAACCATAGCTGTTGTAACACTGATTTTAAAATATTGATTAATGATGTAGTAAGACCATGAGGTCACTGCCTGCTATTACATCTCTCATCTTCTACTCTAACCAGTTCCCTAAATAAAAACACTGTTTTGTCTTTTAGGGCTATCAGCTCTTAGACTGTGAGGACAGGACGCTGAAACTAAAAGGAAGAAGATTTATGCCAGTCACCTTTATTTTATTAAATATGTAATTTCTATTCCTTTATCCTGCATAAAAATGCACAAAACCAGTTAGTACACAGAAGGAAGTCAACTGTTTTTTTCATCCTTGTCTGTTTTTGAGAAGATACCTATTCTCTGGACTATCCATAGCATCATCCAGTAATGGAGCACAGAAGCTTCACTCAGTCTCCAGCCTACCAGAAAGCACATACAGCTGTGAATGGAGGTAACAACGCATTTTGGTCATTTTCCTATACCAGGCCTTCTACTGCACTGTTCTGGAGACTGCCTCATTTATCGCATTCAGATTTTGTTTCCTCTGAGCCTGGCTGAAAGTTGAATTCTACCTTTTGTCTCTTTTTTGCTTCCTCCATTTGTTCTAGAAGTACCAAGCAGGCATACTCTGAAATCCAGTTAAACCACGCTGGATTGCAGACAAGTTTGATTGCAGAAAAAGACACAGCTGCAGAAAAGTTTTCATAAATATGATCATTTTCATGGAATATTGCAAATATGCTAAATTAGGCAACCATAGAATTATAGTCAAAGCAGGTATAACTACCTTGAAAATACAAGCTTCAGTTGTATGTTTCAGAAGCTCTGCAAACACAGGAAGATCATGATGCACCTGGTTCTATTCTTCCTGTAGTTGATGTAATTTGATACATAACCTACACACATTTTTATAATTATGAAGATTAATCACATGTCAAGGAGATGAGCTCTACAGCAACAACCAAAACAAAGCAACCCTTCCTCAGTATGTTGTATTTGCTCTCTAGGTACCCGCGTTTCTTACCCAGAGACCAATTTCCAAGACAGTGGGCCTTCTGAAGTTAATTTTTAGTGGTTTGGATTATATCTAATAGATACTACAGAACTCTTAAGGAGCAGTGAGAAAACTGAGAGGAGATGAGCTGGATGACCACATGAAATACAAAATTGACTTTTTTCCTGTAGAGGACAGTACATACTGGAAATGGCTAGATGATTTCTTTCATATAGGTTTCTTTCATCAAAAGTTAGCAAATGTGACACCCATCTATAAGAAGGGCTGGAAGGAGGACCCGGGGAACTACAGGCCTGTCAGCCTGACCTCGGTACCAGGGAAGCTGATGGAGCAGATCATCTTGAGTGCCATCACACGGCATGTAGAGGATAAAAAGGGATCAAGCCCAGCCAGCATGGGTTTAGGAAAGGCAGGTCCTGCTTGACCAACCTGATCTCCTTCTGCGACAAGGTGACCCACCTAATGGATGAGGAGAATGCTATGGATGTTGTCTATCTAGACTTCAGTAAAGCCTTTGACACTGTTTCCCACAGCGTTCTCCTGGAGAAACTGGCTGCTCATGGCTTGGACGGGTATACTCTTCGCTGGGTAAAGAACTGGCTGGATGGCCAGGCCCAAAGAGTGGTGGTGAATGGAGTTTACTCCAGTTGGCAGCCGGTCACAAATGGTGTCCCCCAGGACTCACTATTGGGGCCAGTCCTGTTTAATATCTTTATCAATGATCTGGATGAAGGGATCGAGTGCACCCTCAGTAAGTTTGCAGATGACACCAAGTTGGGTGGGAGTGTTGATCTGCTGGAGGGTAGGAAGGCTGTACAGAGGGACCTGGACAGGCTGGATCAATGGGCTGGGGCCAATTGTAACGAGGTTCAACAAGGCTAAGTGCAAGGTCCTGCACTTGGGCCACAACCACCCCATGCAACGCTACAGGCTTGGGGAAGAGTGGCTGGAAAGCTGCCCAGCAGAGAAGGACCTGGGGGTGTTGGTTGACAGACGGCTGAATATGAGCCAGCAGTGTCCCCAGGCGGCCAAGAAGGCCAATGACATCCTGGCTTGTATCAAAAATAGTGGCCAGCAGGACTAGGGAAGTGATTGTGCACTCAGCACTGGTGAGGCCACACCTCGAATACTGTGTTCAGTTTTGGGCCCCTCACTACAAGAGAGACGTTGAGGTGCTGGAGCGTGTCCAGAGAAGGGCAACGAAGCTGGGGAAGGGTCTGGAGCACAAGTCTTATGAGGAGCGGCTGAGGGCCCTGGGGTTGTTCAGCCTGGAGAAAAGGAGGCTCAGGGGAGACCTTATTGCTCTCTACATCACCTGAAAGGAGGTTGTAGTGAGGTGGGGGTTGGTCTCTTCTACCAAGTAACAAGCGATAGGATGAGAGGAAATAGCCTCAAGTTGTGCCAGGGGACGTTTAGACTGGATATTAGGAAATTTTACTTCACTGAAAGGGTTATCAAGCATTGGAACAGGCTGCCTAGGGAAGTGGTTGAGTCACCATCCCTGGAGGTATTTAAAAGACGTTTGGATGATGTGCTTAGTAGGGACATGGTGTAGCGGTGGTCTTGGTAGTGTCAGGTTTACGGTTGGACTTGATGATCTTAAAGGTCTTTTCCAACCTATATGATTCGGTGATATGGAAAATTTATATTTTTCCATCAGCTGAAGTCAACTAATTCAAATCTATCACTTCTGGCTAAGAAGTTATTGCAGAAAACAGAAAATGTAAGTTCAAGAAAAAAACCACACTTATTCATGAAAATGTCATGTAGTGTTTTTAGATATCATAGGTATCAGTGTATGAGCTCATTTATTTTAACTATTGATTACTCTTTCTCCTTCTTAATAAAGGATGACAAAGTCTTAAAGGGTGGCTACAAAAAGGACAGAGGCTCTCTCTTCACAAGGAGCCACACGGAGAGGCCAAGAGGCAATGGGTACAAGTTGCACCAGGAGAGGTTTCATCTTGATATAAGAAATAAATTCTTTTACAGTGAGAATGATCAATCACTAGAACAACCTCCCCAGGGACATGGTAGAGTCCTCATCACTGGAGGTTTTCAAGCTGCAATTGGACAAGGTGCTAGATAATCTCATCTAGGCTTCCCTACGCATGAAAGGTCGGACTAGATAGTCTTTCGAGGTCCCTTCCAATCTGGGCTGTTCTATGATTCTAAGTCTATCAAAAAGAAAATCTCATACGAAAAGAAACTCTTACTCTGAAAAAAACCAAAGAACCTTCAAGACTGTATGAAATGCACACACCACAACATCAGTCCAACAAAGATGTTCTTTATTCCAGTCACTGAGTTCTTGAGAAGATAGGATTTGATAGGTAGTTACTCTGACCCGTATACAGACAACCTCTTGCTTAAATTAAAATATGTAATGCCTGATAAACTGAAGAACTGCTTTCATGAGGGTAAGCTTTTCTGAAATCTTGAAATACATTAAATTTTTATTCAGGACACTGGGATGTGAGGAAGAAAGATCTCTAGTCTAAAAGCCATTAGATCAGAACACCACAACCAGTGGGGCCAATCAAAACTAGAATCATGGGTATGTGCCTAGTTTGATTAAAACTAGAAATCAGAAAAACAAAACTGCTTTAGGTTAGTGTGTTAAAAACACGACATATCAACTGCTCAAAAGTTGTCTTCCTAGAGCCTGCAAAACTAGAGAAGCTAGGCTGTAATGCCTACTTACAACATCTGATAATGATTTACCATTTACTTGGGAGATACGATTTTTGACTCAGCCAGTCCACTGAAATTCTAAACACACAAGTTAGGAACATGGTACTTCAGTGATTATTAGATGCCTCTGGCTCAAGTCTTGAGAGTCGTGGATTATTTTCTTAATGCTGAGATGAAAGCCTGGGAGACTAATTTCTCCCTTCGTAGTTTCAGGAACTGAATGATGAACCAAGGTTTCTGGACTAAGGAGAATCCCCACCTGCTGAAGACTTGTGCTTACAGTGCGAATTTTTCCTTGAGAATGAAGATAACCTCTACAGCTGCCTTGCTGAAACCTAAGGAAGAAACGAGCATGAGAAACATCTTGCACAGGATATATTAAATCAGAGGAAAAGTTAAGCAAGATTTGAAACATGCTCACTGGTTCATGAATTAAGAAATGTAAGGATGATATGATGCTCCCTCTATAGGAATCATGATGAAGGGATGAGTAAGAGAAATGCTTTGTAAAGAACCCTTGAAGTGGGGGAGGGAGAGAAATCAAGACAGGGGACTTAAACATCCATCACAAGCAGGCCAATTTCAGATGAGTTCATCTTTCTTGTGATTATAGTATCTAACTTGTTTCAGAACAGTTTTCCCTGTTTTCACAAATTTAAGAGCACAAATGCACAGTGACTCAGTGAAAGTGAGCCACCATAGTTACTAGTTTTCAGGGTATCTCTAGAGCCTGAAGGACAAGCTATAAAGTGACCCTTCGCCCAGCGACAAAGCTTTTTAAATAAAAGTGAAATGCTCATATTCTGGACCTGTGAACACAAAGAAATCTTCAGCAACTAAAAAAAAAAAATCCCAACAAACTCTGAAACTGCACAAAAGCCTGTAAAGGTAGAAACAGTATTCCTAGGAATAGAATACAAGTTTTCAGTGAAAGAGAAACAACCTTTCAAGAAAAAGCAAGTCACTAAGAACTCCTGTGATCAAAATTAACATATTTTGGCCCTGCATCTCTCTCTAGACCACATACAAATGGTAAAATCTTACCATTCTACAAAAGAGGGTTCTTTAACTAAAATTCAAATTTCTACTGGGTGATCCTTTTCAAAACTGAAGCTAGAAGAGAAACTAAGAGTTTTGATGCTTTGTACATGACTGGCGGCTCAGAAATACTCAATACAGCCCACTAGGAAAAGATATGTAACATCCCTTTGCGCGCTACTTCATAGGCCTAGCATTACGCTTCCCAATCCACAACCACTTGATCCTATTATTAGAGACTGTTAATCAAAGCCTACAGATCAGGTAATGGAATGAAATGTTAAGTCTACATTTTATGAATTCTATAAACATGTCTGTGTGTATAGAAGAGTTGCACAGCAACTGGGAGATTTTAGATCACAAAACAAGGAATGTAGGTGTGAGTGCTGATGTTAATATTTGTTTTAATCTCATCTGTAGCGCACACAGTCTGATGCAGGAAAGTAATTTCTTTAAAATACTTTAAATTCAGGATGTTGTGGTTGTAAGACAAGTGGCTTTCCATTATCTTGGGCAGTTGGGACAACACTGATAACAGACAAACCCAGATCAAAACCACAGGTATTACGGGGAAAAATGCTTGGGAGCAGATCTCAATGACTCTGTAAGAAGTGAACATGGATCCTCATGGGCTTTTTAATTCCAGGTCAGCACTAGTCCTGCCCAAACTTGAGTTGTGTCTGCCATACTCTTCAGCATTCCCTTTTCCAGGTATATGGTGCAGAGACATTTCTGCTGCCTCTTCAAGTAGCCAACTTGAATCAGGCAGAATATACACTTTATAGCTCTGCACTACAGGAAAGCATATGAACTATTTCCAAAGACAAAATGAGGCTGCACCGTGACTCAACAAATAACCCTGCCAAACTCGTGTCTAAATACATGGCACAAGTAACTTCTAATTCAGATAATCTAATTTCAGGTAACTGAAAGCTGAGTGAAAGTGTAACACATTGTAACAGCTATTTTGCATTTCTGACCAGAGTGAACATCCTGTCAACGTCCTCTAATGCAAAAGAACTTGATTTAATTAACATGTTCCAACACCAAAAGCCTTATTCTTGAAGGTGTAACTCTACTGCTAACGGAAGTATGGGTATCTCGGGCCGCTGCTAATGAGTATCGGAATCTTTTGCTTGAACTGTAGATTGAATCCATCCCAGCTCAGCAGGGCTTAAAAGTTGTTTCCATCAAAGTGGGTATTTTGTGGCCTGTTTGAGTTTCATGCATCTACATTCCAGCTACCACATCAAACTCACCACTCTACTTGGCACTAGTCTGCAGGCTCTTTGACAAATGAACTGTCTTACGTGTTTACACATTTCTCAGCACAAGAGTCCTATTCTTGGCTGAGTCTTCTGGAAAAGAGCTGCTGCTACAGGGTCTAAAACTGTTTTCTACTACATATTGGAAAGTTCAGAATCCAGCAAAAGAATTTAAAAATAAAAAGCGATAGTTCAAAAGTTTTTTTAAGATACTGTATTTTTAAATCCCTGTGTTTTTAGACACTTCAGAGTTAACAGTCCTGTTCCATATTAAAATAAACTAGTTAGTATGTTGCAAAGCAACTGAGTTTTATTCTAGGTGGGAAATAAACTGTCAGGGTGAAGTTTCATAAGACGGTAGAGTCAGCTTGATGGCTGACTGCCACCAGAAGGGATGGTTCTGCTCTTCAACCCCTGCTGGCCTAACAGGCTTTATCCCTTCTTCCCAACCTCTACACTACCTCTGAACTCACATGACCCCCATGTTCATACTGGTGCTATGTGCAATTAAGCTCACTAAATCAATAGAAAATTGACATAATTTTACTGGTTAGTTTCCTGCCAGTTCAGCAAGCTGAACTGACTCACAAAAGCATCAGACAAAGCCAAAGCAGACAGGCCAGAAAAGAGGAATGGATGGGACTGTTTCTTTCATTGCCGGTAGGATCTCAAGATTATCTTAGCCATTTATAGAAACCAACTTTTAGGGTCATGGCTATAACCAACTAACTGGTGTAAATGTGGATACAGAGTTGCAATGAGCTACCTACTCTTCACTAACTAGCCCTGCTTATGTTTCTCCCCCCAACAACAAGAGGGGTAGGCTACCTCACCTCTTCCATAGGGTAAGAGTTTTCAAAGAAAGTTACAATCAAACAGCTCCCCACCTTAAGCCACATGTGCCCATATGATAATCACTTCTAACTACAAGCACCTGATGTTACAGGGTCAACCAGCAAGTTATGTTTTGCAGTTCAATCTTTGATGCTATTTTAAAGCAATAGAAATGAAATTAGGTGAAGACCACTTGAAAAATATCTGTCCCCAAAAACACCCAACACCACCCCCATGTCCTGGGAGTAAACCTAAGAGTATAAATTAGGAAAGAACAATCATTAAAATCTTGGGCAAATTAAATACTAGACACAAAACTGTTAGTGCGTATGAGAAATTTAGAAATAGTACTTTTCTAAAATATGAGCTTCCATGGCATTTGCTACAAAGGTGAAATACCATACAATCCACATAAAGCATGGAAAAACCTAAGTCCTTCAGAATTAACTCCTTATATGTTGATGACTATTCTAAAACTGTGTTCCGTGCATACTTTCATTTGAGCTTGACAGCAAAGAAATGATACTCTGACCTTCAGTTCAATTACTCCCCCAGAAAGAGACACAGGAATTCTTTGCTAAACTCATCCAGTTTCCAAACTGCCTATTTTTGCAACTCAAAATGGTCTTTATTTCAGATCAGTTTACTTTAACATCACGGACTAAATACTTTACATACAAGTAACAACTAAGAAATACACATTTATTTTCCTGGCGAATCATCACAATGACCTAAAGCAGTTGTACAGCAGGCAACCATTTATACGAGAGCTGTACAGGACAAGTATTTAGACCTTTTCACAACTGACTTGGAGTCCGGGACAGATGATTATTTTAATTGTCACAACTTAAGGAACCATGAGCATGAGGTACAGAAAATAGCATCACTGCACAGTCTGTACCAGCTTTCAGCAATCTATACTCTTTTTGCTTTTATACATGGCATTTGAGATGGTTAGTTCTTTGAAAAATAGCAAGCCAGATTCAATTTGAGACCAACCATCAATGTTTCATTCACCTCTAGGAATAACACTCAGTAGCAGCTACAGTCCATTTAGAGCTTGTCACAAGTAGTCGTTTAACTTGGTTGAATTTTTCTTCTGCTCACAGAAGACTGGCTTCAGTTTCAACATTTCTGCATTTTTTGGTAAAGTTTCCTCCCCTCCTTCAGAGTTTCTCAGCGATGAGTGGCTCTTCTTCATAAATTTTCATTGCTATATTTAACCATGTAGCTCAATTAACTTTTTAGTTCAAATATCACCTCTTTGATACAACTGTTCTTATTGCCACAATACCCTGGCAAGTTTCAGCAGACTTCAGCAATTGGCTTCATTATTTCTCTTCTGCACTTATATTCTTTTGGGGCTTCAACCCCCAGAGGACTTGGCACACTCACACTCTTTATGCCAGCTTCTAAATCCCTAGATTCCAAAAAAATCCATTAAGTAAAATCAGAATAAGAAGCATAGTTTGTGGAATTAGGACTCTCAATAGCAACATAGTGAACGGATTGTAAATCACCAAAAGGAAATTCTCTTTCTCTCTCGGACTTGAGTATCTGAAACAGTGAGATGAGTACATGAGTTGGGTATTCTTCCATCAAGCCGCTATCTTTAGCTGTCTACAGTATTTGAGAACAGAGAACTGCATTACTCTCTTCTTTGAAAAGGAAGAGTGGGATGTTCTTTTTTCTACCTAATAACTCAATAGAACTTGTTTAGGAAATTCTTAGTTTGTGCACTCCTCAGTCCCACAACTTGTGTCTTACACAAGAAGCCTATGCTGAGGTATAGGTCAAGCAGTCGGTAGGTTGGTTAAGTAAACCATGATCCCTCCTCCCAAATAATAAGAAGAGTTGCTGCTGCTGAATGATTTAGGACTTCCTAAGACTTCCCAGGCACAACTGAAGGAAGTGTCCTTGTAAAGCTAAAGAAAAACTTAAGAAGGCAAGAAAAGTGCAGGTATAATAATTCGAAAATAAATAACTGGAAAATTTTCATGAGGTGACCAAAGCAAGGAATCTGAATGCTCTGCATTTTTTAACATCGAATTCAGAGGAACTGTGCTGGTGAAAACCTCTCACACACTATCTTCAGCTTCCCCACATTCCCTAGACTTCAGGCCAGCAGACTGGTGAAATCTTGTCAAAAGAGACTACATATTATTGACTGATTTTATGTATTTGTTTGGATATACACGTGTATATACATACGTGTGTGTGTTTGTGTGTGCATGCTAGTGATGTATATACACACAACAAACTTATCTTTGTTTAAGATAGGTTACCACTTTAAGATACCCAGATTAACCACAGAGAATGGCATGGAAACAAATCTGCTCTCTGGGCCAATGCTCTACCTAACTACTGAGAAGGCACCACTTCTTCTGTACAAGTTTTTTTTTTTGTAGGAGAAGTGCCCAGGACAGTTGTGCTTTATGCTCAACTTAATGTTATCAGTGTACGCTGAGCAGGTGCTGATCAGGCCAGGCTTTTCAGGGAGGAAAAGAAGAGATAAGACATCTGCTTTGTGAATCTCAAGTGGTAGCTCATGTCAGATACTAAGGAGGACCATTTCTCTACTCTCATATGGGCAGTACTAAACACGTACAGCAGCAAAACCCTAAGAACTCAAGTAACTTTACTAGCAAAAGTATTGATGACTACAGATTCAGTATTAAAATAGGTAGGTTTTCTGTTCATGGCAGCTTTTGAATTGACATTGACATTACTTAATTCTAACTGATACTGCATAGTCAGGTTCCCAAATGTTTTTCTGGATTTGCCTTTGAAACTCTCAAAGCTGCAAAATCTTTTTTGAAGTAAAATCTTCACAAGACATAGTTTCTGTGCTTAGCCTTGAAGTTTTAAGTTTCTACTCAAGTTTTCTACATCTTTTGTTAGTCCATGGCTATTACTTTTATCATCAACTCAGACAACAAGACTAGGAGGAATCAGATGAAACTAGTAAGTGGAGAGATCGAAACAAGTTGAAGTATTTTTTCCTATTGCCTAGTTTATTTGTGGATTCTCTGACACAGGACACCAAGAATGCTAAAAGTCCATATGGGTTGAACAGATGAATGGAATAAAAAGCCATTAATATTTTTATTTTTTATTTTTGAAAAAAGGTAATAAACTACAGGAACTCAGAATATGAAGGCAAAGTATCTCAGTATGTTTGTTTATTGACTGTTACCTAGGCAAACTTCTGATCTGATCCAATATATTTTCAAGTTTCCTCCTAGATTCAGAGGAAAGTGAAAAGATAGAGCACAGTGTTTCTGTGTTTTTCAGGAAAAATGTAGTTCTAAATTCTTAGGACAAAACAAAAATGCTCTAATTCTTTTGGATCCCTAAAAAAAACTCAATTCTGAATTGCATTCTTGGCCTGAAGTCGTTTTAAGTCAGTATTTTATGTACCTCTGACATTGAAACAACAGTGTTACACTGCTGCTTAGTGGAGACAGATAGATACAAAAAGGCCACAGAGCAAAAACGGCCTACCCCAGGCAAACATGATGCTTGTAGAACTTAGGTGAAAAAGCAACATAGAAATTATGAGAGTCATTATGGAGGGACAACACTTACAACTTCAAATTCCTGATCAGCCAGAAATTAGAGTGAAAAGTCCTTACCCCCTCCCCCCCCCATTGTTTTGTAAGAGGATTCTTGGAACTGCTTACCAAATAATGCAATTTCATCATGGAAATCTAGGAAATAGTGACTGAAAAACCACTCTTTCCAGTTTCCCAATGCTCTAATGTTTCCTGAAAACAACAGGCAGATTCAGAAACCAGGAACAGTATCCTTTCAATACAGACCATTATTTTCATTCTTTAGTTCAACTGGGAGTTGCATTCAAAAGCACAAAATGGTAAAATACATTTACTCCACTTGGTAAACTGCACTAATCATTTACCTTACATGCCATGGGGTCATGGGCTTTCCTATTTGTAAGAATTATCAGCAATTTCATGACTTCCTTTAAATACCAACAGCTCCTAGGTTTCCAAAATGATCTAAGTGGAGTACAACCATTTGTCCAAGATGCTGATTCATCATGCCCTGGACTAGCAGCTGATCTGAGTCACCTCAAAAAGATGAAGTCTTGAACATGGTGGACAGAACTTCATTTTACTTTGGATATTCACTGACAACTAGAACCTGACCAAAAACGTTAGCAACAGTCCCCAGGATCCTGCCAAAATACGCTGCATACCTCACCCTGCCAGAATACTGCCAATCTCTAAGTCAATAAGGAAAAACCTTAGAGCAGTTCTCAACCCTATTCTGCACAGCTTCAGCACTGCTTTCATGTTTCGGCATCCAAACCAATCCACCTGCATTTGTGCAAGAATGACTCTGCAAGGTACCTGAGCAGTGTTTCCTCTTAAGCGAAATTAGCTTTCTCTCTTTCAGGATTATTTACTTTCATAAATCACAAAGCTGCAAAGGTCTGCATGAATTCAAGCAGACCAAATAAGGAGGTTACAGCCAATAATTTCTTTATGTTGCGATTTGGTTAAAGTATTTACAGATAGCTAGGAAACAGAAAGCAAAACGAACACAGAAGAGTTAACCACAATATGGCTAAGCTTTACTTATGCAAGCAACTAAATTTCAAACCACCAGCTCCAGTACTATTAAACAGGGAGAATACCAATTGGGAGACCTGAAGCTTTGAGATTGGAAAGGAGTCCTGTCCCATCCTGTCCCCCCAAATTAATAAAATATTACTTTCCCCAAAAGCTAACACTGAAATTCAGGGATCATGGTCTGCTTATGCATTTACAGCAAAGAATATGGAAGATACAACAATCCTTTCTACAGGTATACCAAACAAAAAGTACCTCCTAGATGAATTTAATGGTCACAGATTTGTTAACTACAGTAGCAGCAGTCCTTCAGTTAGTTTTGAAAATACAAGCCACAGGAATGGTAGTTACCATCACAGCCCAGAATTTAAAGCTGTTCTACACACTCACCTCTCTTCCACTGAAGAGCAAGAAAGGTGGGTTTCCTAATTCTGACTTCTCTTATGAGCGCCAGTTACTCCACATGAAATACAGAAGTGGGGGGACCACAGACATGGGAGGCCCTCCTCCCTAAAAACATTTGTGTCTCCAATTAAAATGCTGTCTGGTTTCCACAACAGAGCAGAAAGCTGCTCTCGGGGAGAAGCACTACACAAATTTATCTCTTAAAAAAAGATGCTTCCACAAGTATACTACATTACACATTTGAGAATTCCTCATGCTTTTTTGCATCCACTTAGATTTGCCCTCTTACTTTCAACTTTCTTTATAACTCCACAGCCACTCTCATTTCTATTTGCTTCCAGTTTTTCTTCATTTTGCTATGCTTAGGTAAACACATGGCGCTATCGCCAAATTAATCCACATTGTATTCTTGAGGGAGAGTTTCAACATTTGGATTTTTAGCTCCCTTGTTATATCTACACCAGGCAAACACGCTGCTAAGAGCTGATACAGATCTCACCAATAATAATATACACCTTTAATTAAAACAGAAAAATGTCCAATACAAAAAAATTCATTCTTCATGAAATAAACAATAGCTAACAAATTGAATGGGGAAAGCACATGGCAGGGTCAGGCAAGTTATTCTTTTCCTGCTTGTCCTGAACAACTGATTTATTTTTAAAAAAATCTGTGCAACCATATTAATTTTTTCTACCTACTCAAAACCTGGTTTTGTGTTTGAATCATTCTTACTTTTTTTTTAATCTCTCTCATAAGTGAAAGGGATGGTAGACAGATTGAAAATTTGCCATGAAACTTCTTTAAAAGGACATCTGGGTCAAGGGATCAGAAAAGACTGCTCAAAATCAGCACTCAGTTACAACACACAATCGCTGTATCAGAACAGGCTGTGACTAAGTAAGAGTACATACATACTATCCAGAAAGGTGGACTGGTGCTACGTTCGAAAGGCCAATTACAGAATAATGTATTGAAGACACGTACACTGTACACAGAAAAATGTACAATCAGTTTACTATCGAGGCTTGAAATATGCTAATGTATTTTTCCTGTTAGAGCTTCACTTTTAGAACAATTTATCTTCACGTAGTTAAACATCAGCGAGTCACAAGGCAGGTGTCTGCACTGTGCCTCTACTAATACTGTCCTACCAATGACCTCCAGTCTGACAGCTTGGGATTATTTACTAACAGGGATTTGGTACCTCGTCCAGTGGAAGAAATGGACCGAATGAAAGACCAATATGGTGGGAATGGGTGATAACTACATGCTTCAGACAAGACAGCAAAGAATTTGTCAGAGATTTGGATTTCTGTGTTAAATGTCATAAACCTTAGTAAGACAGAACTATTCCAGAAATAAATTTTAACTAATAGTAATTAGGCAACTGTTTAAAACAGTTCTGAACAACAATAGCATCTAAATGAATAAAGAATTCGGACTGTAAAATTACAATCCCAGCTTTGCTTCTTTGGACTCCAGTATCAAATTTGAGATTGGACCTGGATTTTAAATCCAGATGCAGAAGAAATATCAATTCATCTTTTCTTGAAGAAAATCTCTCATTAACACAAGCAGAGTATTCACGGCCCTGTCATTTTGAAGACTTTGACATTAACCTTAAAGCATCAGAAATAATGGAATATTACAGCATACAACACACAGATTTTCTACCAAAAAATCACGTGCTTGTGATATTATCTTTCTCTCCCTCCTTAAGGTTAACATGCCATTACCACGTATCTCTTATCAGGGGCTTTTTGCTCAGTATCACAGGTCAAGTCAATGGTAACTATACAGCAAAACGCATCAACATGAGGTGGGGAAGGGAGGAAGAAGCATCAGTGAACACGTTTGTCCCTCGGTGTCTGTAAGCACAGGTCCCCTTCCTTTCAGCACACTGGTTGTATCCAGCACTATTGCTCAGCAAATACAACTTGTGGCAAACACGACGGGAAACCGCAGGCAGAGACATGCTGCTACGGCTGAGTGCCACAGCGCGTGGTGCGTTCGAGAGGGCACGGCTGCACCAGGGCTCGGGCTCTCCTTCTCCTCCTCCAACCTATTTCCCTGCAATGACCCCTTAGCTGGCAAAATACTCGCAGCATCACTCCGGCTCTGCCTCGGGAACCGTGTTGTGTCTGCAGCGCAGGCCCCATGTGACAGACCCACGCACACACAGGTGCCGGAGCCGGCGGGGGAGGGGAAGGCGACGAGCGGGGGTGGCTGACCCAGACATCCACACACCTGGCACACCCTCGGCAACTTGCAGCGCGCGCGCGCGCGCCCAGGGGTCCGTCGCCCTCCCGCCCGCCCGCCCTCCCTCCCTCCCCGCCCCCCCCCCCCGTGCGCACACCCTCCCGCGCGCGGGCAAGCGGGGCTGAGCGAGGCCCCCGCGCCGGTTACATAACCCCGCGCGCCACCCTCCCCCCCCCGCCCCGCCGAGCCCCGCGCTGGGGAAGAGCCGCGGCGAGGAGAAGGGGGAGGACCAGGCCGCGGGCCCAGGGAGGGGCTGAGGCAGGGCAGGGTCTGCAGGCCCCCGCGGCTCCCTCGGGCTCTCCCTTCCTTTCCCCCCCCCCCCGAGCCGACCCCCGCACGCGCGCACGGGGGCGCGCTCGCGAGCGCCGGGCGGCCATAGGGGCCGGGGCCGCCGCGCCGCGAGGGGGAAGGCGCCCGCTCCGGCAGCCCCGCGCCGCCGCTCACCTTTCGCCGCGTCCCAGACGCACATTCCCGGAGCGCCGCCGCCGCCTGCCCTGCCGGGCCGTGTGGGGGCTTCACATCGCGGCTCCCCCCGGCACGGACGCACGCAACCACCGCCTCCTGCCCGCCTTCTTCCTCCTCCTCCCCAGCTCTCAGCCCCGGCCGCGCTCTCCCTCCTCTCTCTTCCCCCCCCCCTTCCTTCCTTCCTTCCTCCCTCCCTCTCTCCCCCCTCCTTCTCCTCCCCCTCTCGGTGTCCCCAGCAGCAGCCCCTCCTCCCCCCGCCCTTCCTGCGAGCGCGTCACGAGAGAGTCTCGCGCCACCAACCGCCGCTCGGTCAACAAGCAGCGCGCGCCGGGCAGGCCCGGCGGCCGGCCCGCCCGCCCCCGAGGCGCCCCCTAGCGGCTCGCGCCCCGCGGAAAGTCGCGTGCGGCGCCGCCGAGAGGGCTGGGGAGCGCTCACGCCGAGCACGTGACGGCGGGGCGGGGCGGGCGCGAGGAGCTCGCGCGCCTCTCCGGTTTCCCCCCGCCCCGCCTGGGTGGGCTGCGGAGGGCGCGGGGCGGCGGCGCCCCCTGGCGGTCCGACGGGCGCGCCGCAAGCGTGGGGGCTGCTGCAGCGGCGGCGCGGGCAGACATTTCACACCGGGCCGGGCCGGGCCGGGCCGGGCCGGGCCGGGCGGAGAAGAAGAAGAAGAAGAAGGGGGCGGGTCGTTGTGCGGAGTGTAGCCCGGCCCTCCCGCTTCCAGGGGCCGCCGGCCGGCTGGCGGAGGCGAGGGGCGCGCGCGTCAGCCCGCAGTGCGGCCGCGTCTCCCCGTAAGCGCAGCAGGAGGCGGCGGCGGCGGGCAGGAGCCGGTGAGGGCGGGCGGCCTGCGGGGAGGGGGCTGGCAGGTCTGCTGCCCCGGCACTGGCACGGCCCGCTGCCTGGGGCCGGGCCGCGCCGCAGCGGAGGGAGAGGGGGCTGTGCTCCGGTGGGGGGCAGCGCTCCCCCCTTCCCCCCCCCCCTTCACGGAAGAAGCGCGCGGGGAAGGCCTGAGTCCGGTTGTGGCGGCGGCACTTCGGGCGGGGGCCGCTCCCCGCCCCCGCAGGGCTCCGCCAGCCGCGGCGCCGCGGCCGGGCCCTCCGGAGGGGCCTGCGCTAGGCCGCCCCTGCAGCCTCCCCCTCCCGACCGGGGCCTTGGAGGGGATGGCGGGTGGGGGATCACGGCTGAGCCCTGTCCTTGCCCTGGCAGGGTCCTTGTGGCTGACGTGGGGCTGAGCCAGGTTCAGGCCTCACCAGCCTCGCACTAGAAGAGATTTCTTCCACAGGAAAAGGGCCTGCTTGTTCCCCTCACTCGCCGGATACGGGAATAACACCCACTGGCTTCTCGCATGTGATTCTGCATTTTTAATTAGCCAGGTTTCTAAAAGAAGTGCAACGGTGCTCCCTGCTCTTCCCTGGTAACTTTTGAACCCAGTGGCCATTTCAGCCCAGTTTGACAAAGGGATCTCAGCCTCAACAATATGAAGCTTACAGGTTTCGTTAGAAAGAGTAGCAGTGAGATAGCATGAGAGCCCAAGGTAATTTCCTCGCTGAGCTTTCTGGCGCCAGCCAGCATGCTGCCATGCCAAACCAGTCACAGCATGTGTGGGCCCTTCTCCAGGTCTTCCCCAGTTACAGCTCATGGGGGAGCATTGGGGATACTGTGGGGTGTGCCTGTGGGGAGGCTGGAAAGAAGGAAAGACCAGGTGTGGGGGAAGACCTAGGGTATGTGGGGATCCTTGTATAGGAAAGTGGACGTTATTGTGGTATGGGAATGTAGGGGAAATACAACACAAATCCTTAGGAAACCAGGCCTTACTAGTTGTGCTACTTACAGAAAACTTGTTTGTTGCAGAGTTACCTGTTCTAATTCTGTTATATGCAATTTGTTTTATAAATAGAAAATAGCCCCAGTCCTACAACTGTATCCACTTAGATCTACTAAGAGTCCCCATTGATACTGGGCAAAACTCCAGTTTGGCTGGAGGCACATCAGTCTACCCACATGGACTCAGTTTCAGGGATGAAGCCGGACATGTCTCTCTGTAAGAAAAGTGCTTATGTGGAACCTTCTTTTCTCCACCTGCATTGCCAGAACAGAGGAACAGTTGTCCTGTTCTGTGAAAAATGTTACAATTTCAAGTATTTTCACTCTCTGCACTGTGTGATAAAACCAAGACCTTTATGGATGTCTAGACTTTTCCCCATAGCTTAGTTACACGTTGCTCAAGGGTAGGATAAGGAAAAGTCAAGTTCAGGTCTACCTAGGTCGGTTGACCATCAGCTGTTTTAGCCAGGATGTGGTTTCTTCATTTCACTTGGAAACATATGTATAGGAAACCTCCTAGCACCTTCATGAGAAAACCCCAAATATTTGGCTTACACTCGCTATTTTAATGAAACTCCTCTTCAAAATGTGGGTGTTCCCTGCCAGAGGGAAGCACTAACTAGAGTTTTGACCAGCTTTAACCTGTCAAATTTTAGAGACATTGTGGCTGGCTGCTTTCTGTCTAATTTTCATCAGCAATTATGTTACCTGGAAAAAAAAAGGTTTTGAAAAATACTTTGTTCAGAAAAGTTATGTTATCTAAAATATACCCATTTCACTGAGCCAGCATTTTCCAGTTTTGCTGAAAAATGCCTCTACCAATCTCCGTCCTTGCCAGTCTGGAGCAAACTAACTGTTAAAAGTACTGCGTGATTGGATGTGTGTATTATTTTTTTCTGTACAGAACTATTTCTCTAGGGGGCAGTTGTGGAGCAGAAAGGCAGAAAGACAAGTGGAATAGGGATTAATTTAGGTTAGTGAGAACAGCTTTAAAATGGTTAGTCAATGATTATATTTTATTTTTAAATAGAAGCTGACACATAAGCAAATTATAAGAACAACCAACAATTATTTAGAGAGGCATGTGGGGACAACTGTTTTGTTTTGTGAAGTAAAGCTGGGGTAAGAGTTAACGGTGAAAAAGCCTGAAGTAGCCATACTACACTTTCAGCAAAGATTACCTACAATTAGTTAAAATAGGACAGTATTAGTTTAAGAAGAAACAGAAAAAGGAAAGGAATTAATGTTAAAAAGAAGATAAAACCAGGAAAGTTTAGGAAAAGGGCCAAATATTAATAGCAGTAAATGCTCTTCTTTTATGTCTTGTAAAGCCCTCATGTTGCAATTCATCTGCACCAGCAGGCTCCTGAGCTGACAGCGAAATATCTTAGGTGATAGTAGCCAGATTGGGAACCGGGTGGTATGCTTATTCATTGGTAAATATTTACAGGGTGAAGCCTGGCTCAAAGCGTGCTGACTTTAGTAAAAGCATTCTTGCTGTCTTCACTGAGTTTGGAATCAAATCTGGGGCTGGGGAGAGAGGTGCTGTATGTACAGGCCTCAGTTCAATGGGACTACGGTCTTAGCTGGGGCATCTCAAGGAGGTAGGCGTTATTGCTGAGCAACCTTTACATATAAATTCCACTTTCTGAGTCAAAATCTGCCCCAACTTACAAAAAGTACATCTGATGTAATTTCAGTAACTTCAGCACAAAGGAATTTCCAGGTGAAATACGAGAGGCTCAGCGTCATGCTACTCACAGCCTAATATGGGAGACGTGACCGAGCAGTGATTGTGGCTGCTGTGGCCTCTGGAGGCTGCTGTCATAAATATAGAACAACTCTGGGTCTCTTCTTGTCAAGAGAGGCATGTGAAGCCACCGATGGAAGATCTCTCCCCATGCTGATACTTCTGTGTGTTCCTTCCAGTCTTGTGCATTTCCCAGAGTGATCTTGGGCTGTCGTAGTACACAGAGACACAAGGGCCAACAGAGAGTCAATCCTTTGCTATCCCATAGAGAAAGGAGAAAAAAAGGCATTGGCTATTCCGTTGCTTGCTATTTTGCTGGCCTGTAGGTAGTTATAAGGCGAAAAGCACTGCCAATTGCTGGACTCTACTAGAGCCAAGCTGATCATCCAGTAAAAGAAGGCTCACCACCCTCATCCCACCTCCAAACAGAGAGGCTCAACAACGTGGAGCTGATGACCATTTGCTGCTGTCTGGTTTTCCATACCAGTCACCGGCCTGCAGCTTCTGTAGCTCTTGTTCTGTGGCAGCAGTCCCCCGACAGGCAAATAACCAATTGAGAATGGCTGCAATGTGACGGCTAATGGACTTTTTCTTTGTCATACGGTAGATATATCCTTACTTCGCACTCCGTAGTTCTGGTTGAGGAGCTCTTGGAAGAGTCACCCGTGTTGAATTCATGCCAGGTGGGGGACTCCCCAACTCAAGTTCAGCTTTCAGCGGTCAGTGCAGGGGTGCTTTTTATTCAGGCAGCACAGAGATGAGAATAGGGGAATTCACCTCAAAAGTGTTGGCTGGGCTCTCTGGACCCTTTAATACCAATAGGTTCAGCAGTTTGATCCAGCGTACCCATCCTCATCCCCCAGATATTTTTGTACGCGCAAACTGTGTGATGCTGTTTTGTACAGATGTGCGTAATTATCCCCAAACACACCCAGTGCAACCAACAGCCCGGGAGCCGTCCAGGCCGTGGCTGTCAATGGGGTGCTATATTTTATGCGCGAACACCTGCGTGCAGGCAGGCACCTCCTGCGGCAGCCGGCTGCCTGCGGCCCGGCGGATGAATCGGGGGAACGGTGCGCCGACCCCGACCGCCAGCCAGACGCCAGCGGAGAGGACGGGCACACGGTGGTACGAGGCCCGCTCCGTCCCTCGTCGGCAGCCCCGCGGCCACGGGGTACCGCGGCACAGCAGGGACGGACGGGGGCTGCATCTGCCTGCCGGCAGCAACGCCTAACGGGGAGGCGGCGGCCTTGCGGGGGAGCCCGGCCGGCGCAGCCGCTCCGCTGCCGTCTCCCGGCGAGGCGGTGCTGCATTGCGGGCCCAACCCGCCCCGCCCGCCCCCGCCCCCGGGGCTGCCGCCCTTCCCCAGCTCGGCGGCCCCCGCCTTGCGCCCTCCGGCGCGGCGGGGCGGGCCGGCAGCCCGCGGTGAGGTGGGCCTGGCAGGCCGCCGCCTCGGAGGGGAGGGCGGGGAGGGCGAGGGGCCCGCCCGCTGCCGCGGCTGCAGGGAGGCGGCTCCGCACGGGGGCAGGGCGCGTCCCTCCCCTCACGGCCTTCAGCGGTGCGGCGGGGCTACGCGTGAACAGCCCCGGTGACCCCCCCCCCCCCCCCCCCCCGCCGGTGAATAATCGGCCCGAGAACCAGAGGAAAAGGAGAGTACGTGCTCATCTGCAGCTTCGCACCTCTCTCGCAGGCTGGAGGTAATTATGAACGAGAAAGAGACATTTCACAACTCCTGCAGTGCTGTAGTAACACAGCCTACTGTAGCGATGCCCTAAATATTGGCATGGAAAAGCTGCAGGGTTATTGCAGTAGTTTCCTGACCAAGCACTATTGTTTCATGGTAACCAGTGAAGCTGCTATTGTAAAATCCTCATCTGCAGTGCTTGGCTCTAGCATTGGTGTGTCACATAAGCCCTATCGTTATGTATACACACTTTTAAACCACGGTGCCAATTTTCATTAGCTCCTGAAACACAACGCAGTCAGATATTTTTAGGTGGAATGTATGTTTTATTACAATTATAATTAATTAGTTCTGCCAAGCAGAGCTGCTCTTTCTCTTTCAAGAGTGAAAGAAGCTAAGGAAGATTTCTAGCTGGGGATAGAAATCCCTGTCTCTCTTGCATGATTTTTAAACATCACAGAAAAAAAGAAACCTCTGCGGGATAATCTACACTTGCAAACAATTTTTTT
This sequence comes from Mycteria americana, assembly GCF_035582795.1. Classification (NCBI taxonomy): domain Eukaryota; kingdom Metazoa; phylum Chordata; class Aves; order Ciconiiformes; family Ciconiidae; genus Mycteria; species Mycteria americana. Next base: position 150,020,356 of record NC_134365.1, read on the forward strand.
TTTTCTTTTTCTGAGCACGTTACTAAGAACAGTTCAGAAAGGATAAAAACAAAGTAAGCTCAAAACTTGCAGAGAGCAGCAGTCTACATGTGGGCCTACACAGAAGGCACTCTCAAGACAAGAACAAAGATCTAGGTAAAAAATGGCAGGAAACAAAACAATTACCAAAACCAGACAAACTTGGAAAGGCTGTTGGAAAGAGTCAGAGCCAAGAGTTAGCGCCAGGCATTTTGCTAATGATGGAGCAATATGGCTGTTACGTTACTGTTGCAGGCCACAAGACCAGTGGTTGAAGGTGTCAGCAGTGGATACTTCCCCTGTGTCTTCAACCTGCCCAACTAAGAAGAGCAAAAATGCTGGCACATGAGCCTGTTCTGATGGCTTTATTTCATCAACCTACTTTACCCTCCAGTAGTCATTTTGGAGTGGTGCAAAAGTGGCCAGAATGGACCGATGCATCAGGCCTATTTTGCACAAAGTGTGGATTTACTGAAGAGTCTAAAGATCCCTCAGACCTCTCCTCCCCTTGCTCATTACTGCAGATGGGTGCAACACTCTTTTAACTGGTGCAGATTCTATGGTCACGGCTGAATGGTGAAGAGTCCTCCCCCTGTCATACGTCAGGGCTGCATCTGCCCTTGGAACTGGGAAGACTACATAAAAATAAGTTTCATTTTGGCTAATTTTGTGCTGAAGCAGCCTAGGACACTGCAGTGGAACTTATTTTAGATGAAAATTGCACATCTGCAAAGATTTCTACATCATCCAGATAGTGCTCTGGCATCTCCATTTCAGCAGCTCCCTCAATGCAAAATTGGTTTTGTGAAGAGCAAATATACATGAGTGGATTGCCACCTGCAGCCCCATTTTCAAGGAATTTGAAACCATGACTCAGTACTCAAAGATACTGTTAGGTAATAATATACTATCCATATATAGATATAATGTGTGCCTTTATGCCATTGACCTTTTCTTTTCATAGTCTTCCTAGGCTAATATTCACTTATTGATTATAAGTTCTGCATCTCCACTTCAAAGAGAAGTTGAGATGGAGTCCTTGATTTCAGTTGCTGTGTTTCTTATTATAGTTTCTTCATCATTTCCAACTGAGCTTGGAGTGTTGTTGGACACAGACATTCTTACGGAGTTTTGCCAAAAGCAGGTGCTTGCTACAACACAGGATGGCCTATTCAAAACAACAAAGTCACTGTTAGGCAACTGGAAAAAAAACCAAACCAACAACAAAACACTAGGTAGGCATATTGGATCACTATAATAAGCTGTGTCTCTCACCTAACTCCCCAGTTTCTCTATGTTCAGAAACGTGAATCTCTCTTCACAGTGACCAAGCAGATGGACCCCTTGCTGACTGCAGGACTTTGCAGACCCTTGTTGGCCTGTTTGCAGGTTGCATGGGAGGAGAGTTGTTACTCTCTGAAATGTTAATTCTCTGCTGTAAACTCCAGGTAGTCGTATTTGTGTTAAGGCAGGGGAAGGATTTTTCTGTTACAAGGTCAGTTACCACCAGTTCTTTTTTTTCCTTTTTCTACTTGGAGTCAGCGTCTTCCTTCTCCTCAGAATTGTTTGAGATCTCAGTTATACGGAAATCCATACATTTTACTTCCGTTCAGTGCTGCCAAGGGTTTTTTTTTTGCATTGTGATAGGGGATTTAATGGGTGCCATTGGCAACATTCAAACAGGCTTACATATTCTCTTCTCTCTGCACAGATGGCAAGGCGTTGTTGCTGGGGTTCTTTCTCTATAAAGCCATGGAAGAGCTCAGCTTTTCAGTGGTGGAAATTAGTCAATACATTTCTTCTGCCTCTCAGGGTTCGAGATACCTGAATAATGGTGAGTGCCATATCTGGAAAAACAAGTTACAGAGGTTCTATTGCAACTTCCAGTTAACAGCCAGGAAGGATCCTGAGGTAATTTGGAAGACTGAGCTGCATTCTGGCATATTTTTTGCACGCTGTTTTGTGGTATCTCCAAGAATGCAAGTGTTGAAAAATGCCATTGACATCAGTGAAATGGATGCAGTGGATTTAGTGAATGCTGACGCAGAAGATGCAATTGGAACCAGAAATGAAGGATTGAACTGATTTCTCCTCATTTAGATACCTACAGCTGAGCGAGCCTTGAATGTACCTGTCTCTACTGACTATAAAGAGACCCTAGGGTGACTAGCTCATATGTAAAGGTCTACGCTCTGAAATGTTTGATATTAACTAAGATGAATCTTACTCATAAAAGTCAGTCTCTTATATTCATCTCACCTTTCTGCCATGCATCACAGTTCTTCTTACATGAGGTCAGATTATGTGCTACAGGATCAGAACCTACCTCTGTTTTACTTGCAAAAGATAAGGGAAAAGAAAGGGGCAGGGAGAAAAGAAACTATTAGATAAGGCAAAACAAATCTCTGTCTTTGCTACAAATCCAAGTATCACATATAATGGCTACCTGGGAAATGTGCTGCGGGAGAAATTAATGAGTCTGAAATAAGGAAAACTTGGTAAGTAAGACAACATCTTCAACTCTGGACAGTCCTGTGAATCCGGCAAGTCTCAGTGCATCAAAGATGCATTAAGGGCAGTAGGAACCACTGTATCCTTTGGCTGTTCTGGGCTACTGGGAAACCCACTGACAGATCCTGAGAAAGCAGTCTCTTGAACTGGTCTGGCCTACTCTGGCTCTCAGCCCAGTGTGGAGTCCCCGAGAGAGAATTGCCACAACACTTAAGGAAGGGATACCCAAGTAGAATGTGGATGGTAACATAGGGAAAAGAGGACACCATGTCAGCAGGATGAAATGGCATGAATGTTACAACTGAGCTAGTAGTAGAAAGTAGTAGAATAGAAAAAAGCTTGTGCTGAGGCTAGAGGTAGGAAAAGATCTGGAGGATGTTTGTGAGCCAGAGGAAGAGACTGATCAATACAGGGTTTTTTTGCATATAGGCAGAGGCCTCTGCAATGGTCTTGGAGAGAATGTCAATTGCTTTGGATGATGAGATAGGGAAAATCATACTTTCATTGAGGGAACATTGGAATCCTTCCCTTTTTGCAAGACTCCTGTTTTACTTTCACTGGATGCAAATTTGCCAGAAGGGAAAGCAAGACTGAGGTGCCAGGCTGTGTCTAAATGTTATGGTAGAGGAGATTTTCAAAAGTTCCAGCGAATCGCATAATATTACAGATGCATGCTCAAATCACACTCCTGAATTCCAGGCAGTTCTATGAGGCTGCATGCTGCACAAATCATACAGCTAGGATCTACAAGAACAGGTCTAAACCAGATTGCAGGATTTTTATTGTTAAAAAAGGCTGAATTTTGGCTGTCACTGTTTTCCTGGAATGCAAACTCTTCTGATGTGAAACTAAGTGAAATTTGGCTTGGAGCTTCATTCTCTTCTTAGAGACCTGAGGCTAAGAGGAGGACTATGAAAAATCTTTCCACTCATGCCTGTGATGAATTCCTCTGACTTACATATTAATATAGGAGTAACAGAATGCTGCCATGAATTAGCAAAACTCTTTTTTCCTACTACTCTGTCCTAGCAGAACAGAGGATATGAGTGTAATATGGAATGACTGCTGATTTTTCCATGCTCAGATAGAGGTAAAAATTGTTTTTCAGAAATGCTGAGCACCTAGAACTCCAGCTGATTTTAAGTGTGTGGAAAGTTTGAGGTAAAATGTAGTATCTCCAATCACAATTATAGCCAAAGGCAAGTTAGGTAGGCTGGGTATGCTGGTTTCCTGCCAGAGAAAGGCATAGCACAAGTTACTCTGATGTTTGTAGCTTATTAAAGATTTATCCATGTTTTGCGCTCCTAACTCAAATCACCGTGTAAAAACACTATAAATGGGAGCAGCAAATGTTGTTTGAAATCAGGCCCAGTCTATCCGAACTTGGCATTCAGAAAAGTCAGTGCACTTTAAAGAAAAAATAGCTCTTTTTACACGTGGACCATAAACCAGCTGCAAAATCTTAACTTTCTGAACCGACCACTCTGTGGTCATTTTCCACATAAATAAATGACTAGAAAATTTGCAAGAAAATACACAGGTTGTCTAGTTCTTCTCTTACCTGAATGTATCTTGGATAGGCAACTGATAATGCCTCAAGTGCGTGCAATGCTTTCAAGGGAAGACCAGAAAAGATCATCCAAAAGATTGCTCACTCTGCGTAATCTGAGACAATTTTTTCCTTAAATGACAAACAAAATAAGGCAAAGGCAATAGACCAGCAAGTCAGGCTTGCTGTTGCTAAGACAGAAAAGAGTTTCCAAGAGAATGCCATGTGGCACATGCATCAGCAGAGCATAAGGCTTGCCCATAAACCCTGCTTTAAAAGCATCAGTGCTTAGCCCGTACTATTCTGGTGCTCAGAGCTGGGAAAAGAGTGTGTGTCCCCAGCTGACCCCTGCTTCTTCTGCACATATCTGGCCTTCCATGCATGGGACGTTTCCTGAGGGGATTCAGAACAAGTTCTTTGTGCTGGATTTTCAGAAATTGCACTTTTGGACTGAGGGGAAATTTATACTTTTGCCTATGGGGCTATAGCAGAGCTGATTTCTATATGGGTGAAGTCTCATTTTGTTTCCATGTTTCTCTTTCCTTTTTTCCTTTCCCCATGTGCACACATGTGCAGACACTCACAAACACAAACAGGACACAGTGTGAGGAGGAGATGTGGCATGTGCCTCTCCTTCCAGTACTAGTAGTGAGAGCTGTGAGGTGGGGAGTGGAGTACATGCTGTATCTTGGTATGGACGCAGCAGATGGGGTCTCTGAAAGCTGCAGAGGCCCATCCGCAATCTTTGGGATCCCTGGTGTAAGACACTGCCTTGCACTGTCCTCCAGGACAGGTCCTGGGCTTAAAGCCATCCTTTATCTCAAGCAGCCTGAAGCATATGTGAGCCTAATTTTTGCCAAAGCTAATCCTTCTTTTCTATCGGAATGCAGGAAGTGGTAAACCCAGGCGGGATGCTCTGCCCAAGGTGTGAGAAGATCCTATGGATTCCTGTGTCTCTGCTCCTGTGCCTCAGCTGAGCTCTGCGTGTGTGAAATCTCCACTGGTTGGATGGTAAAACTGGAAGCACAGAGAAGCGATAAGGAACAATGCAAGCAGATTCAAAAGGGATTTGGATCATTTAGATGATGAGCCAGCAGATGGCAAATGCTGCTTGGTATAGAAAATGAAAAGTAATTAGTCTGGGAACAAAGAGCAAATGTAGGGAATGGGTGTTACATCCAGCACGCTGATCAGAGAGAGAAAGGGGTTACTGTGGGAAAAAATCATAGAAACCATCACTTCAGTGCACAGCTGCAATAAAAAAGGCAAACAAGACACTAGGCTGATGGAACAGTGAGCTGTAATGCACCACAAAAGAGGCAATACAGTCCTCGGGAAGATGGTTATTAGGCCCCTCCAGAATACTGCACGGAGCATGGGTCACTGTCTCAGGAAGGTTATGTTTGGAGAAAGGTGCATTATAAAGCAACTAAACTCTAATGGTTTCGATGATTTCAGTTCTGAGGCAAAGTTAAGAGGCTCATTCTGAGAGGTCAAAGAGACCTTAAAGAGATTTTAAAGTTATAGTAATGATGAGTACAGTTACCAGACAATAGTCATAGTGCTAAGAGATTATAAAAATTAGGGAAGTGGTACTGAGCAGAGAGCAGAAACTTCACAAACTGCTGCACCAAAAAAAGACGGTTACCTTCTGACTTCATTGACTTAGCTAAGGGTGAATATAGCTTCAGGAACACATAACTCAGTCAAGTGAGTGATACACAATTACAGTACATGGAACCATCCTGTGGAACAAGCAGGAGGACAGTACAGGCCCAGATAAAAATAGCAAAATGGTTTAGGGGAAGAATGCCTCCCCGGTGTTTCAGGGTTTGTTTTTATTTGGATTCAGTTTGTGCAGGTTCCTAAACTGCACCTGTCTGCTAATAGAAAGATCAACCTTTGCATGCAAGCCATAACGAATGTGGGTTCTCCCAACCCACATTCAAAGAGGAGAAAAGGGGAAGGGGAAATATTGCCCTGCCCTCTTGATCCCTGCTCAGGATCATGCCATATGAAAGTAAGATAGCTTCGGGTCTAGTTAAGACAGAGAAAAGTTGTTGGGCTCCTGCTTATGAGAAGATGGGACAGCAACAGGCTGAATTTGAGGTCAGCAGGTAGTTTACAAGGCTAGGGAAGGAGGGGAAAACTGGAAGCATGTGTACCTGCAAAAGGGGATGTAAGCATTTAAACTGCAATTAAATAGGTTTCAGGCACCTAAGCCTACCAGAACTATGCAGAAAATCTGTGCTTGGTTGTGTAGGCATCAGAGAGGCACCTGAAGTATATTTACTGATGTGCTGTGGTGCAGATACAGAACTGCTGCCAGGGCAGCTGGGCTGAGCTGGATGGAGCCCGTATCTCCTGCTTAGCCCTGAGGTCCTGAAGCTGGTAGATACAGTTTAGAGCATACAGATTAACTATATGGACCTTGACAGAAAGCCTGGGCTCCTTTCATTTAGCGCCATGGCCAGAGAGGACGGTATATCACTTCTATTAGAAAAGGTTAGTTCTTAGGGGTATATCATCAGGAAATAGGAGGTTCATATGCACAAACCTCCTAACAGCTGCTTACCTTAGGCTGTGATCAAGCTTTGCCCTTTCTGTAAGAGGGAATGCAAGACAGGGAAGAGGAGCAGGCAAGACTGAGCTTGCCTGTGGGGTGAGGTGAGGAAAGTAGAGAACTCTGTCACTCCACGTCTACACGGCTGGAGCTCCACAGTCGTAGCCACCCTGTGTTAAAGGAAATTGTGTTGTGATAAAAATGCCTTGTGCTGATTTACTACAGGTGGTGCCATAGCTGTATCACTAGTGGAAAAATGCAGGTTTGAATTTGCTGACATTGTTGCAGCTAGACAAAGCTTTTCAGTGCCTCTGAAGCTGATGTGGAAGTGGGAAAATAGAAATTGTGTAGTTCATGTAGACCAATGATCTGGCCTTAAAGAGACCAGCATCAACTGCTTGCAAAGAAGATAGAAGGACCTCAGAGAAAGATGTGGGATAATCTACCCCTATAGAAACCTAATTTTAATTCTCCCATAGTCAGGAACTGGCTTAAACTCTGAAAGCCTGTCTTTATACTTCTTCCAAAGTTTAGCATAATTGTTCTGACTGGATATTCCTGTGATCCATACAGCCATCCAATCCTTCTTTGAATCCTGCACAGTTCTTGACCTCAGTGCTTCCTATGGTGATATCTTCTACTGTCCAATTACACATTATGTGAAAGAGAATTTCCTTTGATCAGCTTTGAATACGAGCTCTTCATTTCATTGAATGTTCCTTTATTCTTGTGTTATGCAGCAAGGTAAAGAGAAGTGTCAGATACTTCTCTAGAGTATTTGGTGCTTTATCTTACTTTCTGAGATAGACAAATCTCATTCTTTCCAATCTCTTCCTGTGATAGTCCCTGCCTCTGCCTCCACTCCGCATTTGCTTATTCTCATTCTTACTCTCTGACCTCCACTTGTTTCTGCAGGACCTTTTAGAGCTTGGGGAGGGGCACGGACAGTATGCCAGAGGAGAATTCAGCACTGATTGGTATAAAGAGAGAATATTTTCTGCGTTATTCACCATCTCATTCACTGAGTAGCCGAACATCTTGTTAGCTGTTTGCATTGCAGCTGTACCCCGAGCAGATGTCTTCGCTGAGCTGTCTGTGATGTTTTTTAGGCAGTTGGTGCTGAGCTCATCACCTCAGACCTTAATTACTGTAACCAGCTCCTCTCTGGCATCTCTAGCATTCATGCTGTCTCACTTCATTTGGCAGGTATCTTGCTACCCAGGAGGTCTGCATTATCCAGTAACCTGACCTTATCTCACCCTCCTGAAGCCTTTTTTCTACCACGTCAAGAAGAAAGGTCTTACCCTTATTTTAAAAAGGCCTTTTTAATGCTTATTTTTGCTATCTGTCTGCTTTTATGCCATTCTCAAGCTATTTGTGGCTTCCTTTTCATGTATTAGTAGTTTTGACATCCTTTACCCACACTGCGCATGCAGTCTCCATGGTAAGAGCTTTTCTGTGCTGATCTACAAGATTTCTTATTATTACCACTTTGTAGTCATTCAGATCATCCTTAAAGTCTGGTTTTCTGGTAATACCTCCAAGATGCAGTGAAGGGCAGTAATGCAGGGTCATCTGGAATTCCACAGTATGCCTGTAAGACATCTGTGCCCAGATGTGAAAGCATGTGCAGTACAAGGAAGTTGGAGCTCCCCTTGATATTTAGCAGGAGGTGTATGCCTTCCAACCCACTCAGCCTCGGTTGATACGTGGAGTCGGAACACAAGCAAAGCCAATTTGTGCCTTCTGTGTCAAAAGAGCCACAACTGCTTCACTATATATGTGTTTGCCTGTATGTACTAAATGCTCTGATGGTGAGGCACTTAATTTTCTGGCTATGCTTCCTTGCTCGTGTGGATTGCTCCTTGGAAAGTCACAAATAATTCATGTAGGATTAGACAGTGACCTCCAGGGCTGTCAGGGGAGCCAGGCACTCAAACGCATCTCAGTCACATAGATTATTCCACTCCCCATCCTGTTACGACTCAATGTGGAAAGCTTTCTTGGAGTTTTGGAGCTGAAGGTGTCTCTCCCATGCAGCTCTTGTGGGCTGTTTTTTTTGTACAGGAGCCCTGTTTGCAAAGTCCTGTCTTCTAGAACTAAACCCCCAAACATTCTTGAAGCAGAAAAAGGAATTGACTTTCAAGTAGTTCTTTTTTTTTGAGCCCACTTCATACTATAGTGCTGTTTTGCTGTGTTGGCTAGGTAAACCAAGATGTCTTTCATATTAGTATGTAATATTGGAAATGAGTAAATTCTCAAAAGTAGGAAGTTGGGAGTGAATTAGAAATTGACTGAGTGACGTTCAGGAGGTACCTGAAGAATATTACCTGGGAAAGTGCCACTGAGAGGATTTAGTGCTGAGGTTGTGATTTTGTGCTGAAATCCACGAAGCATTTGTTTCTGCAGTCTTACTCGAAAAGGAGCAATAGAGCTATTAGGATCTGTCCAGTTAATTTTAGAGAGGACAACTAGGATGGTGAACAATTTGCAACACTACTTAAAATTAGGAAGACACCAGTTTGTGCAGTCTTTTTATTACTTTAATAAATGCAATGTCATGTCTTCTCTTCATTATGAGCCAGTTGTGCCTGACACACATGCTTTAAATTGGCACTTGTAAGGCAAATGGAAAGGTGAATAGAATAGCTGAGCTGAAGAAGCAAACCCAGTTGGGTCACTTCTGTTTCTTTACTGTAAAATTTTCAAAACACATGCACAATAAAGGTATAATCAAAAGTGAATTTTGGATTGCTTTCAGGGTTCCGACTGCCTTCCATCTTCTCAGAGCACCTATTTGTGCTTTCACAGGAGCTTTATGAAAGCACGTGAAGTGGGTATCAGTTTACCCCTATCTTATGCTTGGGGACAGACAATATAGCTTTATCCTCTTCTTGTGGCTTTGTCTGGATTACAGTGAGGAGTTTTGTGAGACTGAGCTAAAGCAGCAAGACAAGACAAAATAAATTTTTTGCGTACACCTCATTCACTGAGTTTAAGCTTAAATCCTCCACTCTTGCAGTGTTTTAACTCAAACAACTTAATACACAGCAGAGGATACCTTATCTTGTTTTGATTAGAAACTATTAGCTCAAGCTAAATAACAAGACCTAAGCCTAGATCCTTAAATCCCTCCCTAGTCAAAATTTATGTTCTGATGAAGCAAGAACGAATTATGTCTGCTCCATCTAAACCTTTTTGAAGCTTTTACTCCATGCAGCATCATGAAGACAGCTATAAAAACAATTCACTGAGCCCAGATTGGCCAGGTTGCAGCCACTTGCCCAAACAGATGATACCTTGTCTCTTGTTTTGTGTCCTTGAAGTTTAAAGAACTTTTATTACTCTTAACTTCCTCCCTTTTCAGTTTATCAGTGAGTTTAGGATGCCAGTAAGAACTACTCTATTGATCACATCAAAGGACCATTTAGCCTAATGAATTTCTTTCTGACTGCTGCCAGTGTGGGATGTGCAAGAATGGACTTAAGGATGGAGCACGCGTGCTGTGGCGGTGGGTGTCCCAGGCCCTTGGCAGAGGGTGCCCTGTGGCTGGGTCTGGGGCTGTGGAGCCTGTCTTGGGAGCAGACCAGAAAGCAGACTTCTCTCAGGAGCTTTCCCTGGCCGTTAGGGCTCGAAGTCAAACTCTCACTGTTTTTTTCTTATCCTGTCCTTTTGAGTCTTGCATTCTGGGCTGCACAGCTTCAGTCAGAACCGTCACATGTGTTGGTCACAACGTGCAGCTTGGAGTAGGGTCTCTTCCTGAGAGGGGGCCTGTTTATGTTAAGAAAGGCTTGCTTCCAGGTTGTAGCAAATAACCCGCTATCTTGACCTGCAAAAAAACCCCAAAAACTGGAACTATTGCCTCCTGGCTCACTCGTTTCCTAAAAGGTTTGCCGAGTACCCTGAAGAATGCCTGTAGGAACATACTTTGCGTAGTTCTGTCTGGGTGGAAAGCCTTGTCTGTGGCCCTGCATCAGGTGCTTTAGAAATGACAGGAGTCTATCGCCTTGCTCAGGCACTGCTACTTGCCTGGATCCAGGAGCTCTTTCCTCAGGTTTTTAATTGTTCATCCAAGTCATCCAGAACCCTCCACATAGTACATAGGATGGCCTTGTGCCTGACACAGGGTTTTGTACTCTGTTTGGGGCCAGGCACCTAAAATGATGTGTCTTGTTACAATGCCCAAGCCCCTACCTAGCCATGGCTCAAAAGCTTGCTTTTAGTACTTTTTGAGAAGCATGCTAGCAGTGAGAGGGCTGGGGATATCTCTCAAGGCAGTCTTTCAAAGATGTGTACCCTTTCCCTAGCTGCTTTTCAAAATGGATATACTCCTTGTGTTTAGTGTCCACTCTCTCTGCTTTACCTGGAGGGATTTGTAAATCATAAGCAGTCCATAGCACCGTGGGACTGAGAAATTCCTTTCTGGAGAACAGGAAAAAAAAAAAAAGAAAGATATGTACCTGTAGGATTGAGTTCTCCCTCCATTATTTTATACCACATGTAGGCATATGTGCTATCAAGTCATAGTTCTTGACATATGTAACCTTAGTTTCTTATAGCTGATTTATAATACTGGTGTTTGAAAAATGACTACAGAAAATCAAATCAGTAGAAACTCACACTGCCAGGAGTTGCAGAAATGGTCCTAGGAGACACTATAATAGTACATCTCTGCTGATTTGTAATTCCTTATGTTACAGGAGATTTCAAGCTAATAATCCCTATCCAGACAGTTGGGCAGCCTGGGTTTCATTTTAAGAAACATCCACACATGCTGCTGGTTCTATTCTTAAATTCAAGAAAATGTAAGAGTCACATTATTATGAATGTGAGCTTGACACAAATATGAAAGGACCATGACAGGGTCTGCATTTCAGCAGTACTTGTTGCAATGTTTCCTTTTGTGTTTTGTCTGTGGGCTTGCATGTCTAGTGAACAAGATCACAGCCTATTCTATTTCAGAATAGCAAATACTACTGTCTGTACATACTTTCCTCGAACTAAGAGCAGAGACTCCCCTAAAATGCAAAGTTTCCCCATAATTCCCCCCCCCCCCTTTCTTTCAGTACACATATTCCATCTTCAGGTTTTGGGTTTTCTTTTTTTTCTGTTTGGCTTTGCAGTTAGCTTTGATACCATTCAAAGTGAAGCCCTGGGGCAGAATTTTTAGCAAATAGCAGTCCAAGAGCTGCGGTAAATTCTTCATTACTCTGTGTCTTTAAATCAAGACTGGGTGCCTTAATAAAAGGTTAGGCTTCTCTTCATCAAGTTATTAGCCTTTGATAAAGGAATCCCTTGATGAAATGTTATGGCCTGTGTTTTCCTGGGAAGTAAGACTAGATCATCGTAATGGGCCCTCCAGGTCTTCAGCTCGGTGGTGCCTGATTTCTTTCTTGACCTTGAATTATACTGAGAAGAGGAGGTTTTTGAGGAACAAGTCAGGAAGTAAAACTCTGCATATTTTGCAGGATTATCAGCAGACCGCTGAGGCATTCAGGGAGAGAGGCAGTGCTGAAGCAAGCAGGTCCAACCTAGCAGAAGTTAATGGAGCTGCCTGTGGTGTGTAGGACTGGACCAGCACTGGTGTGGGAGATGGCAGAAGTGGGCTCACTCTGAGCCTCAGTGGTCTCGGAAGCACAGCTACACATAACTGTCCCTCTAGTGCGTGGTACGTCTGCTCCTCAGCCGCTGCAGGCAATGCCTGGGGAAGCTGTCTCCATCCTTCGATGATGGCAGTGCCTGGGGAGACCATTCACTGCCTGTTCTCCTGTCCCAACAGGGGACTCCTGGTAGTGATGGGGAGCAGCAATGTCTTGTATCAGCCCGTCATGAGTCGTTGCACGTCATAAGCCAGAGCTTGTTCCTGAAATACATTCCCACCTTCAGTAGCAAAAGCTCTTCGTTTGTGTGCTTCCATATGCGATGGTTACAGCCCATAAAAGGCACATGTTCGTGTATGGTGGTGAGTCACAAAAATGCAGAACATCTTTTGGGAAGCTCATTTCTTCTGGCCTGCCCCTGAGATGTTCAGCCAGTACCTGCCCCGGCTGTCAGATGCTGCTTGGGAAAACATTATTTCCCCAGTAAGAAGTAGGAAAACATCCAAGCCCTGACTCCCCAGGTATTGATCGAGCAGAAAAGAACCACCAGAAGCCACCACTTGCAAAATAGTCATGTTAAAACAGTAGCGTGTAGGTTTTTGGCATGCTGGAATAAACACTTCTGAGAGATGGCAATCCTATGTGGGAAGAAGCTGTAGGAATCAGGAAATAATTGGTGAAAAATATGTGTGTGTGTGTGTGTGTGTGGACAGGGAATGCAGGATGGAGAGTGACTTGGTACTTGTATTTCTTGTGGTTTTATCATAATACTGGCCTATAAATTGTGAACTGCTGCTCTGCAGCTGCTGGGGTCATGGCTCTCTTGGCACTACTCACAGATGTTAGTGGTCTTAAGGTTCAGGGGCTTGTCTTCTAAATCTGAATAAAGAAAAGTTTGGATTGGTTATGTACTCATCCTGTGCCTCACTAAAAAATAGCAGTGACTCTGTTCTCCTTTCCCCAGAGAGCTACCTCTTTTTGCCTATTTGGCTCTGTCAGACACCCCAGTTAAATCCAGTGCCTTGTTAATGAGATCTGCTTTGACGAACGAGCCTTTCCTCCTTCCTTGTATGAAGGTTTCAAACGAGCTCACCCGTGAAGGAAGTGTGGAGAAGGGTAGGTGGCTGAAGCAGGAGCACAGGGGACTGTGATGGGACCCGAAAGGCGTAACAAAAAACCAGGCAATTTTTTCCCTCAGGAAAAGGTTTAAGAAAGAGACAGATGAGGCGTAATTGAGACAGAAGGATGTTGATTTCATGGTTTATTGTCACATTAAAAAAGTAATCTTACTGATGAATTAATATTTGCTTTTTAATATAAAAGTGCTTATTCTTACAAATCCTTAAGGCTCATTCTGTTACATTACAGTAGGATTTTTCACCATCCCAGAAACTGTGCTACATGAGTTTTATATGAACTGTGGACATAGCAAAATCTCCAAACAGTAAAACAAGTCATTAATAATTTCATTGCCTTTGTATGCATGAACCTGTTTAATTGTGTAACATAATTTAACATGAAAACAAACAAAAGCAAAATTTTATTGTATTTTCTAGTTTGACTCGGAACTGATCCCCAAAAGATTTCTATTTTGCTTGAGCAAATGGAACAATACAATTGGTTTTGAATCTCAATTTTTTACTCGTACAGCAAAAAGGAAGGAGTGAGACAGAGGAGCATTACAGATGTAGCATTTACCCTATATTTCTTACTAAAGAGAAAAGGGATGACTACCAAGCACAAGTACTGTTCATACGCAATATATTTATTTTTGTAATGTCCCTATGTTGTACTTTTACTTAGGTAAAGCTCCCACTGAAGCCAATGTGAGTTTTGCCTGAGGGAGGAATAAGACCAGGGCTCTCACGGGGAACATTTTACATTAAGTAAAGTAGGGTTTGTTTTTTTTTTGTCTCATGATGGAAGAATGGAATAGGTGAAAGTTACTAAAGCTCTTGTTTGTATTGCTCACAAGTGGAATATGGCCTCTGGCATACACTATGATACACGGATAAGAGTATACCGTATTTATTTTTAATCATAATCAGAGCTATATTAGTTGGATGGGCAGTGAATTTGCTATTTCTACTTAAATATCTATTTACTGTAAAGACCAATTTTTTTTTTTTTCAATAATTGGGTCAAAATGCAGTAACTAAAAAAATACCTAATGCGAAAGATAAAAATAATTTAAAGTATTCTGGAGCAAGGAGGGGAAATGCTAACCGACCTAATAAATAAGGCAGTTTAAAGCATTTGTGACTGCTACTGTGATATATGTACATACTTTACAGCATAAATTACTGTACAGAATACTCCATTTATTAACCTGTGTAAACAATATTGCCTGCTGTATGGGGACATATTGTGGGATTATGCTCATTGGAAAGATAAACTGCTATAGCTTTGGCTGGGTGGGGGAGGCCTCGGGTAGCACACCCTCAGAGAGAAACATGAGCGGTGGTTTATGAGCTACAAGTAAAGCCGTCCTGACTCGAATAATTTTACAAAAAAATCTGCTGACGTTTGTTGCTATAAACGAAATATGGAAATGAATCTCTGCGGTTTGTTACAAACATAATTCTGGTCATAAGCTCATCTTTGCGTACCTCATCTGGCCAGGGACCCTCGCTTCGAAGTTTGCTGTGTGAAAAGGGGAGGTGGGAGAGAGCGGCGAGGCAGCGGTGTCCCGCCGTGCGGTGCCTGCACTGCCGGCGCGCCCGTCAGGAGGACAGTCGGTGGCTGCACCCCACGCTGGGGTCGCCGCGTTGCCTTTTCAGCCACGGGTGCTACGCGCAGCTTGGGAAATGGGGAGGGAATTAGGACTACTGCGATTATTGCAAGTGGCTGGAGAAGTAATGACAAATTTAAGCATCCTGTTATTTTGGCTGCCCTCTACTGTCTTCCCCACGCGTTTGTTTCCTTCACCCACCTGCAGCGTGGTTTGGTTTTGGCTTCTGCATGGTGGCAACTCCATGCAAGAGAGTCTCTGTCGGGTGCCTACTACAACATGGCCCTGGCCAGCGGACACCGCTGCAGTCCAGGTTTCCATTAATAATATGCCCAGGAAGGCAGGGAGTTGCCGTATGTGTGTGCAGCCATGATTTGTTACACCGGTTATTGTCTCCGTCTGCCACGGCCAGCACGGAGCGATGTCCCTGCGCAGGAGGACCAGGGGTTAGCCTCGGGCTGCCCGGAGAGCAGCCCTCACACCACCCGGCTCCTCTGCCTCGGCTCCCACCACTCCTGTTGCCATCCGTGGAAAGAGACAGCCTACCAACAGCACTGCAAGCACACCTTAACCCGGCTGCTTGGAAGCTCTCAACACGACGCTGCTCTTTCTGCCTCCACCGACAGCAAGGGACGCTGCCTGGCCAGCCCTAGGAGCTGCTATGGGACTGCTGGTCTGCAGGCAGACCATGAGCTCTAGGTGGCCCTGGGTGGCCTACAGGCTGTTCATCATGGATAAAAATTGCCATTTTAACGTAATGAGTTGAAAAATGCTGTTGAATTTCCATAAAAAAGAGTAATATTGGCCTCATGTGGGCTCACAGCCAATCTCATCTCTTTTGCCATCTACAGAAAAAGTCTTTCTTCTATTTAAAGGAAGCCAGCTCTACTTCCAGACAACGTATGGAAAAAGTGCCTTTGAGTGTTTACTAAACTGTAAAATATATTTTCTTGATATTTCACTAATCTTAATAGAAGAAAGGTGCACTTTCAGTCCTCGAGGAACTACTTACTTCTTTGGATTTGGGCCCAGTGAATTAGAGAGTGGGCAAAGGATAGTCCAAGTCTAAATCATATGCTTTAAACATCTCATAAATGTATTTACCGCATACCTGTTTTCCTGCATATCTGCTCCCTCCCAGAATGATCTCAGCCACATCCTGCATCACTGCATCCTAAGATATTTTACCAATTTCAGCAGGCACTCTCGTTAGCAACAGGTATGATTGTAAACCTGGGGTGGGATTTGTAGCACCTTTATATCTGAGCTCATCACCTAAATTCCCTTTGTAGCCAGTGGACAAAAACAAGCACTTGTAGGGTGTGATTCATTGTGCTTATTTTAGACTTTCAGTACAAGATGAGATTAATCCCAACTTCTGTGTTTAAATCAGGACCTTTTTTCTCTCCCATTCCACCTTCTCTTGCTATTTAACCCCAGTGAATTGTTACAAGGCTGACTGTGTGTCCTTAACGGCCTAAAAAAGGTCCTTGCACAGGTGTGAGACCACCAGTTCCTTCTGGTTCTACTGCAGGGCCATAAAGTGGCAATGCTCATTTGAGCCGATCAGTAACACAATGTCAGGCAACGGTGCTGGGCCAGGAGATGCTGCTGTGACCCCTCCGGCTACACTGCTGTTTCACGTGGGGTATTTGAGTCGCTAGCACTAAGGGCTTTCAGTTCTCAGATTAGTGGCCTCTCCCATCTGCCTTTGGACACAGAGAAGAAGAGCTGGTCAGGAATTGTGCATGGAGTCATCAGCACTCACTGTCTCTTCCTCAGGATGGAGCTGAAGTTTCTTGCTAGGAATAATGGGAGAAGGTGGGTGCCAGTCCCACAAGTGGGGTGGGAATGAGAAGAAAGCAGAAAGATCCTGAGCTGCTCAGAGCAGCTCTGCACTGCCCTCCATCTTTTTTCCTGTGAGTAATTTCAGCTCTACCTTGTCCTGTATGTCACAAGCCCAGGCTGGGCAATGGAGTTGAGGAAGAAAATGTCTAGAACTGCAGGAAGAGCAGACTGTGGGACCAGGAAGGCAAAATGAAAAGCTGAGGAGATAAAAAATGAATTACTGTATTGATCATGACAGTAGTTAGCTATGTGTGATTTGCCGGGGAAAGCCAGAAGTCCCCATCTTCCCATACAGTACCTTATGCAAATGGAAGACGGACTTGTTTGTCATGGGTGAAGGCAGACCCCCCAAGGGACCTTGACATCCAGAGAGATCTTGACAGACTTGAGGAGAGGACCTGTGTGAACCTCATGAGGTTCAACAAGGCCAAGTGCAAGGTCCTGCACCTGGGTTGCGCCAAGCCCCCATATCAATACAGACGGGGGATGTAGTGATTGAGGGCAGCCCTGTGGAGAAGGACTTGGGGGTACTAGTGGACGAAAAGCTGGACATGAGCCGGCAATGTGCACTCGCAGCCCAGAAGGCCAACCGTGTCCTGGGCTGCATCAAAAGCAGCGTGGCCAGCAGGTGGAGGGAGGCGATTCTGCCCCTCTGCTCCGCTCTGCTGAGACCCCACCTGCAGTGCTGCGTCCAGCCCTGGGGTCCTCAGCACAGGGAGGACATGGAGCTGTTGGAGCGGGTCCAGAGGAGGGCCACAAAGGTGATCACAGGGCTGGAGCACCTCTCCTATGAGGACAGGCTGAGAGAGTTGGGGTTGTTCAGCCTGGAGAAGAGAAGACTCCAGGGAGACCTTACTGTGGCCTTTCAATACTTGAAGGGGGCTTATAAGAAAGATGGGGACAGACTTTTTACCAGGGCCTGTAGTGACAGGACAAGGGGCAACAGTTTTCAACTGAAAGAGGGTAGATTAGATTGGACGTAAGGAAGTCATTTTTTACAATGAGGGCGGTGAGACACTGGAACAGGTTGGCCAGAGAAGTTGTGGATGCTCCATCACTGAAGGTGTTCGAGGTCAGGTTGGACAGGGCTCTGAGCAACCTGATCTAGTGGAAGGTGTCCCTGCCCATGGCAGGGGGGTTGAACTAGTTATCTTTGAAGGTCCCTTCCAACCTAAACCATTCTCTGATTCTCTGATTCCATGATGATAAATCTAAACTGCAAATGAAAATATCCTTTTTCAATACAAATATTTTCCAAAATGGAAGTGAGGAAAAGACTAAGAAGGACCTGTCCTTTGGTAAATGTTATCTATGTCTAGCTTGTTCCTGCAGGAAGTGTTTCCTTTCACGTCTGTTGACAGGGTGAGAATTCCATATCTAAGAATGCCTAGTGGAGGAGAAAAGGATAACTAGTGCTAAGGAAGGAAAGATTTGTTAGTATTGCCTGAATAACATGAACAGCAATAGAAACATTTTGTTGATTTGACTGGTGTTCAGTCCTTGGTGAAGTGCTTTACTGATGACTTCTAGAGGTAATGTGTCAGAACAGAGCTGGGAGTTTCACTCAGAGATGCTGGCTAACGATGGTGTGATATGGGAAGGTAACTCCCTGAACATTGTGCTCCTAACATATCTCTGACTTCCCAGCTCAGTTACTGGTATGTACATCACAGACATATATTGTTATGAGAGAGACCTTTTTTTTTTATATTTCGTTAAGCAACTAGTCCTCTCTGCAACGCAGCATTCTAAAAGAAAATTTCCATTGATTTGAAGTTATTTGAAGCTGGATTTGGAATAACAAATTATTTGAATACTTCTGAGGCTGTTATGAGAAACACACTTGGTACAACTGGGAGGCAAGTTTCTTTCACAGAAATACAAAGTGGCTGAAAGACATAAAAAGATTTGAAATTCTTAGGATGGCTACACAGCACTTGGTTAACCTACGCTGTTTGTCCCATTATGTACTGTTGTGATTCTTGCTGTCTACCAGCATCAAAGTTATTGATACTCTGGGAACAGCAATTTCACCCAGGCTGTGACTCCCCTCAGCGCTAAGCACAAGTTCTGTATACTCAGGCGCTTACATTGAGAGCTTACATGGTATTTAAAGATTTTGAGGGTCTTGTAGCTCTGGACTCAGGGGTGAAATTCATCCAGTGTACTTAGCAGTTTTTTCCATAGCTCTTCTACAGCACTTTCCTTCTGAGGATACAAAGTGATTTGCAAACATTAATTAATTCTCGTAAAGCCCTATGAGGCAGATAAGTGTTAAGTATCCCTGTGTTAGTACATATGAGAAACATGAGACCTGAGTGCCTTATGATCCATGCTGTTCTCTATATTCACTCCCAAAAAGGAATATGTGCCTTGGGACAGAGGAAATACCCATTTTTTCGTCATTCTCTTGTTTTCCTTGGACCCTCTGGAGTCCTTCAAGGGTAGCAGGGATGAGGCTGGGATTCAAGCTACAGCATGTGAGATTCAAGCTACACAGATCTTTTCAGAGAGGGAGCCTTGCTGTATTTGCTGCTGGTTTTGTGGGGGAAAGCAACGCCCTTTATGCAACCTGTGGGTTACTTGCTCCATACTCCAGCATCCCGTTTGAAAGGTAGCTTGGGCTGCCACAGTAGAAAACACTCCTGAAAGTGCAGGCATACTTGCGGACTACCAGGAGCAATAGAGCCAGACAGCAAGCAGAGGCAGAGGAATTACTTGAAGAAATAGCCCCAGCTGAATCCCACGTGTCTCACTGAGGGAAACCATAGTCTCTTGAAAGAATGACGGAGTCTTGGAGGCTCCAAATCTTAGTGTTTTTCCTCTATGTAGCTTTAGTGAGGTGAGGGCAAACAGAGTCTAAAGTGAGTTTCCCGGTTTGTTAATTAACCTTAAGAACAATTTACAGCATGACAACCAGTAACACTGGAAATGGAGTCTTGGCCTTATTGAGGGCAAATGGCAGCTTTATGAGAGACATTAAAGTAGCCAAATTTTCATGCTAACATTATTGGGTGAGAGACATTGCTCTCCAGTTTTCGAGACAGACGAGACATAAGATCATCCAAATGCTTTTCTGAATGCACTCTGACGAATTTATCTACGGTTACATGCCTTCCCAGCCCTTAGTGCACAGCACATAAGCTAATGTAACAATTATAATTAAGATAGTGATCAGACCTACCAGGCCTTTTTAAGACATAAAAATCAGACTAATTCTCTAGTTTCAAACACAATGAGTTCAAATATGTGATGTCAATGCTAACAAAAAGATACCAAAATGAGAGGCATGTTAGGTCTGCGCCAGCCAAACTTCTATTGTTATCTTAACAAGTCCATATTCTTCAGGCATTGTTTGTATTTCTATTATGCCAGGAGATTTTATTCTTTAGTTTGAGGATTCTCCCTGAATGGGGGAGGGAAACATTGCTATTGCTGTGAAAAAGAAACATTTCTTTCTGACATATTAAGCATTAAGAGGATTATGTAAAGGCAAGGCATATTGCAGAAGGAGATGTTCTTAATATAGCTTTGACCATGAACCCATGACCCTCCAGAAAATTTAGGAGAGTTAAAAAACCTATTGCTTTGACAATCTTTTCATTTTAAAAAAATCTTCTTGTAAAAAGATCAAGGAACTCACCCACTTTTATTTACATAAAATTCAACCTTTCCTGCTTAAAATCATGAATCATTTAATGTCACATCTGCGGGATATCTGAGGCAGATGCCATTAATCCAAGTCATTTCGCAAATTCCAATTTCATTTGGATTAAAACCTACGACTAAGTCAGTGAATAGTATATACTGTACATGCGTTAAGGCTGGTGACTACTAAAGTCTCTTGGGTAGATAAACTAAGCACAGATTAGCCAGGTCTAAGTATATGTCCTCATCTAGGGAAAAAAAGATATCCTGACATTTCGGTGATGTAGATTTGAATCAGTAGCCATGAAAAATGGTTGAACATTTGTATTACAAAAGAGATACTATGACACAGTCCCAAAGGTGCATTTCTTATAAATTAATTAGCTGCACAAATTATTTTGATAACAGTTACTGCACTTCTGAGGTGATATGGCTGCTCAGTGATGAGTATTTGATGATCAATGGTAGGCACTAGTAATATCCTTCATGCTGAGTGACTTTTATTACTATTTAGATTTACAGTATATACATATGTGTTTGTATCTACACTTAGGGCTTGATCTTCTAACCTCCTTTACCTAAGGTTCTCTGTTCACTATAATCTCTTCCTTTGGAGCCCTGTGATATTTGGATAAAAGAAATAGGCAAACAAAGGGTTGGCATATCCTGCCATGCGACAGAGAGGACTAAGCTTGGCTTTTGGCCACACTTGAACTTCTGCTTTTGCTCTGTTCTTACCTGTCATTCATGCCACCATGGAATACTATAAAGCATTAAGGCCAAGGGGTCTGTATGATCTTGCTGTCTGTGAGGATCCTAAAGGCTGCTCTGCATTTGTTGCATCCATCTGCAATACTGTTCCTGGTTCCTTTGAATGCATTCCCATTGCTTTACCAACCCTGACTGATTCAGAAGCCTCTGTTTGTAAGCAGACCTCTCCCTCCAGGCATAATCCTTTTCGACTTGTACAGCATGACTTGTTACTTTCACAAAATGAACCTGAACATTGCTATGGCATAAAGAAGCCTGCATATTCCTGGACTTTTACAACATATTACAACAAGTAAGCATCTTTCATGGAACCCCAAAGAAGGACAGTCTGTGCTGGTCCCACCCAGAACACACAGAGCACCTTCAACTCGTGGTGAAGTGCCTAAGACTATTCAGGTTCTTGACGTGGAACATATGCTTAATTGGACCAGACCTAAAAGCCACATGCACTTTTCCAGACCAGGCCCTAAGAAGATGAAATGAAGTATTTGTTGTCACCATGCCACATCCAGTCATCTAAACAGCAGCAACCATATACAGCAAATAGTCTGCACAGAAGAGTATTCTAAATAACCTCACCAAAATGGTATAGCTGCAAGAAACCCGATGGGGAGAAGGCCAAAACCTCTAATCCATTTATATGTCTAGTTGGTTTAAATGGCTGCTATTTCATCCTGTTACACCACCAGCAGTTAAGGCTCAGCGTGCTCATCAGACAACACAGATGATGCCAGCACAAAAACTAAACACCAGTGTGTTTTTCCATGGAAGCAATGGGTATTTTAGCTGGAATAATTCAATATAAGAACAATGTACAAGAAAGGACAATCATCTACAAGAGATCCTTAGTACTTGGAAATGTTACAACAGGACAGCATTAATTCTTGCATTTCTCTGAAGTTTCTTGACATATTACATCCATACAAAGAGTTCATTGTGATTAAGAAAAATATCCCGATCTTAGTAAAATAAACATGCTTCAAAGTTCCATACTTGAAACTCAAATGCCACATGTGCAATAAAACTAAACTCCATTTAAGGCAAGTAATATATGTCACTTCTAAAATTTCTCAACATTAAAAAGCAGTAAGGGCTCCCAAACCCCCAAACTTATCTGAAGATAAACATCATAGGCACCATCAAAGAAAACAGAAGCTAATCTAACTGGAATTTCACTTTCCTGATCTGAGGAGAAATCCCACAGTACCTTCATATGGTATTGAAGCAGCTGACAGAGTCCCTTGCTACTAGCCTAGTAAATCATGGCAGGCTTCCACAGCCAAAGATCAGGCAAGTAATAAACAGAAAGGCACCGATCAAGTTCTCCATGATACTTGTGACCAAACAAATTGTGTTCCTTCTGGGGCGGGCAACAGACAGATTGAAGAGTGGCGGGAGGACTCGCAGGATGTGTATTTTGTCATTTAAAGGCAGGTCCGTGTTCACTCTTAAAGCCAGCCACACTGTAACTCTCAAGTCCATGCTAAGAGGTGACCACAGCCTGAGCTCAGGACTTCTCTTGGGGGGAAGTATCTGAACACCAACGGACACATAAATATCGGCCCAGGGTGGCTTGGGGCTGAGCAGTCCCTCGGTAGCTACCCTGCTGAGCTGCTTCAAAGAACAGGGTGAATGCTCCGAGTCTAAGCAATAGCTGGAATTATGGTAAGCAGCCTCGACAAAAAAATGCAGGTACATGGGGCTCAGTGTGCCCTCAGCCTGCTCTTTCCCACAGGGTAAATACAGCCTGTGTTACCAAAGATGTTTTGCTGAGAAAACGTGCCACATATTGTTTGGTATCTTTTTTTCAAAATGCAGCTCTTCAAAAATGGGGAAGGAAAAAAAAAGGCCACAAGGACCAATCAATCAACCATCAATATCAGTGGCTACTTCTGCTTGTATCTTCTATTGAAAGAGTCTTTTGTACTCACATTTCCTTAATATATAAATTAGATTAGAAAACAAGAATCAAAGGGTCCAGTCAGTAACTCAGACAAAAACAGTCCATTGAAGCCACCAGAGCTGCTGACTTGAGTAAGGGCTGCAAACCTGATCGCAAAAAAATCATATTTCCGATACAAAAAAAGAAAATTAAATGTGTAAAAAACACTGAAAATGAACAAAAATGCACTGAATGCAAGCACAGTTGATATGAACTGGCCTTGACCTCAGCTGACCCAAATTAAAGTCCAATTATTGTGGGATTAATTCTTCTGGCATGAAAAACACAGCCTGTCAACAGGAACTGAAAACATCCCATAAATCAAGAAACGTTAAAGCCTAGTTGAGGATTATGCATGAAGAGTGAGAGGATTATGATAGGAAACAGTTCTTAGCCTGATGAACGGCAAACTCAGCTTCCCAGATAAAGGAAATTGCATGTAATGCCCCATACAGCCTAGAAGAAAATGCTGCAAGCTTTTGCTAGATGAAAAAGATATGAAAGTCAAAATCTGTGGGATGAAGCCTTCCCATGCAAAGCCAGCAACTGGTATGGATATCTCTCTGTCTCTCTGTGTGTACGCAGCTGAAATTAACACATTTTCTTTTCTAAGTGGATTGCAGTTTGCCATATTTTTTCATTTATCTGTTTACTGTCAGTAACAGAATGCGATTTTCCACGATCTCTTTTAAGTTCTTGCTATCAGCATATCTGTTTTCAGGCTTTTTGCTTGATACTGTAGGTTATACTGTTGGTGAGGAGCTGAACAAGAGGTAAAGTTATTTAAAAAGACAGGAGATAAAGAAATGCATGCAATTTGTTGAAACTTATTGCACATGAAGGAATGCTGTCTTTCTCCAACTTAATGCGGACTACACAACTCCTCTGTGTGCCCCAGTGGGGAAGTAACAGGGAGATGGCACATTAATATTGAAACTTCTGTGATGTGTCCATGCTCGCAGTAGAAGTTCTCCATGTCTATGATTTGTCCTCATTCATTCCAGTTCAGGAAAGCCCTTGTGTATGTGCTTAAGCTCTACTGAAGTCAACAGGATTTCAGTACAAGCTTAAAGTTAAGAATCTAGTGAGAGCTTTCCTGAATAGGGATCTGTGCTTATTGCACTTGGTTCAAGCAACCCATGAGATTTTGATTTCTGAGTTTTTCAGCACAAGAATAGAAAGGGTATGTTTTGTGCATTAAGATCAGTTCTTTCTAGTAATTCTAGTGTATGAGAATGTTTGGAGAGTGGTACAGAACAATTCATTCTGAAGAGACATCATTGTATATTGTACATATGCACACGTACATGTCTACACTCAGAAAAAATTTGCTCAACATTGAAGAAATATTCACCTTTGTTTGGATCAATGCTGTGGTTGACTATTTCTGTAGCACAGTGTCCAGAATAACTGAATTATCCATGAAAGTTATACTGTCCATGTGAATGGCACACAGTCATTATGACAAGTGAGCGCTATTCCGCACCCAGTGAAGTCCTTGTTGAGTGTACTGAACTAAATGCTCCATACTGCTGTGCAAGGTGATAGGTCCCATCAATGCATCCAAGTCGTTAAAAAAATCTACAGGGAAAAAAAGATTCAGCATCAGAAAAGCGAAGCTGTATTTGCTACTTGTCACCCCTTAATAGATTTTATTCTCTTGCAAATTGAGTCAAGCTGAACATTTCATGGGAATGAAAGTTTAGTGCTGGTGAGATTAATTTTAAAGCCCTGTGGTTCATGATGTTACAGGCTGATGCACAACAATTTTCTTTTTAAAGAACAAAACAGTGAGTTCTTCGGCTTTGCTTTTCATTAATTTCCATTGAGTCTTGATAAAGCAAACAGATGCTGGACAAGATTTATTTTGAGATTAAGGACAACTAAATCAAAAAGTCTACACACAAGTGTCTATCTATACATATGCTAGATGTCTAAGCTACCATGACAGACAAATAGAGGCCTGTCCAACATGGTCATCGCAGCCTAAAGAGTAATTTGGCTAACTAGCCACTAGGAACTTAATTCAGATGCCTACTTAGAGGCATGTAGTGCCCATTTGGGATGCTCTCAGGCAGTTGATACATATAGCCTGGACTGGTAGATCTAACACAGGCCATACAGGAGAATTCTGGAGCGGCAGTGTAGGTAAGGATACCTCAAATGGGCTTTTGCAGCTATGGTTAGGCAACTGAATTGTACCCCTGTCTCCCTTTCAGGGTGAGCTGAACAGCTCTCTGAACTTTGCTGTTTGTATTGAACAAAGCTCCATCAACTGCTATGGGACATTAGCCCCCCAACTCATATATACACACCTACACTTAGGTGTCCTCATTTTGATTTGAATCCTGCCTGTGCCCCTGCCTTAAATACATAAATTAGCCTGAAAACCAAGGAATGCTGTATGATCAAGTCAGATGCTGAGGCACTTGCTCATGGAAACCAGTTCAGCTGACAGAAGTTTGCTCTGAAGCGGGAGCAAGGCACCTCATCCCCATCTGTGTCTGCTCAGATGGGGGAGGGCTAGGGGCTGTTCATTCCTTCTGCAGAAAGGAAGCATGCTCCTGCTTTTTGACGTGGTCTGGCTAAATACATCCCATCCAGCTCCACGACTTTGGGGGGCAGGAAGCTGCCTTGCCTCCCACAAACCTTTCTCTGCAGAATGACACAGATGGCAGTGAATGCTACCCACAGCTACGTCTGTGACCTGTCTGTCACCAGTCCTCACCGGCCAAATAAAGAAAAAAACTAGATGCCTCTGAGCAAGACAGCTGTCAAAATCACTTTTTTGGGCTGTTTTGGAACAGACTAGGAGCAGGCTGAAGAAAGAATCACCTCTGCAGTCCTGCTTTGCAGATGGGATTCCTATCAAAATAGTTATTTTCCTGATCCAAATCATGTGACAGCTTCTAGAATAGTTCAGTGCCTTGACTCACTCACCTCTGTTTTCCTTGGCCAGGTTGTCAGCCATCTCCCAGTAGTCATAGCTGTGCAGGATGCTGTTGGTGATGCTGACGTGGTTGGCGGCCATCTGATGAATGCGCTGCGGGATGCTGATGATAGGAGATGGGGAAGGGGCCCCTGTGCTCCCCTGGGATCCTACAGAGCTGACTGGAGAAGGGCTAGGGGACATGGGTGATGGAGTTCCTGTGCTCCTGGAAACAGATGTTGATACAGTTATTTAAAAGGGCGTTGGGATTAAAAATTTGGGAGTATCAGAACATACTGCAGGTAAGAAAATATAATTTCCGACTGCCACTCTGATGTAGGTTTCTGTGTGACCTGTGAACTTACTTTCCACTGGCACCCCAAGGAGATGGGTTCTGGGCAGCTTTTGATGTATTCTGTAAAGGAAAACATAATTCACAATGCATATAATTTATATAAGACTATGAAACGAAGAACATTAAACAGTAAAAAAGTAAAGAAATGTAAAGAAAAAATCGTGCAGATAGAAGGTATTCAAGTCTCATGATGCAATAAGCCCACTCAGCCTAGCCTGGTGTTGCGATGAAGCAGTGCTGCAGCACAGACTCAAATCACAGTCTATTAAACACCCTGAGATGGGGGCTAACTAGGAAAACAGGTTAGTTGAAACTGAAACTTTTCACACAATTCCTGGGAGTTCAGAAGAAAGTGCCGCCAAGACTCTTTGTGAGGTTTAACATGGAATTTCTTGTGATAGAGAAAAACTAGAAGGATTTCCTCCCACTCTCCTGCCCCCAAAGACAAATGTAATTCTCCTAGGACCTGCGAGACTGTGCAAGTCTGCTCAGCCTGGCTGACCACAGGGATGTGAATCTGAGGCTCCCTCAGCTTGGGTGGGTGTTTTAACCACCAGGCTCAAGAATCTCTCTCGTGAT
Organism: Mycteria americana; assembly: GCF_035582795.1. Classification (NCBI taxonomy): domain Eukaryota; kingdom Metazoa; phylum Chordata; class Aves; order Ciconiiformes; family Ciconiidae; genus Mycteria; species Mycteria americana. Next base: position 150,047,400 of record NC_134365.1, read on the forward strand.
TACTCCTCCTGGGGCTCTTCCCCTTGGTCTGAATATGGCAGCATTCACAGGGCCAGAGAGACTGCCCTTGTAGAGTGGTGGTTCTTCGAGCTGAAGGGTTAGCCAGCCCCCCCCAGAAAGGAACATTAGATCATATGATCTCTTGTATACCTGCAGTCATTAAGACTCTCACTGGTATACTGTGCTTAGGCTAAAGAATTTCATTGCTTGAGGAGAGGCTACCCTGTACAAGCACTACGTTTACAGAGCAAATTGTAAGAAATTCAGGTGTCCACAATAATGGAAACGGAATAGCTAACATGATTCTACTAGTTAATCTACAAAAACTGGTGGGAATTTACTGGCAGGTTCCTGCCTGTTTGACCTGGGGAAAAACTCCCCTCTCCCAAATGCTGTGACTGATTTAATCCTGGGCCTGTGAGAAAGAAGGATGTGAAAAACAGACGTCTAAGAAACAAAACTTTTCTGGTCCGTCCCATCCACAGCCTCATCTTCAGCAATGGCCGGTTTCTAATTCTTCAGAGGGAAGTGACCTCCTCACACCCTCCCCTGAAACCATACATCCAGATAGTTGTGTGCTGGGGAACAACCCTCCCTTCTTGACAACCATGGGAGACCAAGTGAAGTCCTGCAGCTCGAGATCTGTTTACGGACATTGTTTAAATGCAGGGCTGCAGGTGTCGCAAGCTGCAGGAGTTACAAGTGTTAACAGCAGTACAAACACGCTTGGTCTCCCATGGCTTAGGAAGGAAAAATGATAAACAAGGGGCTTCAGAGCTTCATGGATTTCAAGGCCAGGAGTAATCCCCTTGGTCTGCAATTTCCCTTTTCCACCAATCATGGAACTTTTACCAGAAGCTAAATTACTTTTTAGATTTATTTTATTTTATTTTATTTTTAAAAAGATAGCTAGTAATATAGCTATGTGTCAAATAATATAGCTGCAGCTATATTCTTTGATAATTAATAATATAGCTATAATAATATAATAATTAATGTAATAATGTAATAATGTAATAATTAATAATACAGCTATAGCTGTATTATTTCTATAATATAGAAATCCTGACACTATTTATCCTCCTTGTTCTCCTGCGTCCTGTGTCTAATGTTTAGCAGGCCTCACAGTTAGGAAAACAGATTCTGTTTCAGGGTTTCAAGACTGAATTTTCTTAACTTCAGTGCTAGCTTTTGGATTTTGTTGGTCCAGTGCCAGCAAAACTGCATGTCAGCTGGTACTACCAGCTCTGTTTCCACATACACAATGATCACATCCTCTCTTAACCTGTTCTGCAGTAAGCTGGATACATCTCCTGAGCCTCTCTCCCAAAAGTTTTTCTCAGTTTTGACGTGTCCTCTGAACTGCTTCTTGTGTTCGCACATCTTTCATGTGCACACCAACACTGGCTGTATTTTGGCAGTGATCACATCAGTGCTGTGTGTGCCCTGGTATTCTTCCTGCATTTTGACACCGGGCCTTCTACATCCCAGGGAAGTGGTATGAAAAATAAGCTTTGGAGTGTCCCACAGGGGGTTCTTCCTTCGATGGGTTTTGGGTTTTTTTGGCAGGAAGGGCTAAGGTGTGAAAGGAAAAAAATGAGAAGTTCTCATTTACCATCCTAAGTAGAACCAACCTGGGAATCGCCAGCATTTGCTCCTCTTAACAGAATAGTTTCTTTTTTTTTTTTCCTTTTCTTTTCTGATCTGTCTCAGCACTACTGGCCTTCATCGTTCTAGTGAAATGGAAACTGAGTACGTTATTTACTTACAGAGTTGGAGGCAGGAAAATACGAAAATTGAAGTGGAGTCAAGGATACTTCCGCTGTAGATGTAACCAGCCTCTGCCTTACTGTACAACTTCCCACACCTTTTTTCTCATGTTTTAGGTATATTACTCCAGCCTCCTCTCAGTTCTGCACCAGAAAGGTGGGGTTAAGGATTCTAAAGAGTGTAATATTGTAAGGGACCATCTCTTACCCCACTTTGCTTACTGCTACCCATTCTCCTGGGTTCTTTATGCTCTCAAATGTGGCTGGCCCCTGAATATCTGTGACTTCTTTTTAATTCTCTGCTGCATTAATTTTTTTTATAATGGAAATAAAATACTTAAAAGGAGATTTAAATAATCATTTTTTCTTTTCTGAAAGAAAAGTGTTTCTTATTTTCCCTGCAAATGTGTGTGACAAGGTTTAAAATCTTTCTTTGATAATATATGTGGAAGTTCTTAATGCAGTCAGCATTTCATGTCACTTGGTTATGAAAGCTTTTAGATACCAAATATGAAATGAGTGGAGAATTGGCTTGTTTTCCACTGAAAATTATAGCAAATGGATTTTTTTTCCATTTTTACTTTCAAAGGTGAGAAAACTTTCTAATGTGAAACTACGCTATCATTATATCAGCAGGAGCTCTGCAAAAAACAAGCTCATCTTGGCTATAGCAGAGTATAAGTCCATTTTGTGTTTGCTGTGAAACAGTTTCCGTCTGCTAGTAGGACACATTTTTCATGGTTGAGAGCCTGACCATCCTGTTCTTAATGCAGGTATTCTCTGAACTGGTAAGGAAAAATAAAGTGCTGTAATAGGCACATATTTCTTTCCCCTCAAATCAAGTCATTGTTAGAGAAACATAACGTGTTGAATTATATATTGCTAAATTTTTAGAAGCAATTACAGTGACTTCAATTTCAGTTTGACAATAACGGATCTGTCAATTTCCTTCACTGTCTTCATGTGTTCAGAATCTGGTCATGAGCATTCGTGCTTGTATTTGAATTTTTTTATTAACAAAATGTCAAAGGATGGATGTTTTTCATTTCAAGGTACCTCCCTCTGCAAAAAAACCCCCAACAGATGAGCCCTCTGTTCAACGACAAATGGCTGTGCAGGTCCCCCGAAAGGGTTCGTCTTAAAGCTTGTACTTTGTAAAGCTTGTACATATGTACTTATTATTTTTTTAATTAGAAAGATAAAGGCTAGCTTTGTGTTTGGAGATGAAATGCTGGATGGGCTGACCGATAGGTGAGCTCCACCTGAAAGGTTTTATTCCTGAGATACTTCCCAGAGAAAGGTTGCCTGTCAAATAAAATATATTAAAATGCTTTGAATGACTTCCTGTCTTACTCAAAGTAACCAGGGTTTGGACCTGGCAGAGAGTGGAAAACAGAAGCAGTAGCAGGCAAAGCAAAGCAGGAAGGGGAAGCCAGCAGTGCCGTGTCAAGTACATGGCAGGCGGTTTGGTTGCCCTCTGATGCTTTTGTACAACTCCCACTGAAGTCAGCTTGGGCTGTTTGCCAGTTCCTTGGGTAAGAACATGTCCCACTGCACTGTCCTCCTATCGATGCTGCTAAGTGGAAGCCCTGCAGCTGAGGACTGACCTAGATCAAAGTCGTCAACTCACAGGTAGTCTAGTGGGAAGTGTAATCCTGGAGGGGATTCTTAGAGCAAAATCTGCAAAACCTATTCACAACAGAGCTGCATAGCACTAGACAATTGACCAAAAATAATCTGAAAATACCTGTTTGTTAGTACAATAAATTTCTCATCCTTCATGAAGGGACACAGTGTGTATTTTGCAAAGAGGGGCGCTTGTGAAGAGAGTACTGACTCAACTCTAGAACTGACTAGAGATCAGGTGTTGCCATGGGAGTCTATGGTAAAACTACTGACTTCACAGGGGAAGAACTAAGCCCAGCACAGATACTGTTTTAGTAAGATGCCGTATTTCCTATCATGACACACTGATCTAAAAACATGTCATAAAGAATGCACCTTGAAATACTCAATAAGCGCTTTCGAATACTTGACCGCGTGGTCTCTCTTGAGTCGAAACATCCTCCAGTACAGAAGGGCCAGGCAGCGGTAACTAGAACAAAAGGGAGAGCAGAAGGTAAAGCGTGCCCCCTGAACAGTAATCCCAATTAATTATCTTAAATTCTCGAATTAACATGCCGTGGAAGGCAGACAGCACCTTGCTTACTGTTATTATCACCATTTGTTTACAGTACTTCTCACTTTGCCATGGATTCATGAGCAAGGCTAGGTGTTATAGCCAGGACAGGTCACACTGACAAATGCTACCGGCGAGGTAGTAAACAAACCATACTCGGAAGAGTTTGCAGGGTTGGGTTCCCAGTCCTTGACTCTGACTTGAAGTCTGCACACTTGACCAAAGGCCTCTCCCGTGAAAAGGTCATTCCAGGCCTGGAACCCACCATAGGCATTTTTGTGTATTTCATGTTGTAAATGCAAAGGCAAACTCTTGGGGTACCTTATCCTGGGACTTTATTACAACAGCCTGGAGCCTGTATAACGAACTAGAGTCATCCTGGGTGTATTTTGTGTCTACCTGGTAGTCTCTTCCAGCAGCTGGAGATAGCTGGGAAACAGGGAAACCTTGGACCTGCCCAGGTTTCACTGGCCAAACTCCTCTGTGGGGAACCAGAACGGAGATTGTGTTGGAGCTTGGAGGCTATTCCTAGGCCACCTGCCTGATTTGTTCCCCGAGGAAACCAACAGTGGGCTGAAAAACTCAACGTGCTCTACTGGAAATGTCTGACCCCGTGCTCCTCGTTAGTCTGCAGAGAGCTGCACACCTTTAATGCTATGTAATTAAATGAGAGCAATAGCTATTAGCTATAATTATACATCACAATAACTGATAATCAGCATTCAGGACATGCAAACTCTTTTCTTCGCTGTTGGCTTTAGGTGCACTGATCTGTTTTCCAAATCAAGAATCACCACCACCTCTTCCCAGCAAGCTTTTTGATCGGCAAGTGTGGGATTGCCCCTCGGTAACACAGCTTTCGAAGCAAAAATCCGGTGTGTTTTGCTTTTCCTTTGGCAGGAGAGGCCTTATTTTTAAAAGCAGTATTTAGCCTCGGAGCCAACCTGAAGCACCAGAAGGTGCCTTGAGTTTGGGAGAGCAGAGCGCTCCCCATCTCCCCGCGCCCAGGAGCTGCCCAAACCTCGGCAAACGCCTCGAATTAGGAAATTGCTTTTGAAAAAACAAAATCCCTCAGCCTGTGTCTCAGCCTGTTCGCCTCCTGTCCTGAAGGCAGAAGGTGAATTTCTGCTTGTGGCCGCTGGAGGACAGTCTCTCCTTAGGAGAAGCGCAGCCGGCTGCCTGGCAGCCTGCCCGGCGGGCGCGGGGAGCTGCCAGGGGATGCGGTGGCCTCGCAGTCACCATAACTCTCACTCTGTCACCTTCACAGGTACAGCGCATATGCAAATGGTGTCAGCTCATCTGCTGGCTGGCAGCCGGTGAGTTAGGATGGCTATTCATCGCCCAGAGAAGGCACCGGCTGCTTTCCCTCCAGCTGACCTTTCCGCTGAAACAGATGCAGCGGGTCCCTCGATTTGGATGCGGTTCTGCGCACACCGAAGCGCTCCGGCAGTTCTGAGCAACCCTTCGTAATATGGCTTTATTTTATTTTTTTTTTTTTTAACCGTTCTTTAGTCGTTTTCCCACCTAAGCGCTTTTAAAGCAATTGCCGTGAATGCATTCCGTGCTCCTCCCGATGGCACGGCAAACCGGTGACAAAGAAAGGGCATTTAAAAAAAAAAAATCGCACCTCGGAATATTTCGTTCTTTTTTATACGAATGATTAATTAGGACTCCTTATTTATGGAGGCTAAAGATGCATTTAATTTGGATTTTTAACAGATGGTTAATAGATGTTAAAAACACACTTGCTGATTGTAAATGTCCACTTACTGAGAATCAGTAACCATGTAATAGGTATTTTATGTATTACTACATAGATATTAAATTAAAATTTGATTTTAATACCATTTTAGTATTTTACTAGCAACCATCCTATAGAATCTAAGGTCCGTGCATATATATCTAGAAATCTCAATTTAGAAGGTAATCCAAGAGGCTTAATTATCACCATCACTGTATCTCCCTTCATATAATGTAAATATAATTTATGATTATTGAGCCTAAAATGTCAGCCACAAAAGAAATTACCGAGCTATTGGTACGAAAGTACATCACTCATAAAAACAACAAACCATCAGGCATTTAAAAATTAATTACCCTGACGTACCATAGCTGACCTGTCACAGTCAATAAGTATGAATCGCTTATTTACAGAGACAGAACGCAGACCTGGTACAGTGATACAAGGGCTGGACCTTCCCGGAGCAGAAAGTATTCTCTTAATTTCAGTAGACAACATAATCCTATCTGGCTGCGTCCAGCATCTGATTTTTCAAGAACTGGCTCACTGCAGAAAAGAAGCCTTTTGAGGAAATCTTGATCTACTAACCATAATGCTGCCAGCTGTTTGTCTTCTGGCGTGGCGTTGGGGCCTGAGTGGGTTTTTAGTCGCACTGCGTACCTTAAGCAAAAGGAAAGAAGCCAATGTGAGTTAACTGCGACAGCTTTATATTACTGATCAGAGAGCTAAGCTGGCCGATGTCATTCGATCTGCTCCCTTATACTTATTTGCTTAAGTTACCAGACATACGCGTGCTTTTTCTGGTTGTGTTTCAGAGCTATTTTGCCATTAGCACTGCCTCCCTGCACTCTGTAAACAGCGGTAACTCTCTTGAACAGCCGTCAGTCCAGAGGGGAGCCGAGCTGGCGAGGTGATGCTGTCCTACCAAAATAACCTCCGCTGCTGTGGAGACCCAGTTACACAGAGGTCATGCAGAAAGATTTTCACAGCGTTTGAAGGCAGACAGCCTGCCTTGAAGCTGGTGCTGCCCTCACCCTGCCAGTTCTGAGCGTGTCTACCCAGATCTGCTCCTCCAAGCAGAGCACAGCAGAGGGGGGAATATGTGGCTCAGAGCTATTTTTGCTCGTATGACATTACATTCAAATTCTATAAATATTAAACATCCACAGAGGTAGCACTGCTGTTTCAAGAGCGTATGTGCTATGCAATCACAAATTAGTTTCTGGAAATCTCAGCTTCCAGCTGAATACCTGAACAATGGACGAGGTTAGGACAACACACAGCACCTCTGGGCTCACTTCCAGAAAAATACCTGTTCCCCATAATTAGCTGCTTGTGCTTTTTTTTATCTTTGCGTTCAAACTTTAATCCTGATACCTGTGCAAAGATTCGGTATGAACGTTTTGTTTCAACAGGCATGCCTAGTAAACCACTTATTTTTCTGAGCTGCAGCAAGTGAGATCAACAGCAATTCACACTACAACACAACCACAGCTACACACATTATTGAAAGCTAGGGATCTGCAAGCAAAATTCATTTCCAGAGTTAGGACCATATATTTACTATCATGAGAAAAGACAGGGCAGACAAAGAGCAAGCTTTCTGGCTTTTGAAAAAAAGAAGGGAAGAATTGCAGAGATGGGATGTACTATTACTGAAAAAAATATTTGATTTTGTTTAATAACCTTCCAGTTAGAAAGCTGGCCTCAATCCACTGAAATGCATAGAAGACAGCCCTAAGTGGAATAAAATGCCAATGGAATTGTTAACATGCGAGAAAATGCATCAACACTAAGTCCGAAAGAATGCAATTGCTTTAGAAGCTTTGCTCCATTATGAATATGATTAAAAATTAAAATGTTTTACTTCCTATGAACTTAGTCCTGACAAGAGCTGTGTGGTTGACTGTCCTGAGGAATGATGCCATGGTCACTGACTGCAGTTTTCTCTGCTAGTGTGGCTGGGGTTGCTCTCTTGCGGAGTCGCTCAGCTGCTGGGCTGATTTTGACCTTTGTGTTCTCTACAGACACTGTCAATAATGTTAACTTTTAGTACCAACTATAAAGGAGGAAAGGACTGAAGAGACAAACTTTCTTCATAGGGACTGAGGGTGGGACTGAATTCTAGACTGTCCTGTTTGGAGAGCCATGAAGGTGACTAAATGTAGGGGTCTGCTTTAGTGTGAGCTGGACTGCTTTTCCGCTGGCTACAGTAGGAGCATACACACCAAATGGACCTTGAGTGTCCATTTTTCTATCACTGTTCACATCTTCTTTCAGGTAACCATTAAACTGCAGTCTTAAACATGTTGCAACATTTTGCAAACTAGCACTCCATGAGAGTCTTTTGGTATTATGTATTATTATTTTTCCCTTTTGAGTAGCACGGGACTTATACCATGAAACTCTTCAAGTCATTTGCAACTCAAGTAATATGAAAAGCTTTCGTGGTTTTTTTTTTGTGTTTGTTTTTTTTTTTTTTTTGCATTCTACACAGTTTCCTAATTTAATTTCCATAGAAATCACAGATAATAGATACGTATTACATACGACTGACCAGGCACTTGGGAGGACCTCAGTTCTCCCCTTTTATTGTATCTAGGGATTTATGTGATAATGTAGATGAGCATGTTTGCACAAACAGAGTAACCCCTGAGGTCATCTCCTCCCTTCCTACCTGATGAGTTCAACTGTTTCTGAATACATTGTATAAGGGGATTTAGATTCCATTGGGCCTTGTTCCATTGCATTTCCACACTCAATAAACGATAGTGCTGCTTCTGCATAATTCAGTGCCTTTCCAAACTTTTCCACCTAGAGGGAAAAAATAAGGACACAGAGAAATAGTGTAATCATCAAGATATGGTTACATTTGATGGGATTTTCTCAACATCGATTGTAAACTTGATGCAAGTTGGTATATCTTCAGATTCACAAATTTTCCTGTGAGAAAGCTAAAACCCATCAAACCCTGTGCATCAGTGAAAATCATAAGATACAGAAAGTAGAGCTGAAAAAGGCTACAAAATGTTATTTGGTCCACACTCTTGTGTCCAAAGAAGGATCAACTCTGCCTAGGACATTCCTGACAGATCTTTGTCAAAGCTCTTCCAGTGCTGGAAATTCCACAAACTCATCAGGCCTTCTGTTCCAGCTTTCATTAAAAAGGGTTTCACATATGTTTGCAAATGTAGTTTTTCATTACTCAACAAAGAAAGGTAATGATTATCGTGAACTAAGAGAATCAGAAATAATACTTTGACTACTAACTCTCTGATTGAAAGGCTCATCTCTGTTCTCATGTCTTCTTTATCCCTACCATTTTCAGCACTGCTTTCCCACACTCCTCTTGTCAGGAATTTGCTTTCTATATCCTCCTCCTCTTTCAGGGACTGCTCTGTTCCCTCAGCTTCTCCTGCCATCCTTCTTCCTTGCCCCATTTCTTCGCCTGTTTTCAGTAGTTCTTTGAATCTGTGTGTGTGTATTTGTGTACTTATACAATACACGTACATGTATGTCCTCAACAATGGTGTATATGCAAATGTGCACATAATGTTCATATGTGTACACTTACATACCACTTATCTGCTCTCAGAATTTCATTTTTGATGTGGATAGAGATGAATCATACTAATACCTCTCTGTCCTGACTTCTCTTTTCTTCAGTCAGAACTCCTGCGGTACATAAAGCCCATTAATGGACTGGATGCATTTGGTTGAAATCTGATGCACACAGTGAAAGGTTAATGGACCTTATTCTTTTCCAAGGGATAAAGATTTTAAATAGTAACTTTGGAATGGCACACTGGCTTCAATCTATTTTAGGTTCTTATATGACTCCCATTGTGATCATACCAGAGAACTTCACGAACTTTTTATTATATTTCTCTCCCCGACGCTCTTGTGCGGGTGGAAGTGCTATTATCCCAATTTCACAGATGGGGGACTAAGGAGCAGGGAGACTTAGAGTAATTTTCAGGCTGCTCACTCTAAGTGCCTATGTTAGGTATTGCAGTGCCCAAGTAGGAGGTATTGAGCCCAGCAAGGTGATTCAAAGTGCCTGAAGGCACTTTGGCAATATGGCAATTCCTCCAGGATCCCTACACGGGGGAGAGGAAGTACCTGCAAAGAGTGATTCAGAAGGTGTGAGTAAGGTGCTGGTCCACTGTGTACCAAAGCTGAATGTGAAGGATGTTTCAATCACCTAACACTGATGAGAAGCTATTGAAACTGTGCCTAAGCGACTCTCATGCAGGAAACTTGTGGCACAGCAGAGAATAATGCTTGCACCTCCTGTTTCTGGGAGTCTACCATAAAAACATTTCTCTTCAGGCTAAGAATTTCCTTTGCATATTAAGTGATTTTTTCCATTCTGTTTAAAGCAACACACTAAAATGCACTATTTGTACTTCTCCACAATATTTCTGATTTAAGACTCACTTTAGAGTAATACAGAACTGAATAAACCATGGAAATTTGTGCTAATAAACTCAGGGAAAGTGTAAAACTCGGTGTTAGTGTCCTAAATTAAGGGCCTGCTTCTGCTTCCTTGGCCTTTTTACATTCTGCACAGCTGAGAAAAAGAGGTGAAGAAAGAGCAGCTCTGAGCTACCTTTCTTCTTTCCTGCTGCTGTGACAACGAGGTGTCTGTCTGACAGAGCAAGGCAGGACGGCAGCTACTCCCGCCTGCAAGACAGCCATATTAGTGCAGGGTCCCACCCCATATATTGCATCTGCCATCCCAGAGGCCTGATGTTTTTAAGGCTGTGCTAGCTTATTCATAGTGCTGGACAAACGTAGCCTTGGAGAAAGCTGAGAGATGGCTAAGAGGAGCTCTCCTGGAGCACTGCGTACTTTGTTGTACCCAGTTGTTTGGAAAGACAAGCATCTCTATAGTGCTCCACATAACCTCATATTCCCCTTTTTCAAGAGGGTCTCACCAGCTACATTTTTAGACAGGTCACAGCCAGGGCTAAGATTCTGTTTGTTGCAAGCCCTTTGTGTGCAGGGTGTTTCTCCAGGGTTACACAGATTCCTTGTGAGCTTCTGACTGTGTTAGGAGAGGTCTGCCATGAAACCAGGATTCTTTTGGCACTGAAGAGCCAAAGCTCTTTAAATAAAGTACAAATACCTCAGCCACCAGACCAAATTTGGGGATACAGTTATAGGACCTAGCCAGCTAGTTAAACTGAGAAGATAGGTATGTGGATCCCTTACGCAGCCTTCATTACTACAGTGACTAATTAAAGCAAAGGAATAAATGGAAAGTTTTATTTATCCAGGCCTTTATCTCAGTAAGTCATTATTTGTTAAGTCATAGTTTATTGGGCTATGAACATTTGATTATATAAACATTTCTTAATTTAACAAGCCTAGCCATCCTTATAATAGATTTTATAATTACCCCAGCAATACTGCACTGATGAAGAAACTGCATTACAAAAATAATTTGGAGCAACATAACTGGAAAGAAATGTTCTCACCATTGCATCTGCTTTATGCTTCTTCCGTTTAGCTTCCTGCATAAAGTAATCTGCATTGCGTGGCCTACCAGGGGAAAATAAGAAGACATTTTATTATTTTCTGAAGTGCAGAATATTTTCAAGTTATTTTTCCCTTATTTTAAACCTGATTTGCAAACATTTTTTATGAAGAAAATACACTTATCATGTAACCATGCATCTTCTATTTCCAAATTGCTGCCTGTGGAGACAATAGCATTTATGGCTGTTCTCATTCTTTAGAAGTCAGTGATTCAAAGCAAAAAAAAGCTAATAAAATGTGGTTTTATGGATTATATAAACTGCTTCCCAAATTAGTGCAGTTTTGATCTGCAAAACAGATGCAAGCGTTAAGCAGAACAAGTTATTTTGTCTCCTCCTCTCCCTGGTGCTTGCTTACCTCTTTTTCTACTCTTCTCTGTACATTGTCATTTGCCTTGGCTTCTCCCTCCTCTCAAAACAAATGTGTGCTTAATCTCTCCACTTTGAAAACACACATCGAACCTGCTTGCCTCCACAACTACCATCTCATCCCCCTTCTCCCTCTTATCTGTAAGCATGCTGAGAGCGCTGTTTACTTCTGCTGCCTGGAGTTCATCTCCGACTCGGTGCTGGGTCGCCTGCTACAATTCCACTGGTGTTGCTCCTGCCAATTTCTCCATTGATTTCTCCAAACAGATCTCAGAGACTCCATCCCTTCCTTAACCTACCTGACCTACTGACTGCAGGGCACAAATTCGACTGCTGTCTCTGTGCTGAAATTCACAAGTCTGTTTCTGATTCCGACTTATCCACTTCCATTCAAACTGAAAACACAAACTGATGTCTCCTTGGCAATGTCTGGTCACCACCTCAGTGAGCTCCTCATGGCTGAAGCAAATCTCTTCAGCTCCCCCCACAAGCCCTCCCTGTTGCACCTTTCTCAGTCACTGTGGAGAAACTACATTTGCCATGTCGTTTCAGGCCATAACCTTGCATCTTCAGTCGTTGCCTCTCATAAAAGTCTTCGCATTTCCTGACCCTGCAGATTCTTCCAGTCTCATATACATAGGACATGGCCGCTTTCTTTCTCTACTCAGCTAGAACATGTCCTGGTTCTTCTCAGCTCATACTGTGGTTACTCCCATATCTTTGTCTCTCTCAGAGAAGGAAGTTTTGCCTTGCAAAACAGTTTTCTTAGTATTCATTACAGTGTCATCCCTTTGCCCTTATCTAATGAAAATGAGATATTCCTGAGTAGTCAGAGTATGAATTCTGATGTTTTTACCATTCATGCTTTTAAGTGCTTGGTGTTGTAAATGATATGGTATTATTGCCACTCAGCAATCTGTTGTAGGTTAACCCCAGTAGGCAGCTCAGCCCCACCCAGCCGCTCACTCACTCTCCTCAGCAGGATGGGGGAGAGAATCAGAAGGATAAAAGTGATATAACTTGGGGGTTGAGATAAAGACAGACTAATAGGTAAAGCAAAGCAGAATAAGGAATTCATTCACTGCTTTCCATCGGCAGGCAGGTGTTCAGCCATCTCCAGGAAAGCAGCGCTTCATCATACTTAACAGTGACTTGGGAAGACAAACACCATCACTCCAAATGTCCTCCCTTCCTCCTTCTTCCCCCAGCTTTTATTGCTGAGCACGATGTCCTATGGTGTGGGATATCCCTTTGGTCAGTTGGGGCCAGCTGTCCCAGCCGTGTCCCCTCCCAGCTTCTTGTGCACCCCCAGCCTACTCGCTGGTGGGGTGGGGCGAGAAGCAGAAAAGGCCTTGAGGCTGTGTGAGCACTGCTCAGCAATAGCTAAAACATCCCTGTGTCATCAATACTGTTTTGGTCACAAATCCCAAACACAGCACCATACAAGCAGCTATGAAGAAAACTAACTCTATCCCAGCCCAAACCAGTACACAATCCCAAGTAGTTTTTTTGAAATTGGGATTTCTCAGCACACTTGTTTAAAAAAATGTTTTGTGTAAGTCAGAGAAAATACAGATCTAAAAACTGAAGTCAGTGGGATGGATGAGTCAAAACTTCTTGCTGATAGCAGTAAGACCATGCTCAGATCCATAACTGAGCTCAGTGGGAGCAAGGGAGAGCCCCTTGACAGAAGAGGACCGCCATATATATTTCCTTGAGACCATAAGGCTTTTTGGCAGTGCATTTAGTTAGTTCGTTTCCTTCTACTTATGTGCACACAGTTTCAAGGACATTTAGTTGCATCATGGAAGGTTAGTTAACCTTACTTTGAAGAGAAGGAAGGCTAAATATCACTAGATGGAAATAAAATTCAAGATCTGGCTAATTTTGAATGACCTCTGCCTTAAAAAGCTTGTTGATATGAAGAAAAACAGTTTCTTTGTGCCAACTTTCTTTAAAATATTATTGTCCCTCAGAATGGAATTCCCCCCCCAGCTTACTCTAGCCAGTAGGTCAGAAAGGGGACTAAAGACAGGTTTGTGTCCCAGTATCTCATAACCTACTGCAGCTGCAAATACTTCCTGTGGCCAGCAAGATGCTAACATTATCTTAATAATACGAACCATCTGGATTTGGTCTGGGTCAATTATGAAATATTAGACATTGAAAGAGCGTTAGCTTGATATAGAAAAATAACTATGTTTTCAGAACCATTGAAAGAATTCTTAAAAAAAAGTTAAGTCCCATCTCTCTTTGTCTTGTGCAATGACCTAGGTAAGATGGTTTACTATGAAGTGCCAAAAAGCAAAGCAAAGCAGAGCAAATCAACAAAACAGTGGTCTCATCTCTCTGAAATGATCAAAGTGATGAACGTTTACATGATCCTTTCAAACTGAGGTCATTAAAATATGACCTTTGCAACATTCCCTCCCATATATCACCCAGCACTGTATGTCTAATTTGCTTGTTTGAAGCATGGTAAGAGGTTGTAAAAACAAAGTGAAACAACACAATGTAATTGTGATGGGCTTATTTGTAAGTAAGTTAATTGTAAAATGCTTTTCAGCTTGTAGCAGGATTTATTCTCCTGAGTTATGATTAGCAACGAGGGTGTTAGCAAGAGGCATGCACACTACTGAACCAAGAAGCCTGCTTTGAGGGCCCTGCTATGGGGTGGTTAACCATAATGCAAGGTGCAAAAACTGAAGTCATGGGTTTATACTAAGTCCAATTGTTTTTTGGGAAGTCTAATATAAAAAAGAAACTATTAAAAGGCCATTTTAAAGCAAAGCATATATATTCTCAATGTGAATGTTTAGGTACTTCCATAGGAAAAATACAAGATTGATTTACAAATCAGGGGATGCCTAACAGAAATTAAGATTAATTAGGAAAAAATGGATAGGGTATGTTTTCTTCTAGTTTCTTAAACAGAGCTTGTTCAATAGTGTTAATAAACGCGCCAAGTCAAATTCTGATCTCTTTATGCCATCTATGAAATACTATTCTTCAATTTATCACTGCATGTTAATAAACTTCTTATTCAGATAACTAATGTGCATGTTGGGTGAAAATGGAAAGCTGAAATGTCCTATAGATTTAATGTATGTATGTACATTGCATACATTTCTTATATCATTTTAGTAATAAAATAAGGATGTGCTTGGATTTAATTATTTTCTGATTTTTTAATAAGAAAGAAAGGTTTCAGATTCAGTTTTGCTTAGGCTCCCACTGCACATGAACATCATTTATCTTTTTAAATCCAGTATACTAGTTTAAATTATTATGCCATGAAGTAAAAAAACAGAAAAAATCCCCTGTTCTATAGGCTCCGTGAAGATAGCAGGTTACCTCAGCTCATGGACATATGAAGACACATGAGAAAGCTGATGTATAAATTAATTACTCAGGATAGCTCTTTTGCATACTGCATATTTCGTATCTATGAAGTTCACAAGAGATTAATCATATTCTGATTTTACAGACCCTTAAGTTATAGTGACCAAGAACCCATATCTGTTACAAATGTGAAGGTCCATCCAAATTTCCCCTGCAGCTTGGCCTATTTAGTTACACTGGTGATAATCTCAGACTGGAGAATTTGCAGGTAATCTCACTGGATGCTAATTTCAGATACTATATGTTATTGACGAGAGGCATCTTGAGGAGAAGCCAATCTGTTTTCCCACTGACAAGATTCAGAAAGATCTGTAGCTAAACTCCTTTTCAGGTCTTTGGTCTAAGGTTTGCAATCTCTCTGCCTTGCTACAGCCTGAGAAGCCAGAGAATAGAGAAAATTTCTACAGGATTAAAATGGTACCAGACTGCTGGTTGGACTGGAGTGGATGAGAGTAACAGAAGCAGCACTGGAGTCTCCTTGTTAGGCTTACTGGTCGTGAATGTAAACTGAAGTCCCATGAAAAGTTATTCAGTGATTTCTGGTTTTCAGACAATTGAGTCAGATTCTCCTCTTAAGTAAGTTATTTACAACTGTATGTATCTATTGGTGTCAGCACTGTCACTCCAAATTTACAAACAGAATTCAGGCCTCTTTTTAAAAAAAAAATTTAAAAAGAAGTCCGACTTCAAATTAACAGGTACAAACAAGTGTTTTATCTCTATTAATAATCTTGACTGCACAAGAAAGTCTTTTGTTTCTGAATATCTGATTGTTGGTACTTTTAGAAATATAGTCCTCTTCAACAAAGCCAAAAAGGAGTTCTAATACACTGCTCTAATGCATCTCATATATCTCTCTGAAAGGCAAGAGAAAGAGCGTAAAGCATCAGTGCCAACTAAGTCAGGTTGCTGGTGAATTCTCCCTGGGATCAAGTGTCATTATGTGAAACTGCCTGCTCTCGAGGAGAATTTACCCTACTATGTCGATTGGGGAAAGCAATCAAGTACTGCTGGAACCAGTTCAACACATTCTCAGTCAACACTAGCCAGTCACCTAGGCACTGCAACAGAATCCAGCCTTTTACAGAATAACCCCCCCCGTGGCTAGATCTGATAGTACAAACAAGGCCAGGCTTCCTTTTCAGCAGCAGCATTCAAACCATTTATGACTTTGACAAGGGCAGCCTCAGTAGCATGGCTGTGGCTGAATCCAGGATGAAATTTATCTAACAATTCGCTACTGTCCAGAATTTCCCTCGCTCGCCTTGCCACCACTTTCTCTGGGAGCTTGTCAAAAACCAGCAGGAAAGACAGCATTTCCATTGCTTGTTGTGTTGCGCGGGATCCCAGCGTGAGGTGAGATGGCTGCGGGCATGGTAATTACTCCCCTTCCAGAAGCAGCCTTTCAGAATTTCTGGGCTGTTGAGCTCCTAAGAGTGGTGTTACCATTACCCAGGTGAAATGCTTGTCTGTGTATCTGTTTCTCTCATCCTATTTAGCTCTATGCCATTACAGCGCATCTCTGCCACCTTTGTCTTTTGCTGCCTTCTCTGAATTTAATTTATTCCAGTTTAGCAGATAATTGCAAAAATGTAAACTCATGCAGTAAAAAAAGGGAAGAGAATCAAACAAAGTGAATCAATAAAAGCCTTACTTCGTACAGTAATTTATCAGCATCTACTGCAACATAATCTCCTTGGAACTCAGCGCAACCGCTGGTACTTACAGAGTATGGTGTAGCTTAGATTCCAATATACAATTTTAATTATAACTGCATTCAAAACCACATTTTTCATCTAATTTTTATATTTTATATGAACTAAATACTAAACTATAGCATTTTCTGCTTCATTTACATAATCTACCACTTGTACATTATTTCTTACTGTGGTATGGTGCTTTATGAGGATACATTAAAAAAAACTAATAAAAGTTCAATTAAACATCATAAATGTAGCCAAGTGCATATTTTAATACCCTTCAGAGATAATGCTGCTGAAGTGTTATAAAAAAACAAACTAGTACTTCCTCAGTGTACAACAATTGCACATAATAAAAGCAGCTTAAATCATAATTCTAAATATAGGACCAGTTTCACAACTTTGGTAATCTAGACCCTAAAAAAGTGAGTGTGCTGGAAGGGAGAAGAACAGCAAAATAAGTGACTTTAAAATTTGGTCAGAGCTAGGGGAAAATCAGAAGAAACTAGGGTAGCCAGGGTTAGCCCATGTCCAGCTTTGAAGCTGTGCCAGTAGGCCCTGAACTTTCAGTCCAAGAAGAGAATAAAATCCTGTAAGAGAAGAAGACCATGTAAAGTGAAAGGTAGATGTATGCAGCCCTGCCTATTTGCTGTTTCATACTGGGACATGTGTCAGGAGCATGTCTGACATGTTGGGTCACAGATAAGGATGGTCGTCTTGAGGGTAAAGGACAGAGCTGAAGCTGGGGAGAAGGTATTACTATACAAAATAGCGTTCTCCCCTGATGTATCATGGCCTCCTGCCCATTCCACAACTTAAAATAAATGCTTTTTTATGGGACATGGCACTGCTGTGTCTGGGGCATGGCACACATGGTGGCACAGGGTGAGGGAGAGCCCATGGCACTGTACAAGGTAGGTACCTGGTTATGGGAGTCTCATGCGCACTATGGCAGACCCAGCAGGTCTGGGAAGTTCAGCAGAGAAGCCTACAAGTGGAGAGGGCAGAGAGAGTATTTGTGACCCATTTAAATGATAATGCCATAGGCATTTCAGAAAGACAGGAACAAACAATCTGGTTGGAGTCAGGTCAAACGTAAGAAAAATTTACTCAATCACACAACTACACAACTACTATCTTGTTGGGCTTAGTATAACAAGGTTATAGTTAGGTTATATATACAAGGTTATAATCTTAGATTAGATGAATAGATGAATAGTACAGACACTAGAGAGGGAGTTACTGTTGCAAAAAACAGCAGACAAAATGAAAGCCTGGCACCTAATTTAAATGAATGAACAAGGATAAAATAAGCGGAGACTTCTATTTTGGCAAAAACGCAAAATCCCCCAGACTAACCATGTCAATGTAGTGAAATACAAGAGACCATGAGAAAGAGTCAAAATCCACTACAAATTTCTGGGCATGACCCAGATTCTTGACTTGAAGATATCCATGTGAAATCAATATCTAGACTGAAAAATACAAGGGCAAAGTGTACAAGCAAAGAGAGAGGAATGAAAGAAGTATTAACAATAGGGACTTGAGCTCCTGTATTAAAAGCAGAAGGAGAAAACATTACATCCCTGCACCACAATTGTGTCTCTTTCAATGCATGTTAAATAGATATTCTGAAATATCTTGAGGTTTAACAAGGCCAAGTGTCGGGTCCTGCACTTGGGTCACAGCAACCCCATGCAACGCTACAGGCTTGGGGCAGAGCAGCTGGAAAGCTGCCTGGCGGAAAAGGACCTGGGGGTGTTGGTCGACAGCCGGCTGAATATGAGCCAGCAGTGTGCCCAGGTGGCCCAGAAAGCCAACAGCATCCTGGCTTGTGTCAGGAATAGCGTGGCCAGCAGGACTAGGGAAGTAATTGTGCCCCTGTACTCAGCACTGGTGAGGCCGCACCTCGAATACTGTGTTCAGTTTTGGGCCCCTCACTACAAGAGAGACATTGAGTTGCTGGAGCGTGTCCAGAGAAGGGCAACGAAGCTGGTGAAGGGTCTGGAGCAGAAGTCTTATGAGGAGCGGCTGAGGGAACTAGGATTGTTTAGTCTGGAGAAGCAGAGGCTGAGGGGAGATCTTATCGCTCTCTACAACTACCTGAAAGGAGGTTGTAGAGAGGTGGGGTTCGGTCTCTTCTCCCAGGTAACAAGCGATAGGACGAGACAAAATGGCCTCAAGTTGCATCACGGCACGTTTAGATTGGATATTAGGAAAAATTTCTTTACTGAAAGTGTTGTCAAGCATTGGAACAGGCTGCCCAGAGAGGTGGTGGAGTCACCATCCCTGGAGGAGTTCAAAAAATGTGTAGACGTGGCACTCCGGGCATGGTTTAGTAGGCATGGAAGTGTTGGGTTGACAGTTGGACTAGATGATCTTAGAGGTCTTTTCCAACCTTAATGATTCAATGATTCTATGAAATCAACTAATTTCATTCGCAGGTGGGGTGAAAGCCTTTACAGTCAGACACCTAGGGAGAGAGGGCAGGACCACAGCAGTCCAGATTTATATTGTTTTAAAATACCATGGTATCACACCTTGAATTCTCAAGAGGCAGCTGAAAACCAAAGGCAGAAAGATCTTTCTGGGAGAGGGACTACCTGGCAGCCAGCTCCCATGTTTCCAGCTCTGATGAGTGAGAAGCCAAGGTGTGGGTGAAACTGTTGAGTGACAGTACATGTGAAACCTGAGTCAATGAATGGGGTATCTACACTGAAAGGAGCAGGCGATCCTGAAACAAAGACTCTATCCAGGGCTCCTGTCCTGCAATGCCTGTCTAAGAAACTTCAGTAATCATAGGATTTGAAAGAAATCATAATCAGGCACTAGAAGACCAGGAAAGCTTCTGATAGGGATTTTGGGAATTCATATTCCTCATGTGCATTAAGTCATCACAGCCCCTCTCCAGCTCCATGACTCATTGTTGATTCTCAAGATGAACAGGGTACTCCCAGGCTAAAAATGAGTTTGAACAGTCTGCCTGTGATTCTTTAGGCTAAAGTGGTTGTGATCATTTGGTAGTGTGGTTTGTTATCACTGGAAGATGAAAATATCCTTTATATGTTGAAGGAATGATCAGGAAAGCTCCCAGGTTTCCTTGAGGGATGACAGCTTTTGCACCCTAGGACCATTACAGTGAGCCTTCTAGTCCAAAGTGGAAACTTCTGGGTAATTATATTGTGGAAAATGGACTTGAAGCACATTCTTCAAACATATGTAAAGATATTTACCACTGCCACAGGGACAGCAAAGCTGACTTCAGAATTAAGCTGCAAATAGAGGCATTAGAATATCTCTTACACACCACACCTTTGAATCCTGGCATTGAGGGTGATGAAAACCCACAGCGCTCTGTGATCCAACACAAGAAGACAAACTCTGAGTTACACTGGGATGGACTTTTAGCTCTTTGAGGAGAAACCAATATTTGCCACCAAACCTGAGGAAAACAAGCTCTGTCAAGAACCAGAGGTATGGGAGAATGAGAAACACCATGGGAGGTTAGATGAGACTTCCTCATAATCAGTATGAGACCTAGACTAGTCAAAGAGCTGCAGGGTTTGGAGCGTGCTCATCACCTGCTGTAGGCATCTGCTCATTGCTCATCAGTTGCAGAGGTGATGAAAGACTGGGAGAGACTGGTGGGAGAGACTGTCCTTTCCTATCTGAGAGAATCAGCTCTGCTGCTGGGACCTGGAGGAGAGTTTGCTGAGCCTGATTAGAAGACCCTTGTCCTGCTCACTGTTATGATTCATTGTGGACTAAAGGTATTTTCTAGTCAAGCTGTAGAGTAAGAAAAAGGCACACCAAAATAAATTGATGCAAACAAATCCTCTTTCCTGAGTGGCAAAATTATCAGAGGCTGTTTCAGATCTGAGTCTGTCAATAAAATCATTCCTTGGCTATGTCTGTGCAAGTGAAATAAGCAGGGCAAGGATACCAGCTCTATCGTTTGATCATCCATGCTGTTTAATTGCTAATACTCTCCCTGGCATAGTTTTGAGCTTGGTCCCAGACAATGCCTGGGAACAGCTGGGGTACAGCACAGGCCAGGGACTGTTCTCAGGAGGCAGGGACTGTTCTTTGTTTTGGGGAGTGAAGACAGTTTAATCATACAAACATAAGCAGTGCTGGACCACTTGCCCATAGGAACAGAGGAGGGACATGGATGTAGCTTGTAAGTGCAAATGAGGTCCACAGCTCTGGCTTTTCTTTGACGACAGGGAATAGTGGCTATAAATTCTTCACCCTGTGAGAATCTCCTGCTAGAGCTGATTAAGCACCTGTTTCCCACCAGACAAAGCTCTCACAAAGTGTCCCTAAAAAGGGGGTAGGTAGTCTTGCAGAGAACAGGCAGCTTACTTATCTAATCATGGGAGGCAGTGTCTGCTGTCTAATAGTCTAATGTTATTTTCTCATGGGCAGTGTACACATGAGAAAATTCAGTGCCACAAGTAAGAAGGGAAGGAGAAGAAGAATGACATGGTCAGATGAAGTCTTGAAATCCCCCAAAGCCAAGAAACTGGGAGCAGTCCCAAGCAAGCATGTGAGGAACTTAGTGTAGTGGAAGTTGGTCTATCTGACCAGTGATTTTTTTAGATTGCTGATGAGAAGAAAGAGGAGCCAAGCTCTATTCTGTAACTGTGCTCCTGAGGATGTGCTCAGCACTACAAAAGTCTTTCTAAATACTTCACAAGACCAGGAGTCCTTGAGGCATTTTGAGCAATGCAAAGTGAGATGACTTCCAGATGTTCTATGGGAGTCACAACCCAAGAGTACCTTTTCCTTTCCACTCTGAGGCAGAATAACAAGGAAGAGGAGACTGAAAATGAGAGACTTGGGGTTCAAGCCAAAACAGAGAGATGTGCCAAGAAGTTATCTTTTGAGCTCTTTATGAGCTCTATGCGTAACACCTTTACAGGTTTAATATTTTCTGGGTATATGGTTTAACTGGTTGACAAACAAACACAGGAATGCTCTCTCACAGCAGGATACGTGCCTTGGACAGTGTAAAGCTGGTGGGTGTGTATAGCACCTAAATCCATAAAGGTGGAACAAAAAGTGGAACAAAATATGAATTAAAAAAAAAAAGCTGAAGAAGATGTATTATCTTGCCCCTATAAGGCCAGAAAAAAAGGAAAATAAATGTAAGTGAAGAAAAAACACACCCCAAGTTTGAAAGGGTAACCCACAATGCAAGTGAGAAAATAATCCTGAGGAGCATGTTCTGATTTAGCCATAAGGAAAACTGGGAAGCTGGGTACGCTCTGCTCTTTTTTATACCACACATGCAGCATTTTGAGGAGGGTGTGGGACTGTGCCCTCCGGCACCCACAGCGTGTCTGTGCTTATCACTTCAAGGACAACAGACTTTGTTCCTAAATGCGGTTATTGGGAATTCTATCATTCAGTGAAATTACAGCAGGACTGAATTTGGCTTGAAGCGTTATCATGTAGCCTTGAAAATGTTCTCTTCATAGAGTCAGAATGGCCAAAAATCCAGGAAATCTTGTTAAGAATTAATACTGGAAACAGCATTGATGTCACTTATACATGTGGCACGCTGGATACCTCGAAGCAGATTTAGAGCAGGCAGTAAACAATGGCAAACCAGGGGAACTAGGATTTTGCCTGCCTTTTGAAGACTGTTAGCTATATTCACTTTTATATTGCAATGTATGTGTATACGGCACTCGCCAAGCAAGATATACTTTTTATTGACCTACTTGTGTTCCAATTTATTGCTAGTGACAGCTGTTGTCAATGATCTGGAGAAAATAAACTGAAAATAAAGCAAAGAGACACTGATTGGCAAAAAAAATTAGTTGTTGTTTTAAATCAAATATAAGGGATTTAGTCTCTTAAAAAATATAGATTCTGATTAAAATGAAGACTTTAAAGCCATGGCTGGATTACAGTAATTCAGAACTTCATGGATTATGAGATGAAATTCTTCATAGGCATCATTTTGGACAAATGCTGCCATTAGGATTACTACATAATTTTAGACCTACTGCATTGCATTTCTTCATATCCTCTGCTGTGGTACTATATGAATTTGAAAGACACTGGCTGCCATGTTTAATTTGATCCTTCTAACATGCGTCAAATTTGTTGACATTTAACATTTGCAGCCAGTCTAATCTGCTACATTTCAGTGACTTCTCTGCACAGTAATTTCAGCATCAAGGTTTAGTATAGCTGGTATTCTGGTGGTGTTTCCTAGGTACAGGTTGTGGATGACAGTTGTAGTACATGAAAATCTCCCTCCTTTAGTCAGCACAACAGGCATTTAACTGTTTCTGGTTTTTAAGGGCAAATTAAGACATATTTGATTCTGTCTTTCATCTTATTTGGCTTTTTAGATTGCTTTTTTTAATGGGCCACAAGTTGCTTGGGGACATTCTACATGGAAGGCACTATACACGAACAGTTTTATTGTATCTCTCTCTGAAAAGGTGAAACAGTTTTGTTGAAGATGCCTGCCAGAGAAATCACATATATCACTAATGGAGGAAGCAAGTGATAAAAGCCTCTTCGATGATAGAGATGGTGAAAAAAGCAGTTTTCCTATGACAGTATTCTGGGGGAAAAACAAAACAAACCAGTCCCCCTGTTTTTTGTCAGCATCTTGAGGGAAAATCAGATGAAGATACAATAGTTCTGTTGTAGCTGTTTCTGATTGTGTTTTTTTCTAATGCAAACAGATGAACAGGTCCTATAATTTTGACTTTTATCAGGCACACTGTTACCTTTCTGTCTCATACGCACATGTATAAACTGCAGAAAAATTGAACAGTTGCAAGTAAATTAGAGATGATAAAGTATTCTAAGAAATATGAAGAGTTAGGTAGTACTTCTAAACAGTTTCAAATTTCCTCAGTGGAGATTGTTGAATAAATGCACTGGAAGAGTTAAAAAATAACATGGAGGGAAGTGGAGAAGGAGGGAAAATAGGAATATATACACAGGGGGGAGTTTTCTCCAAAAGGGGCAGAAAAAATGATTACAGTTTTTCAACTTACATCTCCTTATGACTACCATGAATACACACAGACATTAATCTCACCAGTCTTTTCTTGACAAACAAAAGTTACGTCCTTTTGAAGTCTGTGGGAATTATTTATGCCTTATAGTAGGAAACCTGGATTCTCTATATGCCATCCCTCTAGTTGTCCCCGAGACCAGGTGGTGTGAATAAACATTACAATTATTACAATTATTATTATTATTATTATTATTAAATCCCAGTTCTGGTAAAAAGCAGTTCCTGAGGAAACAGGGCTGTTTTCCCAGGGTTTCCCTTGGTACAAAAGAGTTAGCGATGTTGTAGGTGAAAGTCTGGGAGTACAAAAGGCGCGTCAAGGTCACACAGCTTGCAGAGCTGTATTTGCTCCAGGCAGTCTGAGGCATAGCTTCAACAGAACCTCTTCTGCACTAGAAAAATCAGTATTTTCAGGCCAGACAATTGCAAGTCAAAAAGAATCTGGATTTTCTAGATACGAGGATTTCAACCTTCAGTTTCATCTTTATACCTTATCTGAATAATACCACATCCTAAATGACCTTGGGAAATGAACCAGCAATTTTAATTTACCAAAAAGAAAAGAAAAACAATTACAAGCTGAAATTATTTTCAGAGGAGGAGTGCAGGGGCTGTTTGAAGGATGTAGTGGAGGTGGGAAGGGCCAGGGATCCCTCCAGGTACTCATGCCAACCACTGTTGCTTCCTACTCACCCTGCCTTTGTGAAACCTTTCTCTGAGCAGCAGTAGCAATGACAGCAGCAGCTGTCAAGCCTCAGGGATGCAAGGCTTCCGTGTGTCCTCTCCCCTTGCTCCAAAGGGCGCACAAGACGGGTGCCCCTGTCAGCCTGCCTTGCTATGGTTCTCTATATATTAATAGTCTGATGTGTGCATAATTAATGCCAGAGCCTCGAGGGTGCTAATAAAGCCTTAATGGCCCTGTCTTGCCTCATGTGGGGCCTCCCCCCTCTGCCCACGGGCTAAAGAAATGCATTTAACCTCAGGTCTGGGCTTTCACTCCCTGTCCAACTCATTGTATGTGTGCCTGCCTTCAGCCCTTTCACAGCCATGCTTGTGCCTGGCCATGGCCCTCACTGATCTGGACCCTGACCTGGAGACTTCTCGGCTGGACCTCAGACCTGCCTTGTCACTAGGCACACCCGGCAGTCACTGGCCTGTGTCTGACCCTCACCGGACCTGATCCTGACCTGACTGCCTGGCCTGACCTCGGACCTGCCTCATCACGATGGACTTGCCTGAGGAGCTAGGCTCTTGGCTGAACCTGACTCCATCCTTGGGCCTGCCCTGCTCACCTTGCTTGGGTGCTGTGGGACTGGACCCCTGGCTGGCACAGGGCACCCCTGCCCTGCCAGCCACCTTCTGCCCCTTGGCTCCTGGCTCCCCGTCCTTTAGGGAACAGCCAGTCCTCACTGCGCCCTGCTGATTAGAGGCTTAATGTATTATGAAAAATTAAAGAGTTTATATAGTATGTCTCATTCATTTCTCAATGTACAGTATTGCTATAATACTTCTGGCTATGTCTCGGTTCCTGTTGGACAAATTGCTTTTTTCTCTCTTTAAATGGAGAAAATGACATTGTTTTCTTTATTTTAAAGTCATCTGTACTTACATATCATCGAAGATAAGCTTTGTCCTTCTGCAGTCCCTGGGTGTGCTGGACAGAGGTGACCAAGGCTCTGTTTGGGACTGGGGCTTATTGCAGAGAAGAACGTTTTCTGAATTGATGTGAATTGCTTTCTAGACAACAAGCAGCATGGAAGACATTGAGGAATTGGCTACTAACTTCAAAAAAGCAACTAATAAACAACAGACCATCTTTGCATTGTGTTGTAAATTGGCAGTTAGTTTTCCTACTATTTCAGCAGGGAGTATGTATAACTGTCCTGTCACTGATAACCACAAATTCACAGAGCGCTTTCTAAAGGGCTCGAGTTTCAGTGTGATATACGGAAGAAATGGAGCTGAACTATTAGTACCTATCAAAACACTCTGAAACGCAGTAAGTGAAATTATTAAAGAGTAGATCCGTTGTGGTCATTTAGAAGACCAAGTTATATCTCTAGTCTTCGGCTTCCGAACTAGCTTTGCACCTTGCCTCGGGAGAGCCAGGCTCACTTGTTTGACTCATTTCATGCTGCACTGCTGATGTGCCTGTACAGTATGAATTTGTAGCCCAAGGTCCAGGTTTCTTTCTGCTCTCGGCCCCTGATCAGCTCGAAAGATCACTGCTCTGTGCCACAGTGGAAGCACATGTCTTTTGGCAGGGTCTCACACATTCCCTCAGCTGCAGCCCTGTTCTTCATGTGGCCTCATGAGCCCTTCGTCCCACCGAGTGACCTGCTGTGTGGGCTACTACGCACCGGTACAGTGCAAAGCAGAGGGCCCCAGGTTGTTTTTGGCTGATAACCACTGCCAGAAAACACTGTTCTCCGTCAGGTGACAGACAGAAATGCCATAGGGGAAATGGACAAAAAGCTCAAACGGATAAAAGCCACTCCCTGGCTTGTGGTCTCTGACAGAAATTCAAAGGACCACTTGGGCATGCCAGTTAGGTGCCAGATGGGAAACTGGGATAAAACGAAGTTTTATCCCATAACTTTATATCCCAAAGTTTTGTCATAACTTTAACATTTATAGTTCATGAGCTCTCATCTTCTATATGGCACATCCAGCTCAGTTCAGCAGGCTAAAGTTTTCAGATGAATAACCAGATACATAAGAATTTTATTGCAAAGGTTGTTAAAATGTTGACCAAATGGTGCATTGCTAGGCTATGCAGAAAATCTCAGTGAAACGCATTTGCTAAGGGTGTGGATCATAAAGCAATCACCTTTTACTTTTGATTTCCAGCACATTTGCCTGTGAAGGAATTTAAATTGTTTTCAAGATATCCAGTGAAGAATCATATAATTATAATTCTGAATGGGTTATAAACCTCTAAACTTATGTTTTAGAAGTTAAAATGTTTAAAAATTTACATTTAATCCATGAAAAAATAAATGAATGCCTATGATATGTCAAACTGCCTTTTTAGTGGAATATTTTTATGTAATTAATTTTATTTCAATTTACCAAAAGCAGCTGTGAGATATTCTTGAAATGCACAATTTATGATAACTTGGTTTTTAAAAAGTGTCCAAAATTAAGATTATAGCTACTACTTCTGCCTCCACTCTCAAAAAATAAATATATTTAAGTATATACATATATACTTTACATATACTGTGGCGCCAGTTATCCCCACAGCAAAAGTGGCTGGAAGAGACACTGCTACAACTCAGGTGGTTTGTTTTCCTGAAGGTTCCTTAGGCACTAATACTTAGGCTTTTGAAGCCTCTTATGTATCAATTAACAAATACAGCAAAGAGGTATAGGATAAAAAATATAAATGGCTTTTGTAGCAAGGAGAGGAGCATGGGCCTTTCTAGCAGCTGCAGAGTGCCCTAACAGCTTGACTAGATGCTCCAGGAGTGGACATCAATACGATGGTACCCAAATTGCTTCTTCTAGGTATTTCACACAAAGCAGAACACCTTCAAGGGGAGGACGTGACAATATTCTGCCCTTGATCTTCTACTAGCAGTGTCCTGTAGGCTGGAGGGTAGGGTATAATTTTGAGAGACGAGCGAGAGAGAGAGTGTTATGAATTCCCTCAATCAGAAGAGCTAACAGGCTCTTTACTCCAGCATCCTAATCATTTATGCACAGAACTTGTGCATAAATGGTGGCAGCATCTACTCCTCTCTCTCTGTGCTCTGAAGGCAGTGGCTACCATGCGGTGTAGTAATACGGCCTTATCTGGAAGGGTGCTCTAGACACATTTGGTGTGATCAAGACTCTCTGATAGGTATCTGAATCCCTGGTGGAGGTATCTGAATACCTGGTGGAGGTATCTGAATATCTGATGGAGCTGAGTTGTGAGGCTGGTGCTAAGCTGTTCACGGGTGTCAAGAGTAAGTAGAAATGTCTGAGAAAGTTGGTTGTAAGACATGTAGGAGAACCTGTCTGCAGGCACACTCATGGTGAGGCAGTGGCTGAGTACATATACAGTTATACAGTAGAGGCCTTATGCACCACACTTTTGGATGCAGGGGGCTTGGTTGTGCCCAAGAGATACTCTGGAGGCCTCAAGCAATTTGTTTTGGGCCATTAGCTTTTACCTTTTGCTTATGTAGCCTTTGGTATTTGCCTGCTTTACAGCCTGCCCTCTTTACTTTCTTCTGTGCCTTGCCAAACTCCAAATCAGAAAAACAATACAACATTCATTATTACAGTTTTTTGCATAACATTCTGCAAAACTATCACGGACTGCAATACAAAGTGAAAAATATAGAGCTAGGCTTTATATTGTGAACAACAGCACAAACTTACATTGAAGTCTCCGGGCTGTGGCTGTGACTGGATTTCACCCTTATGTTTTTTGCTGGAGGAGATGGAAGGTAATAGACTGCTGCCATTAGGTCTGCTGGAGGAAGTTAAATCATCGTTGGAGTATTTGTGTTTTGATGCATCAGAGAGGGGAGAGACGGGTGACCGAAGCATTTTCTCATTTTTATTTATTGGTATTGCCAAGCTGGAAATGGAAATTACAGTAATGGAGTGTCACAAAGCTGGCTTTGAGAAAGGTAAATGTTTTATATATTACCAAAACTTTGAATTTAAAACCTGCTGGCAGGATAAAGTCTATTGGTATCTGGAAACAAGCTTACAGTATTGGGACCAAGAGTTCATTTACAAATTTGTATCATGTTTCTCCTCTTTCCCTTCAAGGCAAATTGTAATTCTGGAGTTAATATAAAGTCTGTATCAGAGTACTTGAAAAAAACCCCAGAGATAAATGGCCACTTGCTCACCATTTCTTAAGGGATAGCTGGAGATGAAGATTAGGCTCTGAAGTGTAAGTTCAGGTTATGGAGCCCTATTTCACCATTACAGGTGACAATTTATAAGCCATGGCAATAAAACCATATGTGAACTAAAACAGGAAATGTGTTTAAAGATGACTGGCTTGTCTTTGTGCTCAATGCCCAGCCTTTGGTAGCACTGTTTATACTAATCTAATACAGATTTTGAAGACAAAGAAAGATAGGCTGGTACTGCAGACAAAAGGAACATATGCAAACAGTAGATGCAGAGAAATGTGAGCTGCTCCGTCTTCTAAAGAAGAAAGCTATAACACAGACAGTATTTTCAGCTTTCATTTATTTGGGAGAAGGTTTGGATGAGGAGAAGTCAGACAGACCGTAAAAATATGCCCAGAAATAAACTTCAGATGCACTAATTTGAAGAAAACATTTAGCTGAAAATCTTAAAGCAACACACACAAAATAAAAGGTTTTTTTAAGCAGACAGTTTGCATTAAGACTAAAACTGTGATTAAGGCCAGACAGACTATTTTAACACAATACCTTTTGCTGTCACATTCCCCTTTATTCAGCCTATTACTTTTTATGGACATTTCTCACTTCTTTATAGTTACTGTATCAGACAGTATATACTTAATGGAATCGCAAAAAAGAGTATGGTACAAACTATATTTCTGCATATCATTTCAGGGAACAGAGCTAATTAAATGTGCGCTTATCATACGTTTGTCCGTTTATCTGGCAAGTCTTTAAAAACTAGCTGTGAAAGAAGCCATGAATCATAATTCAGAACCTTTCCTGTTTCCCACAGTGTAGTACCTTTAAAACACAACGTGAACTGTTTTGCTTTAATGACCAATGCTGTTTACGAAAGCAAGACTCAGCATGTGTAACATGGACAACGGGCCCTTCTGTCCCTAAGAAAAATAAGATCTTAAGCACTATTTTGAATGTGAAAGATGATGCTGTCATTTCTTTTCATCTTTTCAAACATAAACCATGCCTTGACTAGCCATGCTTATACGTGACCGTCAAAGTGCAGGCCTAACGCATCCAAGAGAAGCCATAGCTCTTTGGAAGTGTACCCAAGCCTCAAAAGCTTGGCCCAGAGCTTGTGAGGAGTAGCTGCAATTTCTAGTTGTGCTGCAGACCTTCTACATGGCCTTTGGCACATTGCGTGGGGCCCACCTACGTGTATTGTGAGCAGTCAAACTGCAGCAGCACAATCATCTCATACCGAGAAGCTGTGCAGAACAACCTGCAGTGAGCTCTGGTCTGCTGGGGGTGGGCAGATTGTGGCACCCGACATAGATGCAAGCTATTTGGGGTTTTGACATTTTTTTTGACGCTGCAGCCTTTCTTGTCAAACAGGGCCTTGCTCAGTCTGCACCTCCGACTGTAATTCCACAGTAGGAAATGCTCATGTCTGAAGGTGGTTTTGCGCCTCTCTTTGCTACCAGCTCTCAGCTGTGCTGACAAAACCATCTATGTGGCTCTGCTGGGAGCTGAATAATAACAACCTTAATAACCTGGCCAAAAAAAAAAAAAAAAAAAGAGGAAGAAAGAGTTCTGGTTTCAGACAAGTTTCTTGAGTGAATTTACAGGAGAGCCTTGCAGGCAGCTATGGTGGCATAACTGGAGGGGGGGATGTCCCAGCATGAGGAGCCGCTGGTTGCAAGAGGGACAGGGGGTCCTGATATCTGCACTGCTGGTTTAGCTACAGCCTCAGTAGCCCATCCTCAGCTGTGGGAATATTAGCATTTGATATCATGTCCTTCAGTAGCATAAACCACAGAAACATTTTGGAAGCAGGGCAGACCAGGGAAGAATTAGAAGGCAAATATACATTTAAGACCTTCTTCTTTGTTTCTTTAATGTACAGGTGCTACCAGGAGTACTGAATATAAATAATGTCAAGCAAAACACAAATTACTGTCTTGCTTCCAGGAAGCACAGAATTGACCCTGTGACATAGCAAGCTATGACAGCCATGCTATTCTCTGAAAATGAATGCAACGTAAAACATACGACACTGCGGTAACAGGAATGGCATGCCTGCATACAATCACCCACAATAAAACAAACTGTTCTGTGTATTGTTTTCACTTTATGAAACATATCTGACATGTCAGGACAAAGAAATCGAATGCATATTTTTGAATAAGCACTATATATATTAGTTTTCTCCATGATTTTTCCAGTATTAATGACAAGAATTGCTCAAACTCATCAGTGATGTGTACAACAGAAAAGCCTACTACAATAAATACAGCTATTCTCTAATTTTAGCAGTTCCACCCCAAGAGATACCCTGATACTACCAGAAAAATGATTTTTTTTTTTAAATACTGATGACCAGCATGTACTAAGCAGCATGCAGCTGAACTCTGAAAAGATGCCTGTCTAAGTTTGACTGCTGGAATCCCCCAGAGAAACTCAGTATGATTGATCTGACATTGATAGGGGTCTGTGTGCGTAAACCATGCCAGCAAATGCTAAATATTCATCATGTGTTTCATGGCCTGCATCCTTTGAAAATCTGATTGTTTTTAAAATCTGAGTTCTTTGTCCTAAAATACCCGCTAATTACGCAGAATAGATTGCTTGTAATCTCAACTACATTGGATCTCAAATATATTCTGGAACTGAGTATTGCAGGCATTGTTATGAATATTTTTCTCAGTCTTTTCCATAGAGTTTATAGATAATTTTATTTAAACCCTGACATATAGTCAAACTTTAAGTTTGAAACTCGTAACACTGTAAGGAAAGAAAAGGTTATAAGATGGTTGCCTATGTGAATTGGTACCTATGACACAGTGTTTGGGAATATGTCTCGGATGATCGCACTGCTCTAGCTATAATTACTCATTCCATGAGTTGCACACTTGAACTCACAACTTCTTTGTGCAATAGGACAAAAATGCAAGTATATAAATGTGTCACGAGCTGCTAACTTGTTCATTAAACCAGAAGAAAGGAGAATGCAGTGGCCCATTTTTCAACATAAAATGTGATAATTAAAAAATAAATCCTATTAAAGGAAAAAATAACACACAGCATTAATCTGCAACTGGTTGTGTGACTCAGTGGTAAATAAAAAGGAAAATGCTTACCTATTTTCATTCATATTGCAGTGATTTGCTGTTGTGATGCTATGGGCAGAGGCAGCTAATCGTGAAGAACCCTCTCTCTCTAAATGAGTCTTCTTGATGTCTCTGCATTCTTCCTCATTCTCACACTGAATGAAGAGAAAAATAATAATCTTGTAGGTTTTGGATTTACTACAGATCCAAAAGTATTTCAACAAGTCAAGGGCTAGTATTTTCTGGCATTTTGGTATTAATGATGACACTTTCTTTGAGCATATACCTAATGTGGATCAGAGATGATTGGTCCATGTCTTAAAAAACTAAAATCTAAAGAGGCAGTGTGTAAACAAAGGAGTAGAATATAAGACTTGAATTGTTTCAACCACTTCCCCACTTGCACCTTGGGATATTTTGTCTTTATATTGCCCTCTTTGCCCATCTCCTGTGCACTTTTCTCTTGCTAGTCCTCAACCTCATACCTCTTTTGTCTCTCCCTGTCTTTTCTTGGCATCAGTGACTATGCCTATATTAGTAAATACAACAGATCAGCAACCAGCCCTGAGGCCAGCCGGCATGGCACAGCTCACACCCCTGCACTCGTCTTGCTCCTCCTTCAAACCAGGGTCTGCCACATTCAGACTGCCTTTTGGGAAGGGACCTTAGTCTGTGCGGTCCTGAACGAGAGTCAGACAGCGTTTGGAAGAACAGAAGTTGGCCCAGGCTATAACCAGGTTAGCAAGCATGCTAACAATTAAACAAAGAGGATGGATGACTGTGTGTCACCACTTGGGGCTGGACCTTGGCCCTATCTGACCTATTATTATGAACATAGCCAGTG
The DNA here is from genome assembly GCF_035582795.1 of Mycteria americana. NCBI lineage: Eukaryota > Metazoa > Chordata > Aves > Ciconiiformes > Ciconiidae > Mycteria > Mycteria americana. Next base: position 150,079,946 of record NC_134365.1, read on the forward strand.
TTTCCTGCCACTATTTAATTTCACCTTGTGTTCCTTAGGTTCTACCATTGTCTTCCAAAGGCTCTGCTTGCCCAACCCCCTACAAAGTCCACATCCTTTTCCACTTCTAACACTTCTCTAGTTGCCAGTGCTGGCTAAGATTTACTTGTGAACTGTTGATTCTGCTGTATTTATTGCCTGGCTGCATGGTAACAGCATTTTTAATGTTATCCACTGCCACTATAGCTGCTGCTATGGGGTTAACTTTGTAGCTTATACTCCACAGGAGTGAAGATCTTCTCACACCTCAGTGCTTAACTATCCTCCTCTGTCTCTACATTGCACATCTTGAGATCATGACAGAGGTGGAACTAATACGGACAGCTTTCTAATTTTGCAATTATGTCTGATAATCCATTCTTATTAGTCTTATTCTTAAAGTTTTTTGGGAAGGGGGATCACATATTGTGAGTTTGCATGGCAACTCTCCCATTGAGGGTCTTATTCCAGGCTGAGGGGCAATGTGGTACTCCAGGAATGCCTTCTATTTGTTATATCACTAAAACCACCACCAACAGCAATGCTTTAAGACAGAAGAGTAAAAGATAATATGTGCCACAGAGAGTCGGATTAAACATTTCTGGTGTGACTGCATTTATTTTACTCTTCTATCGTGCCCTCCTGTTTCCTTCTGTGTGCATAGCCTGGCACTATCACACTGGCATCTCCTGTGGCATAAATCTTTTTCTTCTGCCACTCTTTCTTTGCCTGTTCCCCAGAATTTTGTACTGTGCAATTACTTCCATGCTGCTTCCTAAAGAAAATGCAGACAAACACATCTCAAAGCTTATCAGGGCTCTCTGTTATGGCTCTGCCAGTGGCCAGAACAGGGCTGCCACCTTTCAGATACTAAAAAAAGAACCCCAAAATGAAAAAAAGATAAAAAAAGGAAAGACTGCTTTAGATAAACTGATTTAGATCCCCCCAAATGTGCAGATAAATCTGCACATGTACAGTAGCTCAGAGAGCGACAGATGACTGCACAGTAAAACTGTCCAGAAATTGGGCAGATGGCGATTCCAGTTTAGAGTGACTTTTGGGATCAGATCGGTACAAATGGACCAGAAAGCCTCCTCGGTGGACAGCTGTGGCCATGGGGCGGAGGGGACTTTCTCCCCGGCACCACCAGTGGCTCAGAAAGCATGCGGGAGAGGCATGGTGGAGGGGTGGATGTGACCACCCGGCTGCTGTGACGGTGCTGCTGGGAAGGGGGCAGCTTATGGACTACGCTCCCACTTCTTACAGCTGTGTGAGGGCCCCGAGGTAAAAGGGGGCCACAGGGGTGCGAGGGAGGCAGCAGAACCAGGCAGGTCCCAGGTCTCTGCGAGTGCATCCCCCACAAAGCGGGGGCTGAAGGACTCGCCTCTTGTTGATAATTTGAGGGGGGAAAAGATGTCGCCTCTCCTTTTTCAACACACGCAGTGATACCATGGAGACCGTGACAAGATAGCCGTTTATATTCCCTTTGCCGACATAAGCATCACCTCCAAATGCTCAGGTTTTGAGAGAAGCCTCAGGAGAGAATACTATCCTACTAAAATGCAGTGTCTTTGCTAAGGCATGGAAAGCCACGTGCCAGCAGCAAGCGCTGTCTCCAAGGGGCTGTTATCCCTTGTGGCCAAGAGTTTCATCACCTCCTGGGATGACATCTCCCCTGGGGCTTGGCCGGTTTCTATGCGGTGAGCGGGGACAAAGCCCAGCTCCGAAGCGCCGGTCCAGAGAAGACACCGCCATCGAGCAATGGATGCGGGCGCAATCGATGCTTGCCTCCCACTTGCCAGAGGCCCCCCTACCCGCCCCGATCGGTCCCCCCGAAGCTCACCTTGCGTTTCCTTCTAGATTTCGGTAAACCCTTCTCTGCGGGGGGGTCAGCACTACTACCCTGCGGGAGGCTGGCCACCTGGTTTGCTCCGGCGCTCATGGCCAGCGGCTCTTCGGGCAAACGCTCTGGAATCCTGGACAAAAGAGCCAAGTCAATGTTGACCCACAGCGACTTTACCTCATCACTGTCTTTCAGAGGAGACAGGAGCTCATTCCTACCGAAAGGAACCAGGGTGTAAAACTGTTCCTCCAGCTCCTTTGCTATTTCACTACTAGTCCTGGCATTAATGGAGCCAAAGGCACTGCAGCCGCCGTGGGGTTTGCTGGCGGTGCCGGTCCCCGCGTCCTTGGCACGCGGCTCGGCCCCGGCCGCCACCGGCGCCTTGGGCAGCGGGCGCTCCTCTCGCTCCGACTCAGAGCCTGAGTCGGAGGAGGATGATGAGGATGAAGACTCGGTCTCAATGAACTCCTTGGATTTGGGCGCCGTTTTGCTTGGCCCCCGGGCCCGACGCTTCTCGCCGGCTGCGGCCGAGCGGGGCTCCCGGCGGTGGCCTGCTCTGCAGCCACCGCCGCTGCTGCTGCCACCGGGCCGGGCCCTCGACGCCTCGCCAGCAGTGCTTTCCGGGAAGCTGTGGCTTCCGGGGGGCTCCTCCGCACCGGGGCAGTGGGGGCCGTCCCCGGCAGAGGTCCTCTCGGCCCGCCGCGGTGCCTTCTTCCCTGCTGCCCGCCTCGGAGGCCCGCCGTCGGCAGCGGGGGGTGACTTTTGCCGGCTGCCCTTGCTGCCTGGCGCTTTGTTGGCGGTCCTAGGCCGCGGTCCGTCTGCAACGGCGGCGGTGGTGGCGGCACGGCCCTCCCCACTGCGGTGCTCGGCCGGGCCGGTGGCCGGGGTCTTCTCGCTTTCCTGCCGCTCTGCCTTCACACGGCCGTAGTAGGGATGGGCTTCCAGCGCCGGGCTGTCATGGTGGGTCAGGATGGGTGCTTTGTGCGGGGTGACTTTATTCAGCCACTTGTCCAGCTGCCACTTGTTGGACGAGGGCGGCTCGGGCTGAAAGGGAAACAGATGGCAACGAGCTTAGTGCTGAGACCCTGCTGCCCTCGCCCCGGGGCTCCCTCAGGGACACTGAAGTACGGGGTCCCTCCTGGTACCGCAGAGGTTCTCCTCTGGTCAAAGAGCCGCCCCCAAGCCAGGGCAACCCCCTGGCACTGGCCCTGCACCGCGGGATGGGAGACGTGGGGCATGTCACACAAGTGGGGATATTTTTGGTTTCAGAATGAGGTTGGGAAGGAGGATGGCTTCCGTGATTCATCATTTCTAAGGATGATTCACGCAGGCTTTACTGGGAAACGCTCCCAAGTTTCCAAATAGAAAAAAATATAATGGCGATAGGAAGGGAGGAAAACAAAGCAGGGGTACAGCTGAGGCTAAGGGAGGATAGCTAGTAGGAAAGCTAGGAATATGTATTTTGTGTCCTGCACCATTGCAATAAATACGAAAAGTATTTAAAAAGCATACAAAGAGGCATGTAGTGGGGAGGTGGAGGGCTAACCAGGCAGTTAATGTAATCTGTCCGGTATTGACATTATAATCCTGTGAGATCCCACAAACATTTGTTGTGTGGTGGTATTGTCAAGTGCTCATTTTGTCAGTATTGTGTGGCTGTTAGTTTTTCTCTTTCTTCCTGTCACAACACGATCAAGTTATAAGAGAGCATCTAAAACATAATGGTGTTTGGACAGTGAAGAAGTGGGGTAATTATGATTTCAAATGTAACCACAGCTCAGACAATGTTATTTCAGAACAATGTGCAAGTGTTTTCTAGTGCTTCTTGCAATCAGTAATTTGAATGTAATAAAATGAAGAGGAAAGGCAAAAAAACCCAAAAGAAATAAATGATGCAGGAGATGGGCAGCCATAACCTAACCCCGCAGAAGCCAACATGAAAAGTCTCCTAATTTCCTTAACTGGAACCAAAATTTGATCCACTAGGCTATTGCATATGAATAATCAAAAAGCGTGTCATGAGTCTAACATGAAAACCATCAATGCTCTGGAAGAAATTTTGCTCAAGAAAGAATATCCACAGCCTCTAACTTAGAAGAGTCTCTTACTTAACTCCTTATTTAAAGTAGGCGCCTGAGGGCAACACAGGTTTCCTGCCACGGGCATCTCCAGAATCATCCACTGAGGGCTGTATTCACTCTACATGGAGCAAAGGCTCCTAAAATAAGCAAAAAACTTAGACATTGGAATTCATATGATACAAATATTCCTTCTTGCAAAAGTATCTAATTTACTCATTATCGAGCTAGCCAATACCTATGGGAAGTTTTCTGGATTGCCTTAAGTTTATTTTTTCTTAAGCATACTCCCTAATATCTTACCAAGGAATTTCTTTCCTGAGCTGTAAATCTTGAAAATGGATGGGCAGTATTTCTCTTGGATGAAGATATATTTTTACAACTCTTAACTCTCTAAAATGAACAGCATTTTTTTGATTGCTGCTGAAAATACAGATAGATTTGTTTGGTACCATTCTTTGTGCACATACTGAATTTACTAGATATATAATAAAAGGTTCACTATACATGGAAGTCTTTCCACTGTTCAGGTGTATTTAAGAAAAGGACATACATCAAAAGCACGTGGGGAAAAATATACCTCTGCCTATAAGTATAGGTCAGAGTGAGGGCAGCTTGAAAGTTCAGAAAAACTTCCAGCTTTTCTGTTACATCCCATTCTATCTCTTTATGTACCTGTAATTCTTGAAAACAGTGGTTCACAAAATATGGATTTCACAGGATCACAGTAAACCAGCAGAAAACAGTGATTAACTGCTACAGTGCCATAACTTGGCAATCTGGTACCTTCCTAGAGTGAAATGTCTGCTATTTAGGCAGAATAACTACAGTCCCACCAACTATGCCAACTATGCCAACTATCCTACCTATAAGCCAACTATGAAGTCTAATAAAAAGGATCAACAATGTTGCCAGCTTCACTAATTTTGCCAGGAGTTTCAGAACACTTGTTATTTTTTCTTACAGCCTCAGCTCTCAGAATCATGGGCTTAGATGCACTTCTGGGGTTTATTTAAATAAAAATTCATATCCTTGTGGCTGCTGAAAAAAACCCTTAAGATGTGTCTGCTAGAAAACCTCTTTAAGATGCATCTGCTAAAAGTAAAAAGCCTGCAGCCCATCAGGTCAATTAAAAGAATCCAAATTTAAAAAATCATAATTTTAAAACTTTTCTCACTATTTTTGGGCCTGATACAGTTTTGGAATATTTGAGATTGTCAGTGTACCTAAGTGATGCCAATTCACTTTTGGAAGTAATTTATTCAGTTGATTGCTCTAACCGAAAAGTACTGTACTTTGAAATCACTTAAAAAACCAAGGTACCTTGTGAGAGAACAAAATCATGACAGCCAAGAATGAAAAGCAGGCCTGGTGAGAAAAAGGATTGGGAAAATTCACTTGAAAGTTTTCGCCAGTCCACTTTACATGCCTAACTGCACTTATTTGTGGGAGAAAAAGAAAATCCCTAACTCTCCAGTCCACACCATCCCACCCCCGAGCAGGTCACATACCATTCTATGGAAGAAAAGTTGGTTTGCTCAAAGTGGGAAATTTTCAGCAGCACGTAAGGATGGAAATATATATGGATATATACCAGAGTGATCAGATAGCAGAACGGTCTCTGTCCCTTGGTTTTCGTGTCATGGAAGTATGCTGCCCTCAAGGCCTTGTAGACGACTGGGCAGTTTTTAATTGGGGTAAAGCTGGTGGTGCCCAGATGGGCAGCAGTAATAGGAATAACAGTCTGTGATGAAGCTGACTCGCAGTGAAATATGGGTTTGGTGTGAAAACCCAAACCAGGAAACTTTACGAGACAAAGATAGTTTCAGGGACCAAGGCACCACAGACATACACATGTGCCAGGCTTTATGGAGAAACAGAAGGATGTGATACACTTCCTTAAAAATTGTGGGTGGATTCATCTGTACAACATAGACACCTATATCTGAGCTAGTCAACGAGTTCCTTCCTCAGTCAGTGGACTACTCTTATAGGGTGTGAAAAATTCCCTCTTGAAATAGACATCTGAAATAGGCCAGATGAGCTGGGCCCTAAAAATGTCTATTCCTCTCCACCGACTGTAAAGGGGAGGCTGAGGTGATGAGCAGATGTAGGTATCTACAGTAGAAGTGTCCAAATTTAGGTGGGATGACTCCCACACAGCACGTCTATATATCTCAGATCTCTTCAAGGCTACAAGTGCAACCAGAGGCACGAGTGGCATGCATCCAAAAGAAACCTTTGTCAAAACTTTATCCAGAAATGCTTTCTGGGGTAAAGGGCTGTTAAACAATGTAAGTGTAATGGGGTCACTCTACGCTTGTTATTACAAAGAGGGACTTAAGGTGTAGCTAATACCATGGTAAACTTGAGCATGACACCACTTTCTTTGAGAGATTAGATAACCTATAATATGTGCATGGACTTAGCCCACTGTGGGGTAGGACTGAGCTATCCGCCATCCCTGCAGTATAATCCGCCTATTGTAAATCCACGTACTACTTTACCCTTATGATACTTGTTTGTGCTGCCCTGCTATCAAAGATTTCATTCAGGGCAATCCCCATACAAATGTGGCATCTTTTCATTATATTTAAGGCATAGATGATGATGATGATGATGATGATGATGAAGATGATGATGATGATTATCATTACTACTACTACTTTATTGCTACTGTTAGCACTGCTGCTAGTGCTTTATCGAATTAGAACTGGGGATTCCCATGTGTTAGGCATGATACATGCATACGGTAAGAAGTGGTTTCCTGCCACAAAGAATTTTCTGGAGGGAAGGGAAAATTTAGTTTGTAGTCATTATCAAAATAGTCCACAGGACAGCTAAAGCCCATGAGTCTTATTTGCAAAGGTAAAGATAGCCTCTACAGTTGGTCTAGTGGTAAAATCCCCTTTTCTTCTGAGTGTACCAGTCGCGAAATTGAATCATGACTATAGTTAAGATGGGAAGAAAAACTTTTTGGAAAACAAAACAGATACGGAAAACATACCCCTCCTACCCCACAAGCCTAAAACTACAACTCTTCTTCTTCTGCCTCCCTAATGAAATCCATCAGAGAAGAAAGGCTGGTGAGGTGACAGGAGCACGCTCTCCGGTTAGCTAGTTTGTTAGATACACACATTCTTCCTATTTTCTGAGCTAAAGAGAAGACAGCTGATGCCACAGAGCACCTGAGGGAACAGCAGGAATTCACAGGCAGTGGCTCCTCAGCCACTGGTACCGATGTCCAGGCACTTGAAGGACTTGATGCACAGTGGTCAGGAGGTGGGTCTCTGCTGATGGGAGAGGAGGGTGGGGAAGAGCATAACCCTACAAATCACTTCAGCTTTGACCTGGTCAGTCACAACGTGGGGACTTGAGATGAAAGAGTATATCCTGTGATGATGGAATAAGCATGGACAAAAAGTATATGTGAATCCTTGAAAAAGAGGAAAAAGCTTTAATGGTTGTGAACTAGTCACAACAGCAGAGGCTGTAAAGGACATTGTATCTGGTGCGTGGGGCTGGCAGGGCCCAGGACAGGACAGCTCTCTCTTCTGGCCTGGTTACTGTTGAGTAGCCACTGATGCTTTGCCCCATGCGATGGCTTCTCCGCTTCCTTCCTACCCATTCCCCCCTCTAGTCCTCCCTGCATAGTGGGTATTCCTGGTTGTCTAACCAGATTCAGCCTTATTAAAGGTCTGCAGGATAACTCAATGGAACAAACAAACTAAATTCTTAGCTTTTGAAATGTAGCTCTTTCTATGGACTTGACACCCAATTTTTTTTTCTACCATCTGCAATAATTGCAAGGACAAGACGTCATTGTTTTCCAGAGTCCTCATTTATGACGTTAATTAAGGTCATGCAAAGAATTCATGACTTCAGCAAAGAAACAGGAGATAGAAGCCTCAGTCCCTTGTTCATAATTTCAGGTTTGGCAGTCCACAAAACTGTAACTACTCACATTAATGTCTGAGGCACCTTAATTTGTCCACATCACTGAAACCAGCCTGAATGTTGTCTCCTGTTCTAGCTCAGCCATTATTCTTAGTTTACTGCAGACATAAAGTGTAGACAGCTGAGCTAGTCACTACAGGCTCTAAATAGTCAATGGAAAGAAACAGACACTTTTAGGGTGCAATTCATCTAATCTAGTTTATATGTATGCTTTACAATGAGCTGCTTTTACACTCTAGGCAACTGCATTTAGACACCTGAGAACAACTCAAAGATCTCAAAATGAGATGAGGAGAAAAATACAGAAGAAATGAAACAGCAATTGAATTTCTATATAACCTCAAAGGCAGAAGACACACTGTCCTAGAAATAAAAATCTTTGAGCATATGCATGTAAAATTTCAGATTATGGAAAAGAAAAAGAATGAAGGCCTCATAATGGTCTGCAGATTTCCGGATTAAGTTCCTCCCAACCTGCAAATATGGATTTCCTGCCCAGCATTGTGCAGAGTACTCAAGTCCATCGTACCTGAATTTATCAGTTTATGCTAAAGCAAAAGCAAAGATGTATTTGCTTTTTCTGTCTTATCCAATAGATGAAATTAATTTTAAGACTAGGACTCTCTCTCCATTTACCCGGTAAGAACATGGCATATACTTTAGGGAGATGGCTTCACTGGGTGCATAAATGCAAGTCAAAGCATTAATGCAAAGCAGACAGGACTTCCAGTCAGAGACATCATATAAGCATGTTTTGAACTGGTGCCATCAGTCATACGATGGGCCTGGGAAAGCACTGGCCCTTGGGGAAAGCACAGGTGTCCTGCTTCCCTGGGACACCCTGACCCTATCCATGGGTGGCCTCTCTCATATCCCATCAAGACGTGACCTATGAAAACCACTGCAGCCATCACATTTTTTTGAGTAATTTACATTTTCGTATAAGCATGTTTCATACAGCATGTCCTAGAAGGCAAACCACACAAATATAATGCAAAGAGACAAGCAACCTGCTGGAGCAGTGCAGCTGTTTTGTGACAATGATCACTGATAACTCAGGCTCTGTACAAAAGTAGTTCCACAGATCTCGAGAGGCTATGTATAAAATGCTTAAGAGGAGGCACTTCCTCCACATTTCCATGACTCTCAGTCCCCTGCTTGACTTTATGAAATCCACGACCTGCCTCAGTTACTTAACTTCCCGCATTCCCTGAGGAATTGCTGCTCTCAGGTCGAAGCAGCACGGGCATCTGCCTAGAGTAAACACTCCTCCCTTCCCGGGTACTATGCTTCTCCTCCTTTTATCTCATATTTCCTTCCCCCCACAACGGTTCCTTCTCTTTCTTCTCTTTGTCCCTTTTCTTCCACCTTCTGAGATCCCGCAGGGAGAGGAGAGACCGAGCACGAGATCTCTGCACTAATTCCAGCGGGGAACTAGGCAGAGAGAGAACAAGGTCTTAACGGGTTGATGAGAGAGCTCAGAATGGGAAATAAGACATGGGGTAGCGCAGGGAGGGCAACAGGGATGAGAGACTGGAAGGAAGAGAATAGAGACGAAAGGAAAGAGAACCAGAGAGAGAGACACAAAGTGAGAGGAAAATTAACTGGAAATGGATCTGACTGTCAAGGAAAGACAGAAAGGAAGATAAGTGTTAAATAAGGAACAAAAGTGACAGAACCTGAGAAAAATATATTAAGGATGTTTCTGTGAGTGCCGCATTTTGCCTGATAGGAAACATGACCCCATATAACGGAGCAAAAGATGAGGAAAGGCTTGCGGGTTATTCAGTATAATTTTTCAGGGTGAGAGAATAGGTAAGGCATAGTTTTGGGAGGAGGAGTCTGGTGATTGGATGCTTTATGTGGAGTAGGAAAATACACTGACTGTATTTCATGTGTATTTACAATCTTGCCGCTAGATTTTTGAATATTTTTACATACATTAATGTGTGTGATGTGGCTGCGGAGTTCATGGTTTTATACTAAAGGTGTGTATTGACCAAAACATGTAAAAACGTCAATCCTGGTAGAAAAGCAGAGCAGAGAAAGCAGCCTTGTCATGTCTGTTGAGCACTCTGCAGAGGTGAAAGCAGAAGGTGGCATAGCACTGGCAGCTTAATTGTAATTTGGCTAGGGCTTGTCTACATGTGGAAATTTTCAGTACTAGCTTTCCAGATGACAATTTTGGGCTTAATGTTTTGCACCATGAGTAATTCAGTTCAGTCCATTTTGGAGGTGGATTAAAATAAATCACACAAAGGCAGCAGTAGCAGAGAATAATTCACTTAGAGAGTGAGGTGAGGGAAGCGTGTGAGTGAAAAACAACTATTTTGCCTTAAAAATCCCCCCTCAAAGTGATTTTATAATAGCTTCCCTGTGTAGAGAAGCCTTTAGTTCCCTGGCAGTGCAGGAGCCCACATCAGGACTTACGCACTAAGCAAGACATTGCTATGGAGGCAGAGTTGCATAAAACTTCAAGCAAGCTGTGAGCCTTGCAAGGCGCTCCACTCGTCTCCAGTTTGAGGAAAATATCACTGGGTTATTTCTTTCTTCATTTTTGTTTCAAATGCTTTAATCTGCCCCAGGATCCCCTGCCACTTGCATTTCACAGCATGCCAGGAGGAGGATCCCTGGGCCTTTCTCTTCCATTTTCTTGTGCATGTCCCCACAGCCTCCTTGTGTTGGCTTGGCTGGAAAAAGGTCTGAGTGGGAGTAATAACAGATTGCTGCCCTAAATCATAAAGAGCAGAAGCCCTTACCTCTGGGCTGGAGTAATGCGAGGGCTTGCTGCCGTCACTCTCGCTGGAGCTGCTTTCGCTCTCGGAGTCAGACTCTGAGCTGGTCTCGGATTCACTGGAGCTGCTGCTGCTCGACCCCTTGCTGGAGAGTCCCGAGGCTCGGGCGTTGGACTGTGGCACCCCCAGGCTGCCAGCCCCACACAGCCCAGCGGGGAGCGGGGAGGGAAGAAAAGAAAACAAGAACATAAAAAAACCACATGTAAAAACCATGGTGTTTTAGGGAGCATACCTATCTGAATGCCTGTGAGCTTGTCTCTGCTGCTAACAAATGGTGAAGTGAGTTCAACATTACGCTGTTATAACTGGGGGGAAAATATGGGGTTACCCTCATATCCGTTTAAATCCATAGCCTTTGCCATCTCTTCTTCATCTGAGGGAGGGTCAAAGTTTTCACTTCAGCTTGTCTCTTTTCTCATTCAACAGACATTTTAGGATATATTAAAGATATCAAACATTAAAAAACAGAGTATAGAAAGCAGTCTTACACTGTCTAATGAACACTCTGCACAGAGGTGAAAGCAGGAGATGAAAAAGGTGACCAGTTAAGAAATGGAGTTGAACTCCACAGTACCGATCATTTATAAGTAGTAATAGCAATAACGATAATAATAATAATAATACATCCTCACTGGAGCTTCCGACCCCCGTCTTTTGTTCTGCACACTTCTTCACCTACCCATAAGTGATGTGGTTACCTGCATATGCCATCTTGATATTGACAACTGCAAGATCTAAAACTCTGATCCTGCAAAAACTTGAAGAGCTCAGGCCTGTGTTTTTGCATGTCAGCAGTGCAGTGCTGTCAGCGGAGCTACTTGCCTTCCTAAAAGTTATGTTTGCATGCAAGTGTTTGTATTATCAGGCCTGACAGCAGAAGAAATGTATACTTTCCTGAAACAGTTGACCATGCATATTAAAAATATCACAGTCATAAAGACTTGAGTGTGAAATGTCCTATTAAGTCATCCAGCTTATTCCCCAGGCAATGGAAGATTGTTCCCTATAGCAGGGTGCATTTTCTAGTGAGTTGTCCAATTTGATTTTAAATTACTTGAATGCAGCTTTTACTTTTACCCCTGGGAAACTTCTCTGCAAACTAACCCAAATTCCACTGTCAGAAATTCCTCCCTACATTCAGCCTGAAGTTGCCCTTTTTAAATTTATTGTTGTTACTTATTATTTCATCCTATTACTAATAGTTACTATGACAAATTATCCTCCTCCCTTTTTGCTTTCACATATTTGCAGACTGTTTTCCTGCCCTACTTCAGTCATCTTTCAGACAAGGCCTTACACATTTACTTCTTCTGATCTTTCTTCATAAGTCATTATCTCCTGGGATATGGGATCATTTTTATGGCTGTTTTCTGAACTCATTCCAATTTGTCTATATCTCCCTGATAACAGGATGCCCAAAACAGAGTGCAGCATTATAGATGGGTTCTCACTAGAGCCCTACAATGAAGGGCTATTACCTTCCTGCTCCTTGATGCGTTGCTTCTGTAAACATATACCCGAGCTGTGATAGAATATATAGTCCATTAACACTCCTACATCTCTTTCAACGCTGCTTTCTCCAGAATTCATCCACTGATAGCTACATTTGAGATTATTTGCTTCCAGAGAGATTAGCTTGCTTTTTTTCTTCATACCAAATCTCATTTTCTTCTTTACCGCACATGCTTCTAGCTCCTTTTGATTTATTTCTCTGCCCTCGGAGGTGTCTGCAGCAACTTCTAATTTATTATCAAATACAAACTTAATTAAATGGTTATTCACTTCCTTCTCCAGATCATTAATGAGACTGTTAAATAAACCCCACATGAAACACACCGGTACCCTAATAACCATCTCTTCCCAACTCCATTCACCGGTGTTTATCATTACCCTTGTTTACGCTCCATCAGTCCAATATTGTGGCTAATGCAATGTGATCTTGGAGACGCATTTTGTGAGAAATAATATCTAATAATTAATTACAGTTCTGCTATGCTGCACCTAATGAATTGTCTTTACCTGCTAATGGTGCATTTCATTCTGGAAAACTGGTACCTGACTCCTGACACAAGCCACACATGACAGGCAATTTCTGGGGCTTTGAAAAGAGGCCAGGCCATCAGAGATGCAGTTTCAACTCCACAGTTCCCCACGGCCGCACAATTCCTGGCCCTATCCCCACCTCCCCTAACATATGCCAGCCTTTCCCCACTGGACCACCTGTCTTGCACAAGCCCGTCGTCCCACCACATCGCCTTCACTTACAGCATCCCCCCTGCCTTTTGCTAGGAAGCGGCACAGCTGCCCATGGCTTTCTTGCTCCAGAGAGTTTCTGGTTGCGTGGGGAATCGTGCCGCTGTTGGAGAGCTTTCTGCACCCTTCGAGGCACAGTGGGGCCAGGCAGTGCAGAAAACCTCACCTGTGATCTCACCTTACTAATTAAAGCAAGTAAAATAAACAGGGGAGGGAGGAGATGACATCCATTTATATTTTTGACCTTTATTTCCATCCTTGTAACCATCAGGCGGCAGAGAGAGGCAACAGTAAAAGCTCATGCTCTGGCAGGATGGCTCGGTGCTACACACATGTTCACAGAAGTGCCTGCCAGCTCTTGGGAGGCAAGAGGTCTGTCATCATGCACAGGCATTAAATGTACCAATTACAATGAGTGCCTTTAAAAACTCGCCCTCTGCTATTTTGGTTGTTATTCATGATGTCTCTTTGTCTAGCCAGGTAGGTGTGGTAAATACAAGATTTTCAGGCAGCCATTTGTATAACAGCGTTAAGGCACAGAGATGCCTGAAACAGAAACAGCTTATAAGCTTGTAAAAAGTTTCCTTCCCGGAGAAGGAAAATTGATATTTCGTGCACTGCTTTGGGACAATGCAGGTTTCCACTTGTACAGGTTGCCCAGTAAACTCTGTAAAGATACAAGTTGGTCACTTATATTAACAGATTACAGTCAATCCCTTGCTAATAAAATAGTGAGAGCTATATAAAGGCCATTGTGAGTAGGTTTTCTGGTTTTGATTTTTTTGTCTTCTTTCTTTTCTTAAGGGAATATGAAAAGCTAACTGCCTTTTCTGACAGTGTAGCTTAGGGAATGCTTTTGACAGTGTCTGACTCTGATGGATTTCCAGTCCTCTCCACAACAGCATTGTGACTGTTGCCTGAAAAGTTCTTCAACATCACAAAACATCTGCACATTTATGTCCTGCCCCTAGTGACTGTGGTCTTAATTTTTAAACCATCATTTTTGTTTGGCATTGACTGAAGTATTCAGAATTGCTATATAGGGGATGAGAGAGAAAAAAACCCCACAGTAATATTTCTTTCCTGTTGTGACATGAAATGTTTTTCTAGGCTGCTGAATAGAAATTGTTACTACAGCCATAGATATAAAATATAACTGTTGGACTCTTCACAAACATCTGGAAATCTATGTTTGCTGCTCTAATGGTAGCCAATATACTACAAAAATTTAACATTACAATATTTTCCCATTTGTGCTGATACTGTGGAAGTCGCCTGTCCCCTTCTACCTTTTCCATTTTTAAATATAGCATATTCTTATAAGGATCCTCATTATATCATAGTGACCAGGGTGAAAACAGTTACATGTTTCTTCATGCATTCTGATTAAAAAACGACCATTATTTTAAATTGGCAACTTCCATTTTGGACTGTTTTTTCTAAAGTATGTAAGCAAGATCATGCAGTCAAAATAAAAGACTGATTTACATTTTAATGACTGTGGCACATAACATTCATGCATATTTTGCTACTGGCTTATGCCCCAGAATTAATTACTACATCATAGAAATGATATTTTTATTTTAAGCAATTAAACAACAATTTGGGTAAGAACCATTTTTCTTTAAAGCCCTTGATCAGAATATGCACTCTTTGACTTAAGAGAGAGAGTAAATACCCTGTAAAGTTGCCAGAAGTTCAGTAATAAGATCACTAATAACCAAAACACCATCTGAAGTTTCTGATCACATATCTCCCATCATCCTGGCTACATGGGACTCGGGCACCTAAGCACCGTGCAAGTCTCCAACAACCTATTTTCCTGCACTGGCTAGTGGCCAAGTCACCCTTCTCCGAAAAACTCCTAGATTCCTTGTAGCCTCAATTTTTCTCAGATGTGCAGGTTTAGAAACACAGTGATTTGGGGAGATTAATACTTCTTCCCAACTTGAACTAATTTGTGATCCAAGTTGAGAGGCGGAGCCATCTCAATCCCTGGAGAAGCCTGAGAGGTTAGTTGTGGTGGGACCAGTTATTAGCTCCATCAGACTGCATGGCCATGGCCAGCCTTTGAACAGCACCAAGGTGGTTTAAAGACTTGTGCAAGAAGGTGCAGGCATTTGTTATTCGGTCAGTGGAGAGAGATTCCCAAATCAGATTGCCTCAGTGGCCCTCAGGAGACCTCTTGAGGTTAATCACGCTGGATCTGGGTCCTACTCTATGCTTCATATTAAGCTGCTGCTTGCAGCTGCACTACTTTCCATGATAATAAATCATGGCGTTCAGCACTGGCCACAAGAAGTTCCCGGGCAGCTAAGCATATGCTGCATTGCAGGAATTCAGTCTCAGTGTTTCAAAGACAGAGAGCATGGATGCCTGATCAAGGTACAAGTAAAACAGATGCAGTTCTTTACCAAACTGCAAGTATTTTGTAACAATATTAAATGGATTCAAAAGAGAAAAATCCCTCCTATGCTGAAGAATTTGTGATCCCAGTTCTTCACTGTTTTACAATATGAAGGCACTTTATACCTACTTTACACAGGCATGAATGATTATCAAGAATGCAAAGCAAGGGAGAATCAGGCCTTGAAGAAAAGACTGTGCCAAGAAAACGTATCAGAGTGAGCCTCTGAAATACTTTTCCCGCCACAACAAAGGCTATGCAAATGCTCATGCTTCATATATTTTGGAGTCCAGTCGGTCTGTGTAATTTCAGTTTGCAAGAATTGTATCCAGAGCCTTCTTATCAAAAAGCTCAGTAACACTATCTGCTGTATTTGTTTTCGTGTCTGGAGATGGGACAATATTTAGCCAGTGTCATCTGCATAGCTGTGATCATTTAAACTATTTTTCTTCTAAATCTCACCCTACGGTACCATCCATCAAGCACTGTGCAACTACCAAGTGGCCCCGACTCCCCATAGGAAAGAGGAATGCAAAAATTAGTGCGAAGAGCTGACTTGAATAAACAAATGACACTGTTAGGGATCACATTGTCAACATTGAGAGGTAAACATGGAGAAGGTGATCTGAATTCGTAGATGTCACAAACGTTCGAGAAAATCCTAAGAAAGGTTGTATGAATGCTTGCAGTATTTGAAATACCCAGAAAATCTATCACTGTCTGGAAGATCAAGGCCAATTGTGGGAAAACAATACTCTGAAACAGACACCAGTCCCTTGGCTGGTATAAACTGTCATAGCTCCATTGACTTCAATTAGGCTACACTGATTTAAATCAAACAGTAAATGTGACCAAGACTCTGAAATGGTGTTTCAAACTCAGTGATGAAACCATATTCCACGGTTTAAAGGAGCTCTGCTGGCAGAGTCTCTATTTTTATTCCAGATTAAAGTCTCTGAAACACCACTTCCTTCTTCCCTTGAAGCCAACCTAAAACCCAGCGAAGGTCTTTCACGGAAAAGTCTTTATCCCTTTGTTGTGAGAAGCAACTTCCACATGGTGCTTCCTCAAAGCACAAACTGAGAACATCGTGCCAAGATCTGTATAATTATCTGTGCTGCCTGGCACTGAAGATATTGCACGTCTCCCATGCGCACAGTAGGGAATTCCTGTGTCGATAATTGTGAATGAATCACAGAGGCAACGGAAATGCCCACTTCTTGCTGCTGCCCCTTTGTATTTTTCAAATTCTGATTCAGCGAAGACATCTGAAGCACGCTTACCACGGGGGTCTATCTGGACTTGCAGATCAGGCCATCCCAATGGGGATGTAACAGAACATATGGGGATATTTTCTGAGGCAACTGTAGAATGCCAAGAAATAGCGCCACAAGGATAGCCTACAGAATGAATGTGGACATCGTCCATTTGTTTCAGGCCAAAATCATGCTGAGAAAAGGGAGATGATACTACAAACTCTAGAATATGCACCCGCTTGAGGACAGCCAGATACCTCCATGGTTTAAAATACGAAGGCTGGTTCTGTACTTAATATACAAACATGAGTATAAGGAGCCTCTGCTCTAGTTTTAGCTCTGCTGTGTTGAGTCTGAATGACCAAATCAGTGGACCCTTCCAGGGCTCCGGTCACCATCCTAGTCATACACGGGGATGACCGAACTTGACTACCTTCAGTGTGTTAGGAGATGTCCTTTGTTATTCTTTAAAAAGCACTTGGATATCCATGTTCCGAACACAGTATGGAAGTGACACAAATTTATGTTTTTGTACCTTTGCTACCTGAGAGCATGAAACCAATTAACTGTCTGAGTTCTTTACAGCTACTGATTGTCAAAACCTATCATTCACCAACAAAAAACATAGCTAGCCCTGCCATGGTCGGCTGTTCAGGCCTGAATGCAAAAAAATGAGGCCGGGCACTTCCCTTTCTCCAGGTAAACGATTTCCCAGGAGTCTGTTAATATCTTTAGGAAACAGAGAAATGTTTTCATACCTCATTCCTATAATGGATGAGGTATGAAATGGGAGTCATGATGAGTGAGAGTCCTGGAGGTTGTTCAGCTTGTCACAATATATAATGCTTCTGTGAAAGCACTGCATTACCTTAGCCGCACCACCTTTGCACAGCACAACTAATAAAGCACAGCTGCCAAGAACAGAGTTCATAGACTCCACCTATATTTTAACACTGTCCTTGGGAGTTGCTTAAATAGTTTGTGCTGACAAGACTACAAGTATCATCCGATAATGCAAACCTAAGGTAAATCAGGTCTCTTCAGAGAGTCAGGTGTGCCCTGTGTAATTGCAGCTTAATTGCCAGAACAGTCACCAAAGAAAACCAAATTGATAGGAAAGGCTGTTTAGAAAAAACAAGCTATGAATCTCACGCACACACACATACAAAAACCACTCAAGAAAATTCAGTCTGGCAAGGGGGTATCTACTTAAGGCCTGGTTGATACTGGAAGCAGCAGAATCACAGCTCCCACCTTGAAGGAATATGGTAGGAAAGAGAAAACCACACAGAAAAAAACCTTGGCGAAAAAACCCTCCTAAAATAAAATGCTACAAAACAATTAATAGTGACATCTCTGTATAAATAGTTCTATCAGGAGGAGCGGATGCTGGGGTATCTGAGACGAAAGGGTCCAATAGACCTGGAGCAGCATTAGCGTCGGGATGAAGTGATTAGTCAGCAGGCTGACAGCTGTGCTAGGAGCCTGGTGCCAGATTCCAGTGTATGCTTTCCACCGCTGCCAAGTGTTTGCTTGTCGTTCCAGATAAATGGAGCATCAGCAGTGTTTTATTTGACCTGCTCACAAGAAAAATAAAGCAACTCTGACTTCCTCAGTGTGTTTGTCGTTGACCTTGCATCAGCTGAATATGAGCAGAGATTCCCTGGTCCAGGAAAGTTAACTCTTTAGTAGAAGAGGAGTGATAGAGTCTTTTTACCTTGGTGGTATAATTAGTCTCTTAATGGCTCAAAGTACGGTGACTTAAAAAGAAAAAGTGACAGGCACAGCCTATGTGTCCTATACTGTCCTTGGAACATGCCCTTGGATCAATGGCCTGGAGAATGATGAACAGCTTTGAGAATAGTCCATGAACAGCTACCCTGCTGCCTCCAGTGTGAAATCAGGAAACCATTTCTACAGAGACTTTTTTTTGGGGGGGCAGGGGGTAGACATAAATTGTAAGTGGATGAAGTTATTGAGAAGATTCAGTCAGACAACACTGCTTTTGATTTCCCCCTGAGACCCAGGCCAATGGCTTTTGTGTGTTTCCTTCATATGTACCCCAGAAGTTTTATTTTTCTCTTTTCTTCATCAGTTTGGTCATGTTAGGAACTTTCTATTTGAGATCCCCTCTGTTGTCCGGTCAAGGCCAGCTTCTGCTGCTGGGTGGAAATCAGACACAGTGTCTTTGAATTACATGTCTGAAAGGGAATGTAGAACACACATTTTTTTTGACCTTTAACGCCCTCGATGTGCGAAGGTTCTCCTTCATGGTGGCTAAGAGTCCCAGACATACTCCGGAAGCAGCATTACTCAAAGGACTCTCTTGGGACACATACCCTTTCCTCTTCTCCTCTAGGAATCTAGCTCTCACATGAGATCAAAAGGCCAAGGGAAGGGGTAAGAAACCTAGACAGACTTTGCAAGAAGGAAAAAGGCCTCCTCTGAGCACTTGTAGATGTATGGTACTAGTGGCTGAGACTGTGGTCAGGCATAGTTTCTCCATATCCAATAATATGAAGCTTTGGATGTCTTTCTGGCACTCATTGATTCCTTGTAATAACCAAGTGCATTCTTCTGGACACTCCTTACTTTCCAGTCTTTCCTCTTTTTTACCTATCTCTCCTCCCTTCCTCACTTTGAGGAAGTTCCTCTCCTGGCAGCATCAGGAGTTGCTGCATACAATTGCCAATGGTCTCCAGAGAACATGAGTTCATTTGCCCAAGGGAGATCAGATTACTTAGGCTCACTGAAGAAGGTCAGTATCACTAGAGATGAGCTCTGTTCCACTTCCCGTTACACGAGTTAAAAACATGCCTGCATTTCATTGGTTTGCATGAAAAGCCAGATATGGAATAGGGGCTCAGGGCTCAGCTGTCAGAAGGTCTCATTAGAGTAGGCTAATGTGAAAGTAAAGATGTCATGAGGCTCTGCACAAGTTCTTTTGGTCACAGGGAAACAAGATGCTGAATCCTACCAATTGAGGAACGACTTCTGGACCGATGGCCCTTCAGGAGAGAGGGAGAGCTCCATAGATGTCCCTTTTTCACAAAATCTTGATGTCACATATGACAGTAGGAGGGGAGACCCTTGTGCTTCAGCAAAATAAGAAATCAGGAAGTTACATCTGAAGTCAATGACAATAGGAAGAAAGGCACTAATTTAGTGAGGGGTGAATGGAAATACAGAGTGTAAAGAGTGACAAGGACTAAGGACTGTTTGTAAGTAAGTCAGCTGCCAAGAAGTCACCTAAAGACCTCAACCAAGCCAATTTTCTGACTTTGTGAACAAATAAGTCATGTGACTCATACAGTCAGGACTTCACCTATTGTGTAGGGCTTAAAAATAACTAAAAAATAATGTAGCTGAGTTAAATCAAGGTGGAATTGGAGCCTCTTGGTCAGATCTTGATATAGCTGACCAGTGGGGTATAGGATAGTGGGTTTGTAGGCATACAGTTTTTCTGACCTTAATTTACTACCTAACTACTAACTACTTCATCACCCAAAAATGCCTTCTTGAGATTCCTACCTCTCTTGATAGAGGGAATCTAGGATCCTAAGGGTCGCTTAAACAGTATGCCTGGTATGCCCCACACCATGTGCATTTTGATCTGGATGGGAAGCAAGGGAGGTTTAGTTCAGACTCTTCTTCATAATTTCCTTTTCAGGGTTCAGTCAACTCTCTCCACTTATCATAAAGACTGGCGGTGGTATGCAATATGGTGGTATGCAACCTATATCCACTCCCGACTCAGTACTCCACTGTTTCATCAGAGCACTATTAAAGGCTGATCCCCTGCCAGATTCAATGATACCAGTACTACCTATCTCAGGAATAGATCCTCCACTAACAGTTTGAAGGTGATTACAGTGGCTTGGTCTTTGGTGGGATAGACTTCAAACCGCTGGGAGAGATGATGCAAAGATAAAGGTAATTAAGCACTGGAACAGATCATCAGTGAAGATGTGGAATATCAGTCACAGTAGTTTCAGAAAGTAGGTTAGGCAAAAGAGCAATGCAAAATGTTCTGTAGAGTGGCATTAATCCACTATCTTCAAAATGTCTCATCAGGAGAATTCAATACCAATTCCCTGGAAATTAACCTGGGTGTTGCTTTTCTTGTCTCATTTATTTCCTAAAGCATGAAGTATAGTTGTACTTCTGTCCAAGAAAACAGCAATTTTTGCTTGTGCGTGACAGCTTCATCAAGCCACAGAAGACAACCACTGCAGTGCACACGAGGAAAATCCTCGTCTGCTTTGGCCTACCATCACCTTATTTCAGAGTTACTGTTAACATAACTCATGTTGTGGCTGGCTATCTAAACGGACAGCGTTTCATAATTTTCTGACACAGTTGCACCTTGCTTCAGTACAGCAGTCTTTTGCCTCAGTCAGCAGGGCCCTGGGTATGGTTCTCTCTTGCGAGATCTCTCGCTAAGCTCTAAGAGTCCAAATACAGATGAACTTGTGCAGATAAAATTACTAACTACCATAATGGCTGTCCAAATGGGTGCAATAAATTTCAGCATGAGACAAACTCTCTCAGGTTTTACTGACTCTTAATGTTGCTGCTGCCAGCTTTAGTGTTACTCTTTGACTGAAGCCATATTCTGTTGTCTCCCAAAGGTCTTTTCGGCCCGTCAGCTCTAATCAATATGCTGCCTTGAGAAGGAGCTTGTTTTAAGTAGGTTTGCTCACCATAAAGAACCATATAAAGAAAACTTGACTTCTACTCCTTGTCAGCATATATCACTCCCTATGCAGAGCAGCATTTAGATGGTCTGTTAGTTGAATCCAAGTGCTCTCTTTTATATGTTTCAAGAAATGACAAATGCCTGGAAAAAATGCATAGTTGTTCTACAGAAGACATTAGGCAGACTCAGCAACGGCAAGCAGAACAGCTAATAAAGCCCAGAATTGTAGCAGAGAGGATGTTAAAAGCTAATTAGTTTGAGATTATTTGAAGACTTGTAAAAGGTTCTTCTGTTCTCCTTTCTGATGTAAGTACAGCCTGTTTTCCAGTAACATGCAAAACTATTTTAATATGTTTTTATAAAGAGTTGCCCAGGATATGCTGTTTACCTATTATTGACATACTAGCTAAAGATAAAGGATGCTTAAAACCAATTTTCAGCTGTTGAATATTTGCCTGTGGTGCAGCCTTAGGTTTTCAGGGATCTGAGCCACAGGGAAAAAAACTTCTCCCGTTCTGACCGGGCTTAGATTCTTGACCCCTTATTCTGGCTTAGAAGCATTGCACTTTACAGCTTGGATTGGAGTACCCGGAACTGCTCGTGAAGAGCAGGAATGGTCTGTCTAGTGAGGGTATCAGGATCTGACCCACTGTAACCCAGCAATACAGTGTGCAGGTACTTGATGAAGGATTTTAAGATCCAGAAAGCAGCCCCTACTAGTAACCTTTGCTGTGCCTTCCTCAGTTATAATGTATTAAGGTGGCCTGTGAAAAACAATGAATAAGTATGATAAGCACAAATATATAAATCTATGTTGAGAGACTTATATAAATTGTCCTTTACAATTCAAAGGAAAAATCAAATGTGAATGGTATCCTTTTGTTAGATGTTGTCCCTGGAAAGTGAACTTGAGGTTTGTTCATGCACACACAAATGATGAGGGGACGCAGAAATAAATTACAAAGCAAATATAATTTTGTTTGCTTTATTAATCTAGAATGTGGTACCAATGCGTCTGGACTCAGTGGCTCCCCAGCTGCACCCTCCTGCAGGATGTTATCAATCCTTTATTTCTGTGAAATGTGCTACCAACTAGCAGGAAAAGCACTAGAACTGTATGACATTTTAATAAAAAAAATCAGTCTTACACCATGCTGTGTCCTGATGTAGTTAAACTTATATCTTCAAATATACCTTTCAATTCATATCTCATATGTTTTGCTGTTCATTAACTGCCATGCATCTTTTTAGGTTTCTTAGGATATTACATTATCACCAAGGTATGCCTAGGTGCCTTTGCCTATTCTTCAATGTATCTTTTGTTCTCCCTGCCTCTCCCAGGGAGGCAGAAAGGAAATACACACGTGACAGTGGGGAGAGAGCACAGGAACAGAGAGAAATATTGCTCATCAGTGCTGCTTCTCCCTCCCAGTGCCACAACAAGCTGTTGCTGCCTTCTTCCTCTCTCTGCACCTAGGCTAATAGTCCCCTTCTGGCACCCTGGTCTTACTGCAGTATCTCAAACACCTCTCTGCCTGCCTGAGGTCGCACATGGTCTAGGATGTGCTGCCTGAAGTGGTGGGCCTCTTCAGAGCATGAACTTACATTTAGCAGTGTGATCCAGCAGGGAGACTGTTAAAGGTGTAGGAGTCAACATGTGTTGCTGCTAGGAGTTCAGTGCCCAGCTGTGAGGATATACGTTCCGTATTTCTTTAAAAGTGTATCAGGTCACCTGCCTGCAGCTGGGAAACAGCTGGGGGAAAGTGGAAGATGCTGCACAACAGCTCTGCAGAGAAGATGGGACAGACAGATAGGTTTCCAGGAGAGTATGGTTCTCCATAGTCAGTGCAGCAAGAAAGTAACTCTTCAGGATTTTTTTTACCACTCCGACATGGCTC
This sequence comes from Mycteria americana, assembly GCF_035582795.1. Lineage (NCBI taxonomy): Eukaryota > Metazoa > Chordata > Aves > Ciconiiformes > Ciconiidae > Mycteria > Mycteria americana. The sequence goes on from NC_134365.1 coordinate 150,103,150, forward strand.
TAAACCCTGGTAGACAAGCCTCAGCTTGGGGAGAAAGATCAAATGTTGGGTCTTTGCCATTAGCTTAGACACTAGGGGAAAGGGCTAGATGACCTTGTTGATAACTAGCTTGAAGACTCCAGCAGGCCTTCAGACAGTTTTATTAATCATAAAAGTCATTAAAAATAGCCAGTTCCTCAGGGGCAAAGAAAAATAAAACCTCAGAAGAATGAATCAAGGCAGGCATCTTCCATTCCTAAGAGCACTCTGTTCGCATTCTGTGCAGGGAACGGAGAGGGACTACTTAGGAGCGAAACTCCCAAGCAATATAACCAAATGCTTTCTCAGGGAAGGGGCAAGCACTTTCTTATGGACTTAGATTGCAACAAGGAAAGATATTGATGGGCTTTGTGTACAGCTCAGAGGCACTGAACTTTCAGACAGTTGACTGCAGGGCTTGCATGTCACACCCAGAATCAGGAAGATAGTTCTCCTCTTTGCCTTTGCGCTTGGCCTTTCCTCTTTCACTTTTTTGCTTTTCCCTTGCCTCTCCCTTTTCCCCTTATCTTTCCCTTTCCCCCTTGCATTACCTTGCTTTCTTTTTTTTAAAAAATGGATAGAGATAACATTTATTTACCTCTATGCCACTGTCCAGTGCCTGTGCTCTATCTCAGCAGTCTTTAGCTGCCTTTGCCATATGAACCTGTCAGGCCTTAAAGATGTCTTATGTATCTTAGGGCTTCTCAAGTGGCTTTAGATGCCTGTGTTAAGGTACCTGAATCCCATCTTAATTTTGTCGTCTCACAGTTATGAAGAAATCCTTCCAAAGCAGCCCAAATGTAAAACAAAGCATTGCTATCTTCCTGGGTCTGCAGACAACCAGAATCAATAAAAGGTATAAACTTTCCTACCAAAATTAGCTTTATAGGGATGCTGACCACAAAACACAATGGTAGTTTAAACATAAGCATTCATTTCTTTTAACTGGAAAGGTTTCAATGGCGAAAAAAACCTGTGGATGAAGAAGTAGGACATAAGGCATACAAAAAAGAGGATGGAGGAGAATCGTAGGTGGTGGGAAGGAGAGGAAGCTTGCAGAGCCAGTTTTTCTGTGGTCTGTGGGGCTGGTGACTGAAACGTGTACAGTAGGCGAATGATGCAGATTTTCTGCCCAGAAGATCTGTTGCCTCTCTGCAACATTAGACATAATTTTTGTACTTCTGTGGCCCAGGCTTGGGAAGAGTTGGGCGAGACCCCATGCACCAGTATAAGCAAAGGGGATCAGCTGTCTGGAAAGCAGCTTTGCGGACAAGGCCCTGAGGGTCCTGCTGTACACCAAGTTTACCATGAGCTAGCAATGCTCCGTCACGGCAAAGGCAGCCAACAGCACCCTACGCTGCAGTAGGAAGAGCGTTGCCAGCAGGTGGAGGGAGGTGATCCTTCCTCTCTACTCAGTCCTGGTGAGACACATCTGAAGTACTAGATCCAGGTCTGGGCTCCCCAGTACAAGAGGGACATGGAACAACTCCAGCAAGGTGCCATGAAGAAGACTAATGGATTGGAGTAGCTTTCACATGAGGAGAGGTTGAGAGAACTGGAAGGGATAAATACCAGATTGGAGGGAGTGAAGAAGACAGAGTCAGGCTCTTCTCAGTGGTGCCCAGTGACAGGACAAGATGCAATGGGCACAAACTGAAATACAGGAAGTTCCCTTTAAACATAACAAAAACCTTTTTTTTGCTGTGAGGATTGTCAAACACTGGAACAGGTTGCCCAGAGAAGCTGTGAAGTCTCCATCCTGGAGATATTCAAGACCCAACTGGACACAGCCCTCAGCAACTGCTTTAGCTGACCCTGCTCTGAGCGGGGGTTGGACTGGGTGATCCCCAGAGGTGCCTTCTGGCCTCAGCCATCCTGTCACCCTGTGGGACTAGCTCAGGTACCACAAACTACGGTGCTCTGTGGGAACACAAAGCTCAGTGGGGTATGATGCCCACCCAAGAAGCTGGGTAACTACATGGGCATTGAATTGTTCCTGAGCTCAATTTGGCCGTGGGTGTCCCTCCGTTGTGTGTTTAAAGCTCACTCAGATGGCTACATAAGTCATTGCCCCAATTTGACTGAAGTGTAGGCTTGGCCTTGGGAACAGCACTACAGCTGAAACCATGTGCCAGCTGCATATCACATGCTGGCAGCTTTACCCACTGCTCCATCCTTTTGCAGGCTATTCCATGCTTGTCAGAGTAAAATGGACTCTAGGGGTGTTATCAGGTTAATTTGCTGCATTTGGTGTCTTTTACAGCAGGTGGAAGGTGTAGCAGCAGCAGCCGCAGGCTGGAAGACTTCCTTCTTCAAACATTTCTGGATCTGTTTCTGAATGTGTTCAGCAGTATCTGAGGCAGCCCATCAGGCCATGCTTTTTTTATTTAACTGCACTTTACAGCACCTCCCTCATTCTATAAAACCTTGCTGTTAGGAGACTGCTTTACATTTTTTTGGGAGTATCTCTCAAGTGCAGTTGTCTAGCATCACTGCCCAGAGCAGCTGCTGACAATGCCAATGCACCGCGAGCTGCAAAATCCTTCCATTCTGAAATCAAGAGTAGAAAAGATCATCATGAAATAATGGACTAATGTAGCCATTCTGTCTATGCTGCTCATAAATTAGATTTTGAACCTGGCAATTGCAGGGTAATTAGGAGGAGAGTAGCTTTCCTGCAGGAACATATATTTCCTATTCTGCCTGCCTGACACACTCCAGTTTAATTTTTCCTTTGTTCACTCAGCTCAGAGAACGGCAATTACCAAAGGCGATAGCCTAGTGGCAATTTTTGAATCATGAAGAGACTTAGGACAGAAATGAGAAGGAAAAAAAAAAAGGACAGGTATCGCTAGTAATTAAAATAATTTTGAATTAAAGGAACTATTTCAATAATTGCTTTTGTACTATAATCGTCACCACATAACCTATCCTTATGAATTACTAATACAGTGAAATAACACTACTGTGGAGAGTGAGCTTAAAAAGACAGCTTTCCTAAACACGTAACCTCATCAGTGAGAGATAAGTAATGTTTGGGCAGACGTTTTGGAATGGTAGGTGATGCCATGGCTCTGATCACTAACATCCATGCGATTTAAAAATTGCACTCCTTCCCCTTTTGGCCCTGTCAGAGAGGCACAGGAAACAGAGCAGGAATTCCCATCTCGGGTGGCCAGAAGAAGGTTTCATATTATTAAAATAGATGATTTCCTTCATCTACGAGCCTCTGAGGAGCATAAATTACAAACAACATCAAAGCAAGTGAAAAGTTTTAGAGGAGACTGTCAAAGAGACTGCTGGGGTTTCCTTGGTAGATTTCCATTTTTAAGGAGTCTCAGCAATTTACTTTCTTTCTCAAAACAATTCCATATGTCTGTACATTATTTACAGTTGTTTTGATTTTTGTTGTCAAGGGTTTTAAAGAAACAATATTGCAATTATTTAACATGGGGAAATAAAGTTAGACAGACAGTGCCTGCAGTAACTAATTACTGGGATGATCTCATGGACTAAAACTTTGCAGACTTGCTCTGTGCTCTCCAGGGTTAGACAGCATGAGTGTAGATACAAAGAAAAGCAGTATAGCTAACTGGAAATAAGCATAGGTCTGATGCCCTACAAATACAGCAACTAATTATTCAGGTTGCCATCACTGATTTTACAGGATGAAACACCATGGCAAGCGTGGGGCACAAGAATAAAGCTGTGAGATATGTTGGCCCAGATTTGAAGTAGACCTGGGAAAACTTTGTTTAATGATTATTGGAATTCATCTGATAAAAATTGTAAAGGCCAGTTGTGGTCTTAGATTAAAAGTCATCAGGGCAAGCTGTGAACGGATGCGTATTAGCTTCCTAACTTAGGGTAAAGAAGTGACTATTATTAGAAGAGGTGTGGAGAGACTATGTGCTGACAAGGTTATTAGCTAGTCCCGAGGAGGTAGCTCCTGCTGAGTGTGGGTTTTAAGTGCTTTCCCTGCAGAGGGAGGTTGTCATTAGTCGCTGGGACATGGACCGTGCAGGAGACTGGTGTGTCACGCCTCAGCCTGTAGTTCCTGCCTGCAAGGCCATGGGTATATTCAGCAGCGACCTACAAACTAGATACCAGGCTGTACTGACCACATCCAGGAAACCAGGCTCCATCTATGCAGTGAAGTAAGCAGGAAAAAGGATGGGGCTGTGAGAAGCATTGCCACGTCTCTGGATCACCAAGTAAGAGATGCCAGTTTTAAGCTCTGTCATTACATTGGCCTAAGCTTCTGCTGTGTTGTGCTGGCAGTCAGCAAGCACGTGAAATAAAGATCCTTAGGAGGAAAGCACAAGTCTGAACACTTTATTTTCCTTTAAGGGAAGGACCCCTCTTTATTTCACACGTGCATGAGCGCATAGGTGTTTGGCCAAAAAAAGAAAAAGGGAAAAAGGTCTATATTAATTGTTTCCAAGCCTAGCAGCAAATGCCAGATTCTTAAATCTGTTATTTACTGCTGGTGAATTATTCCAAAAGTTATCCATAGTTCTCACCTAGTAATTCTTCAAAAAGTATTTTTATAAATGTTGCATCAACAATTTAAAAGCTGCAACAGCATGAGATTTCAGTGACCTCTGATTCTAGTTTGATGGCCAGGAGAGGATAAGAGCAGAAGACTCATCATACGTGATAATCACGTGACATGAGAAGGAAATGCTAAACTGTGCATCGCTAATGAGTTCGCTCTGATGGGTGTACTTCCCTGGGCTGAACTGAAACAGCACCGGTCCTCCATGCACCACTGGCAAGGACTGAAGAATACAGCCTTTGATTGCCTTACTCAATGCGTTGACTTGAACGTTTGTGAGGAGCTTGGTCAAAACATGAGCTTGGCTTCTCTTCAGTTTTTCCTGATGCAAAACTAACTGGATGTAGTTCCATCTCATGTCAAGCTTATAATTTAAAACTGATTACCTTCTGCATTGAGCGTGTTTGCTTGATAACTCAAAGCTCTGATTCATTGGTTTGGGTCTTGATTGTACCTTTGATTTAATGACAGTGTTGTCCACTGTTAATTAGCTTGTTGTGGTTCTGCTAATATGGTGATGTGTTTTACATTTGTTTGCTTATTTTTAGTATACAGGGCTGACTTATTCAGTCCAACTGTAACATGAGTCATGTCAATGAAAGATGTATGTAACTTAAGTAAGATACTTCCCAGCCATGTGGCCCCGCAACCGAATAAATAACTCTACCCCCCACAAGACGGTATCAAGATTAAAACAAAGCTATTGAAATGCTGTCTTTGTTAGCAATTAAACTAAAAACCCCTCAAGATTGCAATGCTACCTTTAACAAGCTCTTTACCAGGTGCAAGACAAACCTAAGGCAATCACTTCCTAAGCAAACCCTGTTTACATCTCAGCTTTGGAAACATATGTTGTTAATTTTAGAATTGCAGTTGCCATGTGAGCTGGGTGTCACTTCTAAAAGAAAAGAAAAGTGCGACTTTTGGGGATAATTATTTTTTCAGCACAGGTGCAGAAAGTGCATTTGAGTGCCCTAAACACTCACACAAGCTAAGCTGTGACTCAATCAAACTGCAGCCTATCACAACCTGAAAACAGTATCATAAAATCTATTCTTTCAGGCATGGTATGGCCTTAATAAAAAGTAGCACAGAATTTCTTAACTTAATAGAGGCTCATCTTTTCTCCTTCCAGATTTTACCTTTCCTCCATGATCCCCCTTTTTACATTGGCCATACTACCCACATGTTTCACCACTTCTTCATCCTTACAGCTCTTGGATTAACTGGAGAAGTGACTGGTGGGTCCATGCAGTTACAGAGTTTGCAGTTATCAGTCCTTTCAAGCTAACCCCCCAATTCAATAGCTCAACACTGGTGCTTGATACCTCTGTGGAGCTCAACTCCAAAGCAGCCAAGGAGTGCGCTGTGACACTGCAGTATGTCTTCTCCATGTGGGGCAGTGGGAATTCATTTGCCATACGTTCCCTCACTTAACCAGAGTGTATTCATAGAGTTTGCTGCAATGTATTTAAAAGGCTGATGCGGTAAATTACTGACATATGAACGATTCAAACCAGATCCCCAATTTACTGCTGCTCCATAGTGATACCAGACTTTTGGCCATAAAACCAACCCTAATAATTTGAGTAGGGCAACTCTGCAGTAATCGCCTGGTCTAATCAACCTGGGAGACCTTACACAGGCAGAGGAGGGCAGCAATGTACAGTGGCCAATGACAGAAATTTGTCATGGCTCTTGTAATACTAATAAATGGTTAATGCTATGTTTTGACCAAATGGAAAAAAAGAATAAAACACATTTCTTAGAAAATAATGTGACGTTGGCTCAGATTAGCTAACTACATCGAATGCTAAGGCACTTGTCTGCTTTAACAGTGCCCTTTGTCTGCACGGATAAAGAATATGCATGGGGATAAAGCACAGCTCCAGGAGGGGGGCAGATATCCTTGCAACACAAGGGAGAAATTCCTGGATAATCAGGTGCCTACCCGGCGCTTTTCACCAGCATTAAAGCCCTTATAATTATTTAGGAAAATACATATATTTTTACACAATACTCAGAAAATATCAGCAGTCTGAGGTTAAAATTTGGTGGCAGCTGACAAGCAGATAACATGCTAATGCAGAAAATGGTATAAAAAGAGAAGTTGAACCAGAGGTCACAGTACATCTCTGTATCAGAGAGTGATAATCTCAGAGGAGTGTTTAGGTTTTGCTGTCTTCTCAAACTGTTCTCTGGGTTTGCACAACCGACTTTGTAGTTGTTGTTTTCCTCTTCAGCTTAAAGAGAGAGAGGTGCTGTGCTGTGAATGCCTCCAGCAGGAGGAGAAGGAAGATAGCTGAGGGTGATCCGACAGCTGGAGGAGCCCCAAATTAGGTTCTTCTGAGAGCTCCACTTTTCAGCATCCCTATTTCAAAAACGCAGGCTAAAGCTTTCACGTTGGAATTCCCGCACTCTTCTTTTCTGTACCCTGTACCTCCTTCTGCAAATCCTGGGAGGTGTTTGCATGAGGGGTTTGCACCAAAAAGTTTCAAACTGGAAAAATGAGTGTGCTTGTTATTAGGTTCAGCAGACTGGGAATCTGCCAGGCTTTTACAAAACTGGTAATTTTCTGAGTTTTAGCTATTTTTTTTTTTATTGAGCGGAGGACAAGCTCTATCTTATTGAGTGAAAACAATAGAGTGAGAAGTTGGAAATTGCCAGGAAGCCTGGGAAAGACCGACACTCAGCCGAGATTTCATTCCATGTTTTCCTGTTGACCTCACAGGCTCTCGACACAAGAGCTCTGAGTACATTAAAGAAAGGCCACAGTCTCATTTGGTCCCGTGAACATTGGCAATATGTTATGGGGACAATATACAAGCTTGAAAGGGAAAAACCGCAGCAATGTCCCCATGCCCTGGAGGTTTTGTCTGGTGCAATGCTGTTTAACCAGAGCACTGTTAGGTTTTAAATGGCCATATGAGATTTATAGTAGGTCATGACCAGATCTCTTTTCAGGGCAAAGTTTGAAAAGTCCATTTGTCTCAAAATTTAAAAAAAGAGTCTGGTAATTCTCCAAGGTTTTTCCTCTTCCTTCAGGCAACTATTTTTGCATGGCCAGAGTTCCTAAACCCTCCCCAAGAGCCCTTTTAATGTGGGAAATATTGTCCTAGTGCCTGCTATCAAAGGAATAATACTGAAGATACAAATATTTACAAACCTACTCTAACTCCACATGGTCAGTATCAGGCTTATTAAGTTTTAGAAAAAGGGACATCATGACCTTAAAAGAAGTGGCTTCAGGAAATCAGTATTTCAGGGCATTATTAGCACAGAAGAGTGATGGTTACTGCGGGGAACTGAATGGAGAAGACTCAAGGTGCAGGCAGAAATCCCCCATGTCTGGCGGATAGCGTGGCTGCCCCGCTCCGGGGCTGGCAGCCAAGGGGCAGCTCTGGCTGGGTGGGTGGCAGTGCTGGCCCCCCACCGCTGCCCGCCTGGGCTACGTCCCACCACGTGCCAGCAAAAGGCGTCCGCTGGTGTCCATGAGGCTGCAAAACAAGACAACGGGCTGGCCCCCCACCACGGCTGTTTCTCCTGCACAGCAGAAACAGAGGTTGTCCCCTTCCAATGATGGTGGCCATGTCAACCTTTTGGCTGCGGGTGGTGCTTGGGTAGCCCCTGCCAGGCTTCACTCGTGGCACTGCAAGCCAGCGAGACTTGCCTCCCACTGTGTGGCCCTGAGATTGGGGGCAGCTGGAGGAGACTGGTGAGAGATGGGGGTCCCAGGGAGGGCTCCAGGCACCCGTGGGGGTGCCTGGGTTGTTTTGAGGAACAGGGAAAGGGCAGATTGGGCAAACAAGATGGCAAGTGGCAAGAGAGGCTCTGGGACAAGGTCCCCCTGGGAAACGTGGAGAGCCAAAATCGTGGATATCTGGGGCCAAGTGGGGGAAGATGCCTGTGATGGAGGCTCTGTGTCTGGTTTTCCTCTTTTCTCTCTAGAGGGGCTGTAGGAAGGAAGAAAAGGAAGATGGGAATGGCAAGCAAAGTCCCACAGGGCTGCTGGGAGCCAGGCACTAGCTGTCCCCTCGCCAGCGCCTGCACTGCCAGCAGCCATCACCTGCCTGGGTATGAAACAACGCAGACCTCCCTGGGTATGCGTGACGCCAGGGCCAGAGCAGATCCCCGCAAAAGCATATAAAAGTGTCTTAAAGCATCATTGCAAAGCAAGAAATTTACTTGGCAGGTCTCTATGACTTTTCTGGGGTGATTTTTATCTGTTGTGTAAATCAGAATCATGGGATTCTTTAACCTCGCTCCCCTGTTTTTTTTATTTGACAAACTGCTTGTTCATTTAGAGCAGTTATGCTTGATTGTGCCAGTAAATAATAAGTGAGAACTATTTGTGAATTATTTGGCTGCTAGATTTCCACAGAGAAGGGCCTATTCTCTTCTGTGTGAATGTGTGTGTGAGAGGCAGTCCCTCAGCATGAAGAAAAGTTATGCGCCTGAGTCAAGAATGAAAAAGACCTTTAAAATCTTTATAGCAATCTAATACAGAAGATACACTGGTATGCAAAGTAAATTTCATTGGGTATAAAATACCTACCTTTAAAACAAATAATTTTCTTTTTTGCTAAAAATGCCAGAAGATTGCAGACTATATTAAAGATAGCTTGTGTCTCATTTAAATCATACCCCATGGAAAAATACCTAATTTAATTTAAATAATTTCTATTTATTTCTGCCTTTCAAAATGATATCATTTTCAGGTTATAAAAATGTAATGTCTGAACTCAGACTCTTTACACTTAGTTTCAAGCCAGACCTAATTTTACATCTAAGTTAAAAACACATGAGAGCACACAGTCATAATATGATCTGGCCCCTCTCTGACTGCAAAAAGGGCAGCCTGCTATAAACAGAGTCCTTGAGGGAAGGAAGGTCTTCCATTTTGAGGAGGATTTTGAAATTTCGTGCCATTCCAGATTGGAACAAAGCTCTCCAATTCTGAATTTTCCCATGAAACAGAACCCCAAAAGAAAGCAATAATAATGAAAAATAAAGCAGAAAGTGTTTGTTCTGATCATTTGTAAAGCAAATGTCAGCAGATAGACCTCCTGGAAATGCTGACTAAGCAAAAAAACCTTGCAACTTTGGAAACTGAGCCATTTGAGATTTCAGGGTCTTGGTTTGCATCAAAAAAGCTCCAATGGTTCAGGAGCCCAAATACCTTCCCTGCAGCCCTGCTCATCTGGTTGCCAGTGAGGGTGTCAGGGGAGCTGGTAGATAGTCAGCCTGAGTCGAAGTGGAACCATAACCGGATCCTGATGTCTGAACCATGCGCCAGGTGTGTTGCTTTAAAATAAGCCACTTGTCCAACTATTGGAAGCACAAATAGGCAGGGTTGTGATTTTTAAAAGCTGGAAATATTTCCAAAGTGCTAAGGTCAAATCCTCAGTGCGTGAAAACTGGGACAATGCTACTGAAATCAGTGAAGCTATTTTGGTTTTTTACCAGTGAAAATCTGGTCACTGAAGTTTAAAACAAAATCTAGAGTCAGTGTAAAGTAAGAATCATTGCAAGTGTGCACCAATCAGAACCATCGATGAACCACAAAGAGAATTACTGTAGGACTCAAAATGTTAAAAATGATTACATGATTTAAGCTTTCATTTCATGCAGAAAAAATCTCTCAATCAAACTAAACCAGAAACTTGTCATTTTTCTATTTACTTTTCACATTTACCATGAAAAAATGCTCCCTGCTGCCACAAACTATTTGGGTAAACCAAAAGGTTTGCATGTAAAGCCAATTTGTCAGCATTGGCTGAAAAGCGTATAAACATACCTCCTTCTCCTGATGTCCGCATGAAAGACTTTTCACAGGCAAGGAAAAAGTATTCCCTTTAACCAGCTCAAGCCCTACAGCTAGGTGTAACATGCCTTGCTTGCCAAAAACTCCCAACAATTTTAATTTGGCTTCAGGGTCTATCAGGAATGCGGGGTTAAGTCCCTACTTTGGAAGCTCTGCAGGGCATTGAAGTTCTCTGAATATGGCCTTGCTTCAGCATCTAGATTTCAATGCACTGCACAGAAAGACAGGAGTTGGGTTTTTTGTTTCTTTTTTTTTTCTTTTTTTTTTTTCTTTTTTAGGAGGAAGAAAAGAAACAATTCCTTGGATGGGAAGAGACTTTTGCAACCACTAGAATCTCCAGGATTCTGAGAGTATGACTGATGGGGGTCTGTAATGGGGCTGTGGAAGAGTATCCCCTTCACAGAATTTTCAATAGGAATTTGGTTACAAGTACCAATAGTGGTCCTCAGGAGACTTAGATGGTATTTTTTTGGCCCAGAATTTTGAGTAGCCATGAGATGACCTGCATATATCACCCAGTACGCGCTGATTCTTTCTGATAAGGGAGGAAGGTGAAAGTATTGCCAAAGGAGTAAGAGTCTGGGAGGAGACAAAAATAGTTTTGTGAATCTAATCCTTTTCTCAGAAAGTTCTGGATATGAGTCTTTCCCAAGGCTTTCTTAGCCAAGGACTTCTCTAGAGGTGCTACCAAACATGCCTGAAACCTTTCAGCTGCAATATTTTTCAACGTAAAGCATTTGTATGAGATTTGGTGGATCACACCGAGCTATAGGATGCTACTGGACTGCTGCTGTACCTTCACACCAGCGTATGTGAAATAGCTAAGTGGGAAACTGCTCATCCATCCTAAGAGCTCTCTCAGATTTCACAAACGTTCCAGTTTTTGTCTGGGAGGAAACGCAGGCTCTTCAAAGATCACACTTACATTTTCTTTCACTGAAATGCAAGAAACCTAGAACGGTGTGAACCCTTCCTCAATGGCAGAATAAGTCCAACTCTTCTCCAAGGCAAGGAGAGAGGAAAGGATAAACGTTTTCCTGCAGCCTACAACAAAATTGAGGCAATCAAGGAAAAAAAGGAGGAGACACCTGGATGAGACTGCATGGGGGAGCAAAGTATCTCAGCCCATGACAATGTGATCTCCTTGCAGGAGCATTTCAGGCCTGATTCAGCCACACACTAAGCCCCATGGGGAAATCACAGGGCACCTCTTTCTTTGTACATACTCACCTTTTTTTTTTTGCCTGCAAAGAAACTGGCCTCAGTTCTGCTTCTGCGTACTGTCCTCTTCACCCTTCAAAGAGCGAAGGCCAGCCGAGGTACAGACCGTGTGTTGTCCCCACTGGGGCCACATGAAGACGCTGTACCGAGGAGTCCCTTGCCCACCAAGGGTCACAAGCACAGCTCTGTCGTGGGACTGTCCTCCTGCAGAACACGCCTGCTCTCCCCCGAGCAAACCAGAGCTCCCCTTTCCTTTTTGCCTCTGTTGTTGCCAGGGTCAGAACAAAACCAAGAGCAAGGAGAAAATGTTCTTGAAACTAAAAATAAAAAATACAGAGGGCAGTAGGCAGATAGCCTTACCAGTGACAAAGGCAAACCCAGAAGTTCAGGTGGGATTTCTAAACCACCTTTGCAAGAGGCAGGAAAAACCAACTGGAGCGAGCATGTCATCCACGGAGCTGATGCCAGAACACCCTGTTGTGCCTGGCTGATTACTGAGCGATTAAAGCTTGAAGGGGGGATCTCCTTCCATCTGCTGCATGGACTACTGCCTCACTGAAAGGGAACTGAAATTTCTCCTTTGTGTTGCTGCACCCGTTCTGGAGACTCCTTGAGCTACAGCTAGGACATGATTCACAAACACACAAGGGTCAAAAGTCCCAGGCTAACGTCCTGTAGCCAAGGACCAGGCTGAGGTGCCGCTGCTTGCTACAAATTTTCATCTATTCTTAAAATAAGGTGGTAGTGAAAGCATGGTGATTTGTGGGAACAGTGTGGTCCTCTGTTTCCTGCTATTGGTGCTGTGTAAACCTGAGCTCTCTTTCTTCAGACTGCCAGGAAATAGATACAAATGTATTTATAAGATTTCACTTTTGCAGCATAGCACTAAAAATAGGACAATACGTCATTCATAGTACAGGTCTCTCTATTCTCTTATCCCACCACTGAAGAAGGGAAAGCATAATGTTATCAACTAACTGTCCTCCTCCGTCTTCCAATAAAGCAAGTTTCAGCTACCGGAGTTACTATCAAGGTTAAAATCCCCTTTGTTTTACAACATGTTCATTGCCTAGGGGGACTGTCATTGCCCAAAGGGAGCATAATGTTCAAGTCTTATTGAAATATCGTAAGTAATATCAATAATAAGGAAAACAGAATTCTTTAACAAATTCACTGCCCATAGCTATGTACTCATGATATATGGGAGTGGTGTTCAGAGCATCAATTCAACAATACTTTAAGTCAGTGCTCCTTTGACCCACGCTGATGAAGATGGACAGACAGGTTAGACAAGATTATGCCTCCAAGGGTCATAAAAATGTAGAAGTTTCCCAACTGCAAACTGATTTTTCAAAGTCAATTACTTGCACAATTTAACCGGACAGCCATTTATGCCTTCCAGGTTTCATATCGTTAATGTTTGTTTCCTCTTGGATTTTTGCTGTTTCTCCTACTCTCACTCTTTTTTTTTTTGGCCTCAGATACACACATTAAAAAAACACTCTCGCACTTCTTGTCCTATGTGATTTATTCCCAAGAAATTAAATTACATTTTTATAAGCCTGTGTTACTGCAAATGATAGCTGAAGATTTGCTGAAAAAATTAATTCCTGATCTGTTGCCGTGAAGCGTCCTCGCTAGCACTGTACTGACTCTGTCTTTCAAAACCAGATGGAAGCAGTCCAACGGTATGATTAACTTCTTAGTCCCTGCAATTTCCTATTGCTCTACTTGCCCTAGATTTCAGGATTGACCTCCTGTTTCACTGCAAAATGCACAGTTGCTCAGTTTGATAAATCACATGAATACTTTTTTGATCACAGTTATCTACTATTTACTACATACCCAGTGAGGTTAATCATATGCTGAGGCACTTCATATGCTGCACGCATATACACTCTTCTTCCCAATAGCACTTTGCATATTCTTCATGCTGCCAGCCAGCAATGGGACCTGCTTTCTCCTTACTAACATGTGAAAGACCCCAGATCTGCACCTTGTCTCTTTTTCCCCCCATGTTAATTCTGTAATTATTCACACACTGATTCTTAAAAAACCTAGCAAGCCTAAGAAAATATATGAGAAATTACTAGTCAGACCTAGAATGGATCGTCTCCCCTCGGTATCTTTAGGGAGCTATTGAGAATGCATGCGGTTGCCCACAGTGAGGTGGGAAATGTTTGGCTGTCATGATAGCAAAATGCTATCACTTCCCTGAAGAAAAAGCACATCTTAACTTTTCTTTTTCTTTCTCTAAACACCAAAGGAATGTCAGTATTTAGTATAGCTAGCTAGGGCTCAAAATTGCTAAAATTCCCTGGGACAGCTCTGCTCCACCTTCTCATACAGCGTTGCAATACATCCAAATCACGTCCCTGGTGCTATGGTAGAACAACTCTAAACAAACACCAGCAACAGTCAAGGTATGGGAAAACATCCAATAGCGAACAGATGAGTGCTACAGATCTTGCTCACAAGTTAAATAAAGGGAAATGGAGTGCCAGTTTTACAGAGCTATCTATTCCTTTTCGCTCCAAGCCTTCCACACAGGCTCTTCTTTTAAAGCCCCTTTTCACTAATTCACAACAGTCTCCAATACTGGAAATTAGTGTCCTATATACAATACATATCATTACTCTTCCTCCTTCAAGTTCTCTAACTAGGAGGGCTGAGAAACTCTAGACCATTTCTGCCACAAAACGTAGCAGCAGTTGCCCTTTGCTACCCTGCAACTGTGGGACACCAGCATTTCCAAATAGCCAAGCTTTCATGTAAGGCATAAGTGATAAATCTATATCCCCTGTCGGAGGGATTCTCTTTTTCCTCGCAAAGATAGTCCAGAAAGTTTAAGCAATGTGCTAACGCTGTGAGAGCTGTGTTTGTTTCTGTGGCAGCGAACACAGTGCGTGTACACCCTTCTCTGGCCAACCTTTGCCTCCTGCAGAGCCTATGATCTCAGTTCCGTCATTCTCTGCTGGGACCCAGATCAGCTGTCCGGAGCCAAGGCTTCCCCTCGGCTGTCACTGATTACCCAGACCTGTCACATGAAGCCCTTCTGGCCAGCCAGCTAGCTGAGTCACTCCGGTGATAAGCTGACCACGTAGCTTCTCATGTGGAGAAAGTCTCACGGTGTGGAAGGTGATGTTATCAAAAAACTCAGTCCAACACAAACATAAGTACGTGAGTGACACGAAGCACAGGAGTATTTTTGCTAGCTGCCACTGGATTATTTACTTACTTCAGGGTATCACAAGTTTAACTGCTTCGCTTAATCACAGCTCAAGCAGATACTTGAGAACAAGAAATCTTTGGCTCCGTCCACTGAAAATTTTAAGGCTGCTTGGACAGCTGCCTTCCCTGCTTTAAGTGATCTATTAAAAGTCCAAATTGCCTCTTATTGTTGCCTTAATACTTTACAGGCAGTCCCTCCCCAGGCCTCCTAACCCAAATGGTGTATCTCAATGTGGCTTTGTCTGAAGGAGAAGAGCCATGCTACAGATCCCACTGGACGAATCCTCGAATCCTGTGGCTGCTTACAATATCAGGGGAACGGACTGGATTGTCCCAGGTCAACCTTTTCTGTTCGATTTTCCTCGCAGCTGAGTGCTAAATGCGTGCACGCACCCGCGGGAGGTGGTGCACCAGCACCTCTGCTTGCAAACGTCTCTCTCCCCACAGATGTGGGGCTCTGCTGCTTTGCACGACCTGCTGCTCAGCTCCCCAAACCCTTCACCGCTCCAGAGGACATCAGGGAGTATTTGGTTGCCCTTCAGGATCTTAAGTGCAACTGGCCAGACCCATTAGGGTAAACCAGCTCATGCCTGGCACAGCCTGCATGTCAATGTCCTAACCGTGATCAAACACGGACAGACATGGCATGATTGCATGGAAATGCGAAGTACTATCCCTTCTGCCCGACAGGAGGGCGGACCGAAGCTCAGACAGCCTGTGTAACTCACCAACCATCACAAACGGGGCTTGTCTACACTGCCAAATGGATGTTAGCGTTGAGACGCCTTGTCTATCAACAGCCCAAAGTGGTAAATCAAAAAGGTTTATCATAGCCTGTACTTAACAGTTCAGGTCTGGATGACACATATATATTAACCAGGTGCTGAGCGTAAGCTAGTGAGTTGGACTCTTTACAGGACTTACCAGCTGGGCTGAGCAGGCTTGCAGGAATGCCGGGCTGAGCGGGTTCAGCTCTCCCTCTGCCCTACACGCCTGCGCTGAGGTTCGTGCAGGCACAGCTAGCAGGGCCTGCCTGCGTCCTCCAGCGTAAGTACACAGAAAGTGTAACAGACCACAATTGTGAACTAAGCATGTCTCAGAAGTACCACCCAAGTGCCGCAGTGAATGAGCTATCTTTGCCCTATTACGAGAGAGGAAATTCAGCGGTGGTACAACACTTTCCTCTAAGCATTCGAAACTCTTAGGCAGACCCACTTGGCCTACACTACAGCACAGAGAAATAAAAGCAGCTTGGGGAATAAAAGTGCCCTAGGACCACTGTAAATCTTTACTTCATGGAAAATCTTATCTTGCACATGAATATGAGCTGTGAGTAAATTTAATGTGTGGATTAAGCACTGTGCGGTCTCCCTCATGGTGGGCTTTTCAGCCTAAAAAGAACAAAAGAATAATAATGAGTGTTGTGTTTGGGAATGATTACAAACAGCTGTAATTTACAGCTGGACATTCTCCATTGCAAAAGTATCCTGCAAGCAAGTGCTTCTGGGCTAGTGGAACAGACTGCAAAAAATTAGCTTTTAACTTCAGCCTTAAGGTCAGAGTTCTGGGACCATGGGAGTCAATAATAAAATCTATTTAGCTCAGTGGGATTAAGCAGGTTTAAGACCTGGCTTAACCACACTGCTTACTGTTAAATAACAACAGAACACACTGAATATTTTAGTTACAGACATTTTTCTTCATTTGAAAGCTATTCAGGCAGTGGATATGAGAGTCAGACAATTGAAGATATGCTAGCACCACACCATTAAGGTATACGAGTTAAGTTCTTGCTCTTCTCTGTCCCAGAAACTGAGCAATCTGTATAGTTAGACCACTTTACTGAAGAGCACAATAAAATTAAAACCAAGCTGTGCTGTATAAACACCGAGGGTTTTTCATGAGAGAATGAAAATCTAATGGGGCCAGTGCATCTTTCCTGACAAAATAGTCGGTGCATGTGCAGAGCAACCTGTCTTCTGGAAGCAGAAAAGCTGTTTCAGTCAAGCTTCTGGGTCACTAATCTTTGTGTTTGCACATAAATCTGCTGGGGGTTACTGTGTTATTCTGAAAACAAGACTGAGTGCAATACACTAAAGAAATCAATGGCTACAGGTTTAAAACCTCTCTTGGTTTTTTTTCCTCTTTCAGTTTAGCTAACTGTTACCTGCAAGCCACAACTGAAACAGGAACTGCTGGAGAATATTTTTTCAAAAAAATAATGGGCAAAATTACTGAGAGCTTTATTTGAGCTGCCGTCTCCCTTGGTGCTGGGAAGTGCTGGTGTGTGACTGGGAGCTCTTAGTTGCTACTGGGACACAAGTAATGAGAAGCAATATCACAGGCATCCTCACTTTAGCCAAGACCAGACAGAAACTGCCCTCGCAGTGTGGGGTTTTGGCCCCCTGCCCTCCCGTTCGCTCGCTGCAGTGAGGCTAGGGGTGGCAGGGAGGAACCTCCCCAGGGTGCGCCCGCAGCCTTCCCAGCACCCACTCCAGAGGCAGGGGAGGAGGGTGCCCCGATGCCCGAATGTTTGCAGAGCAGGTGGGAAAGCTGTAGCCTCCGGGCGTGCTTTTAGGGGCAGGGAGGGGAATATCTGATCATAAATACTAAATCTGAGGTGTGACGGGCAACATTTCAGCCCTTTTGCCCTGAGGACGAGGGCAGCCCGTGCCCAGCTCCCTCACCACCCCTGAAGAGGTAGGGACCACTTATCCATCACCGCCACTTTTCTTTCTAGGGGAGATGGAAAGCGCAGTGAGGGGTTTGGGGCTTGTTAACTACCTCCAGGGGCACTTCTGCAGGAATGTTCCTCATTCATCCCAGGGGAAGGATGCTGAGGACCCCCCCCCACACACATTTTCTTTGGTCACAGTATCGCCCCCACCGAGTGCCAAAGCTGTTTTGCCTTGGGGGCGAGCCTGCACACCTCCAGGGAGAGGGGCATAATGCTGACTCTGACTCCTCTTTCTTTTTGCATTCGTCCCAGTTACAGCAAATACTTGTGTGCCCTACAACTGCGCCAGCGATTTCACCCGCATCCCATACATTTCACTCAGGAAACTTTTTCCTCAAGGGGGGGGAGAAAAAATTCTAAACAAAATGGTGTTTGTAAACTTGGGGGGGGGGGGGGGAAGGTCGATAATTTTGGCAGTCTTAGCCTCTGAGCAGAGAGAAATGTTATTCATCCATGCACAACATATAATTCAGCCTAAGTGACAGGCTCTGCTCTGGAGAAATCCTGGCCTGAGCTGGCTTCCAGAGTCAATTACCGCTTATTCCCAGGGAGGCGGGGGGCGGGGGGCCAGACGGAGCAGAGGGGGCTGCCAACAAGACATGGGGAAATTTACTCTGTGTCAGCCTGCATGACACAGTACCTCATTTGTGGATAAATGTAAATCTGCTAGTTCTTTTTCACAGGCACTAAAATGTACAGTCTCTCCTCCCCCTTCCCTCCCCCTGTTCCCAAAACTGGAAAAGAAATCAGGACGGTCTTAGAAAGCTACCTTATATTTCAATCAATCCTCTTTCATAAAAGTCATTTAAGGTAAATACCTGTGCAGACCTACGGCCCAACTATAACATTTACTATGGCCCAAATCCTGAATTCCTCACTTGGGCAAGTTTCCCATTGAAGTTAATGGATTTTTGCTTGAAAAAGAGCTGAGTAAAACCTGAACACTGTTTAAGGATTTGGTCTCCTGCTTATCTGCCTGGAGCACTGCTGCAGTTCCAGAAGAAGTGAAAAAATGAATTAAATTCCTCCAAAATACCAATCCCTCAAAACTTAAGGGGTAAAAAAGGGCATTGTTTTTGTGCATAAAACATACAGAGAATCTCATCAAAAGAAGAGTAATTCCCAGGGAAAGGATTTGGAAAAAGTCAAAAGAGAACACCTCGGAATAAATGAAGTACTTATTGCTGAAAAATGAGCTCAGATATATCTCAGCAAACTCTAAAGCTCAGGATTTACTGCATCATTCATGCCTTCTCCAGTAAGTTTCTTATCTCTCGTTTGGTATCACAACAAGGGATTCTGCATACTCTGTATGAAATACAAGAAGACTGTGATTTTTGCAGTAATAAACTCTACACATGCATGACAAATCCAAGCATGCAAAATGTTTAACATCCCAGTTCACAGATACTTTGGGGACAAAATCCGATTATGAGTTATATGCCACAATAAATAGGGCTCAACGTTTCATAAAGCAATTTATAGTTCATAAAAATGACAAAATGTACCTGTCAGACAGAACGCGGAGAGCAGATCTCTGTGCTGCCTGCTGGAAGAAAGGGCAGAGATGTTTATTTTATATTCTGACTTGAAAATTACGAGCACAATCAACACTTTAAAAAATGCGTTACACACATTTTTGTCACGTGTCCAAAATGTTAAAGTACGAGCAAAGTAGCGGAGAGTCTATAATCAAATGGACATTCCAGCCTAGTAAATGTAAGAACACTTTGTTAAGTACGCCATAAACCAGAAGATTGTCAAAGCACCGCACGGTATTTGAGGTCTGAACTACTCTATTTAGACGATTTTTTCTGCGGGTCCCTGAAAACTCGGCAGGGCTCGGTTCTCTGCCTTCCCCTCTCCCCGCTTCCGCACTCCCACTCCCTCTCCTTTACCATTAGTCTCCTCCCATTCTTCCACAGAAACAAACATCACATATTTGGTTCCTTTTGCGATGAAGCCCGTAGCTATAATTATAAATTTTGCAAAGCTTGCCAGAGCTGCTGCAGACTTTTCATGAGCGCTGCCATGTTAATCTGCTGGCAACTTTTGACTACACAGTACAGGATTGACCTATTGCTGGTTTGCTCCTCAGTTTTTGCCTAGCACAACTCTTTGGATGGGGTGGGGAAGCATGGTGCTTGTTCTTGTGTTAACCAGCAGTTCTGGGAATAGAAATCATAGCCTCTCAAGTTTAATAGGACTCCCAAGCCTATCCCTGAGCTCGTTTGCCACTTTATTATTATTATTCTTTCCCCTCCTTCAATCACTTCAAGTGGTGTGATTCATGGCTTCGGCACAGTAACCAGCTGCTAAGCAAAGATGAAATCCATAATGTTTTGAGAATCTACTTTAAAGCCTCCATTCTACTCGGAGCTGCCCAGAGCGTCCCCTTCCCAGCCGTACCCGTCCGGGCTGTGCCTCACCTGGCACAGAAGGGACACAAAGCTGAGCGGTACGGAGAGTCAAGGGGCAGGGAATTTAACGCTGATTTTCTCTTTGCAGTTACCAATAAATATGTTTTTGAAACCATTCTCCCTGACTTCTCAGGCTGCTGGGGGCTGCATCCCTATCCCTGAACAAGCTGCACGGCTTGCAGGCATCCTGCTCAGCACCGGAGAGCATGGAGGTAACCTTTCTGACTAGTCAAAATGCTGCTGACAGGCTGCAAAGAAAAACTTGATAAAACCTGACTTGCAGTTGCAGTTACAGAGCATCTCACAGGAAGGTGTGAAGAGATCCCGAGTGGATCCCTGTAGATCTGACAGGAGTGCAGAAATGCTTTGGGAAAGGTTTCTACTTGAGTTTTGGAAGCAGGATTTCTGCTCAGGGAACTTTCTGGAATAACTTGGGCCTCCTGGGTTCCCTGGGGAGAAGCAGTTTGCTGTGTATCACATACCAAATTGTCAGGAGACGAGGGCTATGCCGCATCCCCTGTGACTGGCATGGCTCGCAGGAGGGGTTTTTCCTCAGCATTGACTTTCTGCAGTGGGAGTGGGAGTGTGCCCGTGGCATGAACATGCTGGTTTTAGCGTTAGGAAAATAATATGGGGAGTCTGGTATTTTCCACTGTTTCCAGTAGGTCATCCTATTTGCACGCACTTTGGATACAACCCTGTCCGTGCCATCCAGGCCACTGGGTACAGGGCAGGCCCTGATGGGAGCAGCCACTCTCCAGTTCAGTGGGCCGGCACCATTTTTACTCTCTCCTCTGCCAGGGGCTCGTTATGACAATTTCATCCCACTTCTTGTACACAAATGCAGGAGACCCAAAATGTAGGTTTTATGGCTTAATCTCTTCTTTAACGCCCCGGGCCAACGCAAGCTCATCTCCTCCCGCGTCTAATCACCGTCACTAGCGGGAAGCTATGCCCATTTTGAGCTTCAAGCTGCCCAGCTTCGACGCTGACCCCTGCGCCGTGTTACGCCTTTGCCTCCAAAACTCAGGAGCTTCCTCTCGCTATCAGAGCCCTTTTCCACGGCCAAGTTGTGTAGACACCGTTCAGGTCACCTCTCCTTCTTCTCTCCCGCCAGCGGCCCGGGCTAGTCTTTCCCTCACAAGCAGCCACTACGTGGCAGTGCTGTTTAAGCCACTTTTAATGTTTCCCACTCTTGGCTCCGGCCACCACAGGTGCTCATGTGGTTGTGCAATGCAACAGGCTGGAAAACTGATCCAGCTGAAAAATAACACTTGTCCGTCTTTTTTTTCTTTTTCTTTTTTTTCCCCAGGTTATTTGCAAACCGGATCTCTTCTTTGAGCTGCTTCCCCAGGGAGAGGGTGTCGCATCGCAGGGTACGGTGTGAGAATGGGAAGGGGACTGCGGGGGCAATGTGCAGCGGAGACCCTCGCTGCCGAGATAAGGGCATGTCTGGCAGTGAGATTGCTTTCACCTGACATCGCTCCCGCTCCTTCTGGGGAGCTGCAGAGCACTCCTGGAGCAAGGTACATGGTGGCTGCGATAGCCAGAGGGCACTGAAGGAGACAGGCTGCTCTGTAGCCACAGGCCTCATGTGCCTTACAGAGACCTCAGGAAAGCAAACGCGGACTTTGGTGACACTAAAAGCCCCTAACATGGGGATGTGGGGTGCATATCACTCTTGTATTTCCCTAAACCCCCTAATTTTGAGAGAGGGAGCAGAGCTGGGTACTTTCTCTTCCCGTCTCAATGAAAGCTGCCCTCGGGAGGGAAGAGGAGAGGACTCTCATCAGTGCTAACCAAGCCAGGCCATGTGGTATGGGACTGCATCTTCAAGTGCCAATCTTCAGTTTCCATCTTGGTACATCCAGCTGTTGACAGCTTTGAAAAGGTGATCCGTTCTGGGCAAGAAAGTGGGCTCAGATGACAGGCAGGGCAGCAGAGAGAAATGTACAAGTGCTTTTCAGTGAGATCATTCTACTTTTTCAACTAGCTTCTCATTCTAAGCCCTTTAATAAACGTCCTTCTTCACCAGGATGCAATGCAGATTGCATGGGGCACCTCGCTCTTTGCTTGGTGGTCGCATATTCTATAAATGAGACTATTGATTTCTTTCTTACAAGGTTTGAAAAATACAGCCATGTTTAATTGCATATTTGTGTGACCCCCTGAGTTGGTAACGGCCCCATTTCTAAATGATGGGGGAATAAGATCCAGTCGCAAGTTTATTCTTCCTCCCTGGAGAAACAGATCTATTGCCTGCAATGAAAGGCAGTTAGCAACTATCCGGCAATTTTAATTCTAGCCTATATTGCTCCCCTCTCCTGGAGAAAGTGAGCTGTTGTAATTAAAAGTAGTTAGCAGTTCCCTAGCAAGTATAAATACTTGCAGCCACTAATTACAGTCTGCTCTCTTGTTCCCCTGCTAGAGGACTGGGCTGCTCAACTTACGGGGAAATATCTGCCCTTGCTTCTCGCTAACAGTTTTTTTGTGACCCCATTCAAACTCATTCATGAATCCCCATGGAGGGTCATGACCCGTAGTTTGAGAAACTCCGGGCTAGAGAAACAGCTTTCTGTGATTTATTATGTTTCTAATATGCTGGTATTATCTATGTAACAATGTAAGCAAAAGGGTGGTACTTAGTATCATATACTGCCTGCATGACCATTTTTTTAATAGCTTGATTTTGATTGTGCTATTTAATTTGCATTTTATTTTACATCGTTAACAACTTTACTGAGGCCAACTCATCATCCATCAAGAAAGATGAGAATATGTTCTACAGTCTTTATTATTCCTGGAAGTAAGTGACTATGCTGGTTATAGAAATTAGGGGTAAGAAATAATTTTGAAGTTTGATATTGCTGACAGAATGTAAAGATCTCCAAGACTTACCACTAAAAAGTGTGTTATGGGAAGCTTAATATTCTCTTGATAAGTGATTGGGTTATACTTCGATGTGTTCACCAGTAATGAGTATAACCCTGAATTTTCAGTTCTTGGAATCAGTGGGCTTACTGATGGAGGAAGGTTCTCCTTGATATAAACACAGATATCGGAGGCCAACCCAGCACATAATCACTTTAATGCTGAGTAGGAAGCAGGGAAGGGAAAAAAAAAATCACTTAGGTGACTCAGGTGCTCGGGCTTGAGAAACCAGCCACAGTAAATGAGATGAATTACTCCTTTTCACTACATCAAGAGTTGTAAATTACAGGATACTGGCTGGTTAGACTTCTTTGTTCCCCACCTGAGTTGCTTATAGATACATTTAGGGCAGAGTTTCATTGATCTGCCTATAGTTCATTAATCATTCATGAAAGATTCTAGCTGTACCCCAAGACTGCTGGGACAAAACAAGTTTTCAGCCAGCAGTAATCATGTTCAGGTTCTCAGTCTCCGGAGATTGTATCTCCTTTCTCCATCCTTTATTGCAATGAGCCAGAGCTTGGGAACATAATCAGCAGATATTCAGGTTTCAGTGTGTGTTAAATGAGCTACCAAAATTACTTGAAGTGTCACAAGTTGCAATCTGTCGTTGAAGGGAAATCAAAGAGGAAATTAAATACTTTCATTGTAATTGGGACTGAGCAGCGAGCTAGTTCATTGTAATTGGGACTGAGCAGTGAGCAGAACGGGTTGAATACAGCTATTGAGCTGGAGATACAGGAGTGTTAAGAGTGGTCCCCAGAAATCCCTCCTTTTTTTTTTTTCCTTTTTTAATCTGGTTAGAGCAGAATTGCTTCATAAACATTGGGCTTGCAGGCATTTTTGGATAAGAAGCAAATGAGAACTACTGCAGAACGTTCTGCGGGGCTTAGAAGAGTGTCTTGGAGGCACTGCAGGCTGACTGTGGATACATTTTCCTATACCTCACCCACGGCATGCTTTGGCAAATAAAAGCCAAAAAGTAGACCGTTGGCAGATTCAGACATGTTGTTTTCCATTTTTCCTGTCCTGTGGATTAATCGCTGTTATCGTGAGAGAGCTCAGTTACAGCAATTGTATGGAGTTACACCAGTTATACCAGAGACTTCACTGAGATGGTGCAGGTGTACACAAGGTGAGAATTTGAACCATTTCTTCGGTGACAGTGTAACGATTCATACTACCTGTGCATGAGTAACTTGCCTTGCTTCCAGAGCATCTTGTTTGTCTTCCTCGGGCGGTAGGTGTTGCCCTGGAACTGCGCAGTGAACCATTTATGCTCTAAGTGAGCATCTCCCATATTAGCAACCACCCGGACAGCTGGAAGTCACCCTGTGTTGGACTGCGGTTAGTGAGCTGTAGATGCACTTTTTCCAGGCCAGGAAAGACGTCATTACTATACACTGCCATTTGGGAACCAGACCAGAACAAATACTTTTGTATCTGTCTTCTTTCATGTTTCACTCTTCATATGTCTTCCATGTTGATTCTGTTTTAATTTAATTTTGTGAAGGTCACAACCTGACTGCATGCCATAACTTGGGCCACAGGACTACAGGACTCTCCAGAGCTTTTTTTCTGCTTCAGAGCTGGGAGCCGTTGTGGACCTAGAGCAAAACTTCTGGATAATCCTCTTATGGTGAACCCACCTCAGTCCAACCACATGCACAGTTTTTCACCTTCCGTGTTAAGATGTGAGTTTAGTCCAACTCTGTTTATAGGCACCTTCTTGTGCTGGAAGTTATACTTTTGCCTGTGAGACGGAGCTGCCTTCCAGTCTCACAGCTCTGCTCCCTGAGCAGGTGTTTATAGACTGTGATCAAGCCAGCCACCAGCCCTGCTTTAGGCAAGTTCAGTTCATTGCACGGATATCTTTCACTCCAAGGCATGTTTCCCGAAGGCGTTGGGCATCTTCTCCCTTGTCTTCAAAGCCCCTTCAGTTTTCCGCATTCTCCTTGAAGAATGCAGAGCTGCAGAGGGTTGCAGTGATGCTCTCATCAGGGCTCAAAACAGAGGTAATGAAACTTCTCACACCTACAGACTTGCCCTGTTTAAATGTCCGTGAGTGTCTTGTGGCCACAAGAAGTTGCCCACGGAGCTCAGGTCAGGCAATTTATTGTAAGTGATTCCTAATGTGCCTTCTCTCACTGCATTATTCTGTACTCCTCGCTGTTTCTAGGGGCTTTGTTTGAGGATTGCTTTCCAGTGTGGATTTCTGAGGGATTTAAAATCACTTGTAAACTGCAGCTTGAGTGTTTCTCTGTAAATTTGCAATATAAATGTGTGAATGTGATTTTCACTGTCCAGTTGATATTTATTTAAGATTTACAGGCTGTAAGACTTAAAAGGGTCTCCCTTCCGTCCCCTTTTGGAGTTGGTTATCATCAGAGCCACATCTTCTAAGAAACTATAAAACCTTTTCTGGATTTCATGATTTCTCCAGGCCTTTCAACACCTTGGTATTCATTTTTCACCCTGGAGTTTTATTATTATATTTCTGGCGTACATTGTTCTTTCTCCTCTGCTTTGCCCATTAATCCTTATTAATCTTCAGGGGCAGCACAGTCTAGTGACTTGAACATGGCACCTGGGAGTGAAAGACCCAAGCGCTAATCCTGGCTTTGCAGCTGACTTGCCATGTGGCTTCAAACAAGCCACATCTCAGTCTCGGTCTCCCTGTCAGTTCTACAGAGATAATAATTCTTGCTTAGCTCTACCTAAATACCTCTCAGGGGCATTGTATTAAGTAGTTAATACTTGTTAAGTGATTTGGATGTCCAAATTACTGTATAATCAGCATGGGTATTAACCATACAGAGAATTTTATATATCTGTAAATGTTGAGTCTTCTGTCCTGCATCTGTTCAGATTTCTACTGCAGGCTGGCCCCAATAACCATGCAGGGTTTCAACGCAGATGAGTTAACTTTAATCTTTTTCAGTGGAGATGAGCAGAAGGAAAGTCCTTGGTACTTTACATTAATAAAATGGTTAATTTTCAACGACACTGGAGGAAGGTCTCAGTCATTGCAAGCGAAGCGGCAGTCACCTTGTAAAACCTCCTCTGTCTCCACAGGAGTCTCCTTATCCAGGAAAAGGTAACTTGGTTGAAGTGCTGCTTACACTTCGCATATCGCAGGCAAAAAATGTCAGTGTTGTGCCACAGGCTTTACAAGATTTACTGGGAGTCTGAAAGCTCAGAAATTAAAGTAGAATTTTTCTAAAAGCTCATATATATGAAAATAGGGGAAATAAAAGCCTGAATTCCCCAAATGGTGGTAACTCTGCCCGGGGAGGTGCTATACCAATTGACTATGATGCATTTGCTACTACCCAAGTATCTGCTTGGATTGCGCTAGGAAATAAAAAAGAAGATGGGGGATAACATCCTAAGTTGATTGAAATCAGTGGCTAAACTCCTGCTGACGTCAGATTTCATCCTAGGTGCAGGAGACATTGTAGCAATGGTTTCCCAGTCCCTTTTTCTTAAATTCTAGTTTTGATGGAGTGGCTGCTGGCTTTTTTTGCTTATTTCTCATTGTGTTCTAAGATAGCTGCTACTCCCTTTATAATGTCCATTTTTTTTCCAATTTATTTTCTTCCTTCATTTCTTTTTTATTCCCTTAATCCCTTTCCCTTTTCATGTTCCTTTCGTTTTCTGACGTGCTCTCAGCTGCCTCTTTCTCTGCTTCTGCTGCCATCCGTCTCTGTGTGCCACATCTTCACACAGCTTCTCACGCTGATACCACCCCAGCCTGAGCTGAATGGCCAAGGGGAGTGAAGTGAGCTTGGCCTTTTGCCTTGCAGAAAGCAACAGGCAGCTCCTAGAGAGGCTGGGAGGCTGTGTTGGCGTGTGTGCATGAGTGTGTGCTCGGACACGTGTGTGAGAGAGACACGAGCGGAGTCCCTACAGCGTTCCTCACTGCCTTCTGCTTCCCTTGCACAGGGAAAACCTGGGCTGATACTAAAAATGCCCAAGTTGAGAGGGATAGACGGGTACAGCGACATAAAAATAGCGGAGCGGGATAAGCTAGCATGTCCCCTTCGAGCTCCTGAATGTGTTGGGGGTATGTTCTCCTCTTACAGCTTGTAATAGCTGCAATATTACGAACGACACTAATTTGTGCTCTAAATTATTTGTGACTGCTGGTTATTTAACCGTTCTCTTGCAGGCACGCTGGAATGAATTTGCCTGAAGGCAAACAGACGCTTTGCGGCCACGCTTGAGCGGGGCGAGGGCTCAGGCACGGTGGCTGGCTTCAGCGAGGGCTCCCTGCAGCAGGAGGAGCCGTGCGTGGGCTGAAGGGCTCATGAGAGACAGGGACAAGGGAAAGCCAGCCTGGAGATATGGGGCCTAATCCTTCTTTACGCCCCAAATTAGCCGACGCTGCTGAATTGACTGCACTGGGATACATTCCCATGCCAGTCAAAACAGACATTTGTACAGAAATTCCAGTTCACAAGGGGAAAAAAAAAACTAACCAAAGATTTCAAGAAGATGGGGTTAAGGAAGTTACAGTAGATACAGAGAAAAACTGTTAAGACTTGGGAAAAGGTGATACCAGTGGAAAAGGGCAGGCTTTGGAGATTTACTGGAGCTAAAACTTGGCTTAGTCACGGCACCCACATGAAGAGACAAGGAGAATGCCCTTGTATTTTAAGTTTATTTTCCAGTCTATTTCTAGAGGTTTGCTACTGAGGACCATGGAGATCAGAGTGCCGTGTTTGAATTTCCCCAAATCTCGTGCACGTCCAAGAGCCAAGCTGATCTCTAACCTTTTTCACTGTCTCTGACCTTTTTCACAACTGATCTCTAACCTTTTTCACATGGTGGTGGCATTCAAATTTAGAGCTTGATCCTGCCTGCCAGTGCATGACAGACATTGAATCTGATTTTGTAAGATAGGCAGTGATGTGAGCCAAGTTTGGCAGGACAAAACTGAGCTCTTATTTTGTTTCAGACGACAGTTTCAGTGAGGCAGTCTTGGTCTTCTTGTCATGCCTTGTGGAAGTGCAAATTTAGATGTCACAGAGATTTTAAAATCAGAGCTGGCAAACCACAAATAAAGCTTGGCTCAGCTGGCTTAAATCTTACTCTGGATTTTAGTTAAGTTGGATACCAAAAGGATTGCTTCTCTAATACTCAGGAAATAATGGACTTACCCAAGTTAAGTAAGGCTGTTACAGTGACTATTTCTCCAGTCTAAAAACGCACTCACATTATAGTGACAGAGGGCTGAGCAGAGCATTTGGATTAAGTACAAAACCACCTGAGGTTCCAGCCATTCCTTAACCCAAAACTTAATTTTTCCACTTTTGCTTATCTCTGCTTTGTGCAGTTTTGGTTGCAGTCAGACTCGCACGTGGCCAGACTTCATGAAATAAGTTTCCTGTGCTCAGTGGAGTGAGAAACTTCTCATCAGAAAGATTTTTTTTTTCCCAAGTTTATCAGGGCATTTTTTGAGAGGGAAATTCATTTGCAGCAATGATGAAGGCTCTGTGCTTTTTTCCCAGGGCTGAGTGTTCTCACCTCCTTTTTCACTCATTTTCCCTTCTGATCAAGCATCAAATATTGCACTGATGAAGAGACGAATAAAAGGGAGCACAACACTAAAATGACTTAATGTGGTTAAAATATTCGGACATGGCATATGTGAATGCAATTAGCACTGCCTAAAAATAGTTCTAATGATGAACAGGGCTATGCAGTGGCGTGTTATGATTTGCCTAATATAACTCTTCTCTCTAGATGTACCTGACTCTGTGCTCTGCTTGGCTGATCTTTGACTTCAGAAAGTGCGGTCCTAACAGAGGAAGTCTTATGGAAAGAAAGCTTGTAGCCACTTTGCCCCTTTTTCAATTTGTTTCAAAATTCATTACAGATGGCTTGAAATTAGCTGGAATATTACATTTCATATGCACAAGTAAGGCTTATAAAGACTCTACTAAAAAATATTCCTTCTGGAAGAAGGTGGATGCATGACTGTTCATTTCAGGATAATTTTTATCTTTTCATTGATTGTCAGTCCATATCCAGAAGTGAGAGGGAAAAGTCCTACACATTATTAAAAATATTGTCTTTACATACATTCTTTCTCACTTGTTTCTGGCTACCATTAAAGAAACGAAACATGATTTTATGACTTAAAAAAATAAATAATTTCCTAATGCTATTTATGCAGGGACACGGCCACACCGATTGCCATTGACCATGTAGATGGACTTTTGTCCTGTTGCAACGACAGGATGGATTTGGCTGGTCCTACATGCCTGTGCTGCAGACAGTCCTGCCAGAAAGATGTATTTCCAGCACTGAGCCCTGGCATCCCTCAGCGCATACGTGACAGGGAGGAAACGTAGGCACGGAGATCCCCACCAGAGCCGCGGGTGTAACTCGAATTAGCATCAAGTTTTCCGGCTCAGCCATGGCCAGCGTGATGCTGGAGCGTGGACAGGTCCCCCAGGGCCAGCAGCCCACCCTGGCTGTCCCCAGGCTGCCGTGGGTGGGGGGCGGTCCCGGGACCCCTGGGAGGGCACGGGGCTGGGTGGGCTGCCATCGCCCTGTGGGGCTCTGGGTGGTGAGCCAGACCAGGCTGCCGAGACTTTTATTTTACAGCGCTGAAGCTGCTCCTGGTGAACTTTCTCGAGGCTGCTCTTCCCCTGAGGTCTCCTGTGAAGGGACGTGGCTTTCTGTTTGTCTTGGCTTGCCTGCGGAGGGGCCGGTTTTGCTCACACCGCTCAGACCCTGTCTCCGTCCCTTCTTAAGGAGGGCGGCCACTTGCAGGCAAATGCTGCCTTCCCTCTTCCTTTGGTGCAGGGAACATGAGCAAAATTAATGAACCCGAGAGGACTGTTCACTGCCTCCCTGTGCACTGTGCGCGGAGGGTGTCTTCAGCCCCCGCATTTACCTGCTGCTGCAGGGGGATAGGCATACGATTATTTTAAAAAAAAAAAAAGAAGTACTAAAGTTGGGTCTTTCCTTTCGAGATACAGCAGGGGCTGGAGTGCAGAGCCATGTCCCTAGGAGTGTGTTCTGATTGCTTCTTCAACTTCTGTTTATACAATTTTACAAAATTTTGGCAGGAATCAAGAGCACATACCAGGGTGTTGGCTTTTATGAATCCCATGGGATGTGAAAGTCAAGCTGACTGGATGAACTTTGGTTACATATTCCAGACAAGCACAATGACTCTATTTATTCAGACTTGGCAGCCAGAATGCAGATTGACTCTGAGGGTAATAAATTTTCACAGCCACAAAACTTCAGCGGCAACCAACCTGATCCCGCGCAGAAAAAATGCATACAAGGAAGCAGACTTGGGTAGCAAAAATATGTTAGATTATTATTCCATGTATGCGTACCAGTCAGTTAATTTATTTGGCTATTGATTGACATGAATTGCACAAATGATGCCAGGGATCTTTTTCCCCTTAAAGGAACTACTTTCTATTACAAAATTTTCATATTATAAAAGGACAAGTAGGGGGAAAAAAAGAGAATTGTTCATATTACAATTGACAATCTCCTTTTAATATTTCACCCAAGACTGATTTAAGTTATCCAGTGACCTCTACGGAGAAGAGCAGGGTATTATAATGGGGACTGTTTCATGTGCTATGCCACACTTCAAGGAACCAAAAGGCAATAACCACTACAATTCAGTACTCTGAACAATCTTAAGTACAATTTTGACATCTTCATGCTACAAAGCTTCAGATGCTTTCTGGGAGAGACGATGATGAAATTATTACCCTATGTGTTATAAATCAAAATGAATTGGCTCTTTAACTTGCAGATTTATGTTAACTACCTTGGTATCTGTTAATTGCATGCTCTTCAGATATTGATTGGGGATTAAAAAGTGTATTTTCTTCAATCTATGTGATGTAAAATATGCCAACAGGAAATTTTCCCTCTGCATATTAGATCCTATGATCACTGCCTGTAAAATTAAAACGATCAGTTTAAATGGATAAACTATGCTCATTAAAGAGGAAAAATACATTTATGTAATTAAAATTAAGAGACTAATATGTGTGGATAATGTAATTACTGTGGGCGCACACACACTCAGCTCAAACCCAGCCTCTTTTGCCTCTCCTGGGTCTGTGAATCTCACTACTTTAATCACTGACATGGAGGGAAGGGTTGGGAATGCCTTGCCCACTGCTGGTTCCGAAGCTCTTCATCATGTCTCTGTCTTGCGTTTGGCCTCCCTCATCCATGCCTCACATTCCCTGGGTCAGTCACGGTCCTCCAAATAGCAGCCCTGGGAATGCAGGAGCACCTGTCCCCCTTTGCACCGCTTCGGAAACTTTCCGTTCGCTGCTTGGCGATTTCAGATGCAAAAGCAAAATCTCCTCCGAAGTTTTCAAAGTCTTTCCCCTAAACTTCCCTGTTTAGAAATAAGCAAAACGAAAAGCTTCCCGGTTCTTGTACAGCTCACCTTCAGCTCTTTAAGAAATTGGACTACTTAAATGAGTCTGGGTGCTCAAAGGTTAATTAATTGTGTAAGGAATATCTGGGAATCACTCATGTACTGTTCCTATCCCTTCGTCTTTGATTTCTTTCTTTCCTGTTCCCAAGCTCAGGAGAAGATCTGAGATTAAAGAGCCTCAGAATTACGAAGTAAAAGAAAATGATTTCTTCCACTGACATTTAGACACAGATCCATGTTGTAATCTGGGCATTTATTGGCAGAGGGGTTCTGTGTTACTCTTTTTTTGGGCCTATTTCCTGCTAGGTAGATGGAAACTTAGTGGGTTTTTTTATCCAGCAGGCATATTTATTTACGATTGTTCCTCAAGCAAGCCTGCAGGTCTCAGCTGAGGTTCTGCAAAGCATTTCATATAGCAGGAGCCAGCCAGTGCCTCTAGGAGATTTTTTTTATCTGTACAGTCAAGTTAGAAAAAAATCTGACTAGGAAAGGGGACCAAATCACAAAGTAATTGCCGAAGGTTGCTCACGCTAGGGCCCATGACGATTAGAAGTGAGTAATGGGATCTCAGCTCTGCTCTTTGCCGCATGGGTGGCAAACTCTGTCTTGGCTCTGCAGAGCTTGTTCGAGCACCGAGATAAAAGACCCAGGCTATATCAGCTGTACCTTAAAGCTCTGGTTACTGAGCGAAGACTTTGCATAGCACACACAATACTGAGCAATCCAAGCGCATGAAAGATGTTAATAGTTGTAAGCGGTAGCGCTAAACCGAAGGTACCACGTGTGCACACCCAAACGGCAGTACTTTTCCACGATCCTTTCTCTGCCTAAACCTACTAATGTTTTTTTATCATCTCCTGCATGATAAACACTTTCACGTGTCCTTTTCTGCTCACTATGAAGCAAACCAGAGTTTCAGCTCTCTGGTTTCTTTGCCAGCCGGTTCCACACTGACATCCGCTACGCAGGATCCCATCTCCCTTCCTACGCGAAGGACAAGCCATCTCTCCTGACCACCGGCTCCCCCCTCCCCTGCCACCCAGCCCCTCGCTGCAAGCACCGCGGCATCTTGGTGTGCTATTGTTATTCTTCAGGCATCCCTTCTGTCCCTCACTTTACTTTGCCCTACGCTGTCTATGCGCTGTATTTTAAACTATCTAGACAAGCAGGAAGAGTAATTAAATGTGAAGTGCTTCAGGATGAAATACATTAAACAAAAAGAAATTGTATAAATATGTAAATAATTGAATCTATGTGCTGAATCTTCTTAACACCAAGAAGCTTTGCTCAAAATAGATGAAATAATGGTTTAGTATAAATATTAAAAGGTTTTGATTTACCTGTTTGGAATATATTGTAAAATTCTAATAACAACAGTTAAAGAAAACCCTGGAAGAGCTTCATGCCTACATACCTAGAATTATTTGTTTAAGATCCTGAATTTCAGAAGTCTAGACAGCTCTAGTTACCCTTGACTGAGATAATCACATTTGAAACCCATGTTATATCTAGGTCTGGATCCATCTGTGAGACGCAACCAGGGGCAGTACTGCCCTCATATGCTCAGGTGAAGGCACGGGACATGCATTTTACTGCAAGAAGGAAGGCAAGTGGCTCTTGCCCTCTCATCCCCAACCAAATCACTCATGCCAGTATACTGAGAAGGAGTGTGGCGTAGCACCGCTTGGCAACGAGGCACTTGGCCAGCCATGGGAAAGTCAAGATCCAGCCCTATTCTAGTGAGTAGTTAATTATTTAGACAAAACACAACAATGTTTTAAGGAAAGATTGGGAGACACCTCCTGCTGCCAACAAAACC
Organism: Mycteria americana; assembly: GCF_035582795.1. Classification (NCBI taxonomy): domain Eukaryota; kingdom Metazoa; phylum Chordata; class Aves; order Ciconiiformes; family Ciconiidae; genus Mycteria; species Mycteria americana. Next base: position 150,136,346 of record NC_134365.1, read on the forward strand.
CAGCTCTTCTGACACATGGAAAACTTTGGCTGACGTATCTGCTCCCAGTCAGGTAGTTTGGCATTATTAAAACCCAGGCAAGTGCCCTAATTGCTGTGTTATGGAGTGAACCAAACACACAGCCAAGGCTTTCTCTCAGCTGTCCTTCGCTTTCTTAGCATGCATGGGCCATGCAGAGACAGGACTGAAAATGCTCAGAGGAGAGGCGAGGGCTGGGGGGATGCCGGCGAGACTCTAGGCAGGTAAGAGGGAAGCAGCCCAGCAGCTAATCCCTGGGGCCAGCTTATGATTGCAAGGTTTGGCCTGAACCCTTAATCCAGAATTCCTGTTTCTCCCCTCCTTGGCTGCTCTTTAAACCAAAACAAAATCAAATCAGAAGGAGACTGATACAAAAACCTTCTGGGTCGCATCAAGGCAATAAATCAAGAGCACTGCAGACTGTTCCCCACCAATCCAGCAGTTAGCACACGCGGGCTGGCTCTGAGCAGCAACATCTGTTACTCCAGTTACAGTACTGCCGTGTATTTTGATAACCTTTATGTCTGTTTTGAAAATGCGTTAGCAAAATATTTGCAGTAGCTCAGTCCTGACATGAAACATGCTACAAGTGACATGTTAGTTGTCTGGTTCTTACCTGGTCATTCTCTTCTTCGTCACTGCTTAACTTGAGGTCATCTTCTAGCATTCTGGAAAGCAAGCAGCAGAATAAATTATAATTTACCAAAATGCTTTAGATCCAATGTTTTCTCTGAGCTACTGTAAACATTTAATCATTTAAATAGAAAGAAAATATATTTTATCCCAGTAACTCTGTAGACGTGACACTTTATAATTTTTTCTTATCCAGTTGCTATCAACTAACTTCTTAATTCATTTCCTACTATTACTGCCTAAGGGAAAATATTTACTAGAGTAATAATGGATTTTGCAAAGATTCTTGTTATTACAATCACTGACAAACAATTTTTATATGCTAAAAATAATATTTTTGGTGCTGATAGGTCAGTAGTCTCTCTGAAAGGAAAATTTTGCTCCATTTGGCTTTGAGCTTACAAAACAGAAGTAGATATTTACTCTGGCAGTACTGCAGCACAAAATAAGATTCAGTGATGTTTCCCAAAGGCCGTTTTTACTTTATTGCATGTTTGATGTAAAATTGACATTGACTGAAACAATTAAAACTAAAATATATTGTCTCAGTGCACAAGAGTATCCACAAGGATTTCACTGTCATATAAACATAGAAAATAATGCATCTTTTCTAACGGGGATTTCATCCTCCCTTCCCATATCCTTTCCTCAACTGGCTTAAACTGGCTCACAAAGCAGAGGAGTTTGTTTTTACCTCCATGTAGTTTTTTTTACAAGCTAGGGTTAAGTAACCAGCAGTTAAAGGAGCTGAAGAGGTGCAAAGATTTTCCCCAGTGCTTGAAAGGTCTTCAAGAATGGGACCTATTTTTAAAAAACACCTCTGTAATAATAATAATAATAATAATAATAATAATAATAATAATAATTCAGAAAGTTACTAATTTTTCTTGCGTGCTGGGAAAAGAGAATCTGTAATTTCATCTTGACTCCAGAAGAAAGCTTGGTGAGCAATTCAAACACATCCTGAGACGTGGGTGGTCCCCGGAGTGTAAATATCTCAAAAAGACATACGTAGTAATTTCAAACCACCTCCTTGTACTTGTGCATAGATCTTCCAAGAGTGTGCCTGAAAAGCGTGACTCTTACATGGGTGACATGGTGTGCCATGTCTTAAAAGAGAACCGAGCCCAACCACCCTCTGCTCAGCTCCTCGCTATACGTACAGTCCCTGCCTGTTGCTGCCATCACAGCTGCTTCCCTATTTCCCCACGGCACCTTTTGGGGAACATAGGTGTATAAGAATAGGATGGGGGGTCAGAGCAGAAACTCCCACTCTTGTCTTGCTTTTTTCCCACATTTCCTTCTACGTATGCCAAGATTTTTCCTCTGTAAAACCAACATATCAAATTCAGCAAAATCTCATTGCAAGGCAGACACCTCAAATATATAGGTCACCCATTGAGTTAGAGGGACTAGACAATCTCACAGCAAGACTTGCCTGTGTTTTATCCGGAAATATGTCCACAGGCAGGAAAAAGCTCACTCTGCCTTCTCCTGAGTCAGCAAAAACTCCAGTGGCCGTATTGATGCAGCTACCGGCCAAGCTAACAAGCCCTGCCGAGAAGTGGGCAAACGGGACAAGTACGAATGACACGGGATAGAGCTCCTAGGAGCTAAAATATGTCAGAAAGGCAAAGCTTACTCTAAACATTGCAAGATCCACATAGGCTTTGGATCCCACCACTTACAGGGATCCAAACAATTTTATAATTGCTTATGTTTTTAGTTAGATCTGTTTAGGGCATCCCTGAGAAAACAGTGCTTGAAAATAGAAAGCTCAGATCTGGGATTGAGCATTATGTAATTAAATGTGATGAAATCTGCACTGATAGTGACTTAAGCAGAGAGAGATGTGCTTATTGTGTGAAAAGCAGAGCACCCAGGGTGTCACTGCCTGCTCTCCCTTGAGTTTGAGTGCGTGAATTTCTGCTAGTGAGGTGGTAGTTACATACGTTATTTAAGATTTAGCAATTTAGCTCTTCTCCTAAATGGAAGTTGGAAAATCAAAAGCATATAATCACAGAATCATAGATTCTTTTAGGCTGGAAAAGCCCTTTAAGATCATCAAGTCCAACCATTAACCTAGCACTGCCAAGTCCACCACTAAACCATGTCCCTAAGCACCACATCTACGCGTCTTTTAAATACCCCCAAGGATGGTGACTCAATGAAATGTTATAGGAAGCTCTGTGTATTTATTAGCATCCTGGCTTTTTGTGTCAACATAAAAAAAATGGGTATTGTGAGTCTGTGATTAGAAGCAACTATGATGCTTCGAAGCCTTCAGGTTGTGTGGAGGTGTGAGTGGAGCTCCAGGAGTGCAAGCAGGAACCATCCACATAAAAGAAACAAGAAACCGCAGCCCTGGCCCATCAACCTCTCCTTGCTTGTATGTTTTAGCCCGTCTTTATTTTCCCTGTCTGTTTCTCATTTCAGAACCATTGCTCTCCAAGAAAAGCACTGCCTGCCCGGGGCTCGTGGCCCCTTTTGGAACTACCATCAGCGTACAACCTCCTAACGCTGGGGATAGGAAAAAAACAGGTCATCATAAAATGCTTGCTTGCTTGCTTGCTTTTTTTCCCTAGAGTGGGATCTAGCCCGCCTGATCCATGTATTTGTCACAAGGATGCATCAGGTTAAGACAGCTTGCCAATGTAGAGGTCTACCCTGTAAGGGCAGGAGCTGTGCAGGTATAACCTCCATGCCTAAAAGTCTTCGCTGGTTCCCCGACTGCTTTCACTGTCAGGTGAGGCCCTCAGCCCTGATCTACAAAGCTATAGCCAGAGCAGGACACACCGTCACCAGTGACTTCAGCTTCCCCTGCCAGCAGTCCTGGAGAGGGAGGCTCCTTGGACACCAGGCAGCTCTCACAGCCCAGGCTGAAGCACTCCCTGGGTGAGGAGGAGGTATTTGTATTATAGGGGCTTCAGTTTGCAGTAAGCGTCTTAAGGAAGCTAGATAAATTCTGAGTCGGATGCTTTTGAGGAACGCTTCTCCTCAACAACTCATTTCCACCATGACAACAATGACGGTTAAAAGAAAAAGTCCATAACTGGACCAGCAGACCTGACTTGAAGAGAGGGAGAACAGAAGAGAAGACAAATACTTTAAGCTCACAAGAAGCACTACATTAATTTGTAATTTATCTGAAAAGCACTTTGGCACAAATTCAGCACAGAATGAGCTTTGGTACACTCTATGTTAGCAGAGCACTTCAGATCATGTTTAAATCAACCCCTGCTCAGGATGGAATTTCTTTACATATTCTGGCAAACTAGTACAAGGACGGACAGACAAAAACATACAGACTCATGTGCAAACACAGCCTTTTCAACACAGCTTATCTATAGCTATTTTCTGTAACACCTTTTTCAGAACATGCAAAATCCAGGCCAGTAAGTGACATCGTCCATGGGCTTTAAGATTTTTCGAAATGGACTTGGCTTTGATGTGCTCGGGCACTGGTAAGAAGATAAGTAAATATAACTTTGCAAACAAAAGCTAGAAAAATGAAGCGGTACTCGAAGCAGCTCTGAAAAACACACACCACCACTTAGGGCTTCTGCACTCGCAAAGAGCACATACGGTCAGGAAGTCACTTTGCAGAACCTAATTACACATTTTTAGTGAAGTCTCCGCGAGGTCGCAGCGGAGGCAGCGAGGGGTGGGAGGCTCGGGTGGGAGCGCTCACTGCACTCTAATTAATGCATTTGTTCCTTTCTCCGCAAAGAACGTGACAGGTAGAGACATAATGAAAGGAAATGAGGATGAGTTTGGGATATTGAGAAATGCCTTAGCAAGCCAGCTGGTTTCTTTCTCCAGTAACCAATTATGGGGTTGCAGCCTGGGGTGCTGGGCCACGCAGTTACTGTGGGAAAGGAGGGAGGTGAGGGGTTACTTACATGCAATGGAAAATAGACAGAAAGTCTTCTAGAGGGCGTCGATGCCCAACATCTGCCAGTTTCAATGTCACTGCGTGTCCAAATCTTCTACGTAGCTTATCAGAAAGCCTGATCTGTTTTATCCAGGGGCTGCTCCCTGCATTGGCTCAGTAGGCTATCAGGGCAGGGTGACCATGTGGGGCACTGCAGAGGGACCCTGTGGGACTCCTGCTCATCCCAGCACGTTGAAGGGCCAGGAGATGCTCCTGGTCAAAAGCACCCGGCGTTTGGGATGGGAGGCCATCGCGGGCTGCCCAGGAACCACCTTACTCAAAGGGAATGGTCAAGACTTGCAGCGTCACTGTTTTGTCTGTCTGTTTTCCTGATTTGTTGTTGCTGGAAAGTCAAGTCCCAAGCAAGGATTATTTTCAGCCCCAGCCAGAGTCTGGGGGATAGCAGGAAGACATCTAGTTTCCCCTCTGGGAAGTAACATCAAAGTAACATCAAGTTTCAAGTGTGAAGGTAGAGCCAGGGCCCAGGTCAAAGATTTTTGGGTTTGAAAGAGCTGGAGGAGAAGGAGCTGCTGGGGAAGGAGCTGTCGATGGTGCGGTGTCTGGGGGAAGCGGTCTTCAACAGCCAGTTGGGAATCAGTTGCAACTTTTAATGTCCGGAGCCAGTCCGAGACCCTTCCAGCATAGCCCTACTTAGGAGGATAGCTATTTTCTTCCAGGGTGAAGACATGGCCCCACCCGGGGAATTATCCTTCATATCTGCTGATGCACATGAAAGAAGCAGCAGGCATCACACCTTGCATTTTACTTTAACCTCTGACACATCTCACATTCCTTGGCCTAATGAATTCTTTCCTTCCCCTCGCAAACTACTTATTGAGGCGTAAAACTCTCAAAAATGCCTCTGTGGTTTTGTTTTGTGATTAGAGAGATCCCCTTTTGGCACGTAAATCAAAGGACAGCAGAAGAGGCCCTGAAGATTTTCAAGAGAGGTTATGAAAATGAGGGGCAAACCCCTCCTTGTGTCCCTCTGGTGGTCTAAGATACTATACAAGAAATGGTCTTCATGACAATTTTGATGTTTAGAACCAAAAAAAGGAAAGGAAAAATATTGATAGTAATTAAATCATTAACACAATGCTTTAGGAAAGAACATGCCAATGGTTTGCAAGCCCAGGGCACAAATATATGTATGTTGCAATTGTCATTTAAATGAATTCAGAAGTCACCATCTTTGCAATTTGTGAAAGATCTCATGAATGTGTTAATCTGATCAAGTATATTGTTCCATTTTAATGCTAGGCAGCATCTCAGTCAGAATACCGTATTTATTGCGGACTTTTGAGATTTCTGCTCATTATGTAGGAAAGGAACTTCAGTAGTGGAAAAATACTTTGATTTTAGCTGAAGAGGAACCCCACAAAGCAAAGAGTTGTGATGAAATATGAAAATCAGATAACTAAGTACTCATTCAAGTTTATGCCACCACAATGTTTCATCTGAATGAGACTGTTTTTGGAAAATTATCTTATTTTTTAATGCACAATATTGACATTTTATTTTCTTTCCCATAAATGCATAGTGACCTTTCAAGAACTGGACATTAGTTTCAGTATTACCAGAAACCCAGAGAGAAAATAGATACTATTCTAAGTAGCAGTATGCTAGAAAGCTCTTAGACTGGCTCCAGATGTTTAAAGTCACAATGGATGCGCTGATATAGGAAAAGAAAAGTATTGCTTCACGTCGTAGAAAAACAAAACAAAACCTTCCTGGAGGCACAACACTGTGCAAGACCTTTAACTCTTGTTCCCAGCAAAATGAGAGAGAAGGCCAGGTGGGAATCTGTCCTTCCTCTCCAGACTGTGCCCTTATGTTACCGGGATTATTTCAGCTCCAAGTGTTCACGTATGTAATATGACTTAAGCTCCAATAAGACAAATGCACCTTTGGTTTCTGGCTGTCTTTGGTTGCTTTCTAAAAGAGAAATGCAAGGAAAAATACGCCTGGTAAGAAGTATGGAGAGTTCATAAGAAACAGATGAACACGTTTCCTTCCTTAAAAAAAAAGAAAAAAAAAAAAGGAAAACTAATGTTGTTGCTATTACCTTGGTTACTTGCACATAACAGATGGCCAGTTATATTTGCTACTTACCTACAGCCAAAACAGGTATTTCCAAAAGCTTTGTTTACTAATCCTAAATATAGGAGTAGCTGTTTTTATACAGTAGTAATTTTTAATTAATTAGATTCTGATTGCTGAAATTATTTTTCACTTTAGTGCTATAACTGATGCAAATGTTTCACTTTAAAAAAGCTCATGCATTTATATTATCTGAAAAGTGTAGTATTTACTCGTGTTTTATATGAAATAAAGTCAAAAGCTTATGGATTGAGGTAAACAGCTAGATCAAGAGGATATTTTATAAATGCTGTAATAGAGCTTTCAGCAGGCTTGTAAGACCTCTGCAAGCACTGCTTGCAGCATCTAAAATTCACTCTGAATATATGATGTTTAAGTTGTAAAAACCCCTCAACAAACAGTTTGTGCAAGTTCTGCTACACAGAAACATGTAGGAAAACATGATTATATAGAATACCGTCAAATCTAATTAAAAACAGAGGGAGAAGACCAGTAAAATCAGGCTGGTGAAATATTAATGTACTTAATGCTGGAATGGAGCATATATATCAATGTGAGATTTAATTCCAGAGTGTAGAATTTAAATGCCTGAAAAACGGACTCAGTCTATAGAAATAGAATTAGCAATTCCAATAATAAATAGATGCTCTGAAGGAAAAGTTTTCTGTCCTTGGCTTGAATCCATCTAGGCTGGTCTACACCGCTCTCCAAAACCATTTAAACCAGCTAAATGCTCTGCTAAATTCCCATTACACTGATGGTCTCATTAGAAATGCAAGGCAGTCCTCTCCGAACGATACAGCCATCACTCTCTCCTATGAGCAGAAGTTGAAATAAGGTTTCCTCTGCAGCAGCTGTCCCCGGGGAGCGACTGGGTATGCCCTGGTGATGTTTTCCCCCTTTAAAGAAAGGAAGAACAAATGCAATTGAATCATACCCTGAATTTTCTAACTCCTCGGCAGGGTGGCAAGAAAGTGCCCCACAGTCCACAGCGCTTCCCGAGAATGATGTTTGGGCAGAAGGACCCAGAGTGCCTCCTTAAAAATGGGAGAAATTCTTCAGAAAAAGCAGGGAAACGAACCTGTGCGAGCCCACTCCCCGAGCAAGGAAGCCACCTAAAAATACATGAATACTCAGAGAGAGGGAAGAGTGATGAGCGACGTACTGGCAGCTCACGCCTAAACACTCGTCTAAGTAGTCCAATCACTCTGAGGACTTCCCAAAGTTTCATGGCTAATCATGCTCTGTGTGACAGGAGGAAACACATTTGGGGGATAAAAGTTTCGAATGCGCTGCTCGCAATTTTCCAATCCATTTCTTGCCTCCCTGCTCCTGCTCCCTCCAGGCTCTCTGGGTGTGATTAGCAGTTATTTACTAACTCTCTCCCTCTGATTTCCTAGCAATTGCTGGTGCTGCCATCTACAAAATATTCATTTCAAATGCGAAATGAAATAAGAGTGCATGAACTGCACTACCGCCTTGCGTGTCAGCGGTTGTGGCAGAAATCTTGGGGAATTTAATGTGTCTGAGACAGAACCGCCACTGCCAAGTCTCCCCGCTGAAGGTGCAGCATCTGATTTTGTACTCGGTGATTATTTCCTTACAAATAGCCTCTTTCTGCCTAATCCCCAGCATTATAAGCATCTGTCCTCATGCTGGAGTCATCATCTCACACATTTTTATTCTCGTGCTCCCTTGCAGATGACTGCAGTCATCTGTATAACGCTGACCGTTCCTTTAGCAACGTTCATAGCCCAGGCTGTGGTGGTGTTTATCCCTGTCTCGCAGGTCGGGCAAGGGAAATGTGATCGTTTAGGCTAGAGGTTCCCAAACTTTGCTGCGCCGAAATGAGAAGTGTCTTGTATCATCAAAGCGGTGGGAAAAGCGGCAGCTCCGCGTGCCGGTGCGATCCCCTGGGCCCTGCCCTGCACACCAGAGGCTCACGCCGTCTCTCTGTGCCGGGGCGTCCTGCTGAGCTGCAGGATTCCCAGCGTTTGGAATTGCAGCATCCTACAGAGTTGCAGCTTCCCAGGGTAGAGTCCCCACTTAAAAACAGAGTCAGGGGGACATTCCTTGCTCTGGGAGATACAGCTTCGTGTTGGTTTCTTTCAAGCCTCCTTTGTTTAAGTGAGGCTGAATTATTAAATTATTCAGACTATTTGATAACCTGCTCCATCCTCACTGTTTCTTTCTCTGTCATCCTCCACAAAGTTTTGCCATCGGTGAATATAATTTCCTACCCTGTCCTAGTTGCCAGCTTCTCACAGAATGAAATCAGATTTGGTTGATAAGAACCAAATTTCTTTCCTTGAAAGTAAAACATCGAACGGAAATTATTATGCTCTTATCCCTCAGTTCCTCGGTGGTATTAAAGGAACCCTGTCTGGCCTCCCCCCAAACTTTGTGTGCAGTAGGAGGTGCCAGGCGATCTGTCCTTAAACTTTCTTCCTTGGCCTTTTGGCATATTGCACAGCATTAGCCGTCTCCTGGGGTTTACCCCGCATTTCAAGGTACATCACAAATGACCCTCCGATTTTGCTAGCCAGCGGCCTTCATGGCTATGTGGTAGCATGGAGGATCTGAGGCTTACGAATACTTGTATCTAGGGTAACTGATTTTAAATAATTTATTGTCTCTAGACACTGTTCAGCTTCCTGCCTGTCTACTAGGCACCCTGCTTTTTCTCATGCAAAAAAATATTTATTACTCTAATATTATTAACAGCTTTAATATTTCCAGCTAACAAGGGGCTATTGCTAGAATTTCTTTATTGTTGTTGTTCTTTATATACCTTAAGAAAACCCTTATTCTCATTGTCCTTGAACTTTCCTCTGGTATCCTCCACTCCTTTTATCCATCTTCAGTATTTTATAATTTCTCTTTTAGATTGATTGTTATCTTCCCCTTTCATATTACATGTATTTTATATTTCATCTCTATTGCACAGATTGCTTTTTCATTTCTAATTGCTACTTTTACTTCACCACTGAAGCTGAGCTAGCTTTCAGCAAGGTTGGGTTTTTCCTTGATTGTGGAAATGCAGCCTTTTGCTAACCTAACAAGCTCTGTTTAAAAAATTCCAAACTTCCTTGTTTCTAGGTTTTTCTACCCCATCAAATTCTGGTCAACAATTTCTTCCACTTTGGCACACCAGCCTTTTCTTGTTGGGACTGTCCGTTATTTGTCTAGCTTGGACATAACAAAATCATGATCTAGTTCCCAGGCAAGCACGTGCTTCCCATCCAGTGACTGATTTATCTTTATTCAAAGTAGCTGTGCGTATGTCTGGTGAAACGTCCTCAGTGCTAGAAAAGTGCCACAAAGACCACCCACAACCTTTATTTTAATTTCATGGCCAGCTGCACTGGACCTCTGGTGATACCTTCAAAACTAAGACCTCTGGTAGCCACCTGATGAATCTGCCTTGCTTTACAGATCAGTCCAGTTACCTTCCTGTAACTGGAGTTCATATTCAATGATAGTCTGGCTCTGGGATAAAAAGAAAGATTATTCGATATCCCCAGCTAGAGCTTTTCATGTCAATAAAGGCTAGAGGAGGGGAGGAACAGGCTAATTCGGTCTCTCCCAATGGCACATGGCTGACAGGCAGATACAGAAGGGCTATTGCAGAATATATATATGGCACTGAGCGGCAGGACAGGAACATATGGGAACTATACCCCCTCCATAACCTCCCGAGCTCCAGCCAGTAGAAGCATGGCTGTGAAAGACACACCAGGACCCCCAAAGTTTTCAGCATTTCCTTTTAAATACTTTTCCCAGCCATTTCCTGGAAAGCCGCTATATGTATTTTACTCAGTCCCGTCTGCAATACTTATAGCTTCATTTAGTTTTAATATAGTTATAAATGGGCTGTAGCGGCCTGCTTCTTTTAATAACTAAGTAAATGAAACCCTGTCTGTAATAATAAATGAACCATCCATCTGGGAGGCCTCCAGTAAAAATTTCAACAGGTATTTATTGCTCCTTTATGTAAACAGTACTCTGGACAATACAAGTGATTATACTCTCTGTCAGCCCTGTCAGGAAGGAGACAGTATAGTTTTGGATGAGGTTCCATAGCGTACACACTGAATTTACAGGTTTATTTGACTAGATGGAGAAAAAATGATTAAAACAAGCAAATAAACAGACAAGAACCCAGTTGGCTACTGTGAAAGGGAGCATACCATTTCATTTAAAGATATGGGCTGCGAGGATAAAATATGGAAAATTGACAGGTCCGTGGTGCAACAGACTCCTCACAACCCCAAATGCTTCACAGACACCCCCCCTATACCAAACCAACCACCCTCCCTCCCTCCCCCCCACCCGAAGTGGAAGGAGTTTCAATGTAAAATCAACACTTTATAGAGACTTTAAAATATATTGTGCCCTGGCAGTTTCTCATGGTATGGAAGGGCAGTGCCTCGGGAGAATCCCCGACCGGGGCGCAAGGCACGGCAAACCACGCTGTCTGGCCCTGGGGGTCATCCCTTTCACTCAGACACTGCTGCTCACACACTGGAAAGGGCAATAGCACGACACTTTTGCAGTAATGAAATTTTAATTAAAAAAATTCTCATCGCCAAAATTGTCTTCATACCTCTATTATATTCTGGCTCCTAATTACATACCATTACATTCCACTATTGTTGAAATAATACAATATCAGAATATATTGTCAAATAATTAATACAGTGTGTGGCAAGAGGGGAAAAAAAAAAAGAAACAAGAGGCAGAAAGACCTGAAAGCTCATGTATGGCCAGGCTGATGTGCCATCACTTGATGCTGAGGGGTGAGCTGTAGAAAGTTCTGTGCATTAAATACGTTGAGGCTGCTGTGATTTTTGTCAAAATTTCCAGCCCTCAAATTTCTACAGAAACGGGCTTAAACCTCTCCCATGAGCAGGTTTCTCATTTGCAGCCAAGCTAGGCATAGGGAAAAACACATTTTTTTCCTTACGAGGCAGACTACAAAAGGAAACCAAAGCTCTCGGCCAAAACGCCAGGCAGCATTCTGCCCCATGGGGCAAATGGATCGCTGCTCATTACGGAGACCTGCGCCCTGTGTGCTCGGCTCAGAGAAAGGGGTAGCGCTGCTCCCGAAGGGGCTACCTCCGTGGCCAGGGTGTTTCCAACATTTTTACTAAGCTCAGCACGCTAACAAACTTCTTAGGAGATGGTGTATTAGTGATAGTATTCTCTTTTCTCCTCTCTGCTTTTGTTGTGATCACAGGATGCTGAAAGGGGAGAAGATGATCCCAACAGGGCAGACATCTGCGAATTGATAGCAGTGCCACCAAAATATAGGAGGAGTTGTCAGGTTTTCCTGTGGATGGGCTGAGGGAGGGAAGGGGCTGCCCACGCAGCACCGGGGCTCGGGGCACAGGCACTGCAGGGACAGGGGAGCTGGAGGCAGGCGCTGGCACCTGGGGCGAGCACGTGGCCGTGAACGTCACTGCTGCGGGGGACAAAAACGCGTGCAATCTGCAGTGCTCAGAGAGTTCCTGTGCTTCACACGGAGCCGCACTGAAGGGATGGTTGCTCACGTGGGATCCCGTTAATTCAAATTGCATTTTGCAGCTCCGGTTGAGGTGTGTGCTTGGGTTGTCCATGGGCTTCCTGGCACAGACCCTTGGCTGCCCTGGGGTCTGATGGCACCAAGCACTTCTGGCCAGCTTGTTTCACTACAAGATAACCCCTTCTAGGATTCAAAATGGGAAATTTCTCTTCCTCAGAAATAATCTCTTCTGGATATTGCAACAGCAGAAATAATCAACTGAGGGCTGCTCCTTCAGAGAGGGGAAGGGCTTTACTCCCAGCATTCAGGTCCTGCATGTGCTGTGCAGAAATACACCACCTGGACTGCAATATATATATATTGAAAAAAAAAAAAAGTGGGTATTTTTTCTTTAAAAACACTTTTTGGACAAAATTATGAAGTTAGCTCTCAAATAGTAAACCACGCTATATCTCCTTTCTAATGTCTCTTTTTAAATATACACCGGGGAACAACTCTCATAACTCACTCGACACACACTATCTTATGAGTTATAGGTCAGTCTTCTACGCACAGAGAGTGTGTTGCACTTCTACACACTGTTATGAATTTTCCATCCCTCATCATTCATATCATGTCAGAATATCTATTACAAACCCCTGTTTGCAAGAAGAGCTTCTGTTTTCCCCTTTCATTTTATCATTGCTCTTAAATTTTCTCCCGGACACCAGCTTGGCATGCTGGCAGTACCATGCTGGCAGTTTTTGAGAAAAAGTCATATTCAAAAATCATATGTCAGGGCTGTAATGTCACTTCCAAAGAAATATCCTTTTTTAACTAATAGGAGTAGTGTATAAAAATGAATTAGACACAATTGTATTCTGATTGCCAAATTCTACCACCCAGCTGCTAACTACCGCAACCATCTTGTAAAAAATAATAATCTGGAAGTCTAAATGATATCTGATAATGCTTTCTGCCATCCTAAATCTTTGGAAGTGTTGAGTCATCTTGAGAAAAATGTCGACAATAATTTTTCACAAAGGTTTGAGCATAGACGAGGCTCTAACTAAAGTCTTGTGTGAGGGATTTAGAGCTGAGGGGAATTTTCTGACAAATAATTCAGCCATCAAGAACAGTGGGAGGACTGGCCAAAATGCTTGGGAATTGCTAGATTTGAGAAATGCTTTTCCCTAAATAACTAAAAAAGTTTAATTTCTATGTAAAATTATTAATTTCAACATTTCTGAAATGCTATGCTTTCATTTTCTTCTTTCAAAAACATTATTTCGAAATATACTTGTATCTAGTGCTGTAATAAGGCTGCCCAAGTGCTTTCTGGAGTGAGGTAAGCTAAATGAAACAATTAGGCCTGAAGGTACTTTTTCCATTTTGCTGAGAAAATGAACGCAACTATTTTTTTCTTCAGTTGACCCATATGGTTTTTTATTGTATCAAACAAAATATCAATTACCCATGCTGATTCAGAAGTTATTTAATTCCGTTTGCAAGGTACTGAAACTAGCCTTGGTTTGAGTTTCATCTGCATCCACAAAACATACTGGAGGAAACAGTTTCACAATTTCATTGTTTCCCACTCATTGGCTGTTAATTGAAGCTTTCCGGGAAATATTTTTTTCTGCCATCAGCTGTCAGACTGCCATCCATAGGAGCAACCTTCTCTACCATAGCAGTGCTGTAAGCAAGTGTTGGTATGAACCAAGCATGCAGGAAATGGATTCTCAGATTGTTACATGACTGAAATTCGAGGATTTGGGTTTTTGTTTATTTGGTTTTTTTGTTTTTTCAAAATCAGACTGGAATTAAGACCACTTGCTCAAACCTGCTCCATTATACAACTGGTTAGTTGGTTGGTTTGTGTGTTTGAACTTTATGATTATCTGATACTGAGTTCCCAGGAACTGAATTCTACGTAGTCTCCTACAGGATCTACCTATGCCCTCCACTTTTGAAAAAATGGCATTAAGTATCATTTAACTTGTTATTATTTGATGTCAGATCGAGTCCAATCAAAACAATCATTATTATTTCAGAAGTACTTTTGGGTGTGGAAATAAAATATGCAGGGCTTAATATTGACAGAGCTGTGGGTAATTATCTGTTTGATATTTAAGTAAGAATAAACCCTACAGATAATAATGTATTACTTTAGTACAACTGCAAATAATTTGTAGGCAAATATTGTGTCTATATTATGCAATATGTACTTAAAAAGTCACATATATGAGGGATGAGGCTTGATTTCTAAAGAATGCAATTTAGTAGTAACAATGTTAATGGTCAAAAGTGGATCTCCTAAACTTAAACGTATTGGGTTAGTTTCACCATCAGTGTCACTCTAGTAAAACCAGTTCCATCAGCAATTAACTTAGCCCACTGTATTACCTTCAAGGCAAACGATTTTTTACTGATAAGAGAAAATACTTCAGTTGCACATGGTTTATCAGGCACTTAATATTTCATCAGATGGCTGATGAAAATATGGAATAAAATAGGCAAAAATGTAGGAGACTGACAAAAAAGACTTTTGAAGTATGTAAATAACTTTCCAGAAGTTCTATAAACCTTTAGACTGTCTCCAGCAGAGTCTTTATTAGTCTAAAGAAATCATTCAGTATTTTTCAGTGTACTATTATCCTCACACTAACGGCAGAAAAGTTTTTACTGTTCAAAAGATGCAGCAAACAGCCCTCACTACATATTTTCATAAATGTCTTGTGCTTGAAGTCTATATGCAATTTAAAGCTGTGTCAGGGAAGAATCAGGAGTGAACGAAAGGTCTGCCAGAACCTTTTCTTATCGATACTTTCTCCAACTCTTCCTTCTAGCTGAACACCAAAGCACAAGGACTTACTCTCCTTATTACCAGGTTCATTAACTAGTATGAAATAGGACCCATCCTATCAAGACAGGCACCAATTTATTATCGGGCTGTATTCTATCACACTTTTCTGGTGAGAGATCTCTGCGTAGGTACGTTTCCCAACACCCCATCAGGTCAAAAGTAAACAAACCCGTGATTATTCTCATTCAGTTGGAAAGAGGAAACCGAGGCAAAAAGATTCACTGGTTTTTTCCAAAGTCACCCCGTTCAGTCAGATCCAGAACTGGGGAAGGAAACTCCAGGTCTCGAGTGGGAACACATCGGCATTGCCTCAGACGTACCCGTGACCCAACATCTTATGCTGTTCAGCCTCTACTTCACCTTTGGAGCCTGTGCTAGGAGGAAATTTTAAGTGAAAGAAGGCCGAAGACAAGGTGGGAAGGTGAAGAGGTGCCGAAACAGTATCTTTCTATGTACAACAATATCTCTTCTATCAGAGCACAGCACAGCACAGCTACTGGAGCAGAATATGTCAGCATTTAAGAGTCTGTCATTCTCTGGCAAATACACATTCCCGCCTCAAACGGGGCAAGCGTGTTTTACGTAAAGAACGCGTTTATTCATCTGTAAAATGTTACAAATAAAAAATAAAATTGGACTGGACGATTTGAATTTCTTCCAGAAGAACCTGCAACATTTGACCTATTTTGGTATTTTAAATCAAAATCTGATTATTTTAAGCTACATGTGAGAGATCATTCATTCCTAACAACGATTTGTTATATTGCTTGTTTAGAGTAGGATTAAATAAACTTTTGTCACGCTGCGACTGTTAACTCTTCACGTTCTTTACTGCTACGCTCATGTAGTTATTAACTCCTAACAGTCTTTGGTTTGGGCTGGAATTGCTCCTTCCATTTGTTCTCGTGAGATCTGAAACTGCACTCAGAAGTGCCCTTTAAATACTTGGTTTTTGGTGTTTTTTTTCCCCCATCCTTGTAAAAGACATGACAATTCTCTGCTAATTATTGTCTCGAGATATTAAAAAAATACGTTCAGCAGATGTATGAAGCAGCAGCAGGTAGATGCCTTCTGCACCCCTGCTTGGGACCACTGGGGCTGTGCGTGGGATGCTAGCCATAGTGGGGTGATGGTGCCCGACCGCCTGTCAGCTGGGGAGGGGGTCCGCTGCTGGCACGATGCTCCATGCGGGGATCGCGTCTGCCCCCGGCTCGGCAGGGGTACGGCTCTGCGACTGGGCAGGCACACCCAAAATCAGCCAAAGCCGAGCACCGTGCTGAGGGGTGTCCTTCGTCACGCCGAGAAGGGGTGGGTGAAAATTGGCTTGGAGGGGTGCCCATGCCCTCTGGGCTGCTCTGCGGTCCGGTGGCTTGGGGATGAGGGGGAGTGGTGCCCATGGCTCGCAACAGCCACCCCGCATTGGTCTTGGGGCTACCTCAGCTTCTGAAGCAGCTGAAATACCAAGTACGGAGACTTTTCCCCGCAGCCCCAGCTCTGAGGCTGACGAAGGGTTAAACGGGGACGAGCAGCAGGTGCCCTTCTCCAGCTGCTTGCAGCTCCAGGTCCATCCCCGGGGAGTGCTGGGGTGGTGCTCCGGGCTGGGGCAAGGGACAGAGTCGCACATGGCCCACAGAGCAAGCGGCAACCACACCACGGGCTTGAAAAGGTTGAAGACCTGGGTGAAAGCACACTGAAATGAGTGCCTAGCTATTTAACAACAAACATGGATATTTAGGACTGAAATCGAGGCCATAGCCCCGTTTTGGGGGCTCAGGCACAACACAAGCCTCTCGGGAGCAGGGCTCTCCTGGAGCTTTGCTCCGACACTACTCCTGAGGTGTGAACGCCCTCTGAAACCCAGCAGCACGAAGAGGCAGGCGAGCAGGAGCTGGCACGCCCCGCGGGGCATCACCCCTGCACGCTGGCAGAGTGACAGCAGCCATGCTGGCACCAAGATGCTCTCCATCGTCCGAGGACTGTGCCTCATCTGCTGTGCGGAGATCGAAACCCGGGAAGGAATAAGGAGGGAAGTACTAGCGAGAGCGCACTTCGTGTTTTTAATTATTAGCATCTTCGGTGCTCTTCAAAGACGGTGATGCTGCCGAATCGCATTAGCTCCATGTATAGGCAATGAATGGGAGCTGCATACTGTGAGCATTAGAGCATCAGCCTCAAAGAGATTTAGGGGAAAGAAAAGCATTATACGCAGTGAAAAATAAATATATGCAGCCTGGGACATTCAAGTATGTCTCTCCTTCAGAATGCTGATTAATGTTGCATCAAATCACAATAAAAATAGCCCCTAAGGCTCATTTTCCTATTTGTTAAAGGTTAATAATGATTAGCTTTACCAATGTTTGTAGCAGGCTTTGAGGGGCGTTGTGTTCAAAAGAAATACTAATGACCTGAGGAGGTCGTTAGTTTGGGGATGTTCTGCTGGACCAGCACCAAATCTCCTATGACACTTCTGCTTAACAAATCATACAGCAAAGAGTGGACTTTCATCTGCGCAAGCTTCAAGCATATTTGAAACTACTTAAATGAATGTAATTGCAAAGTAATTTTATTCCACTGTTTTATAGCAGCGTCCATGCTCTGCCAAAGGCAAGACCAGGGAGCCCTCAGGAGGCTGCTGAGAGGGTTATGTTTTGTCAGGTCTTCTCCACTTTTTTGCACCAGAGGACTCACATCATCTCAGCAGACACCCCATCACACAGGACCACCACCACAAGCCCCACCAGCAGGCAGCGAACCCCTAATTTATACCGCTGGCACTTGGTCTCAGCACCTGATGAGGTGCTAACTATAGCAGGTCTGTGTGACATGCCTATAGTCCTAGAGGTAATTTCCTACACCTTATTACCACATAATAATGGCCTCTTAACAGCCAGGCTAATCAAGAATTAATGAGGCACTAAAACATTTTAAGGAACAATGAAGGATTTAAAAATTTCTCTTATGTGTTTTATTTAAAAAGCAATTCATTTAACAGTTACTGCCCTTACTTTGGAGTCATATAAAAAGTCTTGGTACTTATCAAACGTATCAGCTGAAAGGTTTTATTCATTTATCAGTTATTTACTTATGTAGGGCTGCACGTAACCGCAGAACCAAAGGAAACCTAAAGGGAACAGGACCAGATTTGGGCCCCATGTGCCTCCCTCACGTCTGTCCGTCTGTCCACTCAGGCACTCCCCTGCTCTCACACGGGAAGCCTGTTTGTCCAATGGTGAAGTGCAGCACCAAAAATAGTCAGCCCAAACTAGCACGACTGCCAAAAGGGGATTTTGCATTATCTCTGGAAAGCCAGGACTGTCTTTTTTTTTGCAGAGAGGGAGGGTGCACTTTAATGGGGGAGCCATCCTTGATGGAAGCGTTTGAGAAACTCAGAGTGAAATAAGTGGGGAAAAAAAGTAGGGATAATTTACGCTAGTAAAGGATTTCATATCAGTGACACAATACTGAATTAAAGCCTGAAAATATGTGCCTTTACCATCAGCCTAGAAGGGATAATCAAAACAAAAACACGTTCAAACTTGACTTATTTTTTAAAACTTCCTTCTCTGGTGAAAGGGTGGGGGATATATCCTGGTTTGCTGAGAAAATCCCCAAATAGATCATTCTGTGACAGATAACTGTTATGATTATTAATTCCACTGCTGACATTGAAATTAAACTGATTCCCAACATAATGGATGAGTAAATAGCACATCAGAAATTCTCAAATGCTTCCACATTTCCTATGCAATCAAAAAAAAGAACTCCCTCATTAAATAATACACTGACAGAAAAGGCAATTTGATTAAATAAACCTATCTGCCAATCATGCTGAAAGTTATAAAAGGAAAGCATTTTGTAGCTAAGTAAAACTTTTCTCCATATTAATCTTTCTCTCTCTCTCTCTCTGTGATTCTTAAAAGAGAAGTAATGGAAAACTATGTGCCCCAAAGGAAGGTCGGGGCAATATCTGGGCACCTGACAAAGGAGTTAAAAGTTAGTCTTCAGCCCAGTGATTTACCATGAAGCAAAGATGACATGCTGGAGGAATCAAGGGACAAAGAAGAAAGCAGCAGGCGATGAGGCATATGCACTAATCCAGGAACCCGAGCGGCTGTGGGTATATTTGTGTATCCCTTGTTACATATATCTCTTTATTTCTTTTCCGTTTTTCAGGAGACATGGGGATATGTTTTGTGGGGCAAAAGTGGAGAAGGGTAGGGCCAGCAGAGGTGAAAAGCAAGGAGAAATGAGGCTGCAGGTGATGAACCTGACAAAACCAGGGATGGGACAGTAGGAGAGCAGCAGAAAGGGTGCAGCAAGAAAGAAAAAGGAAGGAAAGAAAAGCAGAAGGGGTGGTGGATGCCATGGGATGGACAGCAGGTAGCAAGGCACGGAAAGAGAAATCAGAAATCATCCTGTGCATATAGGGTCCGAGGTGCCCGAGGATACCCGGAGGGTGGGCAGGGATGTGGGGCTGCAGAGGTGCTCCCCAGGGTTTGTGCTACCAGGCTCCCCTCCGCCCCGTCCACAGAGCCCCCACTATCAAAGCAGCAAACACATATTCTCCTGTAGCAGCAAATGAGGCCACACATTACCCAGCTGCATTCCAACAACGGTGGGGTTAATTTTTCATGCTATTTAATTTCACCAACTCTGTGGGGTGGGGAGAGGGGAAGAGTTGTGTAACATGGTGTGATGGGTGGAAAGTCTCCGAACGTCACTGTCTGGTGGCCAAAGATGGGAACGGGGCCTGGCGGCTCCCTCTCCTTGGCTTTGGGAGTCAGCAGCTTCTTAGGACATCAAATACTTAATTAACTGAGCTGCAGAATTGCAGGATAAGATTCATGCAGTTACTTCTCTGTTGGAAACCAAGAGTGTCAGCCTGGACCGCTCTGTTCTTGGTGAGTCTTTAAAGCTAATGCAACTCATATGGAAGATGTTCTTTGAAAAGAACCAGAGATTTATTTGGATAAAACTCTGAGTGGATGACAAGTGCATGCAAAGAAATAAGATGAGATTTTAATTTTTCTCAAGTAGAAAAACATAAGTGGCTTGAGCAAGAGGTATTTGCTTTCCAGCTAGGCACCAAGGCTTTTATATTCTTCAGGGCACAGAAGGAGTTGTTCTTCTCATAGTGAATTCATAGCTCTGCAACGTCATTGAGCCAAATGGCATAATGCTAAAGACGTACTTGGCCAATTCTACTAGACAAAAATAAATCAAAATAATTTTAAAAGGAGGGCTGTTGCTTTTTATAATCTTTCCATAATGCCTGGAGATGGTGGCTATTAAGTCGTCTACCTACTAAGGTCTTAAGGAAATATATACAAGTTGGGAATAATAGCGATATTTTAGGTCCTTCTACCAATCTAACCTTCACCATCCAGCTTTGTGCCCACCTCTCATCGTTTATGTATTATATATGCTTTTGTATTTGTTTAGTCTTATGTGTTATATGTAATAACAAAACTCCTAAAATCCTATCTGGCTGACAAGTCTTCTGTTACTATACCTCTAATCTTCCCCTTTCTCTCTTTATTCCACTGTCTCCCAGGCTTCAGAGCTGGAAATTTGGTTCCTGACTCCTGGCTACTCAGCATCAATCGCAGGAGGCTGCTGTGGGTGCTGCAGGGCTCCTTACGTTAGCGTGCTTGCTGAAGAGTGGTATCAGCCAGCCACTCTTAGACAGCAACGAAACCCTCGGGAAAGGCTCAGAGAGAGGTTTCTTTCTCTTGAATACAAAGCCTGAAAGAGTAAAGCTCTTCAGAGGAGGAAAGGATGCCCCTCCCGAGTGACCGCCTGTCTCCTGCCCTCGGTGCTGGACCGCTCGCCCACCGGAGCTGCGCCGGGATTGCTGCGTCGCAGGACGCAATGGTCAGCGTGCTGGTGGCAGCTGTGAGGGATGGGGAGAAGAAGCAGACCTCTGCCCTGACAAACCCAGGATCCTCTTTTTTTCCCCTTGGTCTTTCCATGTGCCGTCACTGTAGCAGGCCACTTTTTTGACACATATAAGTCACCCTGCTTTACTGAGACTGCTCACAGTAAAGCACGCAGCTCACGGGGAAATGTTTTTTAACTGAACTGGAGATGGGCAGCATAGCATAAACACGCGTCTAGGTACCCACAGGAACTCTTGGTCTTTCAAACAATAATGCTGAAAGAAGTCCTGCCGGAAAGCATCATGCTTGTGTATAATTATTTGCGAGATCAAAACCTTACTCTGTGACAGAGGAAGAGCCCAGGGGTTTTTAACAGTTTGTGGCAAAAGGCTTCATCCTTTCTTCCACAGAAGTCTACAGAAACTGCTGTTGCTTACAGTGATTGCAAGTATTAAAGTCCGTGTCTCATATTACATTTATTGTATAAGTTATGGGGAAAACATGTGGATTTTACATGAGCAGCCACATGAATTTTTTCTTAAGTAAGTCCAACAGTTAAAAACAGTACAGACCAGAGTGATGACAAACTATTTTTGAGGTTACATTCTGCGACGTTCTGGGGTTCCCAACCAGACCTTCTCCTCGCTCTTTGCTGTACTGGGCCTCCGTCGAACTACGTCAAGGCAGGTCGCGTGTCTGGGTCGCCTGCCTCATCTCCCTAGGGGACTTCAGGACAGAAGCCCCCCTCCACCCCCCCCAAACTTCAGCCATTATGAATGGCACAAAAATTGGTCATCAAACAAGGTACAAAAGGGTAATTTGCTCATCCTTTGTATCATGTTATTAAATACTTTTAAGAGATTATTTGTGCTGATTTGTCTGCTTTGCTTTGATAGTAGGAAAGCTGATGGGGAATGGTCAGGATGTTCACCCATAATTGCACTAAATTCTAATACAATTAGAAGTGAGTCCACATGCTTATCAGGTAACAGATCAGTTCTGTTTTAATTTAGTATACCTGATCTGTCGCACCTCCTGGAGTGCATCTCTGAAGAAATACGTCAAGAGATTCCTCCTCTCTACCTACAATTGCTTACAGTTTATGCCATGAAAGGGGGAATCAGCACAAATGAATCCTGACAAAATATCTTACAAAACTAATAAAAATCAGCATGCAGAAACGCCAGCTGTAATCGCACTATTTTGCCATAAAAGGTCTGTGGGCCAATCAAACCATGTTTTTTTTTTCTTGGAAAAACTTAGCTTTTATCTTTGTAAGTCAGTGGTACAGTTGCCTTGATTTTGGAATGATCTGTAAGTATAACCCTTTTGAATCTCAGGAACAATATACCTCATCCAAGCCTTTGTCCTGATTCATCTCCAGCTTTGATAGCTTCGGCATGTCACCCTGCTTGCTTGTCAAATCTATCATCAATTCTAAATTGCCAATAAATATATTCCACATCTCTTTTGGGAGATGAAGCTTGTCTGCATGCTAAACAAAGAACAGAATGCACAAAGCCGAGATACACACCGAGATATAATATTCTCCCTCTCAAAATACCACAGGTGAAATGAAAATGTGGAAATATTCTTACCCTGAGGAAGGCAGACTCCAGTTGTAGCTTAGCAAATCAAACACCAGAAAACTTGCTTGCAATAACATCCTAACAAATCCAGAGTTATTTTTTTCCCCCAGTTAAAAAATATCCACACTCTGACATTTAATCCAAATCCAGAGATTAAGGCAGAAGAACTTCAATAATTTGTTTAGTTAGGTATGAAAAGTAATTTGTCATGAAACTGTCAGCTTGCTACTATAAAGGTTTAAAAAAATCATAGGTATTCATGGCTGAACAGTAGGACTTTTCCACATAGGAAAATTCATCATCACTTCAGGTTTCAGGATCTTTTTGTATTTTGCATGGCAAATAAAAAGTTGTCCACCAAGCTTGAAAAGTCTCTTTTTTTTTGAGTTGGTCACTCTGTGGGAGAAACAGGCATTTCTTTAGATTCCCTTAATTTGGTCTTCATAGTTGTAAAATAAGTTAAAAGCAAAATGAGGGAGCTTCTCATTCAAAACCTCACTTCCTTGTAATTAAAAAAATATATCTGTGTACCAACAAAGTAGAAAATTAAGGCACTTCAAATTCCAAAATCTTTCCATTCCTGGACGAGCTTTAGTGTTCAAATGTTAATAGGATGCCTGCATTTAAAAAAAAAAAAAAAACATAAAAAAAAGTTGGCCTGTATTCAGGCTCAAGAGTCTGTGAAACAGACTTTTTCCATACTATGACCTCAGTCTTAGGATTTCTCTTTTGCAAAATGTTAGTTATTTTTCTTGGCAGGTGGCCAGAACCCTGTATCTCTCTTTCTCCCCCTCTCGCCCTCCTCCTCTCCCCACCCTCCAGGCACACACACCCCTCTCGTCTTTCCATCACCCAGCGATTCAGCCCCGGGACGAGGTAACCCCCCGCCCTTTGGCTGATGGGACATGGTGATGGTGTGGGAAAAAAATCAGGTTGTGAGAGCCTGGAAGTACAGAACACTCCCGATCGCCTTTCTCTTCTTTTGGACCCATTTTATTTTGTTTCCTTGCCTAAAATCCCTCCGCGAAGCCAGCAGCCCCCGCACCCAGCAGTGGTGGTGCCCCCGCCGAGCATCAGCCCCGGAGGGTTTCAAGTTGCAGCGGCTTTTGCCCAGGGTAGAGGATTTCCAAAACACGTTACCCCGGCAACTCGGAATTTTAGCCCAGCAAAACCACCACCACGCACATCGTGACTCCAACGTGCAAGACGCTGAGCTTCCATTTATCATTTTCTTCAGAGAAAAAAGTACGGAGCGGGGTCAATGGTGCCTGCCTTCCTGGTGGCATTTCCGATGAAATAGACTTCTTCCCAGGTATTCGCATCTCCTGATTTTCCTGGCAACCCCTCTTTAACCACCGTATTCCGAGCTAATATATACTACATTCAAAATTCCCAGTTAGTCCCTTACGAATGACAAAGTCCAAGGAAAACAGTGCCAAAGAGAAAAATAATATGCTTTCGGTGCAATATGGGAAAACATTTCCTCAAGCATGACAATATTTTAGCCAGTTAAATTGGTCAGCCTTACTCTAAGTGACGTTAAATGAACACCAGTGTTACAGAAGCATTTTTGACTTGGTACAGAATTAGAAATAATGCCCGGCATTATAGTAAGTTTTCCAACAGGACAAAAGCTGCTGTTTCGAAGTGAGGGTTTCTCTTCCATTAAACCACTTTCCCCTTCAGCTTTGAGCCAAGGGTGGCATCAAAACAAGGGCAGCTTCCCATGGCTACTTGTTTTTCTCTCTGCTGTGCAGAGTACAGGTAGATAGTAAAGGTGAAGGTGCTAAACAAGAGGGCCTGGATCAAGGGGACTTTGTAAATAAAACTCTGCGCTGAGCCCTGCAGCGATAAGGGCGGTTATCTCAAGCTATTGGCTATATCTGGTAAAAGAGAGGGCTAGCATTTAAAAATAGGACAGTGAAGGCCCTATCTCACCCCATGTAAGTCAATCACAAAACTTCCCCAGACCTCAGTAGTGCTTTTATTTAGCATTCATCTCTCCCCGTTCCTGTTGACATCTCAGATAAGGCTTTCTTTTGTCTCACTCAAACTCAACAGAAGCTAAATTTTGTCCCAGGAAAACCACAGCTGCAATTAAGGTCAGGCTGGGCTTCCAGGTGTTTTCTTTCTAAACCAAACAAATAAGCCCCATCTCATCTGCTTTCATGGACATCATGTTTTTAAGACCTTTTTATACAACTTTATATGTTATTTAAGGATTTTTTACTTGTGTCATCTTCGACTGCTATGTGTCTATAATTTTTACACAGCAAAAAAAAATCACCAGTAATACCAATTCATTCTTCCTCCTTAACTTTGCTAAACCTCAGACAGATTCAGTCAAGACCGATGTGAGCAAATATCTTCCAAGAAAATGTCTTTATAGCATTTGAAGAAAATAGATTTGTTGGTATCAAGTTACCATAGTTTTTTTGTGAACTATCAGCAGCACTCTACACCGCAAATCCAAAAAATCTGTGCTCAGAAAAGGTTAGGAATTGGCAGGCAAGGTTCACATCAGCATTGTGACAATACCACAGTGGCTCTGATGCATCCCACAGGTGAAATCACTTTGTTTCTTGGAGTGGGAAGTTATGGTGGAATTGTATTTTTTAACGGTCTATATATTTAATACACAGAGAAACGCTCTGTACATGGACTGAGGGTAATTCTTCAGGGGACAGGGCAGAAAAAAGAACTTTTTCATGGGAATTTGAGAACTGAGGAGTGTGTTTTAAAATTTTAGCTGTTCTTGCTGGACTGGCTGAGCAGAGTGACAGTCTGGCAGTGTTAGGGGTTAGCTCTGCAAGCCGAGGCTCAAGTAAACAGGTGGAATAGTGCAATGAAGCCAGCCTTCTTCTTCTGCCAGCGACTTGGTTCATGGATAAACACCAGACTTTCACTTCTACAGTTTTCAAGACCTCCATCGCTCTGAAAAACACTGCCTTCATTCATCATAGTAAGGGGGTTTTTTTCCTTTTTTTTTTTTTTTTTTCAGCATTGACTGCAAGACTTCTCTCAGAAACATCACCGACATACATTAAAAGCAATCGATGCACTGGTGTTTTCGGATACAATACATCTCAAAAATTAACTTAAAGGATGTCATTCCATATTGTCTACCATCCCTTGGAAGTTGTGTTTCTTGGCAGAGGAGGGTCATCTGTGGCTCATGAGCAGATTGATACGGCCCTCAATAGGGCCCGTGGAGTTACTAAAAGAGGTGTCACCAAATCATTGGCCAATGTGTGTGCTGCAGATGTCCTTGCTGTCTAAAATGTCCACAACTTGAGCTGTGGAAGACCGTTTGGGAAGTTGCCCTGGTATCTTAATCTGAGAGCTAAAAGTGGGTTATATCCCATAAAAGTTGGGTAGCCCTTTTCTTGGAACTGACTTCCGCAGTTGCATGGATTTCACCATTTCCATTGTCCTCCAGACCCATCTGTTAGCTATTTTCTGGTTCAATTGATTGACCCATCACGGTCCTTTTGGCAAACAAACAGAAGGATATCGAAGATGTACTGCTGGAGGGGTTTTTTCCTCTGCAGCTTGCATGCTTTGCTCCTTCCCTATTTGCCATCCCTCCCTCCAGTTCAGCCAGACAAAAGGCAAATCCTTCTGACTTAAATTGGGTGCCCCCTGTCCCAGGATTGAAACTCTGGGGGGAGGATGGGGGAGTGGTGATGGGGCAGGGGCTGCCTGTGCTCACCAGGTCTGTGGGCACCTGGGAGAGGCAGCAGCTCCTGCTCTCCCCTTCTCCCTACAGCTGGCACTCCTCAGGATATTTACCTCTTCCTACCCAAGTCTGTCTTTAAAAACTTAAACTACTGCTCATTTCCTTTACTGTTCCGGGTGAGTAATCCTTAGCCATTTTTACAGAACATTACATTTTTCAACAACACTTTGTACAAATATTAATGAGATAGTCTTCATGGCAGTCTAATTATTATTTTAGATGGGGCAAAGCCAAGGCTAACTTTAAATAACTTGCACCAGGCCTTTTGGTGAAGTGAGGTGGGATTAAGGCTCCTCTTCCAACGCCAGTGCTCAATCGGGTTGCAGTTGCTTCCCGAGAGACTTAAGGTCAAGACCACACGTCAGCCAGATGTGAGAGGCCAAGCTCCCTGGGGGCGAAGAGCTGGACGGTGCATTGGCAGCACTCGCTCAAGCTGATCTCCTGTATTTGAGACTGCTTCGCTCTGTTCTCTGAGCGAAGAGAGGCACCTTGTAACCCCTCTGCCTCAGTCTTCTCATCTGCGGAAGGGGAAATCAGCAGGAGTTTTTGGCTGTTGGGCAAGAGACTGTAGCACTAATGTCTGCAAATGGGCAGTTCGAAAGCTGCTGAATTTAGTACCGTTAATGAAGATCCCCCTGAGCAAACTATTCTCCAAGTGATGCTGGGGACCAGTGCAGAGAAGGGACAGAGCCAACATCTACTTCTGCCTGGCAAAAGCAAACAAGCAAACGCACACCCCGAGATCACTGCCATTCTCCGACAGTATTAGCAAAGGACAAAACTTGCATAACTGCCATAAATTATAAAAGCCTCCCTCAATCTTGGTTAATTCTCTTGCAAAAAGGGAGGGAAAAATCTGGAGCAGCTCAGCATGAAAACAATTGTGGGAGGGATAATAAAGAGACAGCACCGAGGTATCTAGTTGCGAGCCCTGATATCATTAAGTAAGTGCACTAGAAATGTCGAGGTAAATGCATAGCAGTGAATCACAGTCAGGCATGATTAACCTTGGGTAGTCTGAACTGGAAATCATTTACAAACACAAAGGTACTAAGGAACATCACAACAGACAGTACATCGAAAGTCATGCCAAGAGCGGGAGTCTTGCCGAGCACTTTGTGTATTTGTGCCATTTTTGAATTATTGTCATATTTTGCATGCGGGAGGATGGAAGATCACAGACCCCCGGCTCAGGGATGAGTTTCTATGGCACCTCAGGGTCCTCTGAAACACATGCACCGGTTGGAATCACTTTTCCTTGCACAGAAATTTTATAAAATTGAAAGTTTTAATTGCAACATTCCAAGGTTTACTGAAAGGATCCAGTTTTTGCCAAAGAAAGACTGAAATCCTGTATCTGAAAATATTAAAAAACAAAAGAGCACTCTTCCTTCGTCCCTCCCCCACTCCCCTTCAGACTATAACTGGTAAAACCAGGGGAAGAAAGGATTTTAATACAAATTAGGTGTTTTTAACAAAATCTGTGAAAGTTTTCTGACCATTGAAAATTGAACCTTTTATCACAAAACCAAAAGAACAAAACATTGCTGGATATTTCTGAACAGTCCTAAAAGTTTAGAAATGCTCAGCGAAGCTGTAACCAGATGATCCATAGAGAGCTATATATATTAAGAGTACAACAACAAAAAAACCCTTCAAATCCAGAATTCTCATGGCTTTAAAAGCATCCAATTACAAGGAACATGAATCAACTGGGGAAGACTCCAGACAGCTTAACACCTTTGTATTGTTTGCACCTTTTATTGCAATTCTTCAGTGCCAGCTCAGGCGATTATTGTGCATGCCGAGGCAGTGAAGGCCATAGGAATATCGTGCAAAAGGATACAGCTCTGCTCAGGCTTCCTCCCCGCTTTCACATCATTCTCATTCTCCTACATCCATCTCAGTTATCTCTAGCATTGCAATAACTGCCCTTATTTATCTGCCTCATTAGGATGTTGCATCAATTAATGCGTATCATCTAACGCATACCAATTTCTTAATGTTTAATATTATTATCAGTGGAGAGCTATGTCATACCGCGTCTATCTAGGGAGTTAATGCATACAGGAAAAAAACCCTATGCATAATGCTATTCAGAATGATGCGTTTACTGTACCCAAACCCCTCTGCACAGACCACCATGCATCCTGCACTCTAGGGTTCTATACTCTCGGAGGTTACGGGTAGCACCTTTGGCCCTGGGGCTCCAGGTCACAGGGTAATATCTGTTTTTTGAGGACCTGGAGCCCAGTGGACAAGGCAGGAGGAATGTCTTGAGGGGAGACTTCATGTAAATGCTCGGTTCACAAGTGCCTCGCTGCCTGATTCAGGAGGGTAATCAACCTGTCCTTTGAAGCTGCATAAATAATGTTTGGATGGAGGTAGTAAATCTGCACCAAGGATGAATTAACTGCCATTGAGTCATATAAGCTTGGCTTGAGTGTGTGGCTCGTAACATGCCTGAGGAAAATAAAAAAGACATTTGCAAGAAAGAAACATTAATTTGCTCCTCCCTGTCTTTTCTGTTATTTTTATCTAGGCCAACATGACTTGCTTTGTGGGGTTTTTTTGTTGCTGTTTGTTCCATTTTCACAAGGAAACACTGATTCACAGTGAAACGAATCCACAGTTTCTCCTGGTCAGGCCCGAACGTGCCACCTCTCCTACATCAGTGCCGCTCCTTTTTAGCACCCCTGCCAGGAGGTGCCAACCGGACTCCTTCGACGCTCTCAGGGGAGCGACACCTTGCAGGAGGGTGCAGGCTTTTTTACTCATGGGGACCCCTGGCAGCGTCCGTGCCCCCTCGCACACCTCTCCCCTTGCACACACTCGCCGGCTCCCAGCTGCAGGTCTGGTGTTGCCGGGGCTCCTGGCCAGCTGTGCAACGGCATGGTCTTCTCCATGTAGGCAGGGGAAGAGTACGTCCATTACTGTAGACGGACCCAGGCACATGCGCTCACGCATCCACGTGTACGTGTGCACTGCGGGTCCTTCTGGTTGTGCATCTTGTGCACAGGTGCGAGCTGCTACCTCCCCAAAAGAACAGACAAAGTCTGTATTCATGACTGCTTGAGAACCAGGGATAAAAGTCTGTCCTAGAAGAAGGTGGAAATGAGAAGAAACCTGGGGAAGGGCCAACTGAAGGTAGCAGAAAGAGAACTGGGATGTCAGTGTGCACCTACACATCAACATGAGTTAATTTACTTCACTGTAACACTCAGGTATCCAGCCCCCTATTCAATAACGCATACATTTAGTTTACTGATAGCTTTTGCTCGTATCACTCTCCCTTCTTTTCGCTTCCAGTGTTTGACCTCTGGTTTTCTCTTCCGCTGCTCTCAGTTTTGTATCTCTCTGAAAATTTGGCATTTGCAGTTCCTTTTCCTCCTTCTTAGCTGTATCCCTCTCATTTTCTTCATCCTCTTTTGGCACAGCACTTGCTGGTTCCCTTCCTCTCAACTCCTCCTTTCTCTCCTGCCTCCTTTTCCACACAAATAATTTCTCTAACTAGAAGGGCCTCTGCTTCTTGAACACAGTCATTTATCAGTGGTAACCAGTCGTTTCTACTTCTAAAAATTGCTCTGGGAACCAATATCTGCTGTGGGGTAGCGTCAGCATATAGTAACAATTTAAAGATAAGCATTACAAATACACTATATCTAGTAGACAGCCCAGTTTCAGAAGGTTGTACTAAGATTTCTTATTAGGCAAGGAATTTTTCACACCTAACCAGATTCTGAAGTCTGCTGTATCTGAGACAGCACCCTATATGGCACAGTATGTAGTCTCAAACCAAAACCATAAACACATTGGGGCGTACCCCTGAACCCATATTCTGGGTTCAGAGATACCCCTATTCTGGGTTCAGAGATCTTAGGGAATTTTAATCCAATGAAGGAGAAGAAAATAAAGAACATTCCTCATGAATAAAATAGCATCTAACTAGAAAAACCACTTTGGAGGATGGCTTATGTTTTACATATTGCTAAATATCAGCAAAAATAAATGTGTTCATTTCTCCAAAATACCTCCAGATGGCATTAAAACCCTTCTTCTTTTGGTCTTTATTGCGGTATTATTTTTAAAAATGATAATTATTGGAATCATTCTATTAACCATTCCCAGCAATCATACTATCAGAAGGCATAAGGCTGCTAATGCTTAATTCATTTAATAAGTTTGGCTAAATATGCTCACATACTGTAATTACATTCCACAACACAATCTGCAGGACAAGCCATTTCTTACACCATGTCAAATCTTTCTAGATTCATTTCCATAAGATTTTTAATGCGTATTTGCAGCAGAAATCAAAACATCCCACAATAAATCACCGTTATTGTACCTCCTTCTGTGACTACTTTTGGCCATGTAACAAATGGTGACATCTTGCGAGATTTACATGATATAATGCTCTGAATTTAAATAACAGGAATCAGAAAACATAAATTATGGGCAAGATGCACTCTAAAATTCACGTGACTGCCTGTTACAAGAACTTCCCTCCCTCAAATGAGATTAAAAAGGTGAATGGTTTTGCAGAAATTCATAATGCTCCTGCCTGGTAGTTATAAAAGGAATTCACTTATCTAGCTCAGTTTGGAAGACTGATGCTATTTATTTTTTTTTTTTAACTTGCAGCCCATCTGTTTCATAGACTGGTTTATGTTGGCAAAACAATTCAGTCCTTTGTATACTAGAGTTAAAAATGGTAAAAGCTTCTATTGTTGCACCAGAGTGAAGGTGAACACTGATATATTGCAAGTGCCTGTTCCTATCTATTTCTCGACTTCTTTTGTTAATTCAAAAACATCAACAAAATTGTGAGAGACCAGAGATAGCTGTAATTGGATTTCAAGTAATTCAGAGGTGAAGCTGCAGACTGCAGTCTTTTAAAATTACATCAGTACATCAAAGGCATATGTGACATGATGTTTTTTAGCAAGTGTGACAAACTCCGGCAGCATTAAGGTAATGTTGAAGTCAGGTTGTAAAGGCCAGCCTCACACACCCACAGAAATCATCTCATATCTATTCAGCTTGATGTGGAGCCATTTCACTTGCAAAGATCTCTGAATTACTAGCACGCAAAAGTTCTAGGAATAATTAATGTTTAGTCATTATCTAAAAAGCCTTTTTAAGAAAAGCATCAGTGAAGGAGCTTTATCTTAATGAAAACAAACAAATTCTATTTTGCCCAACAAATCTGATAAAAACACAGCTGCCTTCTCCGATCTTAAACGCAAAAGTGACTTACGATGTATGGGTTGCGCTTTTCTCTGGACTCTTTGGCTCTACATCGCTTTTTCCTTTAAAAAAGAAGAAGAAAACGACATCAGAAACGGGCCAATATGGAAACTGCTCAGATGTGACACGTCAATGCTTTATTCATTGCTAACACCGACCACTCTTGCCACGCGTGCAGACGGCCTCCGACGCGATCACAGGGCTGCGGGGGCAGGGCTGGAGCATTTGCAAGGGGGGAGTCAACCCTGACTTGACTTTTCTTGTCACTGGCACATGTACTCTGGAAATGTCAGGTGAGGAAAGTCCACAAGAGAGGCTCCTTAGAGGACACAAGCTTTACCAGGGATAGCAGACCTTGGAGCCATGGAAAGGATTTCTCTAGGGCCCTAGAGCTCTGCTGTTGAGAGTGCATCCCATCCAACATGCACATGCTCCAAAACCCTGCTCCAGGAACGGCGATTATTTCATACAAAGCAAAACAGCATCAGCAGGAGCTAGTAAGGCAGTGATTAGGACACAATTCTGCCAGTGGATGTTTTGGTTCCCACTCAGTTTGACAGATTAAGCATCAGATCTTCAGCTCCAGTAAGTGGGGGCTGGGGAAGCCCTCTTTGCTATGTTGTATATTTTGGTCTAGGCACACACAACCCCAGGACAAGTCAGGTACCCAAATGCATGAGAAGTATCAGAGGCCCAAGCGATGCCTCTTCACATTTCCTTATGACTCACATGGGTCCTGGCATAGCACGTTGGCTTGTGACGATCCCCTTCTTGGGTCCAAAATCATGTACGTGCCCACCGCAAGTTAGTTACAGAGCACAGACAGCAGGGAAGCAGGCTGCTAGCTGGTGGGGAGGGTTGTACTGCTTCTGCGAAGTCAGGCCAAGTCTTTCTGCCTCCTTTCTCTGCTCGCTCCCCCAAAAGTGAGGCTGATGTTTGCTGTAATTATTGCTCTCTGAGTAACCAGAGAGAGTTACACTTCAGCGTAAGATTTTTGTTTAGCTCTACATGGATGTATAGGGTATGCTGCTCCACTTGAATCACCTTGAACTTGAATTCTGGACCTAGTGACTGTGCAGCTGCTGCTCCTCTTGTGTGTCGCTGGATGCTAATAGCTGTCTACACATGAGTTTATGTTGCCTAGCAGACAAGGAGGCGCAGAGGTTGAGTGTGACTGGTTTACTGATGGATGTGTTTTTCTCCATTACCTTTTAATGAGCTTCATTAAACCAAAATCCACCTGTGCCTTCTGAAAAAAAATGTGAGAAGTGCTTATTTTGGTCAGGCTGTTTCGGTGTTGTCTGATTTTCTGCTCATTGACTTGAGTTGAGTGGGTTTTGGATCAGCCCCCAGCTTATTTCATGCACGTGAGCATTACGTATCATCTATTTGCTGCTGTCAAAGTCCTCACCCTCAGTTTCCATACAGCGTTGGGGTGCTGGCAATGGCTGTAAGGGGCACCTCTGGAAAACTTGCTGTTGCCGTTCAGAAGAGGCAGGGTTTTGCTACCAGTGTCCTTCCACTGCTGTACAGAAAAGCAAGCTGAAGGACTTACTCTAGACAGTGACCATCTGGAAATGGATGTCTTGCAGAAGAGGTTCTAGGTATTGCAAGCACCTTGCCGTGGTGCTTTTAGATCTCGTCCTCCCCTGTGGAAGGGTTTGTGTCTACCCAACTTAGGTGCCTAAACTTTAGTGAACAAGATGGGGGAAGCTCTGGATGACTTAAAAACCACTGATGCCTCTCTGTGGACCTCTAGGGAAGCTAAGCACTTACTGCAGGAGGACAGCTAAAGGCACCTAAAATTTAGGCACAAGCTGGGCATCCACACAGGATGGAATACATCCGCTCCATAATCTCTAGGGCACTTTTCACTTTTAGCGGAGACCTCAGAAAGTATATCCAGATGATGAACTCGCTGGCTAGAAAGCTGTTGCTACAGTATATGTTTGTCAGCCTTAGGGTTCCTGGAGCCCTGGAGCTCATCTGCATTATGGTAATTTGGAACAAGAAACCAACAGTAACAGTTGGCATATATTCAAAGATTTTCTATTCGTAACTTAGGCTTTTTATAAGTGATGAATTATTACCATGAACACTGGTTTGTTTGAGTATGAGGGGGAATATGGATTCCTGAGTGCTTTGCTAGCAGAGTTCACATCAGTTCTACTTTCAGCAATGTATGTTAATGCAGCAACAAGGGAAACAGCATAAGTACTGTGAGGAGGGAGAAAAGGGAATCTCTGTGATTTAGCCAAACTGGGTATTAATGAATTACCCTACAGTAAGCATTTGCAGCTGCTTTTATGCTAATCGTCACTTAACATACTTGTGTGTGGAGGGGGAGGACGAAGCTTGTACAGATGGTAGAAACGCATCAGTCCGGCCTATCAGAGTAGAAAATCTGGCCATTAATGCTTTATCAGTTCTTACCAAGTTTGTTCTCACTTGACTGAATCATAGAAATTTAAAACATGTGTATAGACTAAGCATAGTTGAATGTCACAGATACAGTACAGATAAGATTTTTGGATAAGCATATGTAAAAGGGAATTATCTGTCAGAACAACTTGTTTTTTTCACACTGACTCTTGGCCAGACTAAGATTTGTTTTCCATTTTCCATGTAACCTGCCAAATGCATTCAGGTACCATTGTGGGAGGCTGGCATTTGCTGAACTGCTAAATCCTCTCTAGCTCTGGCTTCTTCTTATGGGCAATTTTGTGTTGTCCTTTGTTTTTCTTAGTCTGTTAGGAATTGACAAAGAGTACGCTACCCACCTTGCCCCTTTTACAGGACTGCTGTTAGCACACTTTATTTCAGGTGCTAAGCACTGTGTATGTCTTCTGAAATGGGTGTGGATGTGTGTGGGGGCTGTCTGTGTGTGAGTGTGCGTATGCGTACACATGCCTCTAGAAACACACGGCGGAAACCATCAGTCCTCAGATCCTTAGCCACAGAGCTGGGAGTTCTTTGCTAGTTTTGACCTCATCTCACACAATTCCCTTCCTAATCTTTTTAGGTACAACCAGATGAAACGTGTCCAGATTTCTCCCATTTCAAAATAAATTTCAAACAAACTTTTGTAGGATTTCCCCGTTGAATAGTGGGTGGCCAGAGAAGGAGTTGTCTCCTCTGGGTTGGAATTTGGGTGAATCACTCAACCTAACCAGGCCAAGTTCCCTTTCTGGGTAACAGGGATAAATAATATTTATTGTGACAGAGGCGTATAACTTCTGCCATTATGGATTTTTAAATGCTTTGATTTCCTTGTGGCGGAAGGATGAGAGAAATGCAAATGTTATCCATGAGAAAGACAATGTTTGCAGCTGGAGTAAACCCATTGCAAATGACAGGCTCAAGAGCCACTCCAAAGAAGACATGGTGCAATGGGAAATAACAGCTAATTGGAACTCTGAAGATGTGCATTTGGATAACACACTACATAGACCATTAGATTTCTTTCCCACATAGAGTAATTTGCTAGCATTTCCTCACATCAAATCCTTTTTTTTCCCAAATTTCCTTTGAGTTTGACGTACAGGACTGGTAAGGTCTGTATCTCATTCTGTGTCTTATTCGATGTGTTATTCTGGCACCTCGACAAGAATCTGCATGAATACAGGTCTCAGAGGTAGTCAGATACCCTCTGCAACGTTAGGAAAAGTGTCTGGGTGTCTGACAGCGACCCCAATTTTGCCACCAATGAAGACAATGTTTCTGCATGGGTTCGGCTGTTCTTTGGTTTGGTTGCCATCAGCCAGGCAGTACCAAGTGCAGCTCCAGCCCAGCTGCAAATATGTGCTGATTTTGCTGAGCAGGATGAATGAGGAGATAAGAAGAAGCTGGAGGTACTGTGGTGTGGGAGGGCAGATGGGGGAATTGGAAGTAAAGCGAGGTCAGAGACCCCTGGAGTAAGGAGCAGAGGAAAGTCGTAAGGAGGTAGGACCGATTTCCTAATCCAGATCTGCAGAACAACCTATTTCCTTCAAGTGTTGAAAGAAGAAAATACTCAAAATGAAACTATGACCAAAGGTGGCCAAACACTGTGGCCTCTGATGTCATCGCGAAGTCCTCAGCTCAGCTGGTGTGTTTGTCGTGCTTGGAACTCTGTGTTTGTTTGCATAGCCCTCTCCGTTATAGCCCTTTTGTGCTTCCTTCTCTCATTACTGTATTCATTATTTTCTGACAGAACCTCATCCCCTTTGCCTTTTATTATTTCCTTAGTGCTGGTACTCACAGCAATATCAAACCGATGCCAGCAATTAAGTGACACCACTGCATGTTTCTTCACAACATTGTCTTCCACATGCCGACCTTTCCCCAGCAAAGAGCCACACCGTTTTAATAGCCTGTATCTCCCAGCCTCGTCTCTCTGGATGCCTTCTCCCTCAGGCAGTGGGCGACCAGCCACTTTCAAAGCCCTACCTACCAGCTCAGGGCATTTTTCATCTTCAGTCACAGCCCTGTAATTTGCAAACAGGGCTCTGTGCTGGCTGACAGGTCAGGAAGATAGCAAAATAGTTCTTTTGGTTGGGACGATTTTATGTTGAGAGCAGGATAGGATCATGTATTTTTAATATGCAAGACAACATTTTCAACAGTCAGAGGTGTCTCAGGGGAGAGGATTAATATTTTGTTTCGCAGAACAATTCCATCTTTCCTTTCAATACAGCTGCTAAGTTTTTTACCATAACTAAATGTAATTAAAGTACTGCTGATCTGCACCATGATTTGTAAATTGGAGTCCACTGAAAAGCCCCAACCAGAAGCCACACGAGCACACATCACTCCCCTGCCCACACTGCTAGCCAAAAAGACCCACGGCCATATGGTCTTTGAGACATTATCTGGTGTTAGTTTGGCAGGATTTATGTAGCTTATTACTGTGCAATAGCCACAAAATATACCATTGCCTATGAAAGATAAATGATAACAAGTCTTCCTGCAGAATTTTCTGGCAGTCTGGATCTGCCTGTGCAACTAGGTCAGCCCTTTTCTGGCTTTCTGAAAAAGGCACTTTTGCCCTTTCAGTCTTTCTCATCTACGTAATGAAATGGCCATAACGAAATGAATCCTTTTTGTTCTTCCCAGTCCACCAAAAGAGCTGACATTTTGATGGTCGCTCTTCAATGCAGTTCTCCGCATTTGGCCATAGGCAAGTACTGCCTGCTGAGGCTCTGCGCTGTCCCAGTCTGCTACTGGTTCCTTACTCTATCAGTCGCTTGTTTTTCATAGTCATTGTCATCCCCTCCACCCAATGCAGCCAGAAAATGAGTTGGTACTTACTTGTATTGCTGTGTCCTGTAGCTCCCTGTTGTGACTCC
This sequence comes from Mycteria americana, assembly GCF_035582795.1. Lineage (NCBI taxonomy): Eukaryota > Metazoa > Chordata > Aves > Ciconiiformes > Ciconiidae > Mycteria > Mycteria americana. The sequence continues at coordinate 150,173,184 of NC_134365.1, forward strand.
TACAGTAATAATAGAAAAAAGGTATGGTGTGTTATTTTTACGGCAATTTTTAGCTGCAATACTTGCTTGAACATTACCTTAACAATACGAACAGCATTGTTAATTGTTCATTCAGTTTCAAAGTCATTTTCAATTACAAGAATAAATCCAATATTTCTGTGAAAATCCATTAATTCTAAGGCTTGTAAACCTATTTCACAACAACTCTTTAATGGTGCAATTCCTTGTATAGCTATTACGACTCTCCTGCTCACTATTCATTTATTGATCAGCCAAAACTCGACTATTATCTTCTACAAGTTTAGATGAGAAGACAGAGGGAAGACCAATATTGTTTCATGGACCATTGGATTCCTGAGGTAGTAGCACAGCTGGTCTTTCCTTTTCACATGTTGATATTGACAACACTGGAGAATGGAAATACAGACTTTAGTTCTGGGTCCCCAAGACTACCAGGTCAACCTCGTATCACATCCACAATATCTATGAATACGGTGCAATAAATCAGACCATTTGTTCCTCATGTGCACATGTCCACATATTTTACTCACGGAATTTGTTTGCATTCATAAAAACATAAAAGAAGCCTATAAATAGAAGGGAAATACAAATACAAACTATAACAAAAAGATATTTAAATTAAGGAAAAAAGAACACTTTGCTATGGATGACAGCAGGGAAGGTGTCCTGTACGTAACTCTGCTTCTGAATAACCCAGACACGCACAGGAATACCACCCCATATACATGCTGCACTTACAACTGCAGTAAAGACTGCTCGGAGGGGCCAGGCACCCACAGCAACACACGCAGTCATTTTCGGTGAGGAATCGGGCACTGGACCAGATCCCTGGTCCACAGAGGCTGCATGATGATCCAAATGCACAGCTCATCAAGAAAGGAACTGCAAGTCCCCAGAGAGCTCAAGGATGCTCCGACTCGGCTGAGCTGAGATTTTGCTGCCGAGTCACTCAGAACCATGCCTGAGGGGCTCGGGGCCCCAGGAGTGTCTTGGCACCTCTAAATGGAGGTTGGCTGGACTGCAGGCACCGGGGTCGCGAGGGCTCGGCTAGTCAAATCCCCTCGACCTGCATCATTTGCTCTGGAGTCAAGGCTCTTCAGACTGTATGGCTTTGATCTGTAATTTTTATGCTATAATACACATCTGCAATTTGCTGCCATCCTACGCGCCTGAAATGCGAGACATCAAATTTTTGGGCAAGCCCTAAAAGTTTCTACCTTCAACTGCAGTATGAAAAGATCTGTACCGTATTTCACATGCCGACAATAATTTCTCAATAATTTGAAATTGCCTACTTTTGACAAATTGCCTCAGCTTTTTGTGAATGCTTCTGATGAAAGGATATTAAAGCCCGTTTTTTTCTGGTGAGTGAATATAATCTTAAGAAGTCAGGATCAGCTTGCAGTGGTGATGTAGTGACATGTACACTTGAATATAAATGCTATTCTAGTAGCCAGCCAGGCTGCCAATAAAAGTAGGCTATTAGAGCATGTGCAGTTTCCAGAATACTGAATTTATGTACCTAGAGAAGTTTGGGGGAATACAATCATTTTGATGGAAATACCCTTGGGTTTGTAAAAGTGTTTGAAACTGCTAAACAAGGATCTTGCTCACTCTTTTGCATTTTCATCAACCTCAGAAAGAACGCACCCTCCCTTTTAACTGCCTAGCACAGTATCTTACCTCTGCAATTGGCTCTGCATAGTCTCAAATTTGACATCAGCAAAACATAGGAGCTATAACATTTTCACTTTTCCTTTTAACCGATTCTTTAAAATAAGTGTCCTGATTCTCAGATTCTTTAAAATAAGTGTCTTGATTCTCAACAAATTATTCTTAATAATAAAGGCTAATAGAAAAATCTCATAGCGAAATAGGGAATGCTCCCACTGAGGTAGGAAAAAAGTACAACTTTATGTAACTTAAAAACCAAAGGTGAAACCTTCACTTCTGGAGATTATTTTCTAATGCATTCGCTCCAGCCTGTTACAATCAACAAGAAAGGAAAAAGTAAATGAATTGAGCACTAAAGAATAACATCACTGTGATAACTTAGCTTCTGCTGAGAATAATCACCCAATAGCTTCGTGACAAGACAGCAGTTCTCCTGGAGTGGATAAATTAATTCTCAAATAACACAATGATGGCTGATCCCATAATATCACCTACACATAACTAGAAATCAAACACCTGATCAAACTTTCACGACATGAAATCACAGTAAAAATGAAGAAAGAGACCAAAGCAGGCAGCAGAATTAACAGCATTTTTTTCCTGCACAAGAGTAGAAAATTAATGCCTGAACATGAAAGCTCATTCGCACAAGCATCAAGTGAGCTCTTATTTACCAAATTTAATTATTCATTTAAAGTTTATTTATTAAGATGTTTTTAATAAAATTACAATCAAATAATGCCTGATCATTTGTATGTAACAAAGTGTGACAGAGACAGGAGAAAGGAAAGCACACACAGCCTGTCACATCACACACTGATTCAATTATCCTTAAGCTTTGAAAAACAAGAAATAAAGAGACCGTCATTGCCCCTTCCTAGTCAATTCCACAGAGAAAGAAAATTCAAAGTTAAGGATGAAATGTAACTTTATGCCCTCTATTACATAAAGGACAGTTCCCTAAATGTGCTCTCCCAGCAGCGCTGTGCTGGGAAACCTACTGGGCACTGCCGCGTGTGTCAAACCTGGCCCGGACTTTCCTTCCATTCTTGTGCATTAATGCAGACCTTCCATGTTAATGAGGTCTGATTTCATATACAGGTACAGCATACGCACATACATCCCCCCATCCATGGAGCATATAGTTCTAGAGGTGGACACATCCACGTGAGCAGTTTCAAACACGCAATTCTGTTATATTTGTGATATATAAACCTCAGTTATTTAGCTTTTATTACTAGACTGATTTCCAAACCAGTCTAGCTATAGTTGCTGTGGCCTTTGCAACTTTAATAGCCTAATTAATAAATTTCAAGTTTCAAGCTGTCAGATCACTAATTACTCGAGTTGCAGGTTAAAAGCAGTGTGGCATGTATGGGAACTAATGATGCTGACGCTCAGTTTTTATAGACAGAAAAGTAAGGATGATTTGCATCCTTGCAACAAGGCAGGAGTCCTACAAGCTTCTGTTTTTCTCATTCCCCAAATGATGAGTATCTTTACACTTGGGAACCGTCTTCTGTTAAAAAGGATTGCAGCCTACTTGCTTCTCTGGCTGGAAGAGACATTGCAAATGAACTGAACTGATCTCTCAATACTGCCATAAAGACTGGAAATGAATTCACGGTGCCATGCATCGCTTGGAACTAAGAGATGAAGCCAATGCCTTGAATTTAGCCTTTTAGCCTCTTTGCTGGCCTTGGCGACTACTTAACTGACAGGCCCATTTATCTGAATAATGTGTGATCCACCACAGTTTGGTGTAGTCCTTAGGTTTTAACACGTTGGGACAGCTCTGTAGCTTACCTGTGGGAAACCTTCCTAAGAGTTATGGTGACATCCCCTACGAGATCCAATAAAGATTTTACACCACACTTTTTGTGAAAAGCAATAGCTAGCTTACAAATGTTTCAAAAACATGTTTGAAAAATTAGGAAACCATTCTTTGCATTTTGGAGCCTGAAAAGCAGATGCTTTCTACAGTTTGTGACTGTACAGATTCAGAGTAAGCCACAGAAGTAGCTTTTAATTATTTTAAAATACTTTGAAATAGAGGTGGTGTCTAAAATCAACATGATCTATGGCCAGTAATGCACGATTTTTCCAGGACTCTGGTGAGTTTTGTTAGGTACTTCTTCCCCATCTCACACAATTTCTGTGTGAGAAACATCTCACATTCTAATTTCTGACCACGCAGACCACCTAGGCCATAATACAGTCGTGATGTTATTATATGCACAAAAGTATGCTCATATATTATTAGATGAAATCTTGTCCATCCTAAGCTTAAATAAAATGGAAATTCTACTTGGTAAGAGAAAAGGAAACCACCTAGAAAAGGCTCTTTAAAAATGAATGGTAGATCTCTGAAACAGCTCTGCAGTTTGAACTATTAAAATATTTCCCAGAGAGATGGATGAACAGGCAGAGAGAGGATGAGAAAGTCAATATCAACCATTATTCATGTATCTTTGCCCTATGGTCTGTGGTTCTCCTATTCCTATATTTATCACAATACATTTAGTTGTGAGGAATTGCATTCATGACGGCCACACAGATACGCTGATAGGTGCATTCCTTGCCCACGCACATCTGCACGCGTGCCACGCAAGCACATCGCGTGGTGGTGATTATGGCAGAAACTGCGGAGCTGCAAGCACCACTTCGTTTTTGTCATCCATATCTGGGCACTTCATCTGCTTGTAAGCTGCTGATCCATCTATCTCCTACTGGACTTACTCTAACGTAACAAGCTTCTAGCCCGCCTACCATCTTCAATCAGCTGTCTGCCTTCAACGAGCAAATAGACAGTGAGTTATTTCCTTCTTTTTCTTTCATAACATGCCAGAGTTGTTTTGGTTTACACCCCTGGTACTTCAAAATCATGACACTCTCATCCATGGAAAAGCTGTTTTAGTGTAGGCAAATCTTGGAGGTTTCTTGGCTTTGTGGTTATAACTACTCCCTGCACTAAATTTTGCAGAATGGACTTAAAACTTACCAAAGGAGCTTGCTTTAACAGGAGAAAGGCTATAAACAGCATCAATACCATCTTTCAAGCTTGAACACTTCATGAAATATGCTTGTGGCATATAAACACTATATGGTCATACAATGTGAAATTTTTATTGGCTCTTGCATAAGATAGCTGATTTCATTCCCTCCTGACTTACCAAGTATAAACAATGTGTTTTCCCCAAGCTTGTGCTGATGAGCTTTGCCATGCCGCACTGCATCCTCCCTGGGACACACATACAAGGGTGGAGCTGGTTTCAAGGGACCATCAGCAGGACCAGTGGCCTTGGTCCCTTGAGGGACCAAATAGTTCCCCGGCAAATAATTCTGTGGCCCCTCTGGGCATCATGGCACTGGGCTGCCTGCCTCTCTAGCAAAGTTGCCCCTGAAGCCAGGTTGGTGGCAGGAGATGTACGCCCACTCCTCAGCCCCCGACTGCAGAGGCCAGTGTATTAGTAAAGCCCACCTCGGACCTCAATGGTTTCAACAAAAATCTCGGCTAGTGAAGCCAAATGAAGCAGGAGCAATGGATGCAAGCAGGAGCTTCTTGACTCGCAGCAGCTGTATGTGCCCTGAGGTACCAGTCAGGAGCCTCAGCAGGTGCCTGCAGAAGGCACCACATCTGGACGCCTGCAGTTTTGTCTTGTGGTGAGGAACCCATGACCCACACACCAGCATCAGTGCTGCTGCCAGGAGATATGCAAACAAGACCTTGTAGCCCTGCAGAGGCTGTAAGCAGGGAAAAGGCAGGGGATGCTGGCACACACATGGAGGAGGCCATCAGCACGGCATCAACCGCAGCCCAGAGACCTGACACACTTAGTTAGGGCTCATGTAGGACAGATTTTGAGGTGCAGGAGGCAAGGTTCTACATGATATTGCATGTCTTACCTTGTTTGGGAAGGGAAACTTGCTTTGTTCTGCCTTTCCTGGTGTGTGAATAGCTGACAGCGGCGGAGGCCATGAATGGGTCATCTCCTGAAAAACAACATTGTACAGCAAACTGTGTTTAGAAAGTCAATGGAACAGGAGACAATGCTATTATATCAGTAGCATGAGTGCCTGGGTAGTGGAATATTTAAGTTACTGCAGCTTCTAGGAAATGCCCGGTTTACATATAATCTAGACAATACATGAGCTACATTGATTTTTATCACAGACTCTTGAGAGCAGTTCTTAAGCACCGTTTCATTTTCCTGAATAGTTAATGCATCTTAAGTGCAAGAAGTTTGATTTTTCTGGCAAACTGCAACCACATTTTAATCATGCAATGTATTCTGGCTGGTGAGACTAACAGAAGAACTTTTTTTTCTAGTATGGGAACAGAAATTTCAGTTCATGACCAAGTAATGGGGTACACACTATGGACTAATAATGAGATAGATTTCATAGACAAGGTCAGAATGATAAATGCTTAACACTTGCTCAATGGTTAATTCCTAAAAATGCCTTTATCATTGTAAAGGAGTTGAACAAGTTCCTAACTGCAATGTGTTTGTGCCTTGCAGGACACAGGCATGTGGCAAGCCCTAAACAAGGTGTGCTGCGCTCCACCTTTGTCTCCTCCCTGTGTTGTTTTGAAGGAGATTTTTTAATAGCTAAAAACCAGATGTGGCTTGACCTGACTTGTATGCAGTCATCCCTGACACAGCTTCAGGTAGCAGGTAGACACAGGTTCAATACCATTATCATTCAAGCCTGAATGAGTTGGTCTCCAAAGCAAGGCTGCTTTTGGGGAGGTGTAAATTAAACACTTCAGACAAGAAGTTTGTTAAGAGAGAGGCTTCATATTCCTCTCTAGTGCAGGTTGTTAAAGGATGGACATGGCTTTTTGACATGTTCAGCACCAAGAGCCATAATATTTGGTACACAGTAACTTCACAGAATTAATATGAGAAATAGCACGGAGCATGACAACCCTGAAGAGTTGGCCCATAAGTTTCAAGAGCCGAAGAAGAAATAACATCCTGCCTAAGCAGGGGGCTCGCTGACACTATCAAGAGTTTGCCTGGCAGATGCTTTGCTGGGTTTTGATATCATTAGCTGACTGTGGAATTGTTTCTCAGTGATACTCCAAGGAGTCGTGCTGAGATCCACGATCAGTTCCAAAATAATACCGGAGTCATATTTCCATGACTCATTCCTTTTTTAAAGAGAAAAGAAAATGTTCTTGTTTGAAAAAAGGTGCGGGTGAGTCCCTTGCCCATCCGTGGTTGGTGCTGATGGAAGTGCTTCCTGACCCGGCACGGACTGAGCTGGGGCATTTTTTACACAGCGGAAAGTCTCCGGCTGTTCTGCCAATGAAAGGATCAGCCCTTTCAACATAGTTTATTAGTAATAAATGTCACCTTTAAAGCATTCTTGATAAACAGTTTATTTCCTAATAAAAACTGCATTCTTTTATTTCATTTGAGGCTAAAAAGTTACATGATTTATTATACTTCTGTAATCTACGTGTGTGCCTCTAATCAGAGCATCATCTGGTTTGCAGTTTCAGTATCAGAATTGCTTTGCTTTTCAGTTCTTTGAGGCAGATTGTTCATCTTATGACTTTCTTATCTGATAAGTGCCAGCAATAGCAGTATATAGTAATTTTTAATATACAGTAAGTTCTTTAAACTCAGGCAACAAAAACCACAGGCAGCCAGATTGCTGTTTGCTACAAGCACCTGGCACACGTACTATTGTTTTCAAAAGATTAAGGAATTACATATTGAGAAATATTCCAACAGTAAAGGTTTATGACAATAAATTGACAAAAAGGAGATTTGCAATGTGGACATTTAATCTTAAGCCTGTGATCTAAAAAAGTATTGCTTTCTCACCTGCTTTTCTCTGCTTTTCCCTTACAGGACCGTTTGCTTACTTTCTAGGAAATGGGACATTGTGCATATAGACTAAAGGTGTTTCCACCGGTAAAACCCCATTCCCAAACAAAGTCTTTTTCCCTACAAGTTGAGGTGCTGAGCCCAAAAGTACGCACAGGAATGAACTACGTGTCCCTTTCTTCTGAAGGGCAATGCTTTACGTTATCTCTGTCATTTGAAGAATTGGGGTAGCCAGACTGGCAATGTCTGGTGGCTTTGACCTAAAGTTATCCTACTTGTGAAATACGCTATTCAGTACTTATGATTTCCATTTGCCCAAGAAGCAGTTCCTCCAGGTTATACGGTGGCTGACCCCCACTGTCACCTTCAGTTCGTGGAAACATCTTCTAAGAAGTCTGCTATATGCCGTGCAGAAACCAATCTGTTACAGCAGCAAAGCTCTTCCCTCCCACCTTGCCTGCCTGAGTTCGACAATGATGCCTTCAGCCAGGGAAAGGACCAGAGGGCTGATTAAAAATAAGGGTGACGTTTTTTTTGACATGTCAAAACCCTTCTTCTTTTCCCCAAGATTATTTCTCATCCACACTTCAATGAAAAATGGCCTTAATGGTATTTTTTTTCAGCTAGCTTCTCTTCTCCCTTTTTACTTTGACTTGTGGTATATAATAAAGCTTTCTACATAATTTAAATTTGACGTAACCCTTTCTGACACAAAGATTTAGTAAGAACACTGATATTTGCCAGGGTTAATAACTGCCATTATCATGAATATCTGAATGTGAATTTACTAGAATAACATTTTGAGTTGTGATCATATGGTGTATTTATCACTACTCTTTGGAATTCAGACAACTATAAAATGAAATCAAATTAGGAAAAAAAAATCAGAAAACTAACATGAAAAATACCCCAAACTATAGGCTGTCACCACTGAGGAGTGGTGAGATTTAAGTGTAGTAAAATATTTTTTGCAAAGAGAAACATTAAACTATGTGCACAGTCTCCTGGCTGCCAAGAACAGAATCTCAAAAATCAGGAGAAAGGATTTAGGTGTCCAGCAAGTGTCAACACTTTGCAAGGTCAAGCAGAAACAAATCCAGAATATGTTCTGGTGTGCCGAATCTTGTGATTTTAGACTCTATCTGAAGATATTTGAGACAGATTAAAAGCACTAGTGGTGACATATGATTATATCAAGATCTTTTTTTAGTACATGGTGTGAAATGTTTGAAAATATAAGCCCAAACGGCAACTATATAACTAACTAAATAGAAAGGACTCAACTTTTATTGTTAAAATAAACTTTAATGCACAGCTTCTCTTTTCTGCTCAGCTAACGTGCCTGTCTTTGGAGTTTGGGATTGGCAGTATTGGCATAAGGCACCCACCGGACTGAAAACAATGTTTCAAATGGACTGATGAAAATTTAAATGTACTTAAGATCCTCAGCACTTTCAAGTTGGTGTTAGAACATTGATTGACACAAAAGATTTTTGAAATTAGAAAGATAAAAAAGCAGGGATTTTTTTTAGCATAAATCAAACAAAAAATAAGTTTGAAACACCTGGCACCAGAAAATGTTCCAGCCACTACAAGATAATGGTCTCATTTAAAACCAGTTTTGCTCTTTCTCCAAACTCGATTAAGTTAACCTTAAAGTCCTGAACAATGTTAATTAAAGGAAGCACGGAGAAGCCATTTGGGGACTAGCAGTGGGGAAAACAAAGATTTCTGGATCAAAGAAGGAAGCCCTGACTAGGCTGCTTAAAAATGTATGTGGACAAGCACCTGTACCCAACTGCAGGACAGCTTGTTTGAGATGACGACGACTGCCCTCCTCCTCCTGCGGCCAGATGCACAAGACCGAGGGGCAGCTCTGAGACCCCCTCTTTTGTTTTTTTTTTTTTAACACGTTTCTCCTTGTGAGGGTTGCAGTGATGTTGTTTCACACTGACATCTTTGTGGCGGTGGTGATGGCACATCTCATTCACACGCATAACGTAACTCTACAACTCTACAACTCTACTCGTCTCCACCTGTAGTAAATCAGTTTTCAGCAGTTATACATAAATGTCCAGTTTTACAAGCTATAAAGGCCCAAGCCTAGTTAATCTTAGTCGATGTGCCAACTTGGCTTTTCTTCTTACTGAAGGGAAAAACCTTCAAGTAAAGAAATCTATAGTATTGCATATCCTTGCTCCAAATTCAGTTTCCGCAGCAACAATTAAGTAACGAGACATTTCTTGTGGATTAATGACTGCTTGGCAGTGTTTTGTTTGGGGCTTTTAACCCTAGCTTGTAGGTAATTTTTCAGGAAAAGTACTGTGCAGAGGTAAATAATAGTATTCACTCTAGACTTAAGGCAATGCTTTTTATCTAGTGCCATCAATCTCGCTGTGTGGCACATGATACCAGGAATGGTTGAATTGATTCAGAAAAATTGTAATTAATAAAAACTAGGGAGACCAGTATCACCTAGATTTAAAGTCTAGCCATACGTATTATCTTGCTGTTCATTCACTGCCAAACCCAGAACTTATCATCGGGCCATTAAGAAAATTGACTGTTTAATCCTGCTCTTTGCTCGTGCTCACCTAGCCAATTTTTGATTCATAATATTTTGTCTCTCCACAGATGATGATTTAAGAAATGTTTGTAGTGTCTCATAAAGGACCCTGTCAAACACCTTTTGAAAATTGCCTTAGCTGGCTCAACTTCATCCACTGCTCTACTGACATGTCGCAGGAATTATAGAAGGATTGGTGAGACACAATTGTCCTTTGCAAATACTTTGCTGCTTAGCTCACGGGGACCGCAGACACTCTCTCTTTGTAGTTACCCACACTAAAATGAAGATTTTAGGGAAGCATTAGATATATTTATTCAGCTGGAAATCAAGGCAACACAAAGCAAATGCAGAGCTTTCCAAGGCCCTTTAGCAAGTGATCACAGGACACAGTTTGAGAACCTCTAATCCGGTTACTCTCCTGTCTTCATAAAATAGATTTTTTTTTTTTTAACACAGGAGACTCTCTCTTTAACTGCTGTCAGTTGGCAAAGATCCCTTTCAGTTCAGTGAAGCTACACTGCCACTAGCTGACAACATGGCTATGATTTTAGTGTCAAACATCCAAAGCAAAGAGTCTGACACTGAAACTTTTGGAGACTATGTTGAAGCTGACAGCATTTCACTATAATAAGGTTCCCATGAAGTGAAAAGCAAATTTTCTTTTTTTAAAATTGATTCCTCTAGTATCTGTTATTGCTGCAACTTTTCTAACCCAAACCTCAAATATACACCTGTAAAATAGAAAGATAAAGCTGTTTCCTCTTGCTTCTTTACGATGTCACTTATCCAAACGACATCTACTTAACTCTTTTTCTTCTTCCTCATATGCCCTGTAGTTTCCTTTGAGCACTTTTCCTCTTTGATAATTTTCCTCTTTCCAGTTGAGCATCTTTTATTTTGTCATTATCCTTTCAGTAACATGTTATTCAGAACCACCACCACCCAACAAAATATCTAGCCATTTTCCAGCTTCTGTTGATTCCCGTTTTACTTCCTTTCCCTCCACTTATTTGGGCAGGTTTTTATTTATAGTTAATATTTATGTCACGCATGATGCAAAATGCTTTCTAAACTGGAGATAAGTGACAAATGTGTTTTCACCCACCCACTACTGAAGGATGAAATAAGGGAACTACTATGAGCTGCCTGCCATGGAGCTGAAATAGCGGTAAGGACACCATTCACGCCGAGCTGGGTGCCAGTTCAGCACTGAACCTCAGTCAGCAGTTCTTCTGTCTCCCCTACTCCTGCTAAAATGATTTCAAGGAGTCACTTTTTTCATAGCAATCATCTGCTGCAAAACACATTCTACCACATTTCCCCTTTGGCTCCAGTCTCAAGACCCTTCAAATGCCCTGTTGCTTTCTGTAATATGAATTCCTTTCAATAGGCTTCATCGGTATAACTTCCAAAGATATATGACAATCCAGGGGAGAGGGCGTGTCAAGGAATTTTTTTGTTCTAAGAAAAGAAATAAAGGTAATTGTGTAGCTTGTGACTGCGTTATTTGTGCTGTGCTTGGTTCTTCAGACCTGCACGGATGGGCATCAGCTGAAATTGCTTGATAGAAACAGGACTCTGCGTGTGCGTGTGTGCGCGCACGCGCCTGTGGGCTGGGGAGTAGGAAAGAAAAAAAGAGAAATTAGGCCCTTGGAAAGGGAGAAGGTCAAAGATTTTGCAGACTGCAGCATTAAAGAATGTGTTCAGCATTAAATCTCCAGATGTTTGGTATCTACAGAACTAAACCATTCCAAATCATGAACATTTGCAACGTGATCTGTGGATCAATTCACTCTACAGCAAATCACAAATGCCAGTGCAGTAAGTTTCTGTTTGGAATACGTTATCTCTGCTTTAGTGGAACCATCTTGCAAATAACCTGCAACATTTAGTCAAGGTTCAGCAATCTAGGACAGATAAATGTAAAAAAAGGCTACAGATGCTTACTTATCAAACTGACTTATTTAGGTCCTTCATTGTATGATTATATTTCTTTAACAAAGAGTCTTGCAAATTTTTATTCATTTTTGGAGGACTAAATGAGCCTATAACTCCAGAAGAAGCTATGGATACCCAAGAGAAATGTGGTTTGATTCTAAGACCAAGTGTTAATTAGGGTATAACCCATGCCATGCTCTCTCATATCAGAGTTTAAGACAAAAAGATTTATCTCTAACTATCAGGAAAGGAAGAACGTGCCCCTTTACAGGTAAATCATAGAACAGAATTTAGAGGGTTTCCTTAAAAACTTTTAAATATTCTTCACTGAAATGAAATAAAAAAAAGGATAAAATTTCTCCTTTAGTCGCAATGATGAATATCTGTTCTTAGCTAAGAAGCTATGTTTTTAGATGAATGCACTGGACCATATGATATGACAAACTGTCTGAAAACCAGCCTTGCCTGGGCAAGCTGAGATGATGTGGTTAATCAAGGTACAATCTTTATTAGTGCATTAACCTCCTGCACCCAAGGACTGTGGATTCTAATTCCTGAATTGCCATGCAAGACTGATGCAGCTAGTTTTCTAGTCTCAGTTGGCAGCAAGCTAACAGAAGTGGCTAATGAAGATGAATAGCTGCCTCTTGGGAGCGGGGGGAGGAGAAAGAGGAAAGGAAAAGACCCAGGATACTTCAAGGTCCAGATCTCTGCGTGATTTCAGATAATAATGAAAAAGTCCACATAGTCGACATTTTCAGAGATCGTAACAAGCATATTAATTCTGCAGTCTGCTAACAAAGCAATGGTAGTGGCCTCAGGATTGCTCTGGAAACATTTCAAGAAGTTAAAACAAAGGCTATTGAAAATAAAGACCAGGACACTGGTCAGGGTCTTACCCTGGTTTTGATGGATGATTGTATTAATATGGACAAAGGAGCAGGCAAAAAAATGCCCAAAGCTAAAAAACAGACACATTTACTAAGGGAAACATCTGCAGTTTGGAGAAGACAAAAATACCATCACGGTAAATATTTAGCAATACTGAAATATCTTTGCCACAAATGCATGTAATGTTCTAATATAAACATCCTTTTCTTCCAGAAAAAAATACACTGCTAAATGTAAGGAGGTCATCGAAGCAAGATTTGTGGGGGAAAAAATCTACTTTTTTTGAAACTAGACAAATCTCTCACATTTCTTATTTTGTGGGAGGCTGGAAGCTTTCTGAAAGGTACATTAGTGGTCCTGGTTCACCCCCTGGACAGAAGGTGAAATAGCAGGTCATCAGTTTGGCGTAATTTGTTCTTAGTTCCAGTCTTTCATACTCCTGAAGCCAGTTTAAGAGGACTGGGGGTACCATAAAGACTTACTTGGTTCCTGGGAACGCGAGGGCTCATACAAAGAGCTCTTTTGTGCATCCGAAGTGGAGATTCACCAGTGCGTACGAACCGATAATTTTAGCTCAGCTTGTTCAGCCAACTGATGGAGTATTTCAAGCTTCACGAACTTATGGGTAACACAGTAGTGCCTGTGTGCTCTGTGCACAAGTTACAGGTGGACGTTACATGAAGTAAATACCTTGTGCTCTGGGTTGAGGTTTAAGGCGCTACCAGAACACCTTTCGGCTAATGTACCTGTGAAGGCTGCCAACCATAACAAGAAGAAAGAAAGCTTCTGTTCTGTGCTGGTACAACACACTTCTTGGTCAGTGTGAAAAGATGACAGAGAGGGTAAGAAAAGACCATAGAAAGAAAAACGTCAGAATGAAAGTATTAGAAGTTAAATTGCTGTCAAATGTGGCTCTATAAAGCATAGCTCCAAGAGGTTTTGCACTTGTGCTTTCTTAATGATATTAGATGAAATGTGCTCAATTTACAGGTGAAAATTACACCAGGCTGGGACCTTGGACTGTGGAGCTGAGCATCAAGGAAGGGACTCTCCTTCCCTTTTCCCTGCCGTAGCACAGAGAGGTTCTGCAAGGCAAAGCAGCCTGTAAATCCTTCCCGGACAACCTTGCATGGATGTGGCTGACTGCAATTAGCAAATGATTTTGTTTATGATGCTCTGACAAGTTGGGGAATCTGTTCATATACAAGTCATTTATTCTGAATGAGATTAAGAAATCAGTGTAGCACTGCGTGCTTCAGTGTATGTGAATTCAACCATCTGTTCTCAAGGTTGCATCGTGTGCCTCCTAGATCTGAATTGACAGAAAGATGTTAAATCTTGATGGTTTGTATTCTAGAAGTAGCACAGTGGCACAATGTGATGGCTGAAGCCGACAGAGACCAGCTCAGCTAAGAGTACAGAGGTGTACAGAATTGAACACAGACAAACTCATGTCCACAAATGAAGAACACCACATATACCTGGTAGACTGGGACACTGGACCCGGAAAGGAATTAGAGATCACCAGAGGACAAGCAACTGAAAATAATTTCCCAACATCTCATGCTTTTGCCCAAAGAGCTCGTTCCATCATTGTGCATTTGAAAATGGAGAAGTAAGTAGCACAGTAAAACTGATGAGGCCAATGCTGGAATAGCCCGTTTCTTTGACCACATTTCTTCAAAAATGCTGGAAATTCTGAGAAGGTGAAAAAAGGAACAAAAAAAGATCACAGATATTTGCAGAGATCAGCCCTGTTAGACTAAGAGCTACTATGCTTGATTTGCTTAAGTGTCTTCATAGGGGAAAAAAACCCCTCTAACATGACTTTCAGAAAACTTATTTGTAGCCGACTGTCAAGTGTCCCAAGGTAAAACCCCTCTACTCAACACCTTCAATACGATTCACAAGACATGACTGAAAAAATCAAGGTTGTTCATGCTTAATAGGAGTCCATGTATACAAAATTTCTGAATAGGTCTCAGTGGAAAATGTTGTCAGTTCACAAGAATAGAAAAAGATTAAAACCACTAACTTCTTGTATCATGAGCCAATGGGTAAAAGGACAAAAAGACAAATTGAGGTTAGGAAAAAAAGAACAACTTCTCGTGAGCTGGCGGTTCACTGCTGGAATGCAGTGCTACGGAAATGCCTGTCTTCATCTCTTGAAGTCTTAAGATCAAGAAAGGATGCTTTTCTGAATTATATGCTTCAGCCAAATACAAGATAATGGGCTCAAAACAGGGGAGAGTGGCTGCAGTTATCTGGCTTGTTACACAGGTCAGAACGCTAGTCAGACTGGGTGGTAAAATACACCATTCAGACTCATGCCTAAAATGTACCTAAGTGGGATTCTTGTTCTTTATTTTGGAGCTTCTTTTTCAGTCCATCAAAATCCTTAGCATTTATGGCTCTCAGTACAGGCTTTATAAGTCAAGAAAACATGTGAACCATTTGTATTCACATGTGAATGCTAGGTACTGACCACAAAAGCAGTGATTAAGAGAAAGGGATGCTCCATTGTGTTTTAGAAAAGATAGAAACAAAAGTTTGCTCTTTCCTTAGGTATCAGTAATCTATTGCCCATAATTGTCCCCTGCTGCTTTTGATTCTATAAGGTCCAGATGCATCACAATTAACCTTGGGGATTTAACTGAGGGGTCAACACGATGAAGGCATCTGCCCAACACTCTCGCTATAGTCAGCAGAAAGGCTCCAGCATGGGGCACATCAGCGGACCTAAGATCTAAAGCATCCTGTGGAAGTGACTTTCTATATTGTCTAGAGATGGAGTCCAGGTTGCTGTACTCAGTCCTAAAGTGCCTCCAACTGGGGGCGTTGAGTCTGGCCTTGTGCCCCTTGGAGCAAAGCTTTATCTCTTACATGTTTGTACGGCACCTAGCACAGAGCTTTTGATCAGTGCTGGGCCTCTGTACTTGCTACAATCACACATTCAAGTTGAGGGAGAATTCAGAGATGACTTCCTGGCAGTGCTATTATTTCAGCTAGGCTGCCCTGATACATTTTCTTAGATCATCTCTTAGGTTATGTCTCTATCTCCAAATCTGAGAGCATTACCACATTTCTGTATCTTGGTTGTCTGCATATCAGGATGAAAGTCAAGCTCTCGTAAGGCCCTCTTCCCTATCCTTATGTTTCTTGGAAACATATGTACTCAGTATGATCTTTTAATACCTTCACATTAAGAAGACATTGCTGTTCCAGAAAGGTCATCTGTGATCATCTAAAATGTTTTCCTTAAATATATAGACAACCCACTATTAGGTTTTCCAGTTTTAATGTTGTGGGTAGTGAGAAGGTTAGCCAACTGGCTATCATCTTTTTCTTCTAAAAAGTCACATTTGGATTCTGTCTCAGCTTGGAAGAGCAGTTGGATGGCAGAGGAGAGCTGAAGTGCTTGCCACCAGGCACCCAGCCTCGATCCCTGGAGTCGGGACTGGGGTGTGCAGAACAGTACTCCAGCAGGTCCATGTAGGCACAGCCACTACCCAGGGTGGCTCTTTGCCTCCTGTTGTCTTCAGTAACGCACATGCCCTCCTTCCCCTGGTAGGCGTAGAGGAAAGAGGGTCTCCGTACTACCAACCTCTCGCCCTGGGGCCTGGGGAATGAGCCCTGGCCAGAAGTGGGAGCCAGGTGCAAACATCCTCCTCCTCCCTTCAGCGCTCCCCAGGCAAAATTCCCCTGGATTCTCCTGGAGAATCAGCCACCCACACTGGAAAAAATCCAGCGAGGTGGCAAAGCGGGGCTTGGTGCTAGAGCCAGAGGCTGGTGGGCCTGCTCCAAGGCTCTTTGCGATGTAAAAGGCTGGCCAGATCCTGCTGCACTTGGAAAAGTGAGTTAATAGCACCTTCTTTTCCCCATGTGTAGTCCAATTCCTATGCGTATATGTAGGTTATAATCTTTGTGGGATGAGCACTGTCTTGTAGCATGTACATGGCACTGTGCATACTTAGGCTATGATTTTGTTCAGAAGTTGCTAAGAGGTTTTGTTGACTTTTACAGTGGTAAAAATACCAGCACAAGTGGGCAGACATTTGGAGGATAGTCCCTATTATTTGTAGGATAAATTACTGGATAACTTTGGGACTTAATTGGCAGTAAAAAACAAAGGTTGCACAGTGCAATGGTAGAGGTTCTCTACCAAGGACATTTTATCCTCTACCAAGGATAAAACATGTAGTTGAACCTCCTCAGAACTACTGCTGCACCTTGAACTGCTGAATTTAGTGATCTGTGAATTGACAGGAACTTTTGTGGACAGGATCATTTGACAGTATTTTAGATGGGTGAAATGATTTTTTTTTCTTTTTGACATCTTCTGGTGTTGATGTTTGAAGGATTTTGTCCAAAATATGTGTCAAAAGCATATGGGATAGGAAAAGAGAAAGAAAATATGTACTGGAAGACTCCTCAAAACAGCTGAAGAATTTAGTAGAGAATTCCCAGTGGATGCACTCTCCCTCCAAAGTCTCTCAAGCACTTCTGAGATCCCCATCCATGCACGCCATGAACCCTGTCCAATGCAAACTGGATGCAACACGGCTGGAGGTTTCATTGTTGAGAGCAGAGGCAAAAATAAAGCCCGGAAAATGATAACACCCATGTCCTGCTGCTATGTTCCAGTCTTTGCATGGCTTATTGAGGCAAAAGCAGACACTCAGGGCCTTTTGCATCACAGTAAATGGTTTGGTAAGCACAGCACACTGGGCTCCTGTTATAATAATTTTTATCTGTTTTGCAGAGTCAAAGCAACAAATCAGCAGGTACAAACAAACTATTTTTTTTACATTAATCTGCAGGTTGTTTTGGATGTTTAGCAGAGAAGTCCTGTGGCAGGGCCAATCAGAAGGTGAGCGCACGGGGCACTGCCCCTGTTTGCAGAGCTGGCACAATCACAGTCCCCGCACTCCAGAGGCTGCAGGTTCTTACTGCGGCAGCCTCGGAAAAAAGATCCAGACCTGCACCCTGAAAAGACTGGCAAGGGTGGGGAGAGAGCTTGAGGCCAGTCCCTTGTTGCTGTGTAGAAATATGTTGTGGGAGCCCTTGCGAGGGCGTTATGCACAGGCAGGGAGCCTGCCCAGGCTGCCGCTGCTCACCATCATGTTCTGGGGACCCAATGCCAGGAGCATGAAATGGCACTTGCCACTTTGCCCCGCTACATGGGGTGGCCTTTGGGAAGCCGTCGGAGGCAGGGAGAGCCCCTTTGTTTGCTCCAGTTGTCCCTAGGCAATCTGGCATTTCTTGTTAAAACTGATTTTAAATTGTGCTTCACTCTAGCTGCAAATAAGCCCATGGAGCAGTGAAGGAGACCATTCTTTAGCTGGGCAATTCACACTTATCTAGTGTTTATATTAAGTGGGTTCTTTAAAGCTATCATTGTCTCAGGCTCTGTCTGCTTTAAGCCCTGAAACAATATTTAGTGCTTATTGTACACACTGGCTTTCATTTGCAAGGTATTCTGCAAACCTGAATTAAGCATCCCAGCACTCTTGTAATCTCTGTAAGTACTGTACTATTATTATGAGGTAAAACACATAAAACTGGAATTAAGGTTGAAAGAATCTTGAGTCAGAAAATCCCTTAAGAAAATCCCTGTCCCAGCACAAATGGTACCGAGGGTGACAAAGTCATTCTGTGACTCCACTTGGAAAAAATAGTAGAAGGTAAGAAAATATACACTGAAGCCTTAACTCTGCTCCTAAGCATGTGTTCTGGCTTCCTCCATTATACCGTTTATTTCATTAAGAAGCAGAGTAACACTAGTATCTTATTCATTATTGTAGGCATTGTCTGCATAAGAAATTTGCATATATTTTTAAAAAAGCAATGGTTTTAAACCACTTTAACTAAACCCAAATACATTTAGATTTATCTAAAATGGTTAAACCCAAATCAAATGAATGGAAAGAAAAAGAAACAGATCTTTGAAACAGTTCGCAAGAAGACTGGTTATGAAACAATTAAACTTGAACTGATGAAACACCTGTATGTACAGAAAGCCTACACGGACTGGCGTACCACGCTGCCTCACCATTTCTAGGTATTCTCCGCCGATGTTGTATCAGGCTCTCAGTACAACGACAGCTTGGTTTTACAGCTAGAATGTTATGAAAAATGATGCTAACAAAAGTTTTTACAACTGTCTAAAACATTCCTCAAGATGTTTGCCAGCAAACAGTAGGTGATTATGAAATTATAGGCTGCATCATGACAGAGGCACGCAAGGAAGCAAGATGGTTAAAATGCTTGTTTATTATTGAGCTTTAACTACCCATGATTTACTTAACCACTTTACAGCGAAATTAACATTCTTTTGCTGTCATTTAAAAAAATGAGGATGTATATATTTTCTTTTTTTTTAATCTCCTAGAAATCATGTGGAAAAATTAAAGTAATACATAAAGAAAAAGGAAACAGGACATACCATTACCACTTTTTAATTATGTTACCTATTTTTTAGAGAGCAGGCAATCAGGAACAGCTGCCTTAGCATTGGAAATCTAAAATATTAAAAGTCATGAAAGGTTGCTTTGTGGCAGCAAATGTTAATTTCTTTTGATTTCTCTTCATGAGAACCATCAAACTGCAATTCACTGCAATAAGAAGGTCCACATAATGTCTACGTACCAATTAATTCCCACTTAAGCCTTCAATGACTTTCCTACCCAGGGAAGGGTTTCCCTCCTGTTGATTAAAGGTAGTCCTTTAGGTCAGTTCTTTCTTTACTTTGAAAAAGTTTCTTAGTAAAACAAAGCAGTGGATATATCTTTCAAAACTTTAGTATACGTAGAATCCCATCAGAAGAAAGATCACAACATAAGAGCTTTTTTCCCTACCAGCAATAAAAGCATAAATAAGGAACACCCTCAAAATGAAATGGAGACAGTTGGAGATTACTACAATGGTAAAAGAGCACTGCAATCATGAACGTTTCATGCTTGTTGTGTGAGAAAAATGGGATCCTGGAATTATGCCAGGCGGCTTAAAATAATCTGCATGGGCAAGGCAATTGCATCCAACCGGTGTATGTTGAGAGGAGAAACGATCATCTAGAGGTGACTCAACGAAGGCAACTCTGTGTTCAGAATAGCAGCCATAAAAAATACCAGTGGTACAAACCCGGTCCGCCCCCAGTGCAAGTGCTGAATTATGTCAACCGAAGGGAACTCTGGTTACAGCAAGGCAAAGCAGAGTGGCCTGCCAGGGGTTTTGCCAATTGTTCAGCAAACAGAAACACTCATGATAGCCGTGCGCAAGACAGCCTGAAGTTTTAAGGCAGAGCATGTTATAAAGTGAGATGAGAAAAGATAAAAACCGTACTTTCAAATGAATCCTTTAATGCCAACTAGCAGTAAAGCTTTTAGTAGAGTCTGTTTGGTTTTATTGATAGGTTCAATGTGTTGAATCCCTATCCATATTTTAGCCCCAGTGCCTAGATTCACATCACCATTGGTTTCTGATGCTTAATCTCATTAGTACAGCTATTTGTATTGATATACCCTATAAGGTTGCTAATACTACCTTAGCTAAGTGTTATTTATTGTATCTGTATATACAACAATATTAACACAGTCAAGCATCAGCATTGGCACTTGAGGGCACCATTAAATTCACCCAGTGTTCAGCGAGAGATTTAATGATGGATTTAATAGTATTAAATAGGAAAAAATGCCCTTGGCCTTTACATTCTCATTTAAAAACATATGAAAGAGTAGTAATTCAGGCAGTTATACTTCCTTCAAAGATCTTCCTTTAAATCATGCTCAGCAATATGAGATCAGCTGTACTTTGGCTGTTATTGTATCTTGACCAAAGACAGCAGCCCCTGGCCTATCAGAATTACCAAACTGTTGGCAAATTCAGCTCAAGTTCCTATGTCAAATATGGGTGAGTTTACTGCTAAAACAATGAAGACAAAGATCAGTGGAAAATTAGCACAATGGTGTGGCCTGTGAGCTACATTACAGAGACTTCTGTTAGCAACAAATGTAAGCAGAGCCATGAAATAACTGGACGTTAGGTTTTTATGCTGATTTTTTTTCATGGAATATAAATAGGTTGGGGCTTTTGTGCAGTAGTGTGCCTGCTGAATTTTCCCATAGCTTTTAGGTGCATTTACCTTGCTTTCTTTCAGTCTCCAGGTGCCTGTTACTGAATGGACCTACCCATGTTCTCTAGCCCATCAACGAGAGAATTTCACCCAAGAAAGGCATGTGAATGGCTTTTTTTCTGTCTCTGAAGCAATTGCACCCTTTAGGTCGAAGGAACTAGGGCTCCGTCCGACACCGGAAACTTTCTTCGTACGCTGCCCAGCCAAGTCTGTCCCCTTGAGTTCAGTTTGAAACCACCAAGCGGGTGGAAGAAAAATGTCGGAAGACAAAGATGCTCTCTACGTGACCCTTACCAGTGATTAGAGGGTCACCTAAGCACCTGTGAGTTCTTCTTAAGCTTGGAAACTGTGGGCCATATGTGCAGGCTCTCAGTGACTTCCATATGTAGAACTGAATTTATATTACTATGAATGAGCAACTGTTCAGTTGTAGGCTTTTTTTTACATATTTTCAGTGTCTATCATGAAAAAGATTATGCAAACACTTATACTAGCAATATGAATACTGACAATTAAAAGATAACAGTAAAACCATCATATTTGAATTTGAAACCAAATTAAAAAAGTTTTTTTCAGCAATTTTGGCATTAAAGAGAATATGGATCAAATCAAAATTATACTTCCACACATATGGGTAATAACACTTAAAACTAGATCCTTAGCAGCAAATCATGCAAAAAAACAACAACAAAAAAAGCCCAAGTGACTGCTTATCAGGGAACATTCACATTTTCCTCTGAAATTTCCCTGCTTGTGAATAGTTCTACCAACACAGCTACTGGGGCATTTTGAACAAACTCACTATATTACATCTCACAAGATAATGCACCTAGTTTAAAGCATGAGTTATGCAACAGAGACAAAGAAAGGGACAGGCCATTCTCATTTCCTCACACATCCAGACACACGGGATTAATTACGGAGCATTATATAAATGTGGATGTGTTTGATTCCACAATGCTTTCCAAAACAAGGGTAAAATATCGCTGACGTTCAGCCACATCACTGGTGGGAAAAGGCCATATAGGGTACACAGTTCACTGCACAACAGTAAGGGGATGGGGAGTAGGTTAAAGGAAGTATTATCCAAGGATGAGAACAAATCCCGTTTCTTATCAGACAAGCCCCCAGGTCTCTGATGTCATTTCAGAACATGGGTCTTCGGCTGTTACAGGTACAGCTAACATCCTCGTACGATGAAACATACGCTTCTCAGTTTATCTGTTTCAGAAAAATGAGCCAATACAGAACACTAGATTCCTGTTTGTGCCATTAGAGCCAGGATTCCTGCATCCACTTGCACATTCTCATGGTTTTGGAGCATGAGACCTTGAGTGGATCCACAGCTAAGGCTTAGTTTATACATCTGTAAGTGTGGTGCATATGTAATATGCATATTTTGCACAGTTATTTTGGATAATGAGGAAGTAATTTTTAATTAATTTTTAAAAAAAGGATCTTAAGTGGTAAGGTTTGCTGGGAAAGTACCAGTTACAGGTACCACAGAGCAGTTTTCTCTTGCAATCGACAATGAGATTTATTTTTTTTTTATCATCTCTAACAGCAGGCAATCCAGTATTAGGCATTCCTGAAATGGCTTTGTAGCACTTTGCCATCTTTGGATGAGATACTTGTGGTGAGTCTTTCAGATGCTCTAAGTTTTACTTCTGTCTATGGGTGCTCAGAGACAGCTCCTGTTGAAGTCAATGGAAGCTGAATGCCCATAAAAAGGAAAAAAAAGAAAGTTTACTAGTGGCAGTAAGGATTTAAAAATGCTTGAGTAGGCAAAATCCCTTCCTCAAGCTGGCTGCTAAAATGATACTCTTTTAAGAGACTGAAAAGGTTCATCTAGAATTTGCTCCGTTGGTTAAATAATACTTACACAGGTTTTTGCATGCCGATTATGTATCAATTATTGTATAATTGCATCATTACTTTAATTAGATTAAACTACATAATTGGGATGTCTAATTACAGAATTGGGGGGGGGGAAGGTAACTTACTCGACGTTAACTGTGGTTCTTGAAGAGGGGCTGTCCACACAGAATTTGCTCCAGGGGCAAGTTTCTGGTGCAGAAGACACTGGTTTCCTCTACAGTGGCCACACCTGAGGCAGCCCCAGGTGCTCCATCCCCACCCAGACCCTTTCAGGAGCACCAGCAGTGAGGTTGTCATGGGGAGGCCATTTACCGCTTGGTACCTCACCAGTGAGGTACGCCAGAGCGCTGGGCTCCAAGTCAGCAGGGAGGGGAGGTGGGTCGTGGAGTCTGTGTGGAAAACTCTGTGAAAAACCACAGTCAGTGCCGAGGAAGCTGCTCCGCTCCTCCAAGTGCTGGTCCACAGAGACCTCATTCTTCATAACGAACAAGATGCATTTTAAATCCAGATGTGGGAGGAGAAATTTTACCTAAAGGACGATGGGGGACAACTTTAGCAGCACTGGCCTCTGATTTACCAACTGGAACTGAGGACTTGGAGAAGTAAATGAGCAAACAAAGCATTAGGAAGCAGGTCTGAATACCTCGCCAAACGAAGGAGAATGGGCTCTGTCTGGAGGATACTCTTTAGTAACCCATGGGAAATAGGAATACAGTACAAAATTTACCTGGACAAGTCTGCATAGGAATAAATTTGCTGCTAACCATTTCAGACTGAACACCCAAGCAATTCTGGGGGGTCACCCAAATGTGCCAATCCTATACGCGTTAAAGACATAGACCTCTCACTGTCTTATTTTGTTGTGGGTGGACTGAGATTTTGGGGAAGAAAACATGTAGAAGGTTGAACTGACGGAGTTGGAGATCAATGCGAGATCTGCAGAAGTCTCTAAAACTATCTGCAGGTTGTGACATAATCTAAACACATTTCCAGTGCTGAACTTACATTGTGTCTGGTCTTTATTGAAAGCTCTCAGAAGAATGAATGCTATAGGGTGGTGAAGTGATGATAATTTTTTTCCCCAATATACAGGTTTTAAAGGTTCACTTCTGTACCTTCAGAAGACATAGTAAGAGCCTGTGAGGAACTCCATCCTGAAGCTGGAATGGGCTGGTAAGGTGGGGAGACCCCTGTGGGAGAAATGCCCCATGAGAGGTGAAGCTACAGCGATATAATTTTTGGCAAAGGGACCTAAGATTTGTCAGTTCTCCAATCTTTTGAATTTAGGAAACAATTTCAGATGAGGCTGAACTTTGTCCATCAAAGGATGAGGCAGGGGGTGGGCAAGCCAACAGGTCCTGGATCTCTCCACCGTTCTCTAGGAAAGGCTCCTCTCAGGCTGTTGCAAGCCATGTTGAAATGCCAAGATGAAGGGTCCCTCCCAGCTAGGAACACAAGGTCTCTGCAAATAATCTCACTTTGGGATGTGAAACTACATGATAATTGTGAATGGGATGTGTAAATGCCTAGTTATGGTCTAGACTCCTGGTCTGGACCTGCTCAGCAAAGCACCCCAGACACCAAAAGAGCAGTTCCTGCCCCAAAGCACTGGCAGTCCAAATACATGCAATGAAACTCAAGATGCATGCAGACAGAGGAAGCAATATAAGGAAACAATGACTTAATTTTAGTCTTAATCTCACTAAGATTATGTAACAGTATTTTGGCAGCCCAGCTGCTACTAGGCATATTTGCTATTTTTATTTTTTTTTCCTAGAAGTATCACAGCACATTTAACAAGTGGGCTGATCAAAGGCATCATCCACCTCTGTATCCTAACAAAGAGATGATAAGTAAGTTGGGGCAAGACCAGCAAGGGCCAAGAAATGCCATGTTTGACAATATAGGAAAATGGACGCCAGCAAAAGCGTCCCATGGTTGAAGCTGCAGGTTGGCTCAGCGTTCCTTCTTTTTTTTTTTTTCCCCTGGCAACTCGGACTGAAATGAAAGTGGCAAGACCAAAAACATCATGACATGAGCTGGTGAGACCCTGCTGTTGGGCTCCAACAACAAAGCTGATAGATGTATTCTGACTGAGCTGATCAGAGAGCTGCTGGGAAGCAATCCAGTCCATACACTTCTTACATTCAGCTTTGTAGAGGGTTCTGGACTTGGCGCTAAGATGTTTTGAAGAGTGTTGGCCAAAAAACCTCGGACTATCAGGTGTCGGCTGGCACCAGGTGTCAAATTTGGCTCTGGTTTTGGGAGACTAAGATTCACAGAAAGGCAACAGACAGGGCTGGCAAATTCATCACGTTGGAGAAACAAAATTATCCTGATCCTGCCTACTTGAGTTTTCTAAGAATTATGGGCATCCAGAGAGTCAGTGGGGAAGCAGAGAATTTACTGGAGTAAAACATCCAGTTTTTTTTAATGAGGTGCATAGCAAATAGAAGTTGGTAACATGGCTCTTCCTGGTCATGGAGATTTTTTTCATCCACAAATCCCTGTAGAGCTCTGAAAAGCTGAGTTGACGGGGTAGGGCATTTTACAGACCATGCCAGTGGGTGACAGCCAGAAATATGCATCGTCTTGAAAGACATGTGTCTCCTTGACAATATGGAAAAAAACCCCTTGTTCCCCAGGACCCAGGTGAAGTGTTCCGTGGCTGTAAGGGCACAGGGCTAAGGTTGCCTGTCAGCACCTGAACGCTCCTGGAGTGGGGACTGGGTGGTTTGCAGTTTCATGCCTGGCGGTGAGTTTCAGAGGAAGGCTGTCACTTCACCTCCTAAGCTGACCACCTGCAGATGAACATGAGGAGAGATACTGTGGTAGCTGGGAGAGGAGGCCGATAGGGAATCCTGCGGCACATCTGGCCTGCTGACCAGCCAGGAGAGCCTTTCCGAAGCAATGAGAGCCAGTGGATCTATAGTCTGTTTGGAAACCAGCGCTGAATTTTTTATAAACCAGTGAAATAATGTACAATGTAGGTACGGGACATGATGTGGCACGTGAATTGGAGGCTCATCTTCTGTTTTGTTCTGGGGTATCTTCCATTTTGTTCTGGAGTTGTTGGGTGAGAACTAACAGCTTTTTCAGTGCTCACAGGTGTGCTCTTGTTGTCCCGTGGCACCGTCTGGTTAATTCTTTAACCTGAATGTGGATTAAGAGAGAATTCTCTGTCTTTTGCATGGAGAAACAACAGGTGATTAACTGAGCCAACTCAGCTACCTGTGGCAGAAATTTCCCATGAATGAAACCATCATCCAGTTAAGCTGATTCTGACCAATATCCGAGTTCAGTGGCCATGAGGGGATGCAATCACCTTTGCAGGGGTTTCTATAAAGACCAAAGGAGCTAACCAGAGATCAACTGGCAAAACTGCTCAAACAAAATATGACTTTATGGTTAAACAGATACTAAAAGAGAGGCTGATCCCCCAAACTCCTTTCTTCTCTGAAATGGAAGGAAGGTTCCTCTGGACACTGGCAACATTTCTTGGACTGCAGTGAGTTGCATCCATTTTAACAGTGTCTCCTCAGAGAGATCAGAGATGGGGGGCAAAGGAATTAGACCCAGCTGGTCAGGTTGGATATTCATCACTTGCTATTATCAGGGTCAGCCAGTGGTGCGGAGCAGAGGAATTGCTAGTGGGAAAACAACGCTAATGTTTTCACTAATTATGTTGGAGGAACAGAGCTAAAGTTGTTGTATGATCCAGGGGCCCAAATGTTAAAGGCAAATTGTGTGTTTAGAAGCAATGGAAGAGCAGTGTGAGGCCACCCTATCCCTTCCCTTGCAAGTTACAGGGAAACAGGTAGGGTGCAAATGGAACCACATGGTTGTTCAGGAATAGCCCAGTGTGTTCCAGGGTTGAAATCCACGTGTAGGCAGTTGTTCAAGAGTGAACAGGTAACTATCAGTTTTAAAATGCTGTCAAAATTATTTGCAGACACTTTTTAGGAAAGTGCATTGATTGATTGTGAAGTTAAACATTTTGGCCTTTGCAATTTCTTTTCTTTCATTTACAACTTCACCTATTAAAATTTCACAGAACTAATTAGTCCCATTATAAATTAATTATTTGCACATTTTTCCTTTAAAAAATAGGCTTTAGAGCATAACGAAGTCTTATATCTATTTTTAACTCTTCTACAGCTTAAAAAATAAGAGAGTGAACTTCTTTCATGTTTCTTTCCCTCCTCCCCTCCTCTGGAGCACATGCCTTTAGAAATAACTGCCCTGATACCACATGCCAAATTATATCTTCCAAGGGAGAGGTGAGACGAAATCCCATTGATTTACCGGTTGTTGTTGTGTGGGTGTGTACTGAGGAACAGCATTTTTAAAGGCTTTTAGTGTGCCAGCTTTTATCCAAAACAGCTTAATTAAAACCTGATATTATAACAGTACCATTTGCCCCAAAATGAACAGTAGCTGTACCAACCACCACTGCATTAAGCCTGGTTAATGAAAGTAATTACAATATGCTAGTAACAAAGGTATGAGGGATGAGGATAATAAAGAGCCATTTGCTGCACGCGGAGGTCTGCGGAACCCCCCGGTTCCCCCCTTGCCTGGTGCTGGCAGCCCCTCCACGTGCCCTGGCTCCACGTGAGCCTGCGGAGGCATCTGGGGGGGGCCACGTGCCAGAGCCACCCCTGCCTCTGGGGAGCACATATGGCCCCGGCAGACAGCTCTCCAACTCAAGGAAGCTCGGGAGGAGTGGTAATGAAGGGAATAAATGCTGGCACTCGGAAAAAAAAAAAAATGTTATTTTGTTGTGTGGAAGATATTTGCGAGCGATGCTGCCTGTTATTACCAACTGCGTTTTTCTGAAATAGATTTGCCTTCTCCAGGCGAGAATGAAGTGAGGTGATGAAGTCAGCTCGGTCCCGTAAAGCCCCGAATCTTGCACAGCCTGACCCAAGCCGAGGCAAAACTGCCCCCAGATTTGGAAATGCTAATATAGCAGGAGTTCGCAACAGAACCATGCTGAAGCAGGAGCCATGGATTATTTTGAAGAGAGAAAGAAAGGAGTTTTAAAGGGCTTTTTTAGATCTCTCCCAGAACACCCTAGGTAGCCCCTGCTTTTTGTTGTTGCTATTTTTTTAAGCCTAGCTGTCATAGGCCATATCTTAAATACACCACCACTCAAATTACTTCTCTGATTTTGAATCCCCAGTGAAGGGAAACGCATGGCTCCCTGCATGAAAACAAATGGCAATGAAGGGGGAAACTAAAGATTAGTGCTAATGCACATGCTTCAGGTTTCAACCCCAAATTCAGTTAGTAAAAAAACTGTTATATTTCTCCAAAACCTAACGGACGAAACCTCAATTAATAGATATCCGAGGAAGCAGGATAAGATCAATAACAGAGCTAATTTTGCAGAATTAAGGAGCAACATGAAGATTTTTAACGAGGAAGCAGACACCTTTGCAATAACTGCACTATGATATGTTGCCTAGCAACAAGATATAAAAATGATGTATAACGCCAGTAACTTCTTTCACATATGAAAACAGCACCCTACCAAGACAGCTTCATAATGTACTCTTACAAACTAAAAATCCATAGAGACCATTAAAGCCTCCATCTTCTGTAATATACTCTGTTAAACAATCATGTGTTTTTGTTAATGCAGTAAAACACTGAATTTATTTAATGATTACCCAATGATACATCATCAGCAGCAAGCAGGAATGTTTCTATTTTAAGCCTGCAGAATCCATCCCAAGATATCGCACTTTGATGGAGAACAAATGCAATGAGCCAGACCCATGCAACGCCCGGCATGGCCGGGGAGGGAGACGCACCGTGGATGCTTATGGGGGGTGAATTAAAATAACCCACTGTCTGATAAAAAAAGGCATTACTGGAATGCATGGGAATGCTTTTACTGCTTTCAACCACTTTTTTTCTGTGGCTTGTAGCTTAACACAATATTGGTCCCGGAGTACCTCCTGCTCCCCAGCTCCTGAATGGGAAAGGCAAAGAGGCTTGCAGGGTGTGCCAAAGAGCGGGTCATTACTGAATAACGTCTGCTGTAAGTAGTGCTGTAAAGACGGTTCGGCAGGACAGGGGGAAGGCAAGGACCGTCGGAGGGTGAGCTGCCAGGTGCTGGTCGGGCCATCTGCAGCCCGGGCGGCGGGGGAGCAGCTGGCACCGGCAGCCCCAGCCCTGAGCGGGAGCAGAGGTAGCACTCGCCAGCCCAATTACGAAAGATGGTCCGCAGCCAAAACGCGAGCCCTGCAGCCAGAGGGCCGTGCCAAGACACCAGGTCCTCGTCTCTAGGAGGGCTTGTGGGGGGACAGAGCGAGCGGGGAAGAACGCCACGTGCCCCGGGGAGGCTCCGGCACTTTCCCTTTGAGGCATCACACCTGGCAGAGCGGTGGGAAGAATGGCCTTAGCAGAAAAACACAGCACGTAAAACCAGGCCAGAATAACTCAAAGTTCAGGGTTGGTAACGTGTTACAAGGCTCGTTGGGAAGTCATCTCAGACATGGCTGACCTAACCAGGGTCTGGCTTATGGAGCAGTTTTGTCCAGGTCAGCGTTACACAGAGAGGAAAAGAAGAGACTTCGCTTATCTGCTGAGAATGGGCACTTGGCTCAGGTTATTGCCTTGCACCGGTCCTGCGTACCGACGGTGGCAGGTTAGCTGTGAAACAGCCCTGCAACCCCGTAGCAGCATGGCTCCTGTGGGAAAAGCCCCCCTCCCACCCACTGTCCACCCATCCCTGCGGTCCCTGGAGGTCCCTTCCCTGCCCCTGGGGAGTCTCCCTGCCTCTCCTTTTTGAGAGTTATGGGGTGAATCTTTCCAAACTGTGATACCTGCAGATTATCTGAGGTACATGTTATATACGTCTGGAAATGAAGCAGATGAACACGGCACTTAATCCTTCGCTGATCTCATGCCTTGAATTTTAATCTTCGCTCCGCCACTGACTTGCTTTTTTACCTTGAGCAAACCACAACAGCTCTCTGTACCTCAGCCCACCCATCTGTTCAAACGTATCTGGCGATGTGACCCTCTCTGGCTGACCCACATTTTATGGGATGGCTGAGAGTCTGCGTTAACACGTGATTAGATACTAGGACACTTTCGGATTAAAGCAATAACCATGTAGTTGCACAAAATAAGCACAAATCATTCTTGCATTGAACCGCTGAAAGTATTAAATATATATAAAGGATCATATATTCCACAAACACAGCAACGCCAACTGGAATCGCAATCCAGATCATTGGGATTTCAGTGCTGGCAGAATTATAGGATCCCAGGTTTTGTCAGGAGCAGACTACAGAGACTAAGCAATTGAACCTGGGTCCTGGGTAAGTAGAGAGAGGGTAACGCAGACAGAGGGGAGCAGAAATGGGCACAGTCCCGTCCAACTGCCAGGGTAATTTCTGCTGCAAGCCTTTGAAGGTGAAGTGCTGAGAGAAATAAAAAAGTCCCATTCTTCATGTAGTACTGGGGACCTGCAAGAGTCCAATGTCAGGAGACAAATACGATCAAAGAGAAGCTTGTGCAGTTTTCTTTAATCTAAGGGAAGGCCAACTTTTGAACTCCAACAGAGAATTTCACTGTAAAAGGTATTATTCTAGGCAGTTATGTGGATTAAAGGTAACTGGAAAGATGGAGACATTGGCAAGATATAGAAAAATATATAAATATGTAAATGCATAAAGGGAAGTCAAGTGTGACTCCCTTTCCTAATTGCCTAACATGATTCCCACTAGATGCATAAATTACAGCTCCTATTAACAGCACTATGAATAATAATCAGTTTACTTTCTGGCTTGTATCTAAATATACTTTCTATATGATTTCATCTTTTATTCAGCTGTTTAAAAGCAGAACATCTAATTACAGTTCCTATTAGTCTACATTATTTTTTTTTTTTGCCACAGAGCATGTGTGATGACTGATTTTCTAAAAACAGACAGAATTTTTTAGCATATGGAAAAATCATGTTATTATTAATACATTCCCACATGACTCTACATTTCAATTCCCTTAATTATTTAGTCATTGCTGATTATGTCTTTTCACAATTCATTATCCCATTTCCTGCAACGTGGGCATTTTATTCATTAAGTGTCAAAATGAAGGGCCTGACCTCCAGGAAGATAATCAGGAAATAAGTGGCAGATATAAAAGGTCTGGGTTTCCCTTAAGTGCTCACTTATTTCAGTAGCTATGCCATGTTTTTAGTAAGCGGTGACAGAAACGAACTGTTGGTAATTGCAGAAAGGCGCGGGGCTGCCAGTCTGCACGAGCTCTGTTTTTCCCCGCACGTGCTGCTCGCGTCAGCCGATGGTTTCTGCCGTGCGGTGGCAGGAATGGGGCGGCGTGACGGCAAAGCGGTGTCGCTCACTGTGTGACGGCACACAGTAATGCCGCCGTTCAAATATTTAGCGGCGGAGAGCGCGGAGGGCGGAGAGGCTGGTTGGCGCTCCGCTGCTTGGGTTGACCTCAGGAGCGGGGACTTTGCAGGCTCTCGTCAGCCTCGGGTGGCTCCTGCTCCCCAGGAGACCTTCAGACCACACTCAGTTTTGGGAGGGAACACTGCCCGCTCCCTCCTGGTGAAGCCGGACCTCTGGCGAGGCAGAAAAGCCCAAGCAGCAGCCCAGCAGGCATGACGAAGGGTCATGTTTCCAGCCTAAGCGTTAGACCGTGGGGCTGGAGAGGGACAGCTCAGGGTTTCAGGCCAGGTGTTGTGCTTCAGGCTTTCATCTGGATTCATCTTTTAATCTGGATTAAAAATAGGTCCGCACTGCACCCAGATGCAGAAGCACGTGCCTGCGGACTTCTGCACGAGCCTAGCCTCAGCCATCGATGGGCATATCAGTGTCCTAAAAACTGAATGCTGATGGAAAGACACCTCCCTGTGTAAGCATCGCTCCCTGGCTTCCCGTGTCGCTGCCAAGCCGACCCATTCAAAGCTGACCCCCCAAAAAAGCTGAAGGAGCTCAGCAGGCAGGTGTGTCCCTTCTAGATTTTAAAAGCCACCAATATCATCTGTGAGGAGCAGGGATGTTCCATCAGTGCACCTCTCTTCCAATCTCTGCCATAGGTTTTTGTCAAATTCTGTCCCAGCAAAAACACTATCACAACATAACCAAGTAACAACTATTCAGCACACACTCACACAGAGTAACAATCAAAATAAGAATTTGAAGATGATTTAATTAGCCTGAATAGCTGCTAATAACGCCCGGTAATTTTGCGTTATTGTTGTGACTGAATGCGTAAAGTTGTGACTGCATGTTTGCAGTGTTTATAATACATGATGCATACATATGTGTATCCCCATATGTGTGCTTGCATCTATCTAAAATGCATATATCATCTTTTATTTATGGGGTTTCTATCAGCAAAAATTAATTTGAAAAGCTTTAATAGATGTTACATTAATAGACAGTAGTTTCCTAAATAGCCTCATAGCTAGACAAATACTTTGCCTAATGCCATTTCATTTTCTGCCAGCTGCATGTGATTTGCTTTTGATCTGGCACGCGCTTCGTTATACATTATTAAAGAGCCAATCAGCGTGCCCCTGGAGTTACCATCCTGCCCCCTGCTTATTTTTTAACAAATTTCCTCTTTTCTTTCGTACCACAGTGATTAATCATCGCAGCTAACGGCGCATTGTTTATGATCTGAGTCAGTGACTTCAGACCATCTTAATCTCCTGTTAGGCAGGTTTTAATGTGCTGGGAATTTACTTACAAGCTTTTATTTATAGCACAGTATGCTCTCCATTTCATACAACAACAAAAACAAAACCTGCAAATAGCACTCGATTGCTGCTTTTAATGTTTCTGATGAACTTTTACGGGAGAGAAAAGCACAACCAAACCATGAAACAGAAACTAAAAAGGCAGCATGATAAATGCTCGTTTTTCAAAACTGTCTCGGTTTTTATCCAGTTGTCTAGAGAGAACCTGTTGCCTTCCAATGTCTCTCTGCAGTCAGATCGTTTCTGGTCTGGGTTATTTGGTACCCTCTGGTTGTCTGCAGCGGTGCTTTTAGATGACTCGCTTACTAAAGCAGAGTCCTCTGGGGCTTCTCAAGTCCTTATTTGCAGCACCCTTATTTGCAGCATGCTTGGCAGAGAAGCGGCTTTGATTCTTCTGTTAATATTACAAATATTTCCAGTGAACTTTAAGATCTATGCTGAAATGGCTGACCTCTGTTCTGTGTTAGAATAGCAGTTCAAAAGACTCTTTTATTAAGCCAAGTGCCTGACCATTATTGTTTTTTATTGTGCTGTAGTTTTGTCTAATATTAAGGGAAATGATTTGAGGGGAGAGATAAAGCACCAAATGGATTTAGTTATCAAAAACTTTATGATATCTTAGCTTGCTGCAGGAGTAGTCCAAATAGATTTTTTGGGAGGATTTTTATTCTTTTCTAAGCAAAAATTATATACCCATTACAATGATCTCCATCACATGGGCAGCGCCAAGGACTAAAGGCTGGAGATCTAAGTCTGCTTAAACAAATACTGAGCAAGGCAGAGACATGGTGTCGACAGAGCCCAGCCAGGATGACACAGAAATGAGGTTACAGGGTCAGGATCCGCCGTGCCGCTTTCCCAGAGCACCCCCTTTAGGGACACCCTGTGGAATTCTACATTTCTAACGCCTCCAGACTTTCTCTTTTGTTTCCCTTTTGCGTCATAATGAACCAAACCCCAGACTTTTCTACATGGGAGAAATAATAGGCAGTATCTAAACCTTGGCATAGGGGAGGGCACAGCAGCAAAGGATGCACGCACAGTTTAGGAGATTTGTGGTCGATGATACAGGGAGACAACTCTGTGCTGCTCTGAGGAGCAAGGAGACTGAGCTCCTTCTGGTCCTCTGGGATGCAGAAGAGAGAGGTAGGAGACAGGATCCACCTGCTTCCTCCCACTGGTCACTTCTCCAATATTGTGTTCGCTTTGGTCTTTCTTGCATCTATTTTTAACCTTATAATTTTTCACCCTCACTCATCTCTGTCTACATTTGTTCCTTTTCCTAAAGCCATACTGAGCATCCCATTATGGCTCCTGAGCTTGTCTATCTCGTTGCTGCCGTTTGGATATCAATGGCTCGCTTTGATAGACACTTTTTCATGCTCTTGAGCTGTTCTCAAAGGTAGACGATCAGTACAGACTATGCTTATGTTCTCCAATTATCTTTTTCTAAGCATTGCCAACCAAACGGCTGGTGGGCCAATCATAACCTCACAGTACTATTACTTGTTCCTGGCTTTTTTCTCGTTGAAAAGTTTCCTATTTACCATTTCCCAACAACAAACTTTAATCCCTCGTAGCTTTAGTCATAAAAAAATTGTTGGCCATTTCAGCAAATCGACTGGGATCCCTCTGTAGTCAGTGAGGAGAGAGGCATCTTCAGAGGACAATTTGTCCCATCCTCTCTCCCGTAGCTACCTAGGGAGATTGAATTCATAATTTACATTAGATACTTATCTTCAAATAACTGCAATGAGGTGAGATAAATTCCATCTCAACTCATTACTTAACATTCACACAGTAGGAAACATCTTATTTTAAATGCTCTCGTTTACTTAGGCTCTGGTAAACCCGTATAATTTAACATATTATGTTTAGAACAAGGAACATGTTAGCGAATTCACTTTTACAAATTTAATAGCAAACTATCAACTTGTGTAGAACCAGCAAGATGAGTAATAAATGTTACAAGAACAGCTTTAGGCATTGCATATTAATAGCTGTGGTAGGACTGACTTGCAGCGCCTTGGTTCTATGATCAGCAACAAGATAATTAGTAAAATTATCCTGCAAATTCATTATCTTGATTCCTTCCACTTGTGCATTTTATTCATTACATATCAAAATGAGGAGCTTTGCCTCCAGACAGATAATCAGAATGTAAGTGTCAGACACAAAAGGTCTGAACTTTCTTTAAATATGCTTTGGTAGATGTGACCTTAAATAGTCTCCGTGATACCGAGGAATTTATAGTCATTATTCCAAACAGAAGAAACCCTGTAATTTTGCAAAGAAATGCAGTTGTGCATTTTGTAGGCTTTCTCACACCTTAATTCTATTTTGAGATAATGACTTAAACATCGGATAATTCTGGAACATAACGATTTCTTTCTGGCTTAGTCTAAATTCACCTGTAGTGCTGCGCATCGCTCTCCATGCTCCTCGTCCTCCCACTACCCAGATCCAAGAATCAGCTGAGCTCTATTGGGACTCCCTTCGACCCATGC
Organism: Mycteria americana; assembly: GCF_035582795.1. Lineage (NCBI taxonomy): Eukaryota > Metazoa > Chordata > Aves > Ciconiiformes > Ciconiidae > Mycteria > Mycteria americana. The sequence goes on from NC_134365.1 coordinate 150,208,384, forward strand.
ATCCGGGGGGGCTGGGGCTCAAACTAGGCTGCAGGAAAGCTGCATGGACTGATGTATGCATGTCTGTTGCCCTGCTGTACAGTTAGGACACAGCCAGATACGTGAGATCAGAAGTACCTCTTGGCCACCACCAGTTTAGATGGAGTCAGATGGACCAACAGTGTTCTCTTAAACAAAGTATTTCATTTTGCAGGTCCTTATAAAATGTTTCACATTTTAGATCTGCCTGGAGGTTCATGCATTCCTCCTGCTCGGAACTAATGCAAAGAGTTGAGCTGTCAATGCTGTGTCTGTTTTGCAAGGGGTGCTCAAACTGGCTGCCTCCGACATTGAACTTGGGGCTAGGTGCCTGCTCCTTCTAGGAGTCAGTGAACGAGAGCAGGCAGCAGCATGAAAGCGATTCACAGCAGGAGCCTGACTTCTTGCACACCAGAAAAATAGTGCAGTGCTTGGCTGGACTGACCCTGCAGCCATCTGGATTCAGAAACAGCAACAGAGCAGTGGAGAGACGAGCGGACGTGAGCTGGAGAGGAATGGCTAGGATGGATGGGTGTACGATCAGCTACATTTTCCCTTTTACCTATGCTGGCTTCAGCATTTAATTCCCCTTATCTTCACTTCACAGAATGCTCCTTTTTCATATACTTTAACACACTTTAAGTTGTAGGATTCTTAAAGTGCTTTTATTTTGGGATATGAGCTTTGTAAAAACGTATCTGGCAAGCCAACAATGCTTTAAAATCCTTGCTTTGTATTTTAAAGACACCTAAGTTTTTACTTGTAAGACTTGATTCTATCATTGCTGCAGAAAAACTCATGTGTAGGGTGAGACATGGCCTTAAAAATTTAGTAAGAGCGGTATCTTTTGTGGAAAAGTTGAGGGGACAGTGCAATGGTTCCATCATAATTAGGTACCTCTTGCTGGCCCCTAATCCTGCATGGTTCCTGAGATATACTTTGCAATGATTACCAATCCGATGGCCAAAACACAGGCACTTGAACAGGCAGAACAAGATGCATCATGGATCAGCCCATTTCTGCATGTGTTTAGCTTGCTAGTACTTGCATACACTATTTAGCTGGCATGGCTTTTTCAGTGCCATATGAATTTTGAATTAGCTTCTGCCAAGTGAAGCGTGTGAGAAGGGACATTCTCAAGCTGGATTTGTAGCCTTGTACATCCGCAAAGCTGCTGCAGTCAGAAACGCTGCCAGGGGCTACATGAGAGTACCCAAAGCACAGGCATCCCTGGGCAGGCTGGCTCCTTCCCTGGCATCGGGGGTTCAAGAGATGGGACACCGAAACCAAAGACTCCAGGTCTGTGTCTGTCTCAGCTCAGAACTCCCTCCACCTGCCCATCCAACCTGTGTGGCTTCTGCTGGCAAAGGAGGACAGAGAGAGGGGTAAAAAAGTAGACTCCTGTTGGTTTGTTTTAGTTTTTGTTTTGTAACTGAAATTACAAAAAAAAAAAGAAGAAAGGAAAAAAAAATCCATGAAAGCTTAGATGACAAGGCATGGAAAGGTACATACACCACAGAAACAATAACTGATAGGGAACATCCTTTACAGAAGGGAATGTTTGATGATTTGGGGAATCTGCCTATGTATAATTTATGAATTCCTTATGGCTGTTTTTTACTGTGTAATGCTTTATACTCCGTGTGCTAAGATGACAAGGAAAAGAAGATAATGTCTGTCCACAAAAAGGTCAATAGCTAAAGATTATCAGCACCTGAATAGATATTTCCCAAGGAAAACAAAAGGTTAAGGGCCATTTTTTTTCCCCTGCCTCTCCACAGGGGTCTAGATGTGAATAGTGGAAAATCCCAGACAAGAGAAAAAAGATATCAGATACTAATCCTGGGTCTTAAAAAAAAATCACAGAGCCTAAGTGACTCCTGTGAGACTCCAAGGGCCCAGAGACAAAGGCAGCTTGTTTAGGAGAAGAGAGCCTGGGGGCAGCTCTCTGAGCAGGGAGACACCAGGGAGGATGAAAGCCGCTGCTGCCTGGGAGGGGAGGGAGAGGGAAAGCCAGGCTGAGCCTGGAAGACAGGGTGGAAATGTCATCTTCAGATGCAAGGGAGCTGAGGAGTGACAGCAAAAAACGACGGGGAAATTTAGACGAGGCAAAGCGTGCAGATCTTTTATTGCTTTGTCTAGAGAGGTACGCTGCTTCTCCAGCTAATGGGGAAAAGCCCCAACCACCTATTTTTTTGGAACGCCTGCAGACCCTGCAGTGGTCCCATAGCCTGGAAAGCATGATGCATATGGCAAATTGGGGTAGCCTGCTCAGGCTAAGGGGAGCTTGCATGCCCGTCGGCCCTGTGTGGTGGGCTCAAACACAGCAGGCTGAAGACTGTCCATCTGCTTGGGACAAGTCTGAAGTGCCTGGAAGCACGAAATCGAGCGCACGCCCCTGTTCCCACGAGAAAAATGTCTTCAAGCATCGTCTTTCCTACACTGTGAGGCTGCTGCAGCTTCCAGCTTCCCCATCTGATGAACAAGAGAGGGAACCAGCTGCCACGGCAGCAACTATATTTAGCAGTCTATTCTGCTATTGATGCATATATACCTGGTTCCTATTGACTATAATGAGAATTATTCTGACAAACCACAAGGAGAATAGGCCTTTTAGGATTCAGTTCGTGCTAATGAAATGTCTAAGGAAAATTACCCTCTTTTTGTCCATGCTAAATTATTCCAGCTTTTCATTAATACTCATTAAGTTTCTAAGGGTTGGCATTTTTAGCAAAAAAATAGTTTTCACTGACAGAAAAAAGCCACCCAGATAAATGAAGAAAATGTTTACTAAATTTAATAGGCATAATTTTCTCTTTTGGTGCTCAATTCAACATCAGGATCTGAAGTCAACAAAGGTTGGATCAGGGTCTACAATTTTTTTAATTGGGCTCTTCTCATTTGCACTGGAATATGTTGAAAACTCCGGGCTATAATGAACCATTACCTATGCATACATGCAATGCTAGGAAAATTAATAATGTCTTGAATTTCCTTGGTATTTATTCAGCATTCATGAGTAAATAACAAATAACTTGATAATATTAATGAAAAAAAGCCTGTGGAAAACCCACACAGCTGGAAAGAAACTTTTTTACTGCGTGAAGCCCACTTTCTCTCCCACCAAGCTATTATCATTACTCTGAATAACTTTTTTTCCCCCCAAGGGTAAAGTGACAGGCTTGCAATTTCTATATAAAATTGCATGTTTTTAAACTGAAGTTTGTATGTAAGCCCTTTCATGTCTGGGTGACTTTAAGTGTAGTCAATATTATTGTAAAGAATATATATTTTTAATTAAATTAATTCTGTTGGCAAAAATGAAGTTTTGAGAAACTGTCAGAAATGTGATGGTTTATCACCATCTTCATTATAACCTGTACAGTGGTACCGTTTGGAGGACTGAGTCAGAATCCCATCATTTAAGGCGGTATCAATAATTTGTACGTGAAATAATTGGGTCTTTTCCAAGTACCTCACTTTTGAAGCACACCTGATAGCATTTTACTTCCTAAGCTACTAAATCCAAAATAACTCTGAGTGACACAATGCACCGTACACAGCAAACGGCATTTAGCGCTAATCATAAAGGACAGATACTATGACATTTTGGTTGGTGAAAACTTGATCAGTATTCAGTCAGTCTCTCTTAAAATATTCTATTAACAGCACTTTACGTCCTGCAGACAAATGACTGTGTATGTTCTTGTCTTTCCTTCAAAAACAGTTCTTACCTTTCACATTTTCAAAGAAAAAAACAACCCAGTATGTCCCAAGGGCAACGGACTGCAATGGCAAAAAGATGCCAAAACATGTAGAATAAAAAATGTTAGGCATTTTCAACCACGATTTTTGCAGTGTGGCTAGTACTATATTCTCCAAGGTCTTTGCGTTTGTGCACAAGGCAGGAGGAAGGCCAGCGCATTGCACAGAAAAGCTAGACCGCACCTCTGCTAACACACTGACAGGACCACGTACCTGAGCGCTGGCCCACAGCCGTGTGTATCATTAAATCACTGACACCAGCGCCGTTTTGACCGGGGCCAGCTCTTGCAGAGAAAATCCCTGCGTGCCCAGGGGCCTCTCCCAACAGGCAGCGTGGGTGAAGCCACTCTGCTTTGTGGCTGTAAGAGAGTTTAGCTCTTTGGACACGAGCCATGCTACACTGATTGGCCTCAGGGTAAGAGAACAGTTATTAGTCCATTTTACTTATTAGTATAGACATTGCAATGGAATATTCTTGAAAGCGATTTAATTTCCTTTTAGCAGACTCCTCTTTTCTCCCACAATTTCCTTAAAGTCTTTCTGCCAAGTGAAGCTAACTGCTAACTCATGTGTTGCTCCTAAATATGATTAAATAAGATTAACAAAGGAATATTTGTCTCAGCTCCCAGATGAGGAAAGCTGCCTCTCGCAGACGTAAACGGAGAGCTCGCACTTCCTGGGTCAGACCAAAATGTGACAGTGGTGGGAGAGTTCCCCTGATCACCTCCAGGTGAAATTTGTGGAAAACCAGGCACCACAGAGGAACTTCCTAGCTGTAAGAGCCTGTCTGCTGAAAATATTAGCGCAGGAGACAGGAAGAGGTACATGGCCAAAGTACACGTGTTAACGTCAGCCACTGAAACCCGCAACTCGATCTAATGCAGGTTTTCAGAGACACATCTTAAGGTGGGGACGGCAGTAGGTCTGTCACCCTGCGGGCTCACAGGGCAAACCAGGGCTGTGACCTTAGGTGTCGGGGACCGTGGAGCAATGATTGCACGGCCCTGCAGCCACAGCTGCAAGCCTACAGCCTAGAACACATGCACACTACAAGAAGCCCTCCGTCTCTCCCTCCCCTACTCCACAGCCATCCCTGGAAACACGGCAAAGAAAATGGGAACGTTAACGCGGGTGGAAAATACATCATATAACAGCATGTAGTTGCATTGTCTAATGAGTCTGCTTCCTTAATGCCCATTTAATCAAGGAAGAAACCACTGTCACCATAGGGTTTACTGGAGGATGCAGTCATCTCACATCACACCTCCTTTGTGGTCTCACTTTGGTTTGAGTGAACCTTACCAAGGGGGTAGAAAGTAGGCTGTTCTCTAAAAGTGGCAGCTGAAGGCATCAAACACCAGGCTCCCAGCAGTGTGGATACCTGCTATTACCCAGATTTTATTCTTCTTTCATTAGGACTGATAGTACAGATCCTTTCTGGTATTAATATGCATAATTCTGTTGGCCTCAGAGGAGCTGTGGCAGGGATATACAAAACGAGGATCTATCTGGCCCTATGCCATTAATAACAAGGAATCATTTCTCTATATTGGAACAAGATGGTGATTGTGCCTCTTTTTGAGCTTTGTGAAACACTCTAAACACAGAGAAAAATTAGTAAGTATTTTACTGTATTATTTTTGTATAGCAGAGAGGCTGGATAATTCATTCTGGATTCTCTCTTTCTTTGTCAAATAACAGGGTGTATACACTCACTACAAAACAGCAATTTTGAAAATTAATTCCACCACATTAGCACGATAGTGTTTCACCAGCTCTTTTATACTGGCCTGCCTTTTCCTAACACAAAGCCTTCGCACATCGGCTACGTGTGTTCTAAAAAGAATATGGGGCTCTTTCCTCTGTTCCACCCTATTCGGTTCAAAACAGATCAGATTTTGCTGTATTTGAAAATGTCAGTGCCACAGCACATGGGTGGCTAATGCCACAGAAAGTGCCTCCATGTCCTGCATTGGGACCTGGAAGACTGAAAGGCAGATTACCTTTGAGTGGCATTTGTTGTAAGTCTTATTCCCACCATAAGAGTTTCTAGCTTGATCTCCTATTTCCACTAAACGATTTATAGTTTTTGCCTTTTTAAAGTGATATTTTTTTCATTGACACCAAGATTTACTAAGTTCAAGGTTTAAATATACAGCATACTTCAAACCTCAAACTCCTTTGAGACACTATTTTCAACAACAGTGACAGCAGCACAAATCCAAGTGTGACAATTCAGGGGGGGCTGTTGATGTACAACTAATTAATGGTTGGTTGACAGTATCACTGTTAGTATAGTATTTTAGTGCCATTTACATGGTGCTCTCTACCTCAGACTCTGTACGTTAAGGGCCAGGGAAGCGATGTTTACATGACTGGGTTTAACACGTTGGCTGTGAAGGTTTATTGACCGTTGAAAACCACAATGTGGGCAATAAAAAGGATGTGCCATGCATGGTGCCCAAACCAGGAGCAGTTTCTGTTCAGACGAGCTGATAACAAGTAAGAGATCACCTGGAGAGAGACTCTGATGATCTGAGAAAGCCCAAAAAGGGACAAAAGCCGTGCAAATTGTGGAATCTCCCCCCCCCCCCCCCCCAGCCTTTTGGAGAAAGAGGTAATAAAGAGACCCTGGCTGCAGCGGACACACAGAGGAAGTCCAAGGCACCACATACAGATGGTGTATCCTGAAAGCTGCCAAGGTGTGAGGAGTCAAGGGGATGATGGTGTACACAGGTATGCCTCCTCTGGTCACTGCAGCTTACGTGGACAAAGCCAAAATATCTTTAGCGAGCTCTGGTACTGTTGCTAATTTTGCTCTAGCAGCACAAGGTACCGTATGGACTGCTAATTCTCACTGAGAAGCTGGAGAAGCTCCAGGCAGAGAGCTTGCTGAAGCTCCACGGTGCTGCCATCCACACCGCTAGCGGTACCCAGGCTGGCTGGAGGAAAGCTGACCTAGGTAAATCTCTGCAGTCAGTGACTGCTGTAGATAAGATATTGCACAAACAAGCTGGATGTCATGGTGTGGTAAGAAGGGCAATGTTAATAGGTGAGTATTGGAGGTTGGATTAGGTAGCTTGAACTATGTCTTAATGTTTCTGGGATTTAGTGCCTCAGGTGAAACGACACATTTTCCAAACACTCTTGGGTATGCTTTTTCATTTACTTGAGTAAGAAAGACAAGAAGAATAATACTGACAAAATGCAATGAACAGTATACATCAGCCAAAATAATGCTTTAATTGCTCTGAAATTTAGGACACTAAAAGCAAAGCCATGCTGCGAAAGTTCTCCTGAAAGATTGCAATGAAAACAAATGATATTTTATGCATCTGATACATTTTTAATATGATTCTGACACTTTGGAGTACTTCTGTATTCAATGAGACCGAGCAAGAAAGGTAGTGTCAGCAAACTGGGGCTGCTTCTAAGTCTCCATACCTTCTCTCTCCCCCATCGCCTCTCTTTCACCTGAAGTTGCTGTGTTCCTCCTGAAACTTTTCCAGGAGTTCCCCACCGGGCTCAGTCACAAAAATCAACCTGAATTTCCCCAGGAAGGTGCCGTGCTGAGGGCGGCCTTCTCACCTCCCTCCCGAAGCTGCCCAGCAATTTCCTTCCAGCAGCGAGGCTGCAATAAAACGCTCTGCTAGTGCAGAGGCAGCTATTGCACTAGTGTCGTGCAGCAAAGTGCGTCTCGTTCCACCTGTAGGCTTTTCCCTCTGCTTTGGAAAGCAAGAGGAGTGTTTAGAAATATACTGCTGATTACCATATTTGTGTTCTGTAATTCTTCACGTGTCCGACTCCACCAGGAGCTTAACTGCAGCCAGTGGGATCTTACAGTCATTAACATTTACAAGGCAGCAGTTCACAGTTGTTGAACTACCAACCTACCTCTAAGAAACTGATTTTTCTCCCCTCTAAGTATTGACACGTGCTCCACTGACTGTGATGCTTATTCACAGTGACAGTGTGTTTGGTAGGATTTCATGTTTTCACAGGACTTGTCTTGTGCAGACAGTTTCTAATTTACCTCTGCTCTTGTTTTAATTCAATCAGCTGATGGAGTGCAGCTGATCTCACGGCACATATGGCTATTCACATTTGGAAAAAACCCTGAATATTTGATGGGTTGATCCTTAATGCTTTCTGCTAAAGAATTAGCAAGCCTGCTAATGAGCCAAGGGATCCCAAGTGGGGAAGGGGAAAAATACAGAATTAGATTCTGTTTTCATTCAGTTTTTTACGTTGCTCAAATAAGAAGTACTGTGCTTTACATCCTCTGATTAGTTTCACAGGGTAGAGAGATTCAAGTAAATTACTCATCAAAGCCATCACACTTAAAATATCTTGTTTTCATAAGTGGATGTCCTGTGGCCATGGGGAGTCACAACCTATTTGCAAGGGCAGCTGAGGGTGCTCACCCCCTTGCAGGAGGCTCGTGGCACCAAGCAGAGTTGTCCTTCACTGGGAGGGATGTCTGCAGCTAGAGTCTCAGTCCTTTCACTGCCTCCCCAACTGCTTTTTCTATCTTCCCTGAAATAAATTTATCTGTCCCCCACCCCACACACCATCCTGACTCCCCACTGCTCCATGCCATTCCAAAGGAGGTGGCTTCTTCCATGTTAACTAGTCGTGCTTGGGTTTCATAGAATCACAGAATGGTTTGGGTTGGAAGGGACCTTTGAAGATCATCTAGTCCAACCTCCCTGCCATGGGCAGGGACATCTTCAAATAGATCAGGTTGCTCAGAGCCCCATCCAGCCTGGCCTTGAATGTTTCCAGGGATGGGGCCTCCACTACCTCTCTGGGCAACCTGTTCCAGTGCCTCACCACCCTCATCCTTATATCTAGTCTGAATCTACCCTCCTTTAGTTTAAAACCATTACCCCTTGTCCTATTGCTACAGGGCCTATTAAAAAGTCTGTCCCCATCTTTCTTATAAGCCCCCTTTAAGTATTGAAAGGCCACAGTAAGGTCTCCCCAGAGCCTTCTCTTCTCCAGGCTGAACAACCCCAACTCTCTCAGCCTGTCCTCGTAGGAGAGGTGTTCCAGCCCTCGGATCATCTTTGTGGCCCTCCTCTGGACCCGCTCCAACAGCTCCATGTCCTCCCTGTGCTGAGGACCCCAGAGCTGGACGCAGCACTGCAGGTGGGGTCTCAGCAGAGCGGAGCAGAGGGGCAGAATCACCTCCCTCCACCTGCTGGCCACGCTGCTTTTGATGCAGCCCAGGGTACGGTTGGCCTTCTGGGCTGCGAGGGCACATTGCCGGCTCATGTCCAGCTTTTCATCTACCAGTACCCCCAAGTCTTCCTCTAGCTCTTTCTCTGCATTCCTGTTCCTCTCCTCCATTAGCTTCCCGCCATTTCCACATCCTGCAGCCAAACACTGTTTGCAGGCCAAACAAACTACGTTCATCTCTCCTCAGTTCAACGACACCTCTCATGTCAACACAAAAAAAAGAAGGGAATTCACAAGGCACATCTTCAATAATTAAAAGCTCAACTTCCCTGTGGGTTTCCTTTCAACAAAGCCACCGCAACTCTAGGAAACCGCAGCTAAGGCTGTAAGAATAGCCAGATCAATCTCCAACCACTTATCTTACAAACCAAGAACCGCCTGCACCTGACACACTCCCTTTCTCCGTAAATCCATAGCAAATATATTCAGAGTGCATCTGACATTGGTTGCAACAGTTAACTTAGCGGAGAGGCAGGACTCTTGCGGCTCCCACTCTTCCCATGTACTACAGCAAAATAAATATTTACTCCAAACCCCGCCAGCCACAACAAAATACACAGTTCCACACACTAATAAAATCAAATAGAAATCAGCCAAAATTAGTAATCTTGCTTAGCAAGCCTGTATTTCAGCGAGGAAGTCAACAGATTGGCTTTGCTGGTGTCTCAGGAACTCAGGTAGCAACTGCTCAGGGCATGGTGGAATAAAGGATATTTGTGTAGTCTTAACTCTTATTTTCTGCTTCAAAGTTTTCTATCGTGTCCTCCACCAACAATGAGAAAGCTTACAAGGAATTGCCTTTTACAGCTACTGTCAAGTAATGCGGCTTTTCTCTCTTGATTTGCCATTACATCTGTAACTTGGTCTTACTGGAGTTATTTACATTGAAGGCTCTCTTAGAAGTTTCCCTATCCTCAACGTGCGTGCCTGCAGCTGGACAGAGAAGTTACTACACTTTGAAGAAGTTGCTATAAATTAGTGCATGGGGTTAGATGAGGTTCAGGATTCCTGCAGTGATTATAAACTCAGCAGGAGTCCTTACAACAGCTCCGATCTCGACAGGGTTACTGTCTTGTTAATCAACCTCCTTCAGGACTGGAAGCGGTTCTGCGTCTCAGTTCTTGGGGGCTTTCTTTGGAAGCTGCAGTTTCATGCAGAATGATCTGTCAATTTACAAAGTCTACAGAGCTCTGATACATTTGGTAAAACAACATCAAAAAATGCTAGACGTAAGCCGTAGCACCCTGCGTTGCACCAGGCAGCACAAAGACTACACATTCTTGTCACAGTTAGTGCAAAATAAGATTTGGTGATTTTAAAGCTATGCCTCAACTGATTTTGCAGCCCAGGGCCAGATGTTAGCTCTGGCCAAGTCCTGAAACCAGAGGGTGAGAAGATCTGTGCACAAACCAGCACTCGCCTCCTCTCACGCTGGGGGAAGGAAGCACAGGGGAGCAGATGGAGCAGACTTGGGGCATGCTTTCTGCTGCCCTTGGTCTTGACTGGGGAAACACGGACATGCCGTGCAAGTAGCTATCCTTTGGAAGGGCCACAGCCTGACGCCTGCAGGGAGCACGCTGTCTGGAAAGAGAGGATGTTTTCTGCTTTGTGTTGTGCAAGAGACAGATAAAATAGGGTGCAAAGTTCCTTAAAAAGATACATTTTAAGCATCGTCTTCCTTTTGCTGGTGTTCTGTACAGTAGAGTGGCCCTTCCTATTACAAACGCATTCCAGTGTGCCAGCAAAGAGCCATCTTTTCTGAGGGGAACACAAGGATTGCAGCTCCTGTGGCTTTTCATTGTCTGCCTCTGGGCACCCATACAGGAACTGCATCTATTCGGTCTGAAAAGGAGCTAAACTTTGGCTTTGCTGTGTGAATAGCACCTCCAACGAAAACATGGAAATGGCATTCCTTATAAATAGTGTGTTTCAGAAAACCAGAAAATCTGTGTTAAAACTGAATGGATCTGTTCAGCACAAAAAGAGGGCGTGGAGAGGGCTGGAAAAGTCTGGATGCCAGTAATTTACAAAGCGAGTAGCAGTGGCACATTATTACTGTTGCTGCTTTCACTAATTATCAGTAACAGCAACCACTGCTGATACGGATTTGTATTGCGAGAGTACCTGAGAACTGCTTTTGTACTATACAGCAGTTCTCTGACACAGAAAGTTCACTTTTCTGGACAAAAGAGAGCAGATGGATACATCTGGCCTGACGGGGCACTGCAAGGGACAAATGGGACAACAATGTTCAAGCATGAGAAACAGCGGTATAGGCCTGACCTCACCACTGTTTTTCCACAGTCCTTGTGAAAAAGGAGGTTCTGAAGAGAGGATCTGAAGGTAGGTATGGCGCTAACTGGGAAAGTGCTCAAGGCTGTTCCCAGATCTGATGGGAAGCATGGGAGAAATCAATTGATGTAAAACTTAGCAACAGGGTGACAGAGGCTGGCATCACCAGGTAAGCTAAAGTGGGAGCTAATATGTCAGCATGAACTGGTAGACTTGAGGCCTTAAAATCAGAGACAAATAGCTGTACTTGATGTGATAGAGAAGGAGATGACAGTGGTGAGATGTAAAGACAAATGTCTTTGGGCAAGATGTCAAGCTCGGAAAATGATCTGCGCAGCAGCGTGAATGGAGGTGGGTAACATTGCATTTGTCAAAACCAAGGAAAGGATGTTGCACCGATCAAGGTATGTAATGAGAATTTGGACTGGAGACTTATACCTTTGTGAATAAAGAGCTTCAGCTAGAAATGCTATAGAGTAACGGTCTGCGAGATTTACGCGTAGTCCCAGACACAGAGACACAAGGGAAACTCAGAATAGAAAGTGATACCCAGGTTGCAGACCTGGAGGATGGACAGATTGGAGAGGTTACCCATGATGACTGAGTATTCATCTGAGGACAAGAGCTAGGGGATGAAAATGGTGGACGCTCTATCCTAGACATGCTAAGCCTCAGAGGATAGTGAGATACTGATGTGAAGTGTGGCTTTTGAGCTGTGGGTTGCTTTACTCAGTTTTTAAGCAAAGTGAAAGAATTTGCGAATAAATCCTCATGAACAAAAGGATCCCCTACCCATCCAAGCATGTCCTGAGCGCTTCACGAAAATATTTCTTGAGGAATGTTCCCAAGGGAAAAAAAAGAGAGAGCAACAGCTGTGTTCACTGGTTTTGGAGATGCACCTTACCATCCCTAGTCATACAGTGCATTTTTCTTCTCAGCTGGCATCTCTTACATACCCATGTTCCTCTGTGTGGAAGGAACCCTGTCTCGTCTACATTTTTTGGCTAACTGCACAAGCTAAATCGCACAGCCTAAGGAGGAAGAATAGCTTCTTTGACTGTTCGTTTTAAAAGCCTTGCATAAAAAAGGGGTGAATGAGGCTCACATCACATCATATACTTAGTGCATCACGAAAAATGTAAAAAGCTCTCATGAATTATACTATCTGCTACTAATTTGTACCAAAACAGCAGGGACTGAGGCTAAGGCTTGTTGAATATGTGGTTCAGCCCTACAAAAGCCTACTTTGTAAACGTTAGCTAAGTAGAAGCTCTGCCAGTGAAGTCATAAGCAATTCATCATCATCACCCTTTGATAAACTCTTTGTCCAGTTTAAGAATTAAAAACTGTATTTAACATATTCAGGGAGAACGGAGAAATGCCTTTAGAAACAATAGGCTTAATGCACTACTAATCTCTAAACCAAATATTTATAGCCCCGTAGTTTATAAACATTCTGAAATATTTGGGTAGTGGATATCCAAGATGTGGAAGTGCACATAGTAATAGGGAGGTTTTACCATTCCATCCACCTTGTTTGGTGTTTCACTCACTACTATATCAGATTTATAAGCATTGCAAATTATTGAATTATCAGTTTAAAAAAAGAACCGTAAAAACCCCAAGTTAACATATCTGGAAAAATGTCATTGTTTATAAATTTGTCTGCCTCAGAAAATAATCAATATCAAAGTTGATTCAAGCGAAGATCTGTCTGGATATGTATTAATTTGCTCCATGAAAATAAACTAGAAATTACTAAGATAAAAGAAATAATAATGAAATACGGAAATAACTACGGATTTTGCACATTGTCTTTATATAATGGCCATAATGGACATAATGACATTACATAATGGATTCTAATTAAATCCAGGTGGAAAATGACCTTCCTAGACCTCTCTTCAAAATTAAGATTTTTGACAGTTGTGATTAATGGAAACATGCACTTTGCATGGTTTGTAAACCTGAAACATCATTGTACATTTCAGTTTATAATTTGCCCCATTATCTGCTTCTGCATGCATGAAGGTCAGCTGTACTGGCACAAAGTAGCAGTGAAATCCAGAGGCTCTAGAAGGTCGTTTTCACAGATTTTTCAAGTATTTTTCATGAGGAAATAATTTTGCCTACTTTTTCCTTAGCAAGATGACAATCTAAAAGAGTAATATTTTTAACGGCAGTAATTGCAATATTCTTGTTATTCTCTTGTCTTTTTGGAGTAAACAAAATGGCATTGGAAGAAAATGTTTTTTTAAGGATTCCTACCCGCAGTATTTCTTCAATGCAGCTGTTATCTCCTGTTCCACTGTCCTGTAAACAAAATGAGAAAATAGTTTGTTTCTGTTTTAAAAAGAAATAACAAATAGCAGGTTTGAGGACATGGTTGTCACATGAAATGTATTCCAACCTCTATTACAGTTTCAAAATGAGGCCAACTCTTTCCAGCATCTGAAAAGTCGCACTCCTTAAAATTCTCAAATTATTCCCCATCAGCACCCCAGGAAGATGTAATATTTGCAGTGTTTACATATGATTGCAACATATTTGTATAAATTCATAGGATTTTGTTTACACCACTTTTGGGTGCGGTTTCTGCTGTTATGCATATACTGCATATGAGTTAAGCATAAGCAAAACAGTTATTGCATGTACACAGATCCAATATGTGCATTTATTTATACCAAATAAATAACATCTCTCCCCATCCTTTGTGCAGGAAAGACTCTGCAGTGACATTGCCTGTGTGAAGCCTGACGACGTACAGCGTAGAGGCAGCTGTGATGCTGAGGGGAGAGCTGCAGAGACTGCAACGCAGGCTGCAACACTGAGCGCGGGCTAGGCAGCGCAGCAGACCCGAGAAGGCCACGATTTCCTAAAATACTGACCCTAAACCCACCCGTACGTTGTGGGACTGAGGGTGCAGAGGGATTCAGCTCTCCTGAACGGTACTGCTTCCTCCAGAGCCATTCTGGCGAGGGGAAATCAGAGATTTGGCAGAGAAGCTGTCCCCCTATAGGAACCATCCAGCTGGTGCCTCACCTACATGCTCAGTGTAGCTGTTCGTTAGGACCCAAACTTCTTGCCAGCAACGACGGCAAGCACGAGACACCAGTCTGCCACACTTATGCCCCCCCTTCCTGCCTGCCCCCTGCCCGCAGTCCCCTCGCGCTGCCCAGCACAACTGGGAAGAGCGGGCACACCACTCATGGAGGTACTGGTACCGAGGGGGTGCCCATCTCCTGCAGCTCTCCACAAGATACAGGTGGCTGCTGCATCAGTCAAGTTTTCTGGGGATTTACTTCACCACACTAAATTCCCTGACAGTTCCCCAAAGACAGGTTTTCTTCCTTTTGCAGAACAGAGTAACTCAGGAGGCAGGAGACTGGGGCTTGAGGTCTTCCCATGTGGGAAGGGGGGATGGAAACAAAACCAATACGATTACTCTCCCCAAAGAGCTAGCAGGGAGGTGAGCTTGGTCTTTGCCTCTCATTTTCAAAAAACACCTGGAGGTTCTGAGTTTTCAGGTGCCCACCTGGAGAAATATCAAAGCAATTTGATTTTCCAAAGTGCTGAGCCCTTGTCACCTGGAAATCAGACTTCTCTACCACATCTGCATTTGGGCACCCAGAAAATCACGAGGCACTTTCAAAAGTGGATACCTCTGTGCCTACCAGACTCAAATGATACCGCTAGCCAGTCTGTGCAAGTCCTGTCATATTTTGTATTACAAAATATCAGTTTAAAAAAGAACCAACCTCCTGGACACTGTCACTGCCGCTCCCCAGCCTGAGCTGAGTCCCTGAGGAGGTCTGGATCCTCAGCCGCTCGTAGCCTAACAGCTGTAACCAAGGTCAGAAGTACCACAGCCATGCATAGGCAAGGGAACAATTTATGTTTCATAATCTTTTTGTGGTTGTTATTTCATGCCAATTCATAGAAAGTCATAAGTGCTTTATTGTCAGCACTCCTGCTAAATCTTTGCCGAATATGGCCCTTGATTGTTAAACAAATGAATCGCATTAACTTTTTGGAGCAGCGCAGTCCGTCAGCTTTACAGTCACCGGGAATTACACCACTGATTTCAATGGAAAGGGAACTAAGCATGCTATAAAGTCAACCTTTGGAGAATTACTCGTATCTGATGCACTGATGCTGAAGAGAAGCTGCAGTCCTGGGCAGATAGCCCTGTTCTGATCTCAGCCCTGTCCCCGAGGAGCTGCACAACGCCATGTGCGACCTTTCCTGATGCTGGAGCAGGAGTGCAAGTGCAAGAGTTCATGTTGCCAGTGAAGTTAACAAGGCAGACAGAAACACCACGACAATCTCTGGATATTTAAGAATTTTAAAATTCATATTAGCTAATTTTTATTTCTCTCTGCTCTCTGGGTTTCCTTCATTTTTCTCCCTTTCCTTCCCCAAACCCTGGTCCACGTCTTGTTATCCCGTTAACAACAGTGGAGAGTGTAAAGCCCTCATCATGAACATCTCGTTTACAGAGCAATGAATTTACTGCCCGATCCCAAGTCTGCTATTTTAGTCCATTGCCATCTTACAGAAGGAGGGATGAGATGACCTACCATCTTACGCTGTATACAATACATTGAACATACGGTAAAATGGTGCTCTTCATTTTTGTGTGAAGACAACACTATTGAAGGTAAATTTGGCAATAGGCTATTTCAGAGCAGGGTTAGAAACAAGCTTCTGTTACAAAATTAAATATCCCTTCTAGAAGTGTAATGAAATAAGTGCAAATACTCATCAGCAAGAAATTACACTTTCCATTACCACAGAACTAAAACTATAGCTATTCTCCCTAGCGCATCATCTCTCTGGGCAGGGAATAAAAAAACTTTTCACATCTTTCTCTCAATAGCATCACTCTGCCTTTCAAAAGGCAAAAAACCCCTGGAAACACAAAACCAAAGACAAGATACGCAAAACTGAAAACAATATTTGGAAAAAAACTCAATTTCTATATTTTCCTCTTTGTTCTTCATCTTTTGAATGCCAAATATAAATTTCGTAATTTATTTTTGGTTTGAATACTTTTAAGGATCTTACATTACTGTTGATATCAAACTTTCTAGAATAAGGGTGGGGAAGTTAAGAGACCATGCTCTGCACACAGCAAGCAACTTCAAATTCATATGGCCTGGGGCCATATTATGTTTTCCTTCATGATATCATATAATACAATGCATAGTGTTTTTGTGGGACCTAATGTATGTCTGAAAAGTGTCTGTAGGTGTCGGTATGGAAAAGAGTCCCCATTCATATTCTAAAAGTTTCCGTCTCCTCTACATCTCTACGCATGTTACAGAGGAACCCTCACTGCCGTGAATCTGGCAACCTGAATTTAACTTCAGGTTGCCATATTTTAGTTTACAAAAAAAAAAAAGGCTGGTAAATGTTCCTTGAAATCTGAATTAAAAGAAGAGATTGCATTACCTGCAGGCAAAAAATAGCACAGAGCACTCGATGCGCTATTTGCATCAATGGACTTGCCTGATCCAAACACTATTGCGTCAGTGCTGGCTGCGTGACGCAGCACCTGCGTAAGGCTGATGTCAGAAGTGCCGGCAATCTGCGCAAAGCAGTCCCTCCACCCTCTCGATAGCCTGCACGCCACAGTACAGTTGTGCAATTAACGTTTTAATTCCTTAAAAATAAATATTAAAACAAAATAAAGGTTTTGAGGCTGCTGTTCCCAACTAAGCCAAGGAGCTGCTACCCTGCATTTATTCTGACACTGATGAACCCAGCTCATTTGCCTCCCTTTGCATTTGCGATCTGTCATAACAAACTCGCCTCACTGAACCTCCAATGAACCATCAGCGAAATGCTGGCAAGTCTCGGGGAGCTGTCGGGGGAAGCGGGCTCCAGCCTCTTCCCTCTCTGATGCTGTGCCCATTACCTTTGTTCCTCAGTCAGCACAGCCTGAAGAACGCCTAACATCTGCACACATGTGCGGCTGGCGTACAGTCTGGCAGGAGGATGCGAGGAGCTGCTGCCGAGGATAACGGCAGTGGCTGCTGAAGAAATAGCCGGGAGCATCACACCGCTGATAACACGAGCAGCTAATTACCATGCAAAGCACAGAGAACTGTAAGAAACAAGGCTGACTAAAGGCTACATCGAATTCTTGAGAAATGGGATGTCATTTCAAAAAAAGCTACATCTGTACAAATTTTATTTCAGAGCATTACTTTATTTTTTCTTCCCTTAGCAACAGCTTTCACATGGAGATATATAAAGAAAGCCCTCTGAAAGGAATTGCCTATCTATCTGTGGTACTTCTCCCCCCTTTCAAATCTTTGTGTTAAGGAAAGAAAGAAAAATCTTCTGCAAGTATCTGTTTCCATTTTAGCCTAAGAGATTTTTATGGTGCGAGCTTTTGGTGCTGTTATTATTTGGACTGTGCTAAGTGTTCTTACAAAGTGTCCAGAAGTTATTGGATTTTGTCTCCGTTATAGATTAGGTGTGATTAAGATCTCCAGAAGGTCGAGGCATGCACTCAGCAGACCTGCTGGCCTCTTCCACTCAGTGGGAGCCAGGCTGGCTGTGTCGGCGTTCGAAGGCCGGTCATCTGCAAACAGCGGCATGGCAGCGGTGGCCACGCGGCCACCCTTTGGTTGCCACCTCTGCCCCCAGGGCAGCTCTCACCCCCGCGCTGCACAGGCACTGCACGGCACTGCTTAACACGGGGCTGCAGGCCTACAGTGAAGCTCCAGGCAGTAAATGTTGGCAGGCAATAACCTAAATCCATGATTAAAAAAAACTGGAAAAAGGGGAGGAAAGCCCACATTGATGGACCTTGATATGAAAGCATATTAGAAATGCTTCTTTGCCAGGCAAAGTATGTGAAAGTATGGAGATACACACACATGCATGCACACACGTATACATAACATTTTCTATATAACCCATTTGCTAGAAAGGAACTTCCAGAACTGTAAAATAAACAAGTATGGAGAAGATAAGTACGGGGGATCCAGGAGATGTCAGTAAAAGGAAGCAGCTGTGTGCTTAAAAAAAGAACAATATTCATTTCCCTCAAGAAAGGAGAGCTCACAGTCACCGTTACAAACCCAAGTTTCTCTGGGCTCTCTGCAGTCATTTCCCTGGTAGGGCTGCATTCACGCACACGTGCATCATTCATTGCATCACACAGATGTTCTTTTCCCAGTCCTCATTTTTGTCAGAGTGGCTAGCGTTTCTCACGGGGTAAGGCTGACAGGTGCTTTCCTTATCTTTTTACTTGTTCATATGTGCAGCATCTGCCTGTTGGGTTGTGGAGAACCACTGCCCTCAACAAAGCTTCCCTTCGGTCATTACTCTGAACTGATATTACCACCTTCAAGTTGTGGAGTAAAACAATGACATTTAATGGGGAGATGTGCCTGACAGCAGAGAGGTGACTTCTGGGGTTTCTGCAGAAATACAGCCAAGCCACATAAATGAATTTTTTGGGAGCGGTCATTTGCAGATGCCCAGGAAGGGTTTTTAGACATTCAGGGCTTAACTTGCTGTTGATTTCCTTACATGTGCTACATCCTCCAAAAGGCTCTTTATGGGATGGCTGCACTGAACCCGCACTGCTCTGGAGAGACAATGCAGGACTTTGGACCTCAGAAAAGATGGGCTGGTTAAAAAATTAGACCTTGACCTGGTTAAAAACTCACTTTTTGTCCCTCAGGAAATGCGCACTTTTTGGAATGTTTTTTCATTCTGAATTGGGGGCCAGGCACCTACCTGTAGATTTTATCCCGCCGGCTATGCTCCCATTAAAAACGTAATTGTGTGACATCATTGCCTTCAAAATGAAATTTTAGGAAGTGTTCTCCAATTTAGTTGAGAAATGAAGGTTTGATCAAATCAAAACACTTCAACATCAAATTTTAAGAAATGTAAATAAAAAGCACATCTACAGAATAAGATATGGCCTAAATCAAGAAGTCATTCAAACAAAATACTAAAACGTTTCACTCTGACTTCAAATTTAGTAATTTTTGACTTTAAGAAAATATTTTCTCCAAACAAGAATGAAAAAAGGTTTCGTCAAAATCAACACAGATACAGACATTTTCAGTTCTGATAAAGTGGAACATCCCATAGGAAAAGGACTGAGTAGGAAAAGACTCTGACCAGAGCAGAACTAAAAAGGGCATTTCTCTTTTTTTTTTTTTTTTAACTAACGAGAATGGCATTTCCATCTTGATGGGTGACGTGAGACCTACCAGCAATGTTTCCATCTACTTTAACAGGGCTGGACTTCAGGGAGCCAAGGCATACTGTAGTCCCCCTCGTTTCACTGGTTGGTATTAGTAATGCTTGTGCACTTCACAGCCCTTAAATGGAGAAGACTCCTCGTCTCTCCCTGAGGATGCAGGCAAGCAGGGCTGAACTGGGTAGGGTTATGCCAAGGAAAGAGAAATGAAGAGACGGCTCAGGAAGCTTGATTTTATCTCGTTCCTGATATTTGAAAGCTTTACTTTGCACTCGTGCTATTCCTTACTACTAAGTTGGAGTGCCGCTGGCCACGGTCTGTTGATACAGTAGTTTTCTCCTGCGCTTTGCATTGCTGCGAGTAGGAGCCGTTTCGCTTTTACTACGAGGAATTGCTGCCGCTTCCTTAGACACAGAGACGTGCAGGAGGGAGACGGGGATGAAGAGCTGAATTCTCCTCAAGCTCTGTGTCAGAAAGTGTTGCACTAATTAAAGTTATTAAATCCATCTAATTTACAGTGACTGTTAATAAACTGTTACCCCTAATAAGCCCATTCTCTTTTGAAATGGAGCCTTCATATTTATTATGGGGATTATTTTTCCTACCATGGGATCTTGCACATTGTTCTTGGTTCAAAAGGGAAGAGGAAAAAGGTTAACAAAGATTTTATTTCAAGCAAAAAAATGAATAAAGAGCAAGTGATGGAAGTCATCTAGCTTTGTTTTAATGAAAGTATCTGGCTGTACTAATTGGGGGTCTCACTGCAACTGGAATATCCTGATGCCCCAGTCTTGTACCAGGAACAGCGAGATGTTCTGGCTGATCGAAGGAGATGAATCAAAAATATCTGTAGATAGAGAGAAATGCCAAATGATCCAACAGACTTGCCGTGCACATTAGAAAGGAGACGCTAATCAGACAAGAGCACATTTTGCTCTTGATGAGTGAGACTCGCTCAGAACAGCCTGCTCAGCAGCTCTGCACAGCCGAGGTAGGACAGCAGCTTTTGGAGAGCAGAGCTTCCAAGAAGGAAGACTGCAGAGGCGTTTATAAAGCCATAATCCAGAGTACCACCAGCCTTAGGCTGTGCTGGCCCTATATGCAGACCTGAGCGGCCTGAAAGGATCCTGCCTCTGAGCTTCAGGCTGGCCTCTAGTTGAAGATGGATTTACTGTGGATGTACAAGTAAAGGCATTCTCCGTATTGTATTTTTTTTTTTAATAGCAGGGAGACGAGGTTAGAGCGTAACTCCTCCAGGGCATGCCCATGGCCTGCCCCAGAGCTTGAAGCACTTCCCATGTAGTGCCTGACCTGAACTAAGTGTGGAAAGCCTGGGTCAGAAAGTGAGGTGATGCTGAAGGGCTGCCACCTGGACGGCTGCTGGGAGCTTCACCAGAGCTTAGGCACCTGCAGCCCAGTTTGGAGGGGATTTAGAAGTGCTGGGTCCAGCCATCTTCAAACTGATGAGATGGTCTGAGTCCAAGTCTCAGTGTCCGCACCACAAAAAACCCAAGATAATTAAAGGCCAAGAACCCTTCTGAAACCTCCCCACCCTCTCCACCCCTAAGGGCCATAGAACAATCAATGACTGGAGCTGCACCGGTAACATTTCATCTAATAAAAGATGTTTGAGAGCCTCAAATGAAACCTACTGGCAGATCAGTGGAGCAATTTCACAGGCTTTTACACTATATTCATAAAAATAAAAATCCAAACATGCCAGAATTACACTGTGACCCAGAACAATAAAAAGGATCTGTAATGGAGAACTGCATTGTTCTATTAATAAAATATAAAGGTTTTATTGTTATTGGGAAAGATTGATTGTATCAAATCAATACCATGTCACAGTATATTAATGTTTTTCTTCACTAATGAAAAAATAGGGTCTGATGTGATTACACTCTCTCGCTACCCATTTGAAAAATATAATGGGATGGTAATAATGAAGATTGCAACTTGCAATTTTACTCCTCGCTACATGCTCGATCCTGGGAGGTGTAAGGGACCTCGGCTTTCAGTGACGTCAACAGGAGGTGAGGGCAACTGGCATACACCAAAATGCCACCCACAAGCCCCTGAACAGACTCCACAGCCCCTCTTCCCACCCCAAAATTGGAAGAAGCCAGTGGGAACCTCTGGAAATGCCTTCAGCATACTCCATTTTCTGCAGCACTGTATGCATGCTCTGAACATATTAAGTGACTGCTTGCTTGACGCAGCAGACTATTTGTTGGAAAGTTCCCATTATGGACACCAGAGTCTTTTGGGTTTGCAGCAGGAAAGGCTTTTTAGCGAAGATACGGGCTTCTCCCTTCAGCCCACGCAGTCCTTCAACAGCCGACCCAAGGACCCTGCCCTCGGAGCGGTAGAGATCAGCTTTTCTCCCTATTAGATGCCTGTCCTCCCTGCTGCACAGATGGCCAATTAGTGTCAACTGGAATGTGGTATTTTTAGTGATGTGGACACTTGTCCACTAGGACCTGGACTGAGACCAATCGATTGCATTTAATATATTGTCTGTGTTTGGGGAGAATATATAACATCTGTACAGCAGCAACAGTTGGAAAAACAAGTATTGTGGAACTGTTAATCTTTTTGTGACATTTTAATATGAATTTACCATCAGCTAGTATAATATTCAATAAATTAAATGGATTATTTTGCCAAGAGATCCTTTAAAAATGTTAATTAACAATAAATCAATAAAAACTATTCAACATGAAAATCAATTACATCCCTGTTTACATTATTTAACTCCAAACATTTCTGTTTTGTGTGCTTGTAATTAGCAAGCTATAAAAGATGCCATAAATAGGCGCATAATGAGAGGAACTGTTTATAAATGATAATTGGTATTCATTCCCACTGAGCTAAAGGTTATGTGATTACAAACTATCGTGCAGAAAGGGTTAAACCTCTTACAGAGAGAAGGTTTCACAGTACACAACTCTGCAGAAATCTCTCCCACAAAAGGCCCCTGATGGAAGAAAGCCCCGTACTCGAGTGTTTGATGGAAAGAGTAACATCTATCAGGCGTTCCTTAAAGCCTATTTACATCCATTTAGAAACAGCTCATGGGGAAAAATCTACCCTTTGGGCAGTGGTGGAGGGAGTAAGAAATGGAGCCTGGCACGAGGAATTCAATATTGATAAAACATCATCATCTGAACAATATCTCTACTAAGTCAAAAGGAAAGATACTAACATCGACATGCTATTAAAGGTCTGGGTGACCATCCTGTTAACAAAGCTGAGGACAGAATAAAGGAAACAAGGGTGGTTTCTGTCTTGATGGGTAACAAAGATGTTGCTCTACCCAATACCTCACTCAAAGATTAGGTCCGAAGAGGGTCTGGTGTTCACAGAGGGCTAAAAGAGGATTACAGGATCTTCATGTGGCAGCTGAAAGCCCAAAACACTGAGCAGCAGCCTGTATCTCCAGAAGGTAACACCGGACTATTTCTCATGATAGAACTGAAAAAACTGTTTCCTAAAGAGAAACAAGCTCTTATTAATCCCCATTGCTGAAAACCACCTTCTCAATTTTAGAAACTGAGACCTGATTTAGACTTACCAGGTAAAAAACCCCACAAGCAGGAGACCAGAGTAACATTTGGCTTTCTACTAAAGCCTTTTGCTAGTCCAAGGATGTCACCAACATCTGACAGTTTTGGCTTTGACAGTGTCTCCTCCCCAGCAAAATAAATCTCATTCTTTCACTATAACTGCTTTCATGAGGGCAACAATCATTAAGAACCCTTGATGGAGCAGGTCTGAAGCATGAGCAGACCAGTGAGCATCTAGCGATAAAGCCAGCAGAGTTAAACCATGAATTTGCAAATCCAGAGAGAAACTACTTTTTCTACCTTGTTGAGGCACAGCTGACGCATATTTCCTTTCTCTTCTGGATGGTGACTTAAAAGTGAATTAATTTTGGCCTGAGACACTTACATTGTACTGCTTTCCCTGATTTCCACAGAATAGAACTGTTTCATGGAAAATACGGATCAGGATTGGGAGTTAAAAAAAAAAAAGTCTATTATGTGTAAGGAACAGAGCATCCTATGCGTTGGTTTGAGAACGACTGCTCAGTCTCATTGCTAAGACTGCAAAAACATATTCTGGTCATGGCAATTATGACTTGGACACTTATTTGCCCAAGAGGGATATAATTTGCTACTAGATACCCAAAGCTTTATCAATGAAGATGAACTACTGTATGCATCTGCATCTTTAAATCAATCCCCTGATGCCTCTGGTCAGCTCAGGTGGATTCTCTTAAAATCCACACCGAAGTTGATAAATAGCACAATTCTCCAAGCTGCAGCGAAAATCTCCGCAGAGCTTTATTGTGCTCTCAGCATTCCTTAAAGTCAAAAGAAAAATCCAGCCATACTGTGGTCACTGACAGACTGATGGAAACACACTCACTGCAAAGCTACTGAAAATAGTACTCTCTAAAAGGTTTTGCAGAGTTAATAGGACATGTAAAATTTCAAATAAAACATCAGTGCTGCAATTGCTTAGGGCTCAGACATGTAAGTTTCTTCCAGTTAAGAATGTACATGACACCATGTATATATCAAGGTATACATATATATATATGTATGTATACACCATACAAAAATCCTCTGCAAAAGTTTCCTGAAAATGTCCAAACCAACCAAGCAAGTGTCAAATCTTATCAACTGTAGCCTTAATATGGCAATCAATAAATTCAGCAAATCTATAAAGTTGCAGAGCAGACAAATACCTTCCCTATTTTTCCTGTCCTCTCTTTCCCAAATCCCACCAAAAGATTTATTTTCCCGTCAATTCACCACAGGCCCGTACTGGTCCTCTTTGGTGGGGGACAGAAAGCCCTTTGGGCAGCTAGGCAGGAACCAGGCACTGCTGTGCTGCCTTGCAGAGGACTTTTCTCCAGAAGTCAGGATACCTCCACATCTGTAAAACCATCTGCCCCAAGGAGGGGCAGCTGCCCAGCACTTGTCCCCGCTTTCCTGTGGGCTCTGTGCCAGCACCCTACTGTTTGAGCAATCACAAGACCAGAAGCAGGAGAATAAAATAATGTTCCAGGTTTGGGGAAGGTTGTAGGTAGCTCCCAAGTAATCGTATGCTACTAGTTAACATTTTTTGATGGAAGCCACGCTGGTCCCTCAGGCTTGGAGGACAAAAGGTTGGCTTAAAATGATCTTAGTACTTTCTCTTTTGGCTTTCACTTTTCTCTTCTTTCCCCCTATCCCTAAAAGGGGATTCTCGGGTTATCCCCTTTTAAAGGGGATATTGCATCTGAAAGTCACAATGCTTTCTGATTTCCTTTTTGCTTATCGCTGTTACAAGTAACAGTGAAATACAGAGAGAAAGTAGAAAGATAAATTGGCCTCAGCTTTTCCAGATTTTGTGTCTTTGAAAGAGTTTGCTTGCCCTTCCAGCAGAGTAGACATTTGCCAGTTCCCAGCTGTTTGCATTGAGCTCTCCCACACAGCTAAAGGCTAATGGAGCACCACTTATAAAACCCAGAAATACAAAACTGTACAAACCACAACTATTTGCTGTGTTACTCAGGGGCAGTAACCACTTTTCACTGTCACATTAACAGTTTTCTTTTTAATACAGAAAATGAGCAACAAGTCACTTCATAACAGTGCAGTGTCATGGGGCATGACTGGTGTATGAACTGCAAAGCTCTGGCTGGTGCCTACAGAGAACTGCTCTCCCAACAGCCTTACTGCCAAAAAATGATTTTAAATCCTGTATGCACCAGCATTCGTGCACATGCAACACACAATACAGTGGGGGGAAATGAAAGGAAGAAATGGACAGTGATAGTAGAGTTTAATTTTTACTGGGTTGCAGGCCAAAACCAGTACTACGCTGCATGAGAGCGGTTTGTGAATTTTCTCAGAAAGGTTAGGTTGCCCTTAGGTTTGGTTTGGGTTTGATTTCCAAAACTGTCATTGTTTTTATTCAAAAAGGATTGGATTTCTATTTTTATTTTTTTGAACAGATGAGGCGATCCTCCACTTACAAACATGTTATTTTGTCTCTGGAGGAAGAAATGTTCAATGTCGCCCCATTTCATTTTAAACAGAAGCTAAATCAAGAGCAAATCTCTAATACTGCTACAGCTCACAGATATTTCCATCTAGGTCAAGTACAACAAATCCGCATTTTTTAAGCGGCAGAGGCAGGTCTCTGTCCCTGTAAAAACTGGAAGGTCTTGTGGCACCCCAAATTATAACAACATGTACAGAAAACAGGAGTACAGTTGGAAAGCCTTTGAGCTGAGAAGCCACATGCTTCCCTTTTGTTATGTGATCTTGATGAATTTATTTCTGTGGCTTTTATTCATGTTTCAGGACGTTGAATGTTGTTAGTATTTTCCTTTTTTATTGTTCTCTGCTGCCTTTCAGTGTTTCATTTTATCCTTTTGTTCCCCAGTGTAACTGAAGGTAATGGAGTCCTGGGCCTATTACACTCCATCTCTTTGATCTGGCAGTGGATATCAACAAAGAAGTTATTTGTTCTCAACACATTAAACTCTTCTGTGTAGCTTTTTACAAATTCTGTTATGCAACTTTGATACGGCCTGGAATGAGTTGTCAGGTACCAAAAGGCTGGGGAGCACAAAGACCTCTCCAAAAGTCAAGCTATGAATGGTGTCATCTTGCTGTTTGACTTTCAAAGGTGGCTCATACGGGTTTGCTGAATAGGAGTCGTTTGACAGCAGACATCTGAATTTGTATCGCAGACTCTAAGACACCTTTATAAGAACTTTGAATATCTTAGTTGAGTCCTGAGGATCAAAGCTTCCTATGTAATAAACCTATCACAGGTTACTCAGGGAGATTTTCAGCACCGGTAACAATGGCAGCTGATTTGCCTCGCATAACAAGCTACTGATAGAATATAAGGGTTGTGATCAATACTTTAACTAGCGAGATAAAAATCTATCTGAAACTCAGGAATTATATTAAGGTCTCATAATTTACTTTATAAACCATCTCCTATGATTTTAAGACGCGCGTGCATCAAGCGTTGCTTGAAATACGTTAAATCTTGATTTTTCAAATCAGAATACTACAATAGTAAGTAGATTTGGCAGCAGAAATGAATATAATGCATAAAACACAAAAAGCTCTTGGCTGGCTTTTGTATACAGCATTAGAAACAGAGAAACACACATTGTTTCACAGTGATCTGCATTAAATATATTTGTTATGGGTTTGAAATACTCCAAACTATTTGTTTTGGATGAGAAAGGATGCTCTGCATTTATGATATATGATACCACATTGTCATCAATTGTCATGCTTTGTTTATAGGACTGAATAATTTGTAATCATCAGATTACTATGTTTAGCCTGCACTCTGGTTTTCAGAGAATGCGTATTAAACAGATCAAATCCTTGTATCTTTTATTTATTTGTTTGTTTATGAAAGGAATGATGAGTGGCTCATTCCTCTGAGAATTAACTATTTGGTTTGGAGGGTTCGGAGTTTCAGGTGCCAGTTGATCTTGGAGAGGAGAGAAGGGCGAAGCTGCTCTTGGGCTCTAATTTTTAATTCTGTGCCCATATTGCCATGTAGGGACGCCAGAGAAAAATGAAGGAGATGCAAAAGGGTATGCATATTCTAAGGGCTTCCTTCAGCTTTCTGGCTCCCTTTCCCCAGCTGTACTTCCAGCAGCATTTCCTGCATGTTTTATCTGCAGGTGTCACTCTAAGTCACCTGCAGCCCAGCTAAATATTGGGGCAGGTAGAGGACGAGGAAGCCCCACCAAAACATGGATGCTCCTGTACCATTTGCAGCAACAGGTACTTTGTGAGGAACAGAATGAAATGTTCTTGGCAAAACCCTCTCTTTTTCATGATCCTTTTGCTGCCAGAGAAATACAGCTATGAAACAAGATACTCTAGCAAGGGTTGCAGGCAAAGACTTTTAGCTGTTTCTGTACAGGAGAAGGCACAGCCCTGGCAGTCAGGAGCTGGCTGGTTGCTGTTGACTCTGCTGTAGGGCTGGTGGAAAAATCCACGCTAAAGAGCAGTCCCCGCCTAATTTAAATTTTATATACATTTATACTATAAACACAACAGGATTTTAAATACCTGCAGATGGGAAATGAGTCGACAGCTATGGGCCGAATGCCTGTAACACTTAATCCATGGGGACTGTATAGGCACAGCAGCCCATCTGCACAAATCACCTACGCAGGTCTCAGGCACAGTAGAGGAACAGTTACTGCTCACTCACTGCCCAAGCTACCTTGTTGATGGCACTATATATAAACTCAAGATACAAGGAAACAATGGGATTACTCATTCCTAGAAAATAGTTACAAAACCAAGCCATCGCTTTTGCAAAAGTGGGATATTGGTTCATTTGCCACCCAGAATATCTCTACCTCTAAGCTAAAGAAGAAAAAAACAGCAAGAATGAGACAGAAGCCAAGCTTACATTTCCATCCTTATCTCTCTGTACCGATACTCTCTTGGAGGTCCCTGCTTGCATAGCAGCTGCTGAATTGCTACAGTTTACAGTCTGGCATATTAAAATAAACTAGCACTGATTTTGCAGTTTGCAGTCATGCAGTTGCCGCTGCTGCATAAACAGCTGATGGATCCCTACAGCAGAGGCAGGAGCTCTTCATCTGTGCCCGCTTGTGCGTCGGACCTCTCAGTCTGTACCAGCACTAACCACAGCAGAGACCGCAGTGGGAACGTACCCAACGTCACCCGTTATTTGTGTCTCATTGCAGTCCAGAGCTCGATCAACGCTACCAACACAAAAGATGGGACTTTCAAAAGTGGCATATCCTGCCTTTTGATCAGATGGAAAGGATTAAATGGAGATGTCTCGATTGAAAAGAGTCGGCAACAATCTGCATTTTCCATGCATGCACATTACCATGAAGGCCTGTATAGCACTTTACAAGCACACAATCAGAAACACATATGTAAACAGATGCATATGTAATATAGTACATTTAGATATGTAGTGGCATTTAAAACTTTTGATATGGAATATGGCTACAATTCTATACAGGCAACACTATATATTTGTAGGAAGGAAAACAAAAAGTACGTTTTGTAGTCTAAAGGGTTGGAAGTATTTTAGGTAGGCAGAATGTAATTCCCCCAGAAAACTAGGGTATCAACTGAAAAAAGAAAAGTCCTAACAAACCCTAAAAACAACCCCCTTAAAAACCTAAAATGGGTATTCTGAAAACAAACAGGCCTGTCCACAAGACCCCTGCTTTTCCAAATCAAGCCAGCAGACTTTAAGCTGGTTCCTCAGGCTCAGTCCTTCATGAGACAGCAGACAGGGCATGGTGCACGCTGGAGCAGTATCCCCAGGGCTTTCACTCACAGCAACTCGGTCTGGCCATGAGGTGCCAACAAGAAGAGGTCTACAAGGACTCAGCAGCAGCTCTCCAAACAGCAGTCTGCCATTGGTGCCCAGAAATACCTCTAGCACACTTTGGGAGGAAAAGTAACCAGACGTTTCTGCCTGCCCACTGATTACCTGGATCACAGTCAGGTCACAGTGTTACAAAATGTTCCCTTAATTTTCTCTTATATATGTTTGCCCACAAAATATGAAACAGCAAAAATCTACAGACAATATTGGTGGCTGACTGGCAATTTCTTCAGAAATCAAAAAGGTAACTAAAATTGGGATCTCATGTTCCAGATGATCTGCACTCCCTTGCGCATGGAAAAATCAGTATGAGAATCTGTAGAATTAGATGTAAGAAAATTCCTTTTCCTGCATCCCGCTACCTGCTTTACTGTCAGCTGGACTTTTTGCAAGGAGCGGAGGATGGCTTTGGCAAGAGGAAGGAAAACAAGATCAAACATTCCCACCTCATACCACAACGAACCTGTACGCCATCTTGTTGCACATGCTCTCTAGCTAGCACAAAAAGCTAGCTAACTGAGCAACCGGTGCGTTGCCACAGCAAAGCAAATGAAATCTTTGACTTAAGGTGATATCACTACTTAAGGTCGGGTATGGCTACTGCGGAGCAGATCTACTCCAGGAAGAGTGGAAGAGGGAACGTAGGTGAAATTACAGTTTGCGCTCAATAAGGTTCTAAACTCTAATGTTTGATACAAAAGCAGTGTCATCTAAGACAAACCATAAAAATACAATTATTGTAATAGTGTATAATTTATGAAAATATTTTGACATTTTTTCAGAGATAGTCTGTTTTCTGGTATTTGCATACCTTTGACTCTAGAGTATAGGCATGTATAAGCACTGAAGATGGCAAGACAGCAAGTAATCATTTACTGATTAAGGAGTGGATGGGCTTGAAGTTTGAAACATTAGCATTCCTATTTCATCCTCATCCTTCCAGAGGAGGAAGGAGGAGACATGAAACAGAAAGTTTTCAACTCACAGAGATTCCTAATTCATGACATTAATGCCGTAAATTCCTCCTCTTTGCTCTTTTGACTTACTGCTGTCTCCTGGTATGCCCAGGTCAGCCACGCTCAACTCACATTTACTTTGCTGAGGTGGTAAAGGTTACACAACTCAAATTTTTTTCCATTTCTAAGAGAAATGAATCCAAACTCAGCTAATTTGTATACTGCTGCAGGCAATATAAACATGGCTGGTTAGAATTCTTTATATAGTATAAGCCTTTGTACTCCATACTTCATGGAAGTTAATAAGTAGGTGTCAAACTCTGAATTAAAATTCCCAGAAGAGGACACAGCACAAAGGACAATAAAAATGATTTTTAAATAATCATAGGGATAAATAGCATCCACTTCTGACAAATGTAAGTGCTGGTATAAAATGTTATTAGGCTACAGAGATTTTCTTTTGTTCAGGAAGTATGTTTTATTCTCCAGCAGTGTCATTTATCATCCTAATGAGCCCTCAAAATGTAAATTAAATAGCAAAGACTGATTCATTCAAAAACATCTTTGTGCTGTGTGTTAAACCATTTTTCTACTTTTATCCTTATATATTTGTTCATTCTTTCTTTGCAAAATAACCCCTCAGCCCTTGTATACTTTAATGGCCAAGTTCAAGCAAAGCATATTTTCAATAAACATTGTTTATTCATTGGTGCTTTTGGTACAGTAATTTAAAAAAACCCCTCATTTAAAAATGTTGTGCCCGTTAAATTATATTTGATCCGGAAAATCTCAGAAACCTGTGCATGCATGTGGTTTTTGTTTTATTCAGCATCACTTAGTCCAGGGAAACCCTCAATGGAAAAGGATTAGTAGAAATTTCAAGCAGCTCTAATTTACTGAACTGAATACATTAACAACTAAGCAAACACCATATTTTTTGGTAATGGCAGAAAAAAAAAAAGAACCCAGGGTCATGAGCTAAATTAGTTCAGATTTCTTGTTATCTGTTGATAAGGACATTACACATTCTTACCAGGAATGCAGAAAAGAGGTTTCATACTTGACCTGAATTTATGCATGAGCACACACACAACAACAAGAGCGACAAGGAACAGGGCTTCTCTGGAGCCAATCCAAACAAAAATATAAGAGGAATGGAAAAAAACAGCAAAAGCATGTCTGTTTTTGGTATGATTAGTCTTCAGTTATCTCGTTCTCTGCCTCCTTCCTTCTCTGTCCCTTTCTCTAATGCTTCTGTAAATCATCTTCAGCTTATTTTGTGTGTATATATGTTTGTGTGTGCAAAATGAAGATGAAAATATTAATAGAGAGAGCAAAGTTTGCCTGATGACAAGAGTGCTGTTATTAAACTGCATATGGAAGATTTAAAAGACACAATCTTCAGAATAAATTACCATAAAATCTCAGCATTCAGTGACATTATGCTTTTATGAGGTCAAAATGTTGGAGGGAGACACCAGGGGTTACAATGAAACCATCCAGCTGTGAAAGAGGTAAGTACATGTATGGTGTCTTGCTGCCAGGGATCCAAAAAATGGTCCTAGACCAATACTTCTTTTATTGCAAACCCAGAGAGAGAGGAGTGATGCACTGGTGTAATTGAGTTAGGAGAACCTAAAGACAGGGTTGTTACAACTTTTAGCTAGAATATCTTCAATGACAGCTGACCTTTTGAAGGGTTTCTCCTAAAAAAGTTAAAATGGTGATTTATGGAAGTTCAGTGATGGCTCCATACTGCAACTGTTAAAGAGACCACACGTGTAATTAGGTTAAACTCCACTAAGCAGAAAGAAGAAAAAAAAGATCAGGATTACGGTATGAAATATTATCACTTAAGAAAATTAAGCATCGTGAACCCTAGCTGAGAGAACTTAATAAACCATCTATCATTTATCTTTGAGTGCTGATTCAGAAATCAGACCGGCATTCACAACTGCAGTGATTGATTAAAATAAATGTGTACAGTATAGTAGTTTATAAATGAAGACAGTAATTTACAAATTAAGGACAGACTTTATACCCACAGAATAAGTTGCTGAAGCTGAAAATATATTTGAAGATACTTCAAATATACTCAACTTGTAGGAAAGAGTTGTATGATGCAAAAGCGCTCTGAGTTTATGCTTTGCTCGACTCGTCTTCAAACACAGAGGAGCTACCAGATGAAAGGCCTGCCTTTCACATGCTTGTGCGTATACAACACACCTAGGTACACTACCTGTATTTTGACTATCCTTTTCTGGAACTATCCTTTTCATGAACACCAATGTATTTAAGTACCTATTATTGCCTCATTTTTTTACACTACCGTTGAAACACAGATCCGTGGATCCTGTATACTGCTGCAAGTGAGAGCCTCTCAAGTCAGTTGTCCAAAACCAAAACACAAAGAAGGAACAGAGGCTGGAGAAAATCTTCCTGTTAGACCTTAGGCCACCCAAGAAGTCAGAAGAGAGAAAGTAAGCAATGGAAACTGTTTATTCTGTCTCCCTTTTTTTCCTCTAACCAGAAAACAGCGAGATTATGCATTCCATCATAGTGTTAAAAGAACAGTGTAAATCCACTATTTGAAAGCTCATCCACAATACCACAATTTTAATTGCATACTTAGAAATGAACAGGCCAAGGCTTTGCAGTTGGATTTTTTTTGTTTTGTCCATTTGCATTTGATTTTTAAAATAGAACAGAAATAGCAACAAAGGCAAAGTTAATGGGACTGATCTGCCCTTGAGTCTTCCTGGCTTTTCTCAGCATCACTGAAGCCTCAATGCATCCTGCAGCGGAGGGAGAGGCTACCTGAAGGTTAGCCATCGGTGCCGCACAGAATTTGCAGCCTCTGCTCTTCTTTGGCACCTGCAGCCATTTAAAACATACTCCAAAATAACTGCTGTCATCTGGGACTCGGGTGTGGTCCTGACCGGTGCACTGTTTTGCTTCCTACCGTACACTTCCAGAAGTGATGTACAATGCAAGAAGCTGGTCGCTAAATCTGAAATGATATTTGCTGTTGCTAATTCAGGCACCAAGAAAATCACAGTTCACAGCTACGAAACATCCTCCAGCTCCTGGCTACATGCCACACACGCTAGCTACAATGAGGAAGGGCTGATGATGGCTTGGATACCCTCGGGTGGCAGTCGCCATCACCACGTCTTGGACCGCTCAGTGGCAAGGTGAAACCTGGAGGTATCACATTTTCCATGATGAGCCAGAGACCATCAGTGGCAAGAAATGCCAGGGCTGAGGAACCGTCCTCTGGACAGCAGGAGGATGGCATGCTGTAGTTCCATGCTTTCATCAATTGCTCCAAATTAAGGAGGACGACAAAATCAGGAATGATTTTGTCAGATTAGCCAATGTTTGTTAATGTCCCCTCCCCCAGCCTCTGTCAACCCAGGTTCAGCTGCAGTTGCTTCCCCGGTATTTGGGGGGTGGACAATCCATGTCTAACAACGGACTTCTACACAGGGACCCTGTGGAGGAGTTGGCAATCATCGAATCACTCCGGGCTTCAGCAGTGCTCCAAGATCAGCAGTGACAGGCGCAGACAGACCTTTTTAAGGAAATGACAGGACGAGAGGCGGATGGCATTGGGTTGGCAAGGGGGCCATATCCTTGTAGCATTCATCTCGCTGACAATGATGACAACATTGACAACAATGATGGAAGCGAAAAAGATGAAAACGCAAAGGAAGTAGCAGAATTAAGCTCATCGGTGTAAAATGTTCTTGTCTCCCCTGAGCACATGCATCCTGTTCCTCAGCTGGTTTCATTTGCTGCTGCTCGCTGCATGGAAACTGTTTGTGAGTCTGACTCTGGCAGCATTAGCTATGGCTCCTCCATTCATTTGAGGGTTTTCTAGATTGTACAGGCTCAAAAAATGACTAGTACAGAGAGAACTGGGAAGAAAAGAGAGGGAATCAGAAGAAAAAACTTTATATAATGCAGTTTAGCAGTTTTTGCTATACTGGAAGTTACAAACCTTCTCCGAATATCCTTGTAGAGCACAAAGGAGTTAGAAGCAAAACCCAGCAAGAATGGGTAAAATGTGAATGCTGAAGAAGAGAAAGATTTTGGGAGTGCTGCAGGATGCAAATGGACATCGGATATATCAGACTCCTTTTTCCTCACTGCTTGTCATCCTGTACTTGAAGTTTTAGAAACAAAATCAGTGCTCACAGGATTAAAAACAGAGGTTCTGCTTCAAATAATGTGCATGTAGTTAATTCAGTGATAAATGATGTCTGGTAATATATTCTTTGAAATAATTTTAACATGTTTTCTGTCTATACATGCCATTTTCACTGTATCTACTCTATCTATTGAAGATTTTTAGGTAAGTCAAGTCGAGTAATTGTATGATCACATATATGCATGGCCATGCTTGTAAGATACTGCAAATATGGATCTAATGGTTCTTAGTTCAGTCAAAAATATATGCTGCATTATTTGAGAAATAGTTCATGACCATATAATGAAACATTAAATTACAGTGCATAAATCTAATGAGAAAGAAATTAAGATTGTCATTAAGATTGCCATTGCCAAAATTGAGCTACTGCTTCTGAGAGCTTCACTTTCAACTACTTTTGTTCTAACTACAGAAGTAAGTAAGCAGAAGGCAAGAAGCAGGTTCTGTCCCCAGAACACTTTGCCTTTAGAAAGGACACCGGGGACACCATGCGTAGAGAGGAACAAAACGTACCAAAAAACTGAGTGGACTGGTGACTGGCTCAGATTTGTCAGCCTTTTTAGAGTTTACTTTTAATATGAGTAAGCAAATAAAGGAGACTGCTGCCACACGTCCGGTGGATGCTGTAGGCTAGATGAATTCCGTGGGGATCCTGAATAAGGAAAGAGGGGTGATCTTGTGGGTCATTTCAGCAGAGGTGCCCCTTTGCCTGTGGTGGCAGGGAGAAGGGCAGGAGACACGGTGTCCCTGCTGGAGCAGGGCATTCAGACCATCGGGGACAAGGCTGGAGAAGAGGGCAGGAACAGAATTCTCAGTGGCTTTGAAGGGGAAAAGAAGAAATGTGAATTTGGCCTGGTAGACAAGAAACAGGATGACGTAGCCAGATGGAAGGTGGTCTTTGTGAGGGGGTTTTGCACGAGCAGAATGAGAAGACCTTGTCATGAGCCTGGAGATGAGACACCCCAAGCCAAGAAACCAGCTGGGCTAGACATGCTCTGTGAAGGCAGGACCATTTTAAAGCATGGATGAAAGAGAAGTAGTACCTGGGCTCGCTCTCAGGTGCACAGGATGAGAGAAAGGGAAGAGTCAGGTCGGTGCTGCAATACCTCCAGCTGAAGTACATTGGAAACCTCATTTTTCTCCTGGCTGGCTTCCACTTACTGCCTGACAGATTGCCCAGGTTTTTCCAAACTAGTTAAAGGATTTAATAAAAAGCATAGTTTTGCCACAGAGTCATTAGCAGACCGAGTCACTAATATCTCCACCCCTGTTGAGCTACAGGTTATTCATTGAGCAAATCTATTTTCTCCAGACGTGACAGTACATGTGGCAGAATCTGGCCCTTTTTAACATAACGCTGATAAAAGCAGAAGCATTTCTAATGTTGGCTGCAACCCAGTCCTACAGTCATGCTCATATGTTCGTGCATTTCATTAAAGGTGATGCATGAAATCACTTAGTGTACTTGACTCCTTTAAATACCTTGACAGAGAGTTAGGTAAATTATGACTTGTTTTCTGTATAACCAAGAGCCATATTTGAATATACACATTCACGTGTATTAAATTCATATGTATGCAATTAAAAGTAATTGTTTTTACAAATTTAATTATATGACTCTCATACCAAATATTTCTCATGAAAAACAGGCAAGAGAATAAACAAAATGGTATCAAATAGCCTATTGCCTGAAGACTGTGAAAAACAATCTATACAGGGGCTTTTAAAAATACAGGCAGTATTTTTGATAAAATTATGTGTTAGTTCAAGGGCCACTTTCTTCTTCAGCGAACACAGTCAAGTCTTCTGGAATTCACGACCACTCAAAGCCTTTAATGAAAGCTGAGCACATTAGTCAGAATAACCTAATCGCTCTGTCTTTGAAGATAAACTCAGCTTTTCTTGCTCATTCCCACATACACTGAAATGCAGACACTAGGAGTGTCATCATCATGTAAGACACTTGCTATTAAATCTATTCTCGATACAAGGCTGACCTGAGGTATGTTTCAGAAATCTTTCTCTTTGTCTGCTCTAATCCATCAGAATCCTTTCAGCTAAAACTACCGCATTTATACATCAAAACTGTATTTTTTAAGTAAAGCTGTCACTTTTAAGGCATGCATCTTTTCAGGAAAATGTCAGGGATGTTATACTTGGGTGTCCTTCTGCCCAAGAGGCCAACACAGCCTGAACAATGAAGCAAACAAGACAGCTAATCAATAGCAGTCACAGCACTATTTTTTATCCTCCAACATCTTCATTTTCAACTCGGTACACATCATTACAATAGGAAAACAGGACAGTCAATCTCCATTAGATTCAAGCACTGCATGAAAGAATTAATTTGGCTGCCATAAAAATGATGATACAACTGCATGCCCTTAAACCTTTAAAATTTATTCTAAATTTACAGAAAATACTTGGATAGGCAGATTGCCTAGATATGAAGGCAGAGGCATATTGACTTGTTTTTTCCTGTTGGCACAATGTATTTCTTACCGTGATGATTTCTCTGAGCATTGGAATCCATCCTGTACATTTTTTTAAGGCTTTAGTATAAAGCAATTTCACAAGTACCTGTGTAACTAATCAGATTGAAGGTTCACGATGCCGATTTCTCAGAAGTATGTCAGTGGCACTGAGTCTCGTTGCTAGCTCTAAAAAATATCCTTTAAATTTGGGATTTTCAAAGGAGCCAAGGGATTTAGTTGTCCATAAGCCATTCAAATACAAGCGATGAGGACCAAACTCCCTTTGGCTATTTTGACAAATCCATTTCAAGTAACTACTCATTTTCACGTTTAATTTGAGTTCAAAGGAGTCAAAGTTACAATTCTCCCCCTCCTCCACACTGACTGCTTTCAGCATCTGGCACTGAACACTGACCTTATGTCATTCGCACGTGTATGCATATATGCATATGAATACACACGCAAACACATACAGGCAAAATCACTGAATTGGGCCGGCATATGGCCAGAAGCCTTGCTGGCACTTCAAACACATACGCTGGCACTTGCCACAGAGGGAACGGGGTAGAAATGAAAAGCACGCAGAGACTTCTAAGTCTCCCTCCCTGTATGTCTGCTAACATCCTTATGTCTCCTATATTTAACAGAGGATGCACACGCAACAACTTGGTCCAATACAACCTTTCAGCACCTGACACGCTAAACTGCAGGGGAAACACTGTTCAGGCAGCCAGCATCAAAATAACGTTGTGTCAGGGCTATTTCGAAGTAAAACTGGGTAGTCTTACAGTTACTAATTACGATGTGGTTCTGCTTGGTCAGACAAGCTGATTTTAACTGAAAGGGGAGAAATCCGTTCATTTATAAATAGCCCCATGTTTCAAAACTTCAGCCAATTTTGAACCTATTGGTAAATAGATTTTTTTTTGTCTTGGGGTAGTAAGCAATCAATACTCAGTCTATAGGCATGAACTCTGAGAAACAGGACTTATGTAGAAAAGAAAACGTGAGGAATGTTCCTGTCAGAAAATTTATTCCAGATCTGCAATGTATGTGGTACTTTCCGGCAGCACTTTACTTAAAAAGTTCAAAATATACTTGATTTTCAGCACATTTATAACTATATGTGTGACATTAGAGATACAGAACAGGCAAATAAGACAGAACTTTTCAGTGCTTTGGAGGAGCATCACACCAGGAAAGGCCTCTGGGAAAAAGAGTATTGCAACATTTGGAGAGTAAAGCTCCATCATCTAGCAGCCATTCTGAATGTTTTTTAGTCTATTTTCTCTCTTTCGTCCTCTGGCAAAATTTTTCTCAATATTAGATTCAGCATGAAAATACGTGTAGGTTAGCCTCATGTACACTGTCCTGTTTATAGCTCCAGGACATTACAATGACTGTCCCGATGTTTTTGAAACTTCTGGAAAGTTATCTGCTCCCAGATCTTTCTTCTGTAAGGCAGTTCTCTTCTAGCTATACAGCTTGAAACAGGTTTGTGTTTTTGTTTTGTTTTTAATATTATATATCCCTAATTATGCAACGAAGTGGTCATGATTAACCTGTGGTCTACATGACATTTATGCAATGACTAACTTTAAAACCATGCATGCATTTTAGTTTTCACCTGGATCAGAACTTTTACTTACAACTTTTCCGTTTTTCATACAAATTCTGAAAATGTATGTTAATTACACTGTCTTTTGAAGGAAAGTTTTCTGGTTTACATAGATGTAATGAAGCTATGGAATTCCTTTCCTCTGGAGAAAATTAATCTTTTGGCAGGTCTTAAGAAGGAGGAAATGTACAGTGAGCTAATTCTCTCTGGATGATTTAATGATTATCAAGGGATGCAGCTAGAAATGAAAGGAAAAAAACCATAGAAAATGTTTGGGGTTTTTTTTATATTAGATGGGCTTGTTCAACACTTCAGCACCAGGAAACAGGAAAGAGTGAAAAGCCCTTGGAAAGAATTTTATTCACAGAAGACCTATGCTTTACTGAAGACTCATTGCGGTACCTACCAACCGATGGCTAGAGCTTGTGCTGGCTTTTCACATCTTTTGGTCTACATCCTAAATATGTACAGGGCCACTGAGCCTTTTTTATGCTCTTAATAGGAGTGTTGGAGAGAAGTACACTTCCATCAAGGAACCATAAACATGTATCATTAGTTCTTGCTGATGGCAGATTGTGTTTCTGTATGAGCGATGCCAATGGAAGCCAGAACAAACCTGTTTGAGACAAGGATTGAACAAAGTGACAGCTGAAGGCATGACAACCGAGTCAGAGCACTTGCTATCAGTTATTTTTTTGGTGTTTGGTGAAGTTTGGTGAAGAGTGTTCAAGATTCAAATCTAGCTGTGGCTTAAATGGCATTAAGGTAGTTCAGAAATGAGCACATTTATCCCAGGTAGAAAAGGAACTGGCAAGAAACAGTAGCTTTTCAAACTTCAAGCTATGGCTTGTTCTTTGCCAGTTTCTACAAATTTTTTCAGGTGTCGAATATTCTGCTACTGGAAAGGTCAGTCTTCTTCCGAGATAACTTCCCTAAGAAGCTTCACTGTTTTATATAAACATGCAGAAGCAGGCACTCCCTGTATATGTATTTCAAATTTATATTCCATTTTTTATGCACAGGTGAGTAACAGGGGTGGTGTTGAGTCAAGTGGCCAGGATACAAAACAGTAGGAAAGCTGATTTATACCATCAGTTTTGCACTTATCCTTTTCATTCCACCTATCCTCTTCATCCTTGTCCATCTGCTTAGAAAGGACAGCAGAGTCACATGAAATCTTCCAGGCCACGTAGTGTCTGTTAGTCCATCTCTGCCAAATGCTGGGACAACTGCTCTACAACTCGGAGCACAGGAGAATGGTATGGCCAGGCTGGCCATACCTGATGGCCCCCTCCTGTCCCCCTGCGTCCACCTGGGATGAACCCACACTTCTTGGTGCCTGCTCAACTTAGGCTTTCCAGACCATCTCTGTTCCAAACGCTAGACTGGTTTAGGACTCCCTGTCTTCCAAATTTTGATACAGTGGGCTCCTCTCAGTTTAGCACAACTGAGAAAATAAGTTATTCTCTGCTATACTCTGTCCAAACGCTGTTTTGGTGAGATCCCCCAAACTAGAAACTCCACGTTGCCCTCAGGAACTCCCTTGAATCTTACCTTTCTCATCCAGTTTTTATACGTTCAGAGCTTCCAGGGATAGGAGAGAGAAAAAATTTCTTCCATACATGCGCATAATTTCTGTTAATGCTTGCAGGAGTTAGATCTGTTTATTGGATGAAGTATGTAACCTGTTGTGTACTTTTAAATGTTCTTTCAGGTCACTCATCTCTTCCATCCTTGTATCAAAATAATTAGTAGCACGCAAGGCTCAGAAACATCCTAGCTGTTGCACAAAGTGGATGTCAACAGTACCAGTATAAAAAAAAATTACACGTTGTGCTGTTTCAAATGCAGAGATAGTATGAAAAAGAACACACAGTGGTGTGTTATGCATCATTTAAAACCAGACATACTCTTCCGCCAAGATCCTTGTCACTGACAGTGTTAGATGTGTGGTTTTTCCCCTTTTATTTTTTACAAGGTTTAAACTTAAGGCTTTTTGGTTTTGCTTTTGGGGTTTTTTTTGAACCAAAGGTCACTTACTTAGCTACAGATAAATAAAAATTCAAGCATCCCCAGAAAAATCAATAAAGGTACTAAAAATCTAAGTTGATAATAAATTTTTGTTCCCCCTTCACATAGCTCAGGAATGTCAGTATTTACTGGAACCACTGTAATATCAGATATTTCAGAAGAGTATTGATTTTGCCACTGAAGTGTGACTAAAGGGATAAATAAACTGCTCTTGGGGTCAATCGATCCATTTATCTTTGCTGTTATTTTATAAAAAGTCAAAGCAGCATAAACTTTGATAAATAAATGTTATCATGAAAGAAATACTATCGATGTGAAGATTTTGAGAACAATGTGAAAATATCTAGTCTGCCAGCACTGAACTGCAAAATCAGGATTATATTTATGCTGCTTTGAGTACTGAAAATGAGGACAAAATATGTCTTTTTACCAGTGATGCACAATGCAGAGTTTACAATTCTGAATGTGGCTCAGTGAATTAGGATGAGTGTTACTGTATGTAAAGTAGAATGTTCCTCAAGACAGGAAAGACTCACATGATGGGAAAAGAAAAGGGAGAAGAGCCTTTATGTTTGTATTTGTAATGAATCTGAATCACAGTTGTACTGATGCATTCTGCTATTTAAAAAATAAAACATTTGGTAGCAGCTGATGTATTCAAGTTGATGAGATAAGTAATGAGAATGCTCTGAAGTGACTTTATGTAGCTTTAATTGTGAGCAGGATAATAGCTACTTCAAGAAGTCACAACGATATTGTAAAGATTACAGTGCAAAAGTCATGCAGAGCCTGCCACAATGTGATTATGATGTGAATTTAAGGTGGTAAGAGAATATTAAGACAAATATGAGGTTTGTGTAAGACATAAGAAAGTGCTGTCATTGTGAGAAACTATGAGTCTACTTTGGAAAGCTATATAAGTAAATCAACAGAAAAAATACAATGACATCAAGATAAAATTACAAAGAAGGCGTATAACCCTTTTTCATATGATACCTAGGTAAGAGGTGGGTGTTATCCATCTGAATTAAAGTATTTAGAAACTAGACACCTCAGCTCATGGCTAGTCACTCTCTGCTCTGCTCACAGTCAATAGAAAGAAGCAGTTCCTCTCTGAGAGCAGTTCTTCTTCCAAGGTCTGCACCTCAGAAAGACTGGATGAATCGCCCTTTGGAGGTACCTGCTTTGGTCTTTTGACTATAAAAGGAGTCTAGGCTAGACTTGGACATGCAAATTTTAAACATTGCAGGTGAAGGGAAATGAACCATACCCAACATGCCAGTGGTAAGAAAGACATCCTAAATTCACCGAAGTGAGAAATCAGTAGGCAGTTGTTCAAAAAGCAAAGTTGCCTTTCCTGTAGTCATCAAATTAAAACAAACAAACAAAAAAACAGGGACATGCAGAGGGTTTTAAACTTCAAGCTGTTTGAAATGGTTGCATGAGTTTGAATGAAGACATCATTGACGAGACTGGAACGAATCTTTTCTTGTCTTTTTTCCTTAAACTCTGGGTTAATGACTCCTCAGCAGGCTCCTAAGAAACCCAGGGGAGAGCTGCTGAAGAGACTACCACCCTTTTGCCAGTGGAAAAGCACAGGGTTGCTCAGAACAATCAAGGTCTTGATTTCACCTCAAGCAGCATACTAAAACTTGCAAGGCAGTGCCCCGCTCTCCCTGAAGAGCGAGCATTCAGAGAAGCACTCCTTATCTGCAGCTACAGGAGAGAGCCTGGGAGACACGGAGAGGGAGAAACGAGGAGAGGCAACTTTATGAAAACTTCACCACGAACAGCCACAGAAGTCTATAGCGAGAGGCAGAGGTGCTTTCCTTCAAAAGAAAGAGGTGAGATGCAGAGGCTTTTGAAAGTCTGCAGGACTACAAAAGCACAGCTAGCTAAATAAAAGCTGCTGATGGGAAAAAAGGACTGTGTTAGGTGGTTAATAGAAAGAAACTGAAGGGCATGAACAAAAGGAGAGCTAACAAAAGCTGACAGAACTTAATAAACAAGCAGGTTTTCTTTTGGTTTAGCATGTAAACTTCTATTGAAAGAAATACATTGACACAGTTCAAGATTGTGCTTTTTAATCTCCAGGAAACCAACTCTGATTAGACATCTCAACTGATATCTGAGAAGTACCACTGTACCCTGGTCTTGGGAGATAGCCCCTATGGCCTCCCTGGGTCCTTCCAGCCCTGCTGTCTAAGGTCAAAATAAGGTAGCCCTTACGTATCCTACAGCCTTATATAGCCATGCAACAGACAGATCAGGGCAATGAGAGCTACCATCCAAGTTTCTTCTGATGACATTAGGGCTCTATGCATCCACCCAGCTCTTTAGATGACCATCTAGAGCCACGGGCCATATACCGTCTGCCTCAGAGACCTAAGAGGAGAAGATCCTGGGGGTTGTTCACAAGGGAACTCTGTATTTTACTTCTGGCTTTGAAAAGTGAGGCTAGAAACCCTAACTTACTGTGTAGGCTTTAACAGTGACAGAGCCTTAACGAAAGCCAATGAAAGCAGCCACTGCTTTTGGCTACCGAGTGTCAAACTTCACCCGCGTGCAGGCGACCACCCCTCGTGGAGCGGAGATGACTACCAGACGACTGTCACATGCAGTTTTCCTGCAGTGACACAGCTCCACACAGGCTCCTGCACATGAACTCAGCCGGAGAACTCAGGAGGGGAAGATGATACTCTGCTTTTCAATAACGAGGATCAGCCAGCTTTAGGGTCCATCTCAGGCACTCATCGTGACCCTTCTTGGTGGAACAGGCTTCACAAAAACTGTTCACGTGTCTGAATCTGGCCACGTGTGTAACTTCAGCTTGCTGAATCAACCAGGCCTGGGTGCTAAAGAAAACCAACCACAGCCAATCCTTACGTATTCATCTTGTTTAGAAACTAACAAAGAGCAACTTAACATCGGTTGGAAACACCTACCAGTACTTTATTTCATTTACAGTCAGAAGAAAGAAAAGGAGACAGAAATATTATGCACAGCATATGTGTGTTTTACTGTCTGTCCTGCCAGTAACAGCTGCCAAGTGGTGATCTATTTGCTTCAGCAAACCATTAATTTTCCAACAGTAACTGGAAGCAAATAGTAGAGCTATAACATTTCCCATGTTCCAGCAACAATATTCATGTATGATATACAAACATTTTTCAGGTATCAGGGTATATATTCAGTATAAATATATATCTGGTATAAATTGATTTCTTTCCTCCAATTTTTTGCTGCCCGCTGGTTCATATATGACACAGT
Organism: Mycteria americana; assembly: GCF_035582795.1. Classification (NCBI taxonomy): domain Eukaryota; kingdom Metazoa; phylum Chordata; class Aves; order Ciconiiformes; family Ciconiidae; genus Mycteria; species Mycteria americana. Next base: position 150,251,918 of record NC_134365.1, read on the forward strand.
GCATCCTTCCTATGGCCTGGGATGCTGTTTTGGCTCACAAACCGGACAACTATACAACTCTTCCCTTTCCGTAGTGCTGTTCTGTGAAGATCATACGTATGTTTGGGAAAGACAGCAAATCAGCCACACCTCTGAAAGGAAAAATCAGTCCCACAGTTGCTATATGAGATACGACTTCACTGCTACGCTTTGATATAAACCTGGCTTAACACCAACAGACTGTCAAACGCTTGTTGTTGCAAAGCTTTGAAGAAGCAGCATGTTTCTGAGCGAAAACATAAAGGACAGGGAAGGCAACTGACTCGAAAGAGTACAGAAATTCTGTTACCGGGGTAGAAAAGAGCCGCTGCTGGCCAGAGCTCTGCAGACGCGCCCTGGGACGGGGTAGGGGCACAGGCAGGCTCCAGGGAGGTCGCCCACTCCAGCGATGAGAGGTAAACCTCCCTCCCCAGCAAGGCAGATAGCAAGTCTCTACCGACTCCCACGGAAGAAGGAGCAGGGGCAGTGAAGCTGCCTTGCCTGGGTTGTTTTGACATATGCTATACCCATCAGTTATTTTTAAATCATGTCGTTTGACAAATCTGCTGAATTCATTCACAATTTCTGATTTGCAAGCTGAGTTTCTCTGTTACTTCTAGGAATCTATGCAAATAGTAACATGATGCTTTCTGTTTTGCTCTGTATTTTAAAATCTCTACAGGTTGTGACTCTTCTTACTTATCTGTTCTATTTGTTGGCAACTGTGTTAAAGACTGCAATAAACAAACTAAATAATTAACTCATCCACTTTCTTACACTTTAAGAGATGTATTATTTAAGAGTCTAGGCATTAAAGTCTCAGTCCTGAAAACATGCCCTTGGGATCAGTTGCTTTGAAGTCATCTGCAAAGTTAGGCAGGTGTACAAATGCTTGAAGGATCAGATCCTAAAAAAAGGTTATCTTTATTGTAATGGTGAGCAATAATCATAATGAATCTGTTTGGTATTCTATCATACTTTAAAATATAGCACCTATTCAACTGCCATCAAAAAAGTAATCATATTTCAGTGTTTTTATTCTTTTCATTTGATAAATGAGTTTGCTTTATGCATTTGCTTTATGCACTGAAAGAATATTAAAGCAGACCTGGTTAACATCATGTTTGGAAGCGTAAGGGAATTGTTCTTTGGGAAGTTTCACTCCTGTCACTGTTAAAGTATTACAAAAAGCAAAATGAACACATGGTTAAGCCAATTTAAATGCACTTCTAATGAACAAATGAATGCACTTAACTGCATCAGTTAAAAAAACAAAAATCCCCAAATCTTCCCTCTTAGCGTTGCCTGGCCAAGTTACCATCATGAACACCATCTATGTTATTGGCTTGATTTCTTATATCCCAAATAGTAGAAAATCAATGCTTTGGGAAGCCTGCTGTATGTATTGCTTGACCAAATAATAAAAAGTAGGTCATCAAGGATCTGGCTCTGGTTACCAGAACAGCACAAAGCAGATTTTTGCTCTTGCAAAACCCATGGCAAGCGTCCGAGTTATTTAGGAAGGATGAAATCTGTCCTTAGATTCACTCTACCAGCCACACAGAGGTAGGGTTTATTTTGGCTCTTTCTTTCTTTGATATAGCTGGTGCTGTTTTTCTTTTAGTTAGTAGCAACGTAAAGGCTGCTTAACTTTTTCATAACACCTCCAGAAACTGAAGAACTCTTCATTGCTCGTGGCCATTCAGATAAACTCTCCCCTTCCCCTCCAAACAATCTTTATATCAGCACAAATTCCAGATAAAACTTAACTGTTACAGATTCAGTTTCCTGGAAAAAACAGCACATGAAGGAAGCAGCAGATGTTACTCCGCTCAATGACAACTACTGTTAAAATGTGAATATTCAGAGCACTATTTCCTCTTGGTCCCAAGTTGATTCTAGGAATCTGCTAAAGGGTCTTTAAACAGCAATGAAATTCAGTGCCGTGACTTCAATGCACTGTGCTTTGCACGTGAACATTTAGGCAACGGATGCACAACAAACTCTGGCTGACCAAACCACAGTTAAATATTTCAAGGGAAGAATAAGAAGAAAAGAAAAGCAAAACAGCTCCCTCCTCAAACCCAAAACAGTCCCACAGAAGCCGAGCATGTAAAAATGGTTCTGAAATTCATGCTTCTTCTGGAGCCAAGATGTATATAAGAAATATAGCAGGAAATTAATCATCAAAAGTCTGTTTTGTTCAGTAAGGGCTGCAGTCGCTTAGACCTGCGATTCATCCCTCCCTCCTTGCTAAAGGGGAATTATCTTCCTCCTGCAGGATGTCGTTCGCAGGTGGTAAAGACTCACTTACGTTGAAGCATCCACAGTCACTGCATCTTGATTCATGTGAGAGTCACCGGAGAGAAACGTGCACTGAGAGCGTGTCACTCATCTGGCCTGTTTTAGCCGTCTGCCTTAAGTGAACTGAGACCAGCGAGTCCCTGTTTCTCTCCTGTGACAGCGAGGACAGGCTAGACAATTAGCTCAAATGTTGACACGGAAAATACACATCTGATCAGGTGAATCCCATCTTTACAAACCATGGTGGAAAAGGGGGAATGAGTTGGTTCTTTGCGTGGAAAGATTTGGGCAATAACTTCAAAAAGTTAAGAAAATCAATCCCCAGCACCATGTAGGACAAGCTGGCTTACCGACTTACTGCCATTGCTATTCCAAAACCCACCAAATCTGTATGACATTGCAAGGCACTCACACATTAAATAAATGCTGTGAATAACTGTTGTTAAAAAAAATTGGCTGTAAATACACAAACAGTATTAAAATACCCGTCTTAAGTGGTTTTTTTAAGACATTGACGGAAAAGGGAAGTTTATTTGGATTATTAAGGATTTAGCTTTGCATGCAGAGGGAAGAGGCTACAGAAGCCTAAGCAGAAGTTTGCTTTGGCCAACAAACGAAAAGCATCTCTATGTAAAACAAGGCCCAAAAGATCTCGAGTATCACAGTCTATTTATCTGTCTTTTCTGGAGCATGTGTGCCCAAACTGTTTGCAAGCCGCAAGCTGTCCCCCTCGCCAGCAATGCAGGTTCCTGACCTGGCGTTGGGTCTTTAGGTCCCACTTGTAAACCCACAGGCTCCCAGCTGCATCTGTCTGCAGGTGCCCTTGTGCAACCTCATAACCTGTATTGCTGCGGAGCTCAGAAACTCTGCCTCTCCTCTAGCTGCGGCTGCTCCGTGTATTGTGGCTTGTTTAGAAGATGGGCAGAGAAGACAGGAAATGAACTTCCCTGATGAATCTAAGTGTCCCAAATCATCTGCATCAGTGGAGCAGATACCACTGAAATTATAGCATTTTGCTCAGGCATTTAAACTGTTCAAGTCACACCCAGTTCTCCTCTCCATGAAGAGGAAGAGTGACAGTTCATGAACTACTCATTAACCAGGTCAGCTGAACACCCTTTCCAACTGGGCGCAAGTCCATCTGAGTTAACTGGATAATAATCCCACCTTAACCGTGTTTGCTGGCCTCAGATTTTATTCAGTCTGGTATTCCCTTACAAACATCACACATAACAAATGACAGAGCTTGGAAATACTGAAGTCTTAAGTAATACCTAGTATCCTAACATAACACTGTAAGTCTGAGATGTTTTGGCTTAATGTGCCTTGCAAATAATATTTAGGAAATTTCAAAATGAATGGCAATTGAGCAGCATCACTAAAACAGTGATGTTATTAATAGAAGTCATACACAAAGACAGTGGATAGGAAGAGGCCAAATTATTTCATTCCACCATCATAAATCTTATGTGCAATTAATTTTTTGCTGTCTTAAGTTGGTCTTTCCCCTACCTTTTTAACAATTTGATAGATTGACCTAATTAACCTGGATTGATTTGTACATTTGAAAATCAGGTTTCCTTCTTATTCTGTCTGACATGTTCTTTCTCCTTCAGCTCCCTAAGGTCTCTGGTCTCTTTCACTGCCACCTCCTCTTCTTTTCTCTTCCCTGCTCTCTTTTGGCTTTCTTATTTCATCTTTCAAATTCCCTCCAAACAGGCTTTCAGGTAGATCTAACCTTTACTTATTGTAAAAATTGCTGAATCAGAAGTTGTCAGGAAATTTTGATTTAGCTTTTCCACATTCTATGGAACAAGCAGAACTACGTACTGACACTGTAGCTGAAATGCCAAAACAATGGTATTTATGCCTCTAGCAGCCATGATTCCCTAATTCAGATAATGCTATACTGTATTTTTATAATACAGTTTGTCTTCAGCAATGACAGTTATACAGTTTTGAATAATAATAGACATTTTTTAAAGACTATACTAATCTCTTATCTTCCCATTTGTTATTTCCTTGTCCTGCCTGTTACTGTAATATAATAGTCATGCGTTATGGGCATAAAAGGCTCTATTCCATCATGAGATGTGCACTTCAGATAGATTGTCCCCACCAACTATTGCCAAACAAATTAAACAGCACTAACATGTCCAAGGCCATAAATCTCCTATGCCCCCCTTCAAATACTTCTAAAAATATGACTTTCCTTCTGAACCACATAGGACCAGTAGACCTGAGTGGTATATTGCCCATCGGTGCTTGCAGAAGCAGTCCCCACCCAGACCGAGGAGGGCTGAGAGGCTGGGGACAACACTCTGGAACTTCAACACAGATGCCATTTGACATCTTTCCTTCATATAGCACCTATGCCTGAGTAAATATGGTCTGGTGCCCTGAGGCACATTTTATTTCCAAGGGACCTTGAACAGGACACCTGTACAAGGGACACTTGGGCTCAGATGGTCAACAGTGATCCAAGCAAATGGGACAGACCTGTTGGGAGGGCAGGGCAGAGCTTTCCAAGCTGCACTCCAGGTGACTGCATGGGTCCAGCTGAGATTCTTAGTTTCTGAGAAAGTTTTAAATGTGATCCAAATCCCATGACCTCTACAGAAAGAGTCCCATGGATTTTAATGGGATTCGTGATTTGGCAACTGGAGTTCAGGGGCTTGGTGTAAGCCTCCTATATCACAAGCATTTGCCCGTTCCCTGTCAATGCAATTTCAGACATCTGGGTCTTCCATGATATATAATGTACAATGAGACCCAGAAGTGAATCAGCAGCTGGTGAGAAGGACAGTGGGCTCTTCACTAAGAGGAGCAGGTCCTCACCTGCCAGCTGCATGACCTGTCCTGCCATCAGCCCCAGGCAGGGACACACCACCTCTGGTGCGAGCACCTTCTCCCCTGCCTACCCTGCGCTCTGAAACCTCTGCCCTGCCTACATCTCCCTGAATATGCTCCTTCCTACCTGACTGAAATGCCTGAATAATTACATCATGGGCTGCATGGCATAATCCTAAGTCTTTGTAGCTGTTTCCAGTCCTTCTTGTTTCTCTACCGTATCACGGCTGATTAATTTTATATTACAAACCAGCCACTTCTGACAGACCTGCTGAGGTTCAGATTAAATGCAAAATTTCAGCCTCCTTCATGTGCCCTTGATAAAGATAATTTTATAGCCCTGATGTCAGATGTTTTGGGCACTAATTGTGCCTCTATTTCACTTAGGTAAATGAATTTGCAAGAGTTTGGCTTGGCTTTTCCCCCTGTAAAGTAACAAGTACCGAGTGCCTGGATTTTATTTTCTTTCTTACCTTTACTGGACTATATTAGATACAAACAGTCTCATTACTGTGAAGTGCACAAACCAGAAAAAATATTTCTAAGTTTAAAACCAATTATATGATCATTTTCTGAGCATACCATTAAGCCTATTAGCAGCAGGACGAAAAAACATATAAATGCATAAGTTAACAAAGTGTAATAGACCAAAACAAAGTGCAATAACTGGACAAATTAGAATATACAAATACAGTTGATACAACTAAATGATCCAAGAAGGTCCCCATATTAAAAACAGAGAGAACCCAAACCGTCAACAACCCTCTAAGAGCAGTCTGTCACTCAGACCCAGTCCGTGCAGCCACAGGCACCTCGGTCTCTCTGCTACGTGGGAGCCTGGGGTCTTTAGAGGGATCTTTTTGCACCTAAAAGTTACCAGTCCCTGCACACATGCTGCATCCTTTTCACCCCTGGATGCTCCAAGATGATTGAAATTGGGCTGCTGTGCTCTGCCCTTCCTCCCACCACCAGCACAAGCATTTCCGTGTCCCCTGCCTTGGGGAAAAGGGACGCTCCCCCAGTTGGGAAAATGCTAGCTTGGTCTATAATGGGATTTAGGTACCACCCTGTGTGGGCACTATTATTGCATTGAAGTGGCTCAGGCATCTTTCCATTCAGGATCAGGAGATGTGGCACACCCCATAGCCCGAGCCAAAGCCCTGCCATGGGTCCCCAGCCTGGTATTCCCCATCTGCCGATCTTACCATGAGGAGCCCTCTTGTAACACACCCGCAGGGCTGGTACCACAAAACACATGACCTTCAGGAGTACAGGTGCTCCCTTTTAGCTGGTGCCCGCATGGTGAGGATGCTCTGCTAAGGTTAGGGAACATGGTGACAGCAGTCTGAAGAGCCACTCTTAAAGAGAAAGAAAACCAGCGGAACGGATTCAGAGCCATCTGCCCTCAGGGAAGGAGCGGTAGCTAGCAGATGCTGCGAGCACCTAGCAGACAGGTAACATGGACTTGAAAACCTGCCAGACCAAGGAGAGACTGGAAAATGGGCTTTCCCTTTTCCAGGTGAGCACTCTCACCATTGAGCTGCTGCTGGAGAGGGAGTGAGTAAAGGGGAAAGCCAGTAACAGGGAGCACCTCAGGCAGCTTTGCCTTGGAGAAGGAGCTCGCCAGAGTCCATAGTGGCTCAAGCGAGTGAATTTGGAGTAGCCAGATGCATCTATTTGCAGCCCAGAGTTTGGGGCACAAGCCTTGGGGAGCAGAACAGCCCCAAACCACAGCCCTGTTTGTAGGATTTCCAGCTGGCTAGCTTTGGTAGGGCTTTTGGACTCCCCTCCCAGACACATGGGTCTCTCCATGCATTGTGCTATCTAGATGTAATATATTGCTACTAACTTGAAAAGCCACACTATAAAGTAGCAGTTATTAGAAATGTAAAGCGCAATGTATAAAAAAATGCTGTGTTCTCCTTATTACAGAGGAGTAAACTTTGATTAGTGGAAGTGATTAGTCTATAAAATTTAACTTGCCATTTATTAACTTAACAACCTAACAACCTGGTGTTATTAAATATACAGGGTGGGAACCACTGTGACCTGTGAAAAAGTATTTGCCTGCAAAAGTGCAGATCAATAGTTCTACATTTAGCTAAAGTTTTATGTATTATGCCAAATACAGTTCATAAATGTCACTTCATAATTTGCATCAGTACAAATTATTAGCAAGGAGTCACACCCCTGGCTTGCCACACCAAAATACATTATAAGTTGTTTCAGTAGGTCTTCTGATTTATAGCTATGCTTAATGATCCTGTTGAAAATACAATAAATAACCTTTTTCTTCTTAACAATTTAGAGTCAGTATTTTTTTTCAGGTACCATTCAATGAGGCAAAAGTTTATAATAGGCTGAAGTTTTAAACTGTTAGAAACTAAGCTGAATATAGGAATATAAACCCATCAAAATCCATCAAGCAACCAACTTTCTAGATATATAAGATCACAGAATGAATCTAAAAATGTGATAGACTGAAAATACAAATTTGATTGATCTCTAAAAAATGAAAAGTCATTTTCTATAAATGCTTTTTAAAAATTATTGCTTGAAACAGTACTTTCTGAAAAAACGCTCATAGCGATATTTTACTATGCATTCAAGTGTCCTATTCTAACTACTTTCCTTAATTATACCGAGGTTTTTAGTCTTGTCCAGAACAGTATTCGGGGTAGTAGCATTTGCGAGTTATGTATTGGAGATAGATCTGAACTTCAGACTCCACGTAGCATAGTGAGCACACCTTAACAATTTTAATTGGCCACGATATCACCGAGAGGTCAGCAGTGAAATCTGTATCCCAAAGCTTATGGCTGTCATTTCATAGATTTTGATTTAGGGTTAGCGCTCACACAGCAATTAATGATCAAACTGTGATATTTAAACTACTGGTCTCAAATGCAGGCTCTCTTCCTGAGCAATCGGAGACCGTGACAAAACCAACAGAAGGTCACAGCCTGCTCCTCCGTGCAGACGTCGTCCTCTCCCTACAGCCGGAGGCTGTCATCCCACCGGTGTTTGCACTGGATGTGTGCAAACACAGATCTCTCCTGTCCTCCACGCGCCTGCCGTGGTGAGGACCGGTCACATCGTGGCCCAAGCCAGGTGTTAGAAAGGGGGAGAGAGAGGGGCTAACTAGGGAAACCTTCAAAAGGTTACGTTCGTGATGACAAATGGCGTGCAAAGGGTCATAAATGCACTTTCACGGAAACCTGCAGATAGAAGGGATGTTAGCCAGAGCTTCTTGGGATGGCGCATTCCCCATCATTTAACACCCGTAATGGAACAGCGTCCTCGTATTTCTCATGACACTGTTATTCTTCTTAATGGGGATTAACAGCCTTTCGTGTTATTTTCTGCCCAGATTTCTCATGAACTAACATCCCCACATCAGATACTATATTAGCCAATAATAAGAATAAATGACAGGCTGCATAGTTTCTTGCCTGACAGGGGTGCTGCATTATCCCACCACACAAAGAGTACAAAGAAATTTCTGGTTTTTATTTATTGTTTTGGCTATTACATAAAAATATTACAGAAATAAAAACTCTGAAGAACTAGTACAGTGTGATATTGCTCCAGTCATAATGTGCTAGTACACAATCAATTCTTATAAAAGCTTTTCTTTTTCAGAGTAGTTTAGTTGTCCAAAGGGAATAAATAATTTACTGCTTGTTCAATCCAGTACTTCTCTCCTATTATTTTAAAAAATTTATTCTACTTTGCATTTACCACATAAAGTGTTCTTTGTTTACATTTTGACCATTTTAAATCTGTTTCCTCTTTTAAGCACATAGAGGATACTCTTGGTCAAGTGAGCTCACCAACACGATGCTGATGGCTTCAGAAGAGTTCAGGTGTACATTTTATTCTCCTTATTTCTGAAGCCAGTATGGGCTACCTGGATTTATTTTGATGTAAATTTTCATGATTCCCACATTTTCAAATGAAAACCTTACACAGCTTATACAGACAGACGTGTATTCTTAATACACCTAAATATAAGTTGGTGATGTCAGACTGGTTCACAGCTGGCTAGAAACTAGCCCGCAGTTGACATGGTTGTCAGGAAACTCTGCAGAGAAAGGCTGGAGCAGCTTGCCAACACTAGAGGTGACCATGTCTAAAAGAGGACCACAGGGTGTTGGCCAGCAGAGACCCCTGTGCGGCACTGCATCCACACTGCCCACGCTCTACCCACTCGTGGCTGCACAGAGGAACTTCCCCATTCCCCAGACAGAGCATCCCCAGCACCTTCCATAACCTAAGATTTCTTGGAGAGGAACAACCTTAAATACTCAAGTACCTCCATTTTTAGAGGATGAGATTATGCTCTAGGCATTTAGTTAATGCTTCCATCTAGCAGATTTTTTCACATTTTTCACAGATGAAGTATACTCTCAGTAGTTCTCCTAAGAAAAAATACAGTGTTTCAGTTGGAGACAGGCCTTAATTTATCATTAAGAAAGAAAAAAACCCCAACTTGTACATGATTTCTACACTGTCTTCCCAAATGTTTGCATCTTTAAAGTATTTGAGGAGTAATCTTAAAAAGGTGAGAATGAAAATGAATCCATGAAATAGCACACCACATGCCTGTATTAGTGGTATCTTCAGCTGAGAAACCCAGAATTTAATTTTTACTTTTAAATTGTCTTTTTCAAACCGGCTTACTGGTGGGGAAGAAGTTGGCATTTACTAGCAAAATGAACAGTGTTTAGAGGATTAGATTTCCAATTCAGCTTTTCAGTTTCACCTCCTCCCCAAACAGACATGTAAAGGTACATCTACAAACTCCTGAGACTTGCGTGACTTGTATAGCCTTCCCCTAAAATCTTTTTAATGACAATGTCAAAGTTACTCATTTACCGTCTTTGGTATCAGATGGAGATTCTGAACTGCATTCAAATCTCAGGTTTCACAGTGTTTTAAAATAGCATGGTTACTTGATTATAAAAGGGATCTATGCTAGTGCATCACTTTGAAACAGGCAAAAGATGTATCAAACTCTCTTCTAAATATATTATCCATGTTGGCCGTGCTGTTGGTGTGATTCCTTTCTGACTTCTGCTCCGGTGATCCCTGGTGACTCTCATGGTCATGGTAAGTGGTCTCTAGGTACATTCGCAGTATTTTCACTGATGTATTTTTCAGCTAAAAGTGTGATGAATTCACAGTGACCTGTAAATGATTTTGAGGGCTGACACTCATCTGTTGACCCTTAAAACTTTGAAATAACTACAGTAAAATATTTAAAGACAGGAATGAAAGATAATCTCTCTCTAAAATACAATTTAATGACTAGTGGGTATTAAAAAGCAACATGTGTGGCCATCCTAAAATACCGTGTCATCACTCCAACTCCAGATTAAATGTAGTGAAACCCTACTGCTAGTACTGGAATGAATACAATACTAGATTCAGTTAATGATTTCCCCATTACATTGCAAAATCTTTGCACTAGTGGTTGAAACTCCTGATCAGTTTTATGGCCTGCCTGTGAGACCACAGGTCCAGGTCACACTGCTGACTGAACCTTTGAACTATTGCTTGGTTTGGATCTGGAGGTTAGTGACAAGCAATAGAAATGGAAGTCTAATATATTTCATTGCCTTAAGAAGCACACTTTTCCTCTCTAAGAATAAAAACCCGAGCTTGGTTTCTGCAGTTTATTGACAGGAACATCATGCTTCGATCATACTGCACAAGGGCTTATGGCTATTCATGCTGCTTCTGCATGGAAATTCAGCAATTGATCTGTGAAGTCCTAGACAGCCTGGGTCACATTCTCAAGACAAGAGATTGAAAATTTTAGGGTAGAAATATTTGACTGCACTGAAAAATTCAATGTTGGCCTTCACAAAATTATTTATAAACTCACTAAATTGTTTCAGGTGAAAAAAAAATCAGGTCTACGTTTACATGACCATTGATAGCAATCTGTTTGCCATTAGCCCCACTTTTAGCACACAGTATATATGACAACCAGGTTCAAATTCATTCGCTAACTTGATTGATTGCAAGCAAGGATCTAAGCCCAGGTCATCACACTTTTTCTCCCTGATTCACTGCATGTTTAAGTAGTGTGCAAAAATTGAGTATCTCCCACAGAACTAACTGGGTGAGCCTGGCCGCGCTGTGCATGTCGCGTGCTGAGTAGATGCTCATTGGGAAGGAAGGAGAGCTACATTCAGATCCATCCTGGTCCAAGGAACTGCAAGGCTGAACTCCCACTCAGCAATGTGGAGACAGGACATATGCAATTTCTCCTGTTAAAGCTGTTCCACTTTTTTCACTGAATACTTAATGTTTAACAAAAGAGGGAGAAAGTAAATAACTCCCTTGCTTGATGGGGAATTCATTCAGGACACAGGATGCCTGGGCTCTGTTCTCTGTGCCAGGGACCAGTTTGCAATGAGAAAGTAGAGCAGCATAAAAAGAAAGGGTGGAAAACCCTTCTCAGTCCTCTCTGGAGTATCCTACAGGTTTGCAGTCAGAACAGTCTTTCGAAGGCTTTTAGGTAAAAGTACCTGTGCCACCTTTTCCTCATCCCATTTTATCAATTTAATTTGACACTGCCCTTGCTTTCAGCACAAGCACGTTCTACAGCAGCATTTTACCTTTGGATTGGAGCAGGATGTTTTGTTCCATTAGAAATAATTCCCCTAATTTTTCATTCTGATGAAAAAAAATCTTTTCAATCTCAGCTAATTCTTAAACAATTTTTAATATATTTTTATTTGGCTAGAGAACTGAAGCAAAGCACATACAATTTACCCAAGGCCCTGCCCTTTCTTGAAATTTTTCTACTGCTGCTGACTGTGATGATAGTGGAACTGAACCTTCTGAGGTTTAAGCAAAACAGATCCGTTAATGGTTATCTCCTGAATGGATTTCCTTTAATCCACTACAACAATTAGCTAAAAGTAGCCCGCGAGCATTACAACTTGTTTTGGGTGGGAGGAGGGAAGGGATTGAGACACTCCAGAGAGGTCTGCTTGTCACCAGCAGAAGTTAACACCGGCTCCTCTGACAATCAAAAATAATTGTAAGTTGTTACGCATATTTAAAAATGCCTGAGATCATCCTTGTAGCACCCACATGCGCAGGATCCTCTTGTCTCCGGGAAAAACGTGCCTTCCTGGAGGCTGATACCATCACACTATAAACCTCCCTGGATTTGCTATTTATGTGCCCAGCTCTGGGTAGATCCCAGCACTGTCAGTGATGCTTGACCTCCCCCAGAGAAAGTGGCTGGCAGTGAGACACTTCCAATGCAGGTCTCTGGGTGCTGGACTTGGTTTGCTGCTGCTTTTTTTGCGTTTTTTAGGAACTTCAAAAAATCATCTACCTGACTGTTGTCAAATCCCAAATTCAGCTCTGTGAATTGATGGTATGGGTATGGTAGAAGGGGAACCTTTGTGTTTGGGACTGAACCGAACTTCAAAAAATAAACTGAATAGACTGACACAGAGATGCTAATATTAACTATATCCTCATGAATATTAAATGCCTTTTCTTAGGTGATGGAAATTTCTTGTTATCACACGATGCCCAAGTGCAAAGGTAGGTGCTTACTCAGCAAACTTCTTATGACAAGACATCCAGTAAGACAAAGCCAGTATTTAATGACAAGAAAATAATTGTGTGGCTTGGTGGTCATGGCATTCATTCAGGTGTGAAGACTTCTGGTATCTGATTTCCCTTCCAATGAGCAGTTAATAAAGGAAGTGTGGAAAAGGATCAAAATAAGAGACTGCAACCCCTTTTCTTGCTTTCTCCAAGGTATCCTATGTATATGGATACACACACATATGGATTGAGAACAGATTGAGAGCAGCCTTGTGGAGAAGGACTTGGGGGTACTGGTGGACGAAAAGCTGGACATGAGCCGGCAATGTGTGCTCGCAGCCCAGAAGGCCAACCGTACCCTGGGCTGCATCAAAAGCAGCGTGGCCAGCAGGTGGAGGGAGGTGATTCTGCCCCTCTGCTCCGCTCTGGTGAGACCCCACCTGCAGTGCTGCGTCCAGCCCTGGGGTCCTCAGCACAGGAAAGACATGGAGCTGTTGGGGCAGGTCCAGAGGAGGGCCACAAAGATGATCACAGGGCTGGAGCACCTCTCCTATGAGGACAGGCTGAGAGAGTTGGGGTTGTTCAGCCTGGAGAAGAGAAGGCTGCGGGGAGACCTTACTGCAGCCTTTCAATGCTTACAGGGGGCTTATAAGAAAGATGAAGAGAGACTTTTTACCAGGGCCTGTAGTGACAGGACAAAGCAGAACGGTTTTAAACTGAAACTGAAAGGTTTAGATTAGATAGAAGGTAAGACATTCCTTACTTTGAGGGTGGTGAGGCACTGGAACAGGTTGCCCAGAGAGGCAGTGGAGGCCCCATCCCTGGAAACATTCAAGGTCAGGTTGGACGGGGCTCTGAGCAACCTGATCTAGTTGAAGATGTCCCTGCCCATGGCAGGGAGGTTGGACTAGATGATCTTCAAAGGTCCCTTCCAACTCAAACCATTCTGTCATTCTATATCTATTTATACACATATATATGCATACACAGACATATATTTACATACAGGTATATAAACATATTTATACATCCACATACATGATTTTTGGAGTGTCATACAATGCAACTATTTTTAATTAGACCTGGATATAGAACTCTGTCACAATTTTTGTTATCTTGCAATAGAAATCAAATAGCTTTAATAAACTCTGCTCTTTCTGAAGCATCTAAGGAATATCCCAGCACTTCTCCCACAGGTTTCTGTCCTACTAGTGGTGACAGATGTAGTTCCCAAGGATCACGTATAGGCATGTGACAATCTCAAAGTCAGTGCCTGATTTCTTTTTAACAGCACCCATATGGAAAGATTCACCTGGGCCAACCCAAGAGGATGATGGCTCTCTAGGGCTTCCTACGTAACACCACATGGATGCTACTTTATGACCATAACGCTACACTCTTCAGAGAGGTCCTGGCCATCTTTTTTGCCATCAGATGCTGGCTGTAGCCTTACTGGGTAGCCTTCCTGGCGCCCAATGAGCATTTCTGTGCTTCCATTACTGGCTTGCTGTTGCAGCTCTTTAAGTCATCCTGTCACTTTCTCCACTATTATGGCTTCGAGAGTTTATTTGCTGCAGGCAACGGAGAGCTTGCACAACAGTGTGACATGAAATGTAGCACTAGGCTGCTAGTACCTACTGTTGGTGCGCTGCTCTGGTCCAGCAGCTTGGTCTGCATGTGTTTATCTCTTCAGTTTGCCTTTTCAGTATATTTTCTTGGCAATCTTGACAGCTGCTTCTGCTTCGCCGTTAGACGGAGGGAGACGCTGAGAAGGCACGATATGGTTGAAGCCTGCTGATGCTGTACTCTTCTGACATGCAAACTAAGGGCCGTTATCCATAACAACTATTTCTGCAGCCCTCTCCCAGGCAAACTCAGCCTTATGGCCGTCAGTGATAGAAACTGCTGCTTTTTTATGTAAGGGATCCATTTCCCAGCCATCAACAAATGCACTCTGCATTCATTAAGGCAGGAGGGGAAAAACGAAGACGAGAGGAGCTGTGGGGTTTTGTTTAACCTCGTTCCTCAGGGACACCGGCCTCCTTACAGCCGCCATCCAGTAGACCAAGTGCTAAGTAGCTCAAAGCAAGATGGCTCCCTTAGGGAACTAATGGAGTTTTTACACAATGAGGCTGCTGACAGCCTGTCTGTATTAATACTGGTTAAACCCAAAACTTGAGACACTCACAGAGCTCAGGTTGGCAATTTAGAGGAGTAAGCTGACAGTATTGGAAAATAAAGAGAAAGCAGAGAAAAGAAGAGACGCAGTCTCGAAAACATTGTTTTTGCTGAAAGGCTGCTAAATATCAATAGATTTCAAGGCCCATGACAGAGTGAGAAAATGAACTTCTGAAAAATTACACTTGTTCAAAAACCAGCTCGGGACCATTTCTTGTGCGAGGAGACCTACGTCCCTAACGGAGACCTAACGATTGGGCCATCGCCACCGCTAAAGGAAGAGTCCTTCGTACCTGCCAACTGACATTAGCCGTAACCCTCATCAACGTCTCCACCAGAGACGGCTTTGCTGTGGGCGCGGGTGCGCACACCCTCCTCTCCGGGCTGCTGGAGGCCGGGAACTGCTGGGCAGGCTGCGGGGTGCCTGCTCGCCTCTCCCGCCTGGCCAAAGCCCTTCTGCAGCAGGGGAGGAAATCTCCCTCCCTGCCGGCCACAGGCTGAATTAAATTGAGGTGCTCACCCTAAATGGCACTCAAGAATACTCTCCTTTTTGATGTTGCGGTCAGCACCTGCTTCAGGGGAAGAGGGCTAGATTTTAGAGAAGGCAGGGGACACTCTTAGACAAGGTGCATGAGTGAATCATAATTTTCAACAGCTCTGCTGGGAATATAGTAGAACCTCTGCTGTGCAACCACTCTGTCTTGTGCAAAAGAGGGAGGAAGCCTCGCCGTGTCTCTCCACCAAGATACACCAATAGATGCAATTAGTTTGAGCAAACAGAAGATTTCCTCTGGACTTTGGTTTAGTTACCAAGACTAGAAGAGGGATCAGCTTCAACTGCGTTTTTTTACCTGTTGAGCCCCAAAAATGTTAAACGTACACTGAACATAGAAAAGGCAGAGCTTTAAGAAGCTTTTGTTTCAAATAAATGAACAATGCTATCAGAAATATGAAGTACGGCATTCTGAAGTATGATATTACATTTCAATTCCCCTGTCAGTCAGGGATCTTTCATGATGAAAAGTTTTTTATAAATTTAAGGCAATACTAAGACACTATTTTTCTTTTTTATCAAAAGGAAGGAAATATTTACATTTATTCTCTTTTTACATGGTTACAAGTAAAAACAATATACATAAAGACTGCATGGGCTAAAGGGCTATCATTCTGCCATATCTTTTATTTTGCATGGTGACTTTGGGTTTTTTTCCCCAACTGCCGCAAGTCATTTTATGGATTTTATGTTGCCTAGGTAATATTAAAGGTTTTAAACTCTTCATTTTCTGTTCTGCTTTAACACTGATCTCATTGTAATGGCAATTTTTTGTTTTACCTCTGGGTCATATGTGTCATATGGAATGTGTCATATCATTAGCTTATTCACTCCAATCTCTGTACGCTTGCTAAATATACCTAAGAGAAAGTCACCATGCTGAGAAGATGACAAGGTGACAGCACAAATATCCATTCAGTTTTGCTCAGTTTCAGGTACAAGGACACATCTCACAAGGTACAGGTAAAAGGTCACATCTAGTGAGATCCTTCACCTTGTATCCCTTCCATCCTCCCAACCAGAGGAGATGAGGCTGGTTCATATGAAACTAATGACACGAAGACTTTGCACTGGTCCTGCTCCTCTCCCTGACACATGCTCATATGAAGAATAAACCAACAACAATTTAGTTGAGATTGGAAATGCGTTTCCTTACAACCTTGCTCATAATTCAGAACAAAATGCTCCTTGAAAAAAAATCAGGGTCCCTAAAAAGACTAAATGTCAGTGTGTCTAGGAAAGTGTAATTACGGGCTTTGGCTTTGTAATGCCGTACTGACAGGCAAGCAAAACGTGTCCTGTGAAGTGTCAGCAGAACAATTTTGACATAGTCAGTGACACGCCCTTCCCTGAAATACTGTGTTTAGTTCTTGCTGTCTAACTCCGGGTTGTGTGAGAACTTGTCAGCTCTGAGGTCCCGATGGTTGTGCCTTGGCTAGAGAAGACCTGTTAATGCCCAGTTGTGCAACATCCTTTGCTTAGATTTTTTAAGTGCTTAGATTTCTAGTGGAAAAGTAGGTATGTAGGCAGAAAGGAAGCCACAATATTCCCCAGAAATCCCTCTGATAACTGGGAGATCAGGACTGTGAAGTGCCCTGAGGAACACAACTGCCCTACAGTTAGGACAGAGACTAAATGAGGATAGAGTGAAAATAGGAGTTGAAATAGCTGGTAAAAATGATAAGAGGCACGGGTGGACTTCCAGATGAACACAGATGGAAAAGATTTGAATGGCTTAGCTGAGGGAAGAATGGGTCACAGATTACTGCAGCAAAAGTCAGTTGGATGCTGCCATTTGCCTTTTCTTGCAATACCAATGTAAGGGAACAGCTGATGGCACTGAAGACAGATTTAACTTTTTTTAGGTGAAACATAATTAAACTGTGACATTCGCTGTCACAAAGTAATGAGAAAAGCCTGGAACTTAGCAGGATTAAAGAGGGACCAGACCTTTATATAGGTAACGAGAACACGTTCCGTTGGCAAACAGAGCTTTCTAGATGAGAAGCGTAAAGCCTCATATTTTTCAGTGTATAAAGCAACTAGAAACCTCGAGACTGGGGAGGCAGTGCTCCCCTCAGGCAGATTATTTTGTATCTCAGTGCCTTGCCTTGAGGCCAGAGGCAGGATGCTGGAGCAGAGGGACAGCTGGCCTTGCCCGGAATGGCAATTCCTACATTTCAGTGTTTATATGTAAAAAGTAACAGCTCAGTTAACCAAACAAATTGGAGTGAGATCAGTTGCTAAAGAAAATCCAATCATAGACAGAAAGTATTATGTGTATGCAGCAACTTCTTGTATGGAAAGAAAATAAATAAAACCAGTTAAAGTAAATACAGCCCAGTAAAACTGAATAATGTCCAAAGTGCTCAGATATAATTCTCACAAATGAAGGTGTCTTTCTGTTCCAGCAGCCTGTGCCGAGGCACACAGAGTATAATATTTTCTCCCACAGTAACAAGCAATTGTCACAAGACCATGAGGCATTTTTCTGTTCTTCCTAAAATTCTTAAAGCAGTAGGTCCGGATTGGGGAAAAACACTCTTAGCCACAGAAGACTGCTTCCCCAGCCGGAGCAGATTGCTGCAGAGCCTTTGACGTCAACGGAGCCATACCGATTTATACCAGCTGAGGATATTTCTGCTCAGTGAAAACCTTCAGTAAGATGGTGTGTCTCCCAACTGATTTTATTAATTCTTATAATTATGTTTATTCTCAAGCCTGATGCTAGCGCTTGAATGTGAGAAGGAATCACTGAAATTTAATTTTGCAGCTCTGAAAAACCATTTGTTCACATTCTATGAGTTGTGAAATAGGTTTTACTCTGCTCCCTAATCAGTTCAAACAAACCTGGAAAAGAGCAGAACCATGTGTTTGTTGTTATATATATTTGCTGGTTTAGTTTGCTTCTTCTTATTAATTTATAAATAAAAAAATAGCTTTATTTCCTACCTGCTTTAAAGGCAAATTTGCGAGTCACTCATACAGGATACAACCTCAGTCCTTTGGGGATTCTAAGTTTTCTTTATCATTATGAATATTTATTATTTGCTCTTTTTTACTAATGAATAGATTAAAATTAACTTAAATTTGTGGATCATTTTTACTGTCCAATTTTTCATCTTGAGACTACAGCGGTCATGGCCACAGGAATCTGCAACGCGCTGCTGTACATGTCTGAATAAAATGACATAATCTAAACAATTAAATCTTGGAAAAGAACCTGGAACAAGGTGGTGAAATGATATAACTCTTCCTCTCTTTAACCAGTGAAAGGCAACCTTTCCAAGTTGAATTTCCACCATATTCCCTCATAGTTCCCTTCTGATCACTCTCCCATGTAACACTGGATGAGTAAAGTAAAACGGCTTTGTACAAAGAATATTGAAAATACTGGTCTGTGTCTTCTGACAGCAATCTGCGACTCCTATTTCTCAGTTCTCGCTTTGACTAAGTGTAGCCTTAGCTGTGAACAAATTACACTGCAGATTTGTAAATCCTGAGATAAATGGCTGTATACAGATGAAGGCAAGCAGTACCAAAATTAAAAAGAAATGCATTACAGCGGTTTGAATGCATAGTGCAACACCACCAACAATTTAGTTCCACAAACCAGATTTAAATAGAGCAATCAATGACAAAACCAAAACCAGGCAGTGAAAGACCCAAGCCAAGCCCAAGACCTCCCACACTCTGAACAAGAAGTCTGGGGTTTGCAAGAACCCTACAGCCGTTGTCTGCCCAAATAGATCAGGGTGGGAGCGCAACTCTTTGGCTGTTTGCTTGTGTTTCGGAATTGATAATGGTCAGATTGACTGACATCCTTCCTGGAGTTTGAAAAGTCAACAGAATACTTTTTTTATTCCTTCCTCAAAGAAGAGATTGTGGAAAGGAAGTGCTTGAGCAATTACTTTCCCAAGGAGTGTACTGTGGCCTTCAATCAGCTGCCAGCTGCTCCGGGGTGACTCACTTCACATCATTAGAGCTATTTCTTTTCACAGTGATGCAACTCAAGTTCTCCATGTTGCTGTAGTTTTAATTCACAAGTGCCTTGCAGCCACTCGTGACACACAAGGTGGCAAGTCTACTCCCCGTGAGGAAGCTCTGGAAGTGAGGGACTGCCTCATCCCTAAACAGTCCTGCTTGTTAGGATTTCAATGCAGTTATGCCATGCAAAAACATACAGAAACATGGATAAAACATGGGAACCCCCCCCATACGAGGTTCTGCATACAGGTCCTCTGAATACTGCATGATATATGTGTCAGCTAGCTGGAAGACTGAAACATTTGGTCCCTCAAGCCCAGATCTGAGCCAGGAGCACTGATGGATGCTCTTGGCTTTGCTGAGCCAGTCAAGAGGCAGTATGGTGTCCACTGGCACTGTGTGCTTCATACAGACCATCAGGGTGGAAGGCAAAGCTCCTCCAGTGTCTCTGGGTCCATTGGTCTCAGCAACAAAAGAGAGGCCAGGAGAGGATTTTGTCTTCTCTCCCTGCCTGGGGCTGCTGGGGAGAGTCAATACCGTGGTAGAGCTTGCAGAGCCCTGTGCTCTGTTATCAGGGGAGGGACAAGGATGAGAAGGAGGAGAAGGACGTTCTTGTGCTCTCCATAGCTGCAAATACTCTTCTCTAGCTTCAGTGGGCAGCAAGAGATCTCGCTCCCTGTCACAAGCAGCCTTGGATGAAGACTGCATAGGAAGGGTTGGAGGAAGGCAAGGGAAGGAGCGAGGGAAGGGAAGAAAGTCAGAAAGAGAGGCTCAGTGCTGAGGCTCTTCACTCACTGCAAAGGTGGGGAAGGAGATGTGAGAGCGGGGGGGAGAGGGGACATCCGTGGGGCTTCCTGAAGTCACCTCAATGGAGCAGATGATCACGGACATCTGTGTTTGCAAAATCAAGGCCCCAGTGTCCAGTGCCTAACACACTGCTGCTTGTCCTGTTGAGCATGTCTCTTTTATTTGGGCAGTTAAGTGGAGAACAAAGCTGTTTTAGAAAAGATACCACGCATTTGCAGGCAGGAGCAATTATCCAAACCATGTCAAAAGTTGGTCTAGACTCAGTCACAGATGATCAAGGACAACGCGCTACTTCACAAGTTCAAAAGCTTTGATTAATATTTGCAGCTACTATGCAGCTACAATGCAATACAAGTCTAGCCTTAGGGCTTTCGTGTTTCTTTAAAGCATTAGCCATTAATAGGCTAAGTTTACCACTGGGATACAGAGTACTGGCCCAGCAATGCAGCTCGAATGTATTTATTTTCCAATCTATGGTTTTCAAGTACAATGTGTCATTTCTACAAGGCTTTAATGAGAGCCAGGAGGTGTACATTATAAACAACAAATCTCTATTTCTAATGGAGCTTGGTTCAGATCAGAGAGTAATTTATTAGCTTTCCTCAGCTTTTACTTGTATTTTTCTACAGAGATCAGAAATTTAGATTTAGACCTAAAATTCACAGGATAGCATCAAGAGCCTCGTTTCCAAAGTCAAGATTTTTTTAATCTAAATTTACGAAGGTTCCATCCTGCTTAAGGTCAATCATTCTGAGGAACAGTGAGTATCTGCCAGCCGCTCTGGACTGCCTCATTAAAATGAAAGCATTTAACTTCTAAAAGCAAAAACAAAAAAACAACCATTTTTGAGAGCATACATATTTAGTGAAAAAGCAGAAGGAAAGACATTTGTCTAAATAAATAACTCTTAGCAAGATGCTTATTACTACAGTTATTGTTAGTAATAACAGAAATTAAAAGAACAATACTATTTGTCACTAGCCAGTGGAACAGGCACTGCCCTTTCCAGCAGAAGACAAAGACAGTGTGCACCTATCTGTAACCCGTAAGGTGGATGTAAAGTATGACCGATTCTAAGATCCAAGAAGCTTCATGAGTTAAGTCCAGCATGCTGGGTCCCAACACAGTCAGCTGGCAAACATCCAGAAAAGCTGTATATTAGCGTTATGATAAATGGCCTAACATGATCACTGGATCATTCAGAGATTAGCTCTTGTGCTGAATGGTACAGGACCAAAAGGCAGGAGGAAAACCAGAATAAAGACGACAGAACCTAGAAAGAACTGTTTACTATTTGAGCAATTCACAAAGCAGATGTTTCCTGGAGGTGAAATCGAAGAAAGCTTGCCACAGATAACAAAAATTGTTATTTCTGACATATCGAAGCACTATAAAAGAAGTTCCCACTGGAATAAATTTTTTAATAAAACACTTAGAATAACATCAAAATTTGAATATTAGAAACATAATGCCACAATGTGCTCTGAATATTAATTACAGCTGTGTTAAAAACCCCACACAACCTCCTTTCTTACCATCTAACTGAACTGAATAAGAAAGAAAAATATTAAAACAAATAGAATATTAACAAATAGCACGTTGGTTGTGATAGAAATATTAATGTACTATTTACCAGTGTCATTTGTTTTATCCTTGCCCAATCCATTTGTTTGTGGTTATTATGTTAGTAAGGCTAGACTTTAAGACTCTAATACAGAAAAAATAATTGAAAAGTAAAGAGGAGAGGGTCATTTTGAGCTTAGGGCTCTTTCTACAACATCTCCTTGAGACAAGAGTCTATTTCTGCTTATTCATGGCTCTCTTCTGTCACATAGACCTGTTTGTTCTCACTGGAAAATCTGAGGACAGTAAAAGCAGAGTGACTCAAGTTTACATGATCAGATGAATTTTTTCTCCCTCTAATGGAAAAGACAGACATTAACTCATCCCTCTCTTTACATAGATTTATTATGTTCAATAATTGTCTGTTATTATTACTGTACATTGTAATCTATTTCTAATGAATCCCTCTTGGTTATGGCGAATCAAGTCTTGCATAATAAATTCTAATCTGTTAGTCATTATCTTTGTTAATATTTTACAGTCTACATTTATTACTAAGATTAAGAAATAGTTTGTACAGTGCTTGGTATTTTCACTATTTTTAAGTGCTATCTCTTCTAATTAGTGATCTCTTTGAATTTGCCTTTGCCTTCTTGGATTAGTACCAACCACACTGGAAACATCCAGGTTTTCAGTCTTTTTTAAAGTCTTCTGCTGGGAAACACAAGTTACAAAATTCCCATGTATTTTTTAGAATGGGTGTTTCTTCGTGTGCCGTATCAGCTCATCTGATTGATGCTGCGTGGGTTCAAGCCTGCAAGCAGATGCATGGGACTGGAGCTGACAGGAGCAAAAGTGGCTGCACACAATCACATCTGGGCATTCTCCAGCGATTTCTCTTTCTCAGTTCTGGAAGACAGAGATTTCTTTGGGGGAAGTAGTAAATCTGCTCAAGCTGTAAAGCTGCTTCCCATCTATTAGTTAGAAGATTTTTGGAGTGCACTCTCCAGTCTCCTATTTGTAATACCTTTTACAGTTACAAATGTCTTGGCATAGAGATAATAACTGGGGAGCTATTATCAGGTCTTGTAATCTCATTACAAAACAGCCATCGCTGGCTTGATGCGAGTTAGCCACGGAAGAATCCACACTCTGCGTTAAAACACTGAGGGATACAGTGCTCAGCCCCCATTTAATTAGATGCATGGTAAGAGTTTGTTTAATGTCATGCCCGTGAGCATTACTGCAGTGAAGTGAGGGAAGGGGCCATTTCAGTCGGCTGAATAATTCCTGAACAGTATTATGGGCCTGAAGAACCCCCTCGAGTACTTCATTGCACATCCTTATGTGGTGGTGAACACCTCTGAGCAGGCTGCCACCAGGGTTGCTTTTGGTAGAAGGGACCAGCAGTGCCTTTGCCAAATCTGTTTGTACCTTCTGCAGTCTTTGTTTGGGCAAAGGGTTAAGGGTGGATGAGCGATGCTCGCTTTTAGTCCCCCTACAAACGCTTATTGGCTTTTGGCAATTAGATTTGGCAATTAGAGCCGGTTGGTAAACTTTTGATGATAAGCAATGGAAAATGCTGATTTGTTCAAGCTTTTAATGGGAACATATTGGGTTCTATGAAGTGTTTTTGGAAGGGTTCCTTAGGGCACAATGGACTTGTGGTAAAAAATTGTAAGCCTTTGCAGTAGATGAATAATTAGGTACTCACCCAAGGCCCCACTCTGCTTTATTGGGGCAGAATCTAAACTTTTATCTATTGGGCAAATATCTGGTCTGATCTGATAATGTGTACTAGCGAAAGCATTCTGCCTGGAGGGAGGCAAGGATCTCTCCATCACAGAAATCTTCAAAAAGTCTCAAAGTGAGCCTGTACCATCATCCTGCCGCAGTATCTGTAGGACTGCAGGACCGCTCTCTATCCGCCTCTAGGAGCACTTCAACGAGTCCTGTAGTCCAACCGTAACTTCTCTTGGATGTCTTTCTGAGATGTGATCTGTTTTTCAGAGCCCTACCTTTCTGTGGCATTTGTCAATGCTTTTTATACCGCTGGAAATAATGTTTGATTTATCTTTTCCTAATCTCTCAGAAGAGACTGTTTTCTTCAGTTTCCACTGCTCTATCTAATACACTGTGTAGAGCAGCTTTCCTTTCAGCAGTTCTAAACTGTTCTTTAGTATGTGGTCAGTATATAACCGTTTCTATTATTCCCAGCGTGTTCTTCATAAGCAATGCCCAATGAGCATTATTAAACCAGTGTGAGAAGGATTATATTTAATAGCTAACTCCTCAGCAGCGTCTTCCCTGCTGGAGTGTGGAGTCTCTGTCCAAGTTTACACACTGCACCGCAAATGTTCACAGCAAAGTGGATGGAAGCAGGAATGGGCAGCAGGCAGAGACAGCTAGGAAACACCGGCTGTCCTTCAGCGTGCAAGATATCCATCCTCCAAATCTGACGTGTCAACACTGGTTTACCATGGTTATATCAATGAAGAGGAATTAATGAGTGAGACAACTCAGGCCCCTTCCCCCGTTTCACTGGTGACTCTGATCCCTGATTTATTTGCAGAATTCCCTGTGGTGAACTTAATCATCACTGAAGGGAACAGAAAACACCTGGCAGTGAAATGATAGCCTCAAGAAGTCATGCACAGCTGCCTTTTGCTGCACCGTGGTATGGGCAAATATGCTAGAAAGGTTCGCTTTGAAAGCAGCACACAGCAAAACTCACACTGTAGCCATTTAAGCAGTAGTTGCTCCAGCTGAAGGAGTTTTCTTTTCTATGAACGTACAACACCCAGGTTATGAAGCTCCAGGACTGATTAAGGCCTTTGGATACTTCTGTAACATAAATGTTTACTTGGAACAAAACTAGTCACAGCTGCTCCACTGATGGAAAAAGATCAACCATGGAAACTAGGAAAAACCAAACAAGAAAGAGAATAGATAGTAATGTGTGCATAGCCAACAGATTTTTCATATCTGTGGAGCTTTCTCTGGGACTTGCGAATCATCCATAAGGTCACAAGTCTCCTGAACTTGCTGGGAAATTATGCTTGGTCACCACAATGAAATGGTGGTATCTCCTTTTAAGAACAAAAAAATCCAATAAATGATTTCACAGTTATTATCAGTTCTGTGGTGCTATCCTCATTTTCACAGGAAAATTGACAAACATGTGAAGGGCATGAAATTTAATGAAAATTCAGAAATTAAAAAGGTATGCATTTTTGAAAGAAAAAATTAAATACAATTTTCATATTCAGGAAGGAAGGGAGAGATCACAGAGAGACAAAACTCTGCGGAGAAAGGGAGAGAAGAGGACAGAAGTACCGTCCCCAGACAGAAAAAGTGAAACAAAATATAAAATGCTAGAGCTGTATAGCTTCTGAGACAGGCTATACACCTGGTGGAGAGTGAGAGTTAGGAGAGAGACTTCAGAGGAAGACAGAGGTTTCCTACGCCCTTTGAAGTGGGGAAGAAAGAGAAAAGGAAAGGGAGAGGCCATTGAAAGATAAGAGAAAAAGAAAGAAAAGTGAAGGAAGAGAGATCAGAAATAAAGAGGAGTAAAAGTTGCAAAATTCCTTCCCAGGGAAAAGAGAAATGAAAGAGGAAGGAGGCAGAAAGCCAACCAAGAGGAGAAAGTAAAAATAAAGGAATAAGAGGGAAAAAGTCACTCATACGTGTGGCTACTGAAAGCCACTGAAAATACAGTTCTGCAGTCATCAGAAATATCTACCAGGAGACATCAAGTATGTGTCTGTGCAGGAGAAAACTGGGAGATCTGCTTGCAGTTGTGAGATGAGCATGAGGGATATCATTGATAGCCATGGGAAAGAAGACAGCACATGTGTTTCTATAGTCTTCCGAGATGAGTTTCATATTTCCCCCTCTGTGAGAATAATGCACTCACTGGTTGCATATATGGACCCATGAAGAGTATGCAGATGTGTGCACACATGCACACACAAAGTATAGCATTTAGAAATGCTTGGATTGATTCCAAGGTAGTTGAACAAAATGAGGCTAATAAAATATAATTAAACATTAATTACTGTAACTATCAAAAATAATTGACTTGTACAAAGCACAGCACTCCTATTAAAAAGGGACCTAAGGGTAATAAAAAACATATACTATTCTGTAATGCAGACATAATAATTGCTATGAAGCAATTAAATTTATAGACAACTGTTAAAATTCTTTTGTGACTGTTTAAAAGTGTGAGCACTGGACAGATTTCATCCAAAATTGTCTACTATAAGGCAGTCTTGGTATTAATAAGGAGTAAACATTACCATTCAAAAATCAAACCAAAGGTGCACTGCTGCTTGAAGTAAATTTGAAGTAAAACTGGCTGGAGCTGTCATGGAAATGCTGCTGCGTGTGTCCCAACAAGTCATCCTTCTTCCGCCAGCTTTTCTCTCTTCCTAAAAAATCTTTTGAGCATGAGAGAGCCAGAGCTGGCAGATGAAAGCAGGAGAGTTGAGATCTTCAGCTGGTGTGAAGCTACATTGCTTCACTCACTTTCTCATGCTTCGCTGATTTTTAACAGTGAAGGAAAGAACTAGCCTCGATGCAGGCAGAACTGGGGGAGAGACACAGAGTGGTTGAACCAAGGTCACAGTAAGTGAAAGAGAGCCCAAGCAGAGAAGAGTATTTCATCAGCAACTGGGGCCAAAGTGGAGCTGTAGGCTGAAACGGATCGTGCCAAGGACCCCCCTACTTGCATTTCAGGGTGTTTGACTTCAGACTAGCGCTTAGTCTGCTCCTACTGACTGAGTGCCCATTCGTGTCTGGGGTGCATTAGGTGTGTTTCTGGAGTGAACTTTTGGTTTACTTTCATCTGAAAGGAATCTAGTTTGCACACTCTAACACTGTGTTGTGAGGCGAACCACAGCCTGGTAAGTGGGGATGACCAAGATATTGACTTCAGATGCAACTCCTGATCCAAAACAGGGCACTAACGTAGATGCACCTGAAAAATAGCTTTATGCTTTTTTATTTTAACTTTTACTTTTAAGGTGCAGGATAAGTATTTCATTCCCTTGTGAAGAGCTTGTTCTCTTAGCTTGCCTTCAAGAAAAATAAAAGTTGAGTGTTTACAGGGAATGCAGGCCTCTTGAGTTAGGGGCAGTGCTAACAGTAGGGTACAATCAGAAGGGGCAGCGATAACAATGAAGATTGCGTGAGTCTGTTTTGCAAAGAAAAGTGACAACAACACACCGCAGACAGCACTTCTGTGTCTTCTCACTCTGGGAGTCCTTATTCACTCCCTCTGCATCGCCTTCTCTCCTCCTTTGCTATGGCTGCAGCCAAAATTTACTAGTTATTTAGCTGTTCATCTCTCATCTTTCTCATTTAATCCTGTATATTCTATTTACTTGGAAAAGTCTTTGTTCTAGTCCACGTAGACTAAAAGAGATGGAATGGAAACAAACAAAACGTAGAGCACAAAAGTTCATTTTCCTGAGCCTGTCCTTAATCAGGGAAATAAGAAGTGTTGAAAATTTTAGAAAGAGGAAAAAGAATACATTTCATATACTTCTTAGGCTCTGCTCCTTCTCTACTGCTAGTGCGTTGGCAACAGCTTGATAAGTTAGTGACTTCACTCATTTTAAGAAAACGTTGGCATTCTTACATAAAACGACTACTAAAAAGGAGTAAAATTTTTAAGATAGATGTAATATATCATTGTGAATTGGTGGAGATGCCATGACATGAAACATATTTGGCATATGGTGTCTTCACTTGTTCTACAAGAGAAATATTAAATGTAGCAAGGTAAAGTCAGCTGAAATTGTGAAGGAATGACGCTGCCATCTGAGAAATTGTCATTACTATGAGACATTATCATTGCTATGTTCAATTTACTACCATCTACCAATCAAACTTACATCTACCAAGCAGCTCTGCTTTTAGGCCATTCATTCATTTGTTCATTCAAAGAAAAACGTGCCAGGCCAAGAACCAACTGAAGGGGCTAAAAGTATCCTGGTTTTGGTTGTGTCCCTTGGACTCAGTGCTAAATCATATCATATCATATCATATCATATCATATCATTGCATTGCATTGCATTGCATTGCATTGCATTGCATTGCATTGCACTGCATTGCATTGCATTAGAATGACAAGAAACTGAAGAAAAGTCTTTTTTATTTCAGCTATTCTCCCCAAATTTTCCATGTCATGCTATGCTTTCTGGGAATGCAGCAAGTTGGGCTGCTTCTATGCTATAAATATTTCTCTTACATAACCAATTAATCAGCAAAAAGTCAAAGAAAGCAACTATTTTCAGTATAATATTGCTAGTCATGCTTCTAGAGTGTTATTTTTTGCTTTTAAATAAAAGGACTTCTTCATTCTGCAGTTCTTTCCCATCAGTGTGTGGGGCTGTGCCAATTCAAGCAACATTTCTGTATAAAAAACACTGATTAATGACCCAAAATTCCAGGCAAGCTTTATTGTCTCAGTGTTGCTACTCCAACTGCTTGCAAAGTTTCTGCAAAAAGATTTAAGCTATTCATATATAACGCCCAAAGTATTTTTCAGGCTTTGGCTCTTTCAGCCCAAAAAGAATGAACCAATCAAAGAATTTTGAAGAAAAATGATATTGTTAGGCAAAAACTTGGTTTTTCATTGAAAAAATGTTTTAAATACAAATTTTTACTGGCTTTCCTTCCTACTGGATATGGACTTGGCTTTTTAAATGTCTTCTGCCAATTGACCAGAGACAAGAACAATTACAAACTGGCCTATGGAGGCAATCCTCAATTACTTCAATCTGGAATGACACAGTTTTAATTCAAATTGAGGCCTTAATTCTTAATTTTTAAAACAATTTTTAACATTACAAATACAAACTGTATCCCCAAATCCTGTATTAAAAGCAAATCAAGGTCGTGAATTATGAATTCAAAAGCTTCAGGAATTAAAGTACCTTTTTTGTTGACGGAGGAAAGACAGAGTGGTAAAGCAAAATGAGTCTGAAAAACCTGAAACCCAGAATGAAAAATTTAATGTCATATGGCTTAAGTTCACATAGTTCACCTAGTTTCAAAGCAGAACACTCCTCTTGAATATATTACATTTCTACCTTAATAAAGATCTGGTGGCAGCTGCAATCCCTGGGCCAGTTAGTGCTGGATTTGGTTGACCACTAGTGGGGCCTGGTGCCATCTGAGGACCCTGAGGTCCCCTCAGCTTCTGACTCTTGTTCCAGATGAGCCTAGGTACCACAGATCCTGTGTCATATCTGCCCACTCCTTGAGGACACCTCGCTGTCTTACATTTCAAATGACTTCAGGGACACCTACATGGGAGCACATTTCACCCCCACTGGATGTGAACTGGTGGATGTTCATAGCATGGAGCTGTGGATGGAGAGAAGAGCTAAGCTCTGGATGACACAACAGGCCCGCTCTGGTCTCCAGAGTATGGGCACTGACTCCAGGATCTTTTGGTAGCACACCAAAAATATAAGGGTGCTTCATGCCTCTGAGGGATGGACACTAATGGGAGGGATGAGAGCTCTTTCTACCCTACAAAGGTGCACCAGGGTTAGAGGACAGAATACAACATCTCCTCATATCCACATGTATTAAAACACCATAAAATGAAGATTTTTTTTTTTTTGTCCAAAATCGGTTTCGTTTCTCCTCTAGAATACAGATATTTTTTGAGCAAAGGTCTGTTTCTACAGAATGTTGTGGTTGGGAAAGTATTGCAGCCTTTTTTCATTCAATAAATGAGTCTCAGATTAAATGTGCACCTGTATCATTCCTGAGTGTTTATCTACCCCATGACTTTCATTTTTATTAAACATTACCATACACAATGAAATGAATAGAATTTTCCTGTATTTATTTACGTGTAAGACTGGATTTAGATATGGGAAATTAAGTACACTGGGAAAAAAAGAGCAACGGGTGATGATGGTGACAAAAAGGGCAAAATAATTGTCTGCAGCCACAGAGCAGTATTTGAAAAGCAGGGCCTCACCAAAGATAGCTTGCAGTTTTAAAAGGATCAAATGGCTCCCATTAGGTTAAGGGTAACTTTCATACAAAGCAAGATGTGAGTGGCAACAGATTGTGCTGTCTGGCTGCCAAGATTTATTGAAGATAAAGGCAGCAAGCGAAATCATTTTCAGGGGAAATCCACCTCAGGATCTGGGAAGTTCTTGCTGTGTCTGATGTGTTTGCTACATCAGAGGCACAAGAGATGAGCCCGTCTTTGAAGAAGAGAGCAGTCTGTACAATACCGAGGAAGGCAAGCAGCGGGACGCTACGATAGCCCTGTCAAAACCAGAATTTTCCTGCTAATACAAATCCCATCTGGCAGGCTGGGCATGTATGCTCCCTCATCCTGTCACAACCAACCAAGGATGCAGCTCAAAGACTATCATGCCAGGCAATATGCAATTTTGTAATTAGTTTTATGGGAAAACCCAACAATCAGAAATTCTCTGTCTTCTCGGTAGCAGTTGTTATTCTTTTCCCAGAGAAACTGGAGACAAATATCACTTTCAGCTATGTTAAATTCTTAAAAGAAGTGAGTAAAGTCCACAGAGTGCAATGAAAATGTTTTAAAAATGCAAATAAGGAGTGACATACAACAGAGAAGAAGGGGAAAGCTTTTTCCCAGGGAACATCAACTTCATTATTGAACGTAATCCCAATACATTTATAATAAACCCATTTCCTTGAACAATTCCTCTTCTTTTTGAATGACCCCTTAAAAATAGCTATAGATCACAGTAGTCCTATATTAACAGTTGACTTCTCTATGTGATTAACCTAATTGTATTATTGAAACATGTTAAAAATGTATACACTCTCCTCAAAAACGGGGCTGTAATAAAAACCTGGTAATGTGAGAAAAGCCTTGCATATCTGTCTTAATCCCACCAAACTTAAACCTGCTGAAACCAAGTCCCTCTCTTCAAAACACACACAGTGAACAAGGGAGTTTTTTAATTCCATGATTAACAAGAAAATTATTTCTTCAAAGCTAATTTATGTGACATTGCCGCTTTAGTAAAACTGAACTGAGCCAAGATGACTGCATGTTAAATTCCGCCACTGTGGTAAAAGTGATGTCAAAAAATAAGAAAAAATACCATCATCATGTTCATTTAATGGATAAAACATGAAGTGAGCAGCAGAGGAGATAAGCACCCTGGAGGCTGTTTGGTTTGTCACAACGTGCACATGCAGTAATCCCTGACAGTCCTTCTTGGTAAAGAGGGGTTTTTTTTTTTCCCCTTGCTTTCTGCTAATGCAGAGCAAAGCTGTGGTGATTGCTGCTTACTAATGCATTAGACTTTTAACAGTGTAAACATGAAGGCAGTAATTCAGAGAACACTAAACTTGAAAGACATAGGAGACATGTAAAGTTAATTTGATTTACAGCATAATCAGGAACAGAGTTCTTTTGCTTTTCCTTCCAATCTAAACCTGAGCCCAGAGAAATCCAATTTCTGCCTCCCCACAAGTCCAAGCAGCTTCCACTCTCTTCTCTTATGTGGATGTAAGAAGAGCCAAATTCGACCCAGACCTCTATGTTCTTTGGGGGAATCAGTAATTTTGCTTCGCAACTTGTCTACGTTACACTGCCATTATCATTGTCTTCTTTTGTTTACTTCAAGAGCACTTCCAATACACCAGGCACTTCCCAAACAAAAAGCAGATGCTACCTGGATTTGAGTCTCTTAAAGACTGAAGGCAGGAAGACAAGTAAGAGGCGAGGTAGCAGGCAACCCAATATAAGCACGCACTTGAAAAAAACAAATAATTTCACTCGTGCTACGGCCACAATCAGGCAGCTCCTTTCCTCATGTCAGATGACGCCGTTACAATGAACAGCTCTGATTCTGCTTCTCTTACGACTGTTGCCCAGTTTCAAGCTTGATAGCTCAGGCCCCCTCCTCCTTTGCTACAAGAGGTGGTCTCCATTCCCCACCCTGAGCATGCCTCGGTGGGGTGGGGAGGGCACAGTCACTGCGGGTGAGTTCTACACTGCAGAGGGTTGCGTGTGGCCTCCACAGAGGTGCAGGGCCTGACGGGGTGGGATGGGATGTGGAGGTTGATTCGAGAGAGGAATGTTTGAGGTGTGGAATGGAGACAACCTCTTGTAGCAAAGAAGGAGGGGGCCTGAGCCATCCAGCTTGAATGTAGCTGACTGCCATGAGGCTGAGCACGCACAGAGCTGCAAGCCAGGGCCAAGCCTGAAGCGTTTGAAGATCTCAAGTCTGAACATGAAGCCGATGTCGAGGGACAACTGAAGCTCCTGAAATACAAAAATCACTGCCTTTCCCAGCTTCTGCAGAGCATGTACACTATAGGAAGAAATTGCCTAGCATTTCCCCTTTCCCCCTTCACCGACTTAACATGCCTTTGCCCCAAGTAAATAATCCACCTGCATGAATTTAAGCTTCTGTGAGGCAGATAGCACAGGCATACCGAGTATGCTCAAACACGTCCTCTCAGATATTGCTGACATGGTTTACGGGGTCAGCTTCCAAAACTTCTATAGGCAACACTTTGTGATCATTGCCAGGACAAAAGCTCACTCATCTCCTAATGCATCTGATGCAGGGGGTATGCATAAATAGAATAAAGAAAAGAAAAATGTACATCTGCACATGTGCCTGCTAACGATTAGACAGGTATCAAAAGAAAACAGGGCTAAGCCTGGAGGATTTTACCACAGTCAGATACGCATACAATACGGCATGGACCTCTACAAGAGAAAAACACCAGACAGTGAATACGCTAAAATAGAAGGCTGCAAAATGGAAAACACAGATAGCTTTGTGTAATTCAGAAGCGTCACCATGGAGGACAATGACTGCTCCAAGGGGACTGCGAGGAGGACAGCGCTGGCACCACCGCCCCAGAGAAACACGAAGCCTATGTGGAGGGACAAGGGACTCTCCTGAGATGCAAAAATGAAACTGTTCTGCATGCATGCATGCTCTCCGTCCTGCTCTATGCAACAGAGACGTGGACCTTTGAGAAAGCTGCCAGGCAAGGACTCCCAGCCTCTGGAATGAATTGTTTACGGGCAGTCAAGGAGATGGCATGAGACAGGAGATAATCATGGGGAGGATCTGTGTGAAGGAGAGTCCCTGGCACGGTAATCAGGAGGAAGCACGAGCTGTTGGGCATGCTTGCCAGATGAATGACAAGGACTTGCAAAAGAAGACCACGTCCTTTGGCCAGAAAGGTTTGGTCTGTTAAGTGGTGAGACAACATGGCAGAACATTTAGGCAGTGCTTTTTAAGACGCCATGTGCCAAAGCTGGAGCCAGAGCCTTGCTAAATGAAATGCAGGAGCTCAGTGCAGTGCTCATTAGGCTGTGACGGTGTTATCAACCTCCCCGCCTCTCTGGGCCACCTACAAAACACTTCACCGACCCGCCAGGCACGGACCACCCACTTCAGGAAGCTGTTGGGAGAGTGGCCAGCCGATGGTGGCAATGCCCCCAGGCAGATAGGACTGGTGTGACTGAGCCCTCTGTCCTCTACCTGGCTGTGGTGGGGTAACTCCTTTTGGGTTACCCTGACACCCCCCTTGCCTGCACTGCCTTCGGGGGCCACGGGATGTACCCCAGCCTGGGAGCCACGTGAAAACTCCTCCGGAGCTGATGCAGCTCAGGGGCCACGATCAACCA
The DNA here is from genome assembly GCF_035582795.1 of Mycteria americana. Classification (NCBI taxonomy): domain Eukaryota; kingdom Metazoa; phylum Chordata; class Aves; order Ciconiiformes; family Ciconiidae; genus Mycteria; species Mycteria americana. The sequence goes on from NC_134365.1 coordinate 150,285,439, forward strand.
ACTGTGGGGTGACAGAAAGAAGGAACGGGTGTCCGAAACCCGAAAGCAGGTACACCCTTCACCTGTATCAAGTCAGCTACAGAGAAACTGTACGCAGTGCCTTATACTGGCCAGCCCAGGGTTTGCTCCGGCAGGCGACGGTGCCGCAGGGGGTGGGCAGCGGCAAAGTAAGACCACCTCTCCTGCAGAAGGTGGGCAGCCGGGGGACGTGCCAGCCCCACCACCTCGTTGCAAGAGGTGTTAGCAGACAACCCTGGCAAAGGCTCGAGCTGCACTTTCTCAGCACAGCTCCCAGGTGTGCGCAGCCGTCGCAAGCACACACATATGCACACAATTGCGTGATTTCAGTGCAATAAGGATTTTCCAGCCTGAAGAGAAATGGGATCTCCTGCGCTGCCATACATGTGGCGTTTCATTCATCATTTTTTTCCAAACGGAAGACTTGTCATATAAACAAAATGAGTGTGTGTGTGTCATCTTACTGCTTCTGGATGCCCTGCGAGAGAAACACAGCAGAATGCACACTATTTATCAAAGTCCTGATGGGGAGGAGGGTATTTTTGTTGCATCCCCTAAATATCCTCTGTTTCTGCCACTTTCTCTGCTCTTAGTGACAGCAAACATCGCTTGACAGAGACCAGAACATGCTCGCTGTTTTCCCATCTCCAATCTAGCCTTTTTCTTAAAAAAAAAAAAAAAAAAAAAAGAGTGAGATTTTCAAGAGCACTCTCGCTGAATTCAACCTCCCTCTGCTCACATTTGAGTCAGTGGGAATTGCGGCCAGTGCTGAACCTTTTAAAATTCTTACAATGTATTTACATTATTCTTTTACAGTTTTATTTTAAATAGTAACTGTGTATAACATACACTGTATATATTAAAAGCACACTTGCACCTTTCCTGGCACTGAACTTTACAGATAAAGTTCCTCCAAAACGCTTCCCTTTGTAAGACGAGCAAATGTCTGATACGTGGGATTTGTCTCCATTTCGTGAAGAAAGGAAGTGAAGGAAAGGAACTGGACAGAAACCACACCGTACTGTGGAAAAGGTGACCAGGAAAAGAAACAGACGGTCTGAAGAGTATTGATGAATCTTTGGCTCATCTATAAAATGCAACATTTTTGGAAAACACTACTTGAACTAATACGCATTCGAACTTGCAGCAAAATTATCTCTTTCGACCACAGGTATCTGACACAGACGTTAAGTACGTTTCAGGTGACATTAGTTCACTTAAGAGGAAGCTGTTAGAAGTACATCCATATTTGATACTAACTATGGAGCCAGTTTTATACATAGCAGCTGGAACAAGGCAACTTGAATTAATAATGTACATTTCGAGCTTCAGCTACAGAGCAGGGGCTATCTGAAGAGGGACCATGTTTTCAGAGTGCTACAGTCTGTCTCACAATAGTACATTACTTCTGAAGAACGCTGTGAACCTTAGACATACATCTCCCAGGTGGGGGTCCCCAGGCTTGCTTGAAGCTGGCCTGGTTTCGCACTAGACTATGTGGTTCCTCGAAAGCTCACCAGGATGGGGAACGATGCTGCTGGGCAGATGAGCTGGGAGCAATTGCTACTGGGCCTTCAGATGAGCCAGGGACTTTGCGAGCTGCCTGTATCCCGGTCGGAGGAGCCAGGATATGCCAAGAGAATATCTATGTTAAGGGGTTTTAAAAAACCTGTTCTGAATAGGAGCGCAACAAATTTTTGAAACGTCAAAACTTACCGCAAACTGGAAGCTCATGGTTCCACCTAGTCCTGTCTTCAACCAGGTACACAGAGTCTGACTTGGGGGAGGGATTTCCGTTGTGCTCTTGAGGAGTGATTTGAGATTTCCAGACCTTCTTCTGCCAGTGGAATCAAGATATCACTCCTTAAAAGGCCAAGCTAATCACATCAATTGCAATGAACAGAACAAGTGCTGCCACGTAAGAAGTCAATAAGCGACCTGCAATTGCTTTGTAGCAACATATCGGTACACCTGCACCATTATTCAGAAGTGGTAATGACTGTCGTACCTGGCCTTAATATCGTTACCAAAATACACTCTTACACATGCTGTGAAAAAATCACATCAGCTCTATGTCTGCCCAGAAAATGACCCAAAGAAAGATGTACAGTTTGCAACCCCCTCAAGTTTCTTGACATACCTTATATATTTTTTGAATGCTATGAAGTTCCTTTGACCTTCAGATGCCATATATTGATTGCTCAGTGAAGTTAAACCTGCTCCTCTCAGCATCCTCCACCCGTCCTCATCCCTGGCAGAACTTCTATCATCTCTTGTCATCAGCTACACACGAGCAACTCTCGAAAGTAAGCCCTCTCTCTGTTTTGCAGCTTATCTCTACATTAGTATTAACTGAATGCAAACATAGATAAAGGAGGAATTTTTATAGATGCCCTATTAACAGAAGCTACTTATTCACTGAGTGCAAGCTTTCTTAAAACAAGCTCTGAAAGGATCATTTTCCCCATCTCACTCTGCTGAAGTGCTGCTAATACTGCTAATTCAGATTAGATTATTTTCCCCTTGTGTGCTGGTTTTGGCTGGGATAGAGTTAATTTTCTTCATAGTAGCTAGTATGGGGCTATGTTCTGGATTTGTGCTGGAAACAGTATTGATAACACAGGGATGTTTTCATTATTGCTGAGCAGTGCAGAAAAGTCAAGGCCTCTTCCGTTTCTCCCACCACCCCACCAGCGAGTAGGCTGGGGGTGCACAAGAAGTTGGGAGGGGACACGGCTGGGACAGCTGACCCCAGCTGGCCAAAGGGCTATTCCATACCATATGACGTCATGCTCAGCATAGAAAGCTGAGGGAAGAAGAAGGAAGGGGGGGACGTTTGCAGTGATGGCGTTTGTCTTCCCAAGTGACCATTACACGTGATGGAGCCCTGCTTTCCTGGAGATGGCTGAACACCTGCCTGCCCATGGGAAGGAGTGAATGAATTCCCTGTTTTGCTTTGCTTGCGTGCACGGCTTTTGTTTTCCTTATTAAACTGTCTTTATCTCAACCCACGAGTTTTCTCATTTTTACTCTTCTGATTCTCTCCCCCGTCCCACCGGGGGGGAGTGAGCGAGCGGCTGGGTGGGGCTGAGCTGCCGGCTGGGGTTAAACCACGACACCTTGCTTGAATCCAGCACAAGTCTCATGTATTTCTGCAGGGGGATTAGACAGGTTTAAAATGATGTTTAAAAGGCCTTCTCACAACTCTGCTCAGGGAAGGGTGAATTTTATATATATATTGGGGTAATATATATTGCAAAAACAGTCTCTCAATCTTTTTCTCTCTGTCTTAGTTTAAATGCAGTTTTGATTGAAGCTGGTCTTATGTGTTTTTAATAAACATTTTGTTTTCTCCTTTGGAATTTTTTTTTGCTTTTCTTTGAAACTAGATGCTTCTTTTGTTTTCTATTTATGAAACCTTTTACAGAAAATGATTACTTCATGTATGGGTCTTTGGTGGCACATAAAGCTTCTGCAGATATTATTTTAATTAGGTTGCTTGGTTCCATTTCATTTTTAAATGGCTGTTGCAGGGACCTTGTGTTGTGATCTGCTGAATGGGAGGGAATGTCTGCTGAGGATTCTTCCCTTCTAGAAGTAGTGTATTAATGAGACATTTTCTTAATAAGAGCCTTGCACCATGTCCTGTAATCAGAACACGAGAGACACCCAAACCAGCAGAAATATTCATTAATTCCAGAAGCCGCCATTTCTGCATTGCATTTAAATATTATTCCAAAAGGAATTTAACCTTAGCAGTGATTTGGGGCGAAAGGATGTTTATGTATTACAGTGAGAGATACAGTTAGTCAAATTTATTGTGTCATATACCGATTGGGTTTCCTATCTATAAGGCTCGTCTTTCGTTAGAAACAAAAACCCCAAGCCTGTTAGATATAGGGCTGCAGTGCCTTGGAGTAAAGAAGCAATTTAGTACAGGACTTTAAAATTGTTACCTAATTATTCTTCAGTTTGCCCTAACCAACACTGAGAAATTAATTGGTGCCTGACTTTATACAATAGATTGAAATAATTCTAATTTAACAGCTGTGAACTCATTATTAAGTCTTTCCAAGCAGAGAAATAAGTGTGTTATTCAACACTTCTGACAGAGTGGTGCAATATGATCACACCGTCTCCATCCAAGTTCTCTGGGATGAGAAGCCTAAAACATTAATTAAAACAAAACCCAGTCATATACCTCATCATACTACTGTAGCTAGAAGATAAAATCCTCCAGGGAGATCTAGAAACTGATCTACAAACTATTAACACAAGTTCTCCTTTCTATGTTTACCAACTGATTGTATTAACAACCCTTATGGAATTAAAAGCAAGCAAAGAATAGACAACTCAGAAAGGTATACCTGTTTTTTTGGATCTACTTGTCATTATTTGCAAAGCAAGAAGAGCGTGATAACAGAAATATGTTATACTGGTGTTATAATCACCATTGGATTAGGTTACTGTATACAAACACTGTATTTTTTAATAAGTGCTAGCGTATATACAATAGGTAAAGTAAAAATTCCATTAATTTTCCCCAATATGTCAGGAATGGGAGAAGAAAATTAAATTTTTATCACCAGATTTCATAAGTGTCATCTACTTGCATCTAATCCAAAATAGTCACTATAATAATTTCTTGCTTTTGTAAGCTCACAGCTTTTCAAAATATTTACCATTTGGGCTAATATGGTTCACATTTGGCCTTATCTGATAAGTTGCTTCAGTTAAATCCCTTAAGCCATCTCTAAGCCATGAACAAAAGTGAGTAAATATAGTTTACTACTGTTTTCTGAACAGGGAGAAAGCCCTTGAAACACTGGTAAACATGGCGAGCATTTTTATCGGTGACAGTAAGTGCTCCTGACTTGAGGAAACTACAGTCAAAGTGGTTTAGAACAGCACACTGAGGAACAAAGTACAGTATTTCCCAAAGTCTATGGATATCCACATACAAATATCGTCTGTCAAATGCACCCAGTCAAAAAAGAAGCTTACTTACGTATAGGGGTAGGTATGTGCAAACCCACCAGTAAAACACATCGCTCAGATCTACAGGAGAGGTGAGCAAGTCAATCAGCTGCAGAGCAAAGACTGATTTTCTGCAAACCAAGTACTACCTGTCAGTCTCTCTTACGCTTCTCTGCAGCCATCAAGGTTCATTTGAACAATCTGATTTGTGCACGAGGCATTATAGATCAAATTTGCCAGTGGTACAGAGTATCCTTTATTTATTCTTTACAGAATAAAATAACTACTGAAATGACCTAGAAGGTCCCCTTCTCTCACTCAAAGAAAATGAATTTCTTGGGAATAATGGGCCTGATTCTCATTATCACTAAACCATGCCTCTCCTCCTTCATCCTGACAGTGAATCTCTTTACAGTGAATGTAATGGAATTTAAATTGCAATTTCTACACTAATTTTAGGGCTCCTTTATAATGCCAAAGCAAGATAAAGGGGCCTTACCATAAATAAGAATAAGGCCATATATAGTGCATATTGATCCACCTGCTTCCCACCTTTTGTTTTTTCAGGGCATTGTGCTTAGGAAAATGATTTCATGGCTATTTTTTTTTTAAAGTCTGAGCCAGGACTTTCAAAATTAGACCCTCAAAGTATGTGGGGTCTGGTGGTTTTTGGTTTTGAGCCTGGGCACCCATCGGCCCCCGGAGCTCCTCCCCACTCCAGCTGTGGCACTCCTCGGGCCACGCTTCTTCGGTGCAGAAAAGAAAGTCTCAGGTTGCGCTAGATCCACAGAAACTGCTGCAGCTTATGAGTAACTAAAGCAGCAGCAAGAGCTGCCAAATTAACGCAAAAAGCAGGAATCCCCCAAACGCGAGCCCTCTCGGCGTTTCCTGCTCTTCGCAAAAACCTCTGGAAGTTTGATTTCACATCTGCAGCGGTCACTGGGCGCGATGAGGAGTCAACAGAAGAACATCAGGTCAGTGCCTATAGATGAGTATTTAGTTTCCCAGTTTTGGAAAAACTGGGCCTGGCCTTCAAATGTTAATATTGTGCAGCAGCAAGTGCTGCCAGTTATCAATGTCGGTCCACCACTCTGCGCGTGCTTTCCTACAGCCTCATGGAAAACTAAATAGAAATCCCATGAGTGAAGCCACCTTTCTCCAGCTTTTCCAGTGCTGCTACAGGAGCTGGTACTGAACTAGCACCAGAGCACCGACACGGTCAGCAACGCTTTCCCTGCATCTGCAGCCCGACGGCCAGCGAGGGTGGAAATAAGCATCTGAGTGGGAATGTGGCCAGTCAGCAATGTAGTAGTTGGCTTTTTGTTTGTTTGTTTCATTCGCCCCTGCTACTTTGTCCTGTTCTCCTTCTTCCCTTCCATCACCCTCTTAAGAATACATAAAGTGCACTATGGATGCAATTTGTGTGGCCAAAATGCTAGGACTTGATTTACTAAGTTTATTCCAGAGGACACCGCCAACTGAAATATAAGTTGGGTTTTTAAATGATGATTAAACAAACATTGCTTTTTCCCCTAAAGCTTAACATAGGACTTACTGAAGTGTGACCAGAGGCATACACCTCTCTCGTGCAGCTTGCATCCCTCTTGTCTTCAACAGCTATAGCTTTAGGTCTCCTCTGCCTGACGCGGTGTTTAGGACTACTGGCCCCGAGAAGCAACGCTCCACCTTGGTAGTAGAAGGCAGCCACTCAGATTCAGATGGAGGACTCCGAACAGGACCACTTCTGCAGTCCGTATCTCCGTATTAAAGAAAATGGCAATTACTGTCTGCTCCATGTAATGCAAATACTGTCCTGATGCTCCTGGAAAGGTGCCAGCGGGTTCCCTCGGGGCAAAGTTGGGGCCTTTTGTATTAGCTTGTTCAGTACACAAAACAGCTATATTCTGGGTTTGGTGCAACGCTTTCTCAGCAAATGCTCAAGAAATTAATCACTTTCCAACTTCTCTGTTAATTATTTATTTTCATTGTCCCTTTTTCTTCAGGAAAAAATGCATGCGTTAAAGAAGGGAATGTTTCATCAAATACACACAATGCAAAATTCAAACACAGAGACTTATGACTATGGGAGAACATAGATGGGAAATAGTCATGTAAGAGTTTAACAATGGTACGGAGTTTAATTCTGCAAGATACCCTAGGTTTCTGATGGGAATACTTCACAAATGAAAAACACTTTTCAATTTAAATTAAATTAAATTTCCAATTAAGTCACAGAGAGCTGTACTCCAGCAGGAAAACCTACTAAAAATCACACATTTCTTGGCCATGAATTAAACATTTAGTATAGTTCAGTCTACAGTGACCCAAGATAGGAAGGACAAAAAATACCTTCTGGGTCCCCTCCCTGCTTCTATTTTAAACTGTATGTTTTATAATAAAATGTTTCTGACAACAGTTTAAGCAAGACTTTCTTCATTATACAGAGTTATATCTGTAAAGTTTACTTCAGAAAACAAATCTGACAGTCAAGCTACTTGTGTCATAGAGTTTGATACGTTCATAAATATTTAAGATATTTTATGCAATATGCCCATCAAGTGACAGGCCAAAATAGCTCCTAAGACTTTGCCATGAATTAAAAATGTGAAAATAATGGATTTTCTGGGTTGGTAGCTGAAGTGAAAATTGTGAGGAAAACTGTTCTCATTTGAGCTGAATATTTTTGGTTTGTTGTTTCTTCAAAAAGGAAAGAAGGAACAGTAAATAAATTATACTACATCAATTGAAACAATTTATTTGATTTGAAACCAAGTGTTCTGATTTTATGATAATTTTATCCCTTGAAAAAGTAAGAAATTAAGGAAAAGTTTGAAATGAAGGAATTCTTTCACATTAAAAATTTGAAACGTTTGACTTTGAAATTTTGGAACTAACTATTTCAACATTTCTCTTTTTTTATTTTCTCCAGTTAAAGCAGTTAGTTCTGTTTGTCTCTACACCAACTGCTTTGGAGAATCTACCATTCAGAAAAAGGAAATTAACGTAGCTCTATCAAAAATAGGCCAAACTTTTTTAAAAAAACCTTGAAGCTCATGAGAAATTTACCTTTGCCTTCAATGGAGCCAGGACTTCTCCTCTTGTCTTTATCTACACAATAAAGATAATGCACTTTTTGTAGAAAGGACTGAGAGCAAACCTGGTATTCTGAATTTTTAAGCTACATCGATGTAGATTTTATGCATTATGCACTTTTCTATGATCTGTTACTTTTTGAACTGTAGCTCCACGAGTCATGTAGTTGTGCAAATCATCTGGGAGGAAAAAACTGATGTTATCCAAGGAAAAAAGTCACTACAAACATCTTGCAGTGGCAGTGGAGCTTACAAGATAACCAACGTCGTAAGAACGGACACATCCCGCATGGAGCGGGATGCTGGAGGCGAGTCCCAGGGCATTTCTGCGTGCACCTCCATCAGGGATGCAGGGCTGTCTGCCTTATCCTGTTGGATAAATGTGTCATATTTGTGGGAAGGTGGGGTGGTGGGGTGGAGAAGCAGGAGTGCAGCAAATGTCCCACTTTTTCATCACGAGCCCCAAGGGACCGTTGCCAAGCTGCTACTCCGATCAGCAGGGACCGGGCACGCTTTCCTCTCCAAATCCTCCTGACAGAACACATTTCTTAACCATTTGGGTTTTGGGGTGTTGAATACAGGGCATCTTTTTGCCTTATCTTGGCTGACAGCTAGTAAGTTACCAAACAGCAGGAGGTGACATCTATAATGCGTCTTTAAATCTTTTCTCTGCCTAAATGGGAAGAACATATCTCCCCTATTTTCACACCAAGTCATCTAGGGGGATAAAAGATTTCGCTGTCTAAAGTGCTTTACATCCCCATGCATTGATCCAAATGCAGTATCAGACCTTTGTTTTTATACGGAATGTATTTGAAAACATTTGCCGACACAAAAGTAAATGCTTTTTTATGTAATACGGAAAAGGCATAAAAAGTTGGAACAGACGGCGTCCCCGTGAAGATGCCTTTTAAGAAAATTTTGTCACTTTGAAGTGTGATTACTTGAAGTATTATTATAGTGTGATTTCACAGTGTAATTAGTATCATATGCACCTCTTCTATTAAAGTACCCTCTGTAACATATGCTGAAGTCATAAGTCATAATTCACTGTATCCCATTTTCAATTTACTGTGTCAGCAAATTTCAGTGACATAATGCTACAGAGCAACATTTCTGTATATTTATTACTGTAATCACGATAATAAAGTGCGAAGACACCTTGCTAAAACCTGTGACCTCTTGTAAATGGTGCTTTTTTGAGGGAAAAAAACCCCATAAGTGAATAATATGCAATTCACAGCTACAGGCTCAGTGACTACTGTTCAAAACTACAGTAATTATTTAGGTATGCAACATGCTTGGCACAGCAATAGAAAACAGACACAGAAAGCAAGGGAGACAAACTGTAGACATCTACTTGTAAGCTAACTGCTTTAGGTTCCCTTGCTGGAGCGGGTTACATGCTTTTAAGGATTTATCTTATTCTAAATGGACGTTTGGGAAGGTCAGATTAATTGCACCTAAAAATAGCCTATTTATTTCAACTGAGTGCAACGGGAGCCTTGAGTCACTAGCTCAGATGACCACGTCTGTATTAGAAACATCTAATGCTAGGTCTACCTAGAAGACAAGAAATTATCAAAACAAAAAGTGAAAAGACCCATTTTAAACGTAACTTCAGTGGGAAATCCAGACCTTCCTCACTTCTCTGGTAACTTCATTATGACTCTTGCTGCCCTCCCAACTCTTCTTCTCATGAAAACAAGCACATGACATGGAAACATGCATGTGACATAGACAAGAAGTCCAAAAAATCCTTTTTATATTCCAGTAGCAATAGCACCTGGGCTTCCTGACAGGAGATGAAGTACCTGTCTGAAGGAAGTCTTGTTTAAAGGAAAATACGGGGGACCAGAGAGATTTATAGCTGCGTTCTAACACTTGGGCTAATGGGAACAATATATGCAGCCCAGAAGTGTAAAATTGGCCATGCACAAGCATCTTGGAAAGCTCAGAAAAACAAAGTAAATTGTAAGACATGTCATTTATTCCAGTGATGATGCCCTGCAGTCACCCACCATGAAGGTGGCTGCACTGGCAGCAGACAGGCAGTGGTACCCCAAGGCAAGCCCTGCCGTGGTATGCTTTACCCATCACTGGATAAAACACTGTGTCTTCCTGCCTATCTACTGCATGTTTATCCTATTCCAGTTCCTCACCAGAATCCACTGTATAATCCTCTTTCTGGTTTTTTTTCTTTTTAAGTCAGCAACTACTTGTGGACACGATTTCCTGACAACTATCCCATCCTACCCATGCCCGTACATCAATTCCCAGTGTGCCCATCCCCATGATATTTAAGCATATTCTTCCACTGAGAAACAATCCATCAGTCAACTCATTTTATATTTACAGATTTACTACTTCAGATAGCTTAACTTTGAGATATCCTCCGCGTATAAGTAAGGTAAAGTTTATCTGCAGCCTCTCGTTTTCTCATGTTCTTGCATTTCTTTTAGTTAAATGCAAGATTTAAAGGTCAAAAGAGAAAGAGGAAAAGTTGAACTGCAGAAAATAAAGGGAGAATCCTTCTCTTAAGTGAAGAGTTATACAATCCACTGAACTCTTTCTGTTTGTGGAAGCAAAAGCAAATTGCTGCTCTCAATAAAGAATGCCAAATTTTGCATAGCCTTTCAAGGCCTCACTATATTCTGGAGCCAAGTCTGCATTAGTTTCAGTGATGCAGGATAAGGCATCAGAAAGCTAACCGAAAAAGGAGCAGGGCTAAAATCTGTTTAAATTTAGTGTTGCCTAGATCAAAAAAAACAAGGCATAAAATATTGGTGTGGAAACAATCCAGTGTGAAACAGACTATTAGTCTGTGATTGTAGGGAGACCATAAATGTTTCATTCAGTAGGCTCTTAGCACAGAAGTTTTAGTATCAATAACTTATGTCTTCTTTTTATTCTGTTTTCATTTGCACTGCAATTTTTGGCCAATTTTTCATTATGCTATGAAGCGTTCTTGGTCGTTTTCTCTGTTGATTTGCAACAGCATTGCCTCATTAACACATTACTGTAAGAGATCGCGTATTCAGAAAGGAGGTTTTTTATCATCCTTTTATAATCTTCCCACTCTTTCTCTTTCTTCCTATTATCAAAATATTGAGGAAACAGAGTATTAAACTCTCTGGCATTTACAAACTTCACTAATCTACTGGGCTCATATATGGAAACGAAATAATTGAGGAAGGAAAAATAAGCTTCCAAAGTGTTTATCAATACATTATATTAATGCCATCTGTCCCACAGCTATGATGTCAGACGGTTTTTTTCCTTCTTCATTAAGGCATAGTTCGTTTACATGAACTGCTGCTTAAGATACTTGCTGGAACACTTAACAGCTCCCTCATTTGTTTGGTAGTTTTATAGGCCTCTTGTGCTGGAGCAGAGGTACAACAGCTTGCAATGCAGGAAAAGAAAAGATAAAACTACCCCGCTGTGCAGATTTAGTCAATTTTCACTGGCTCTCGCATAGAAAACAAATTGCAACCCCTCACAAAGAGTTCTCTCTCTGCACTGGCAGCCCTGACAAATGCAGACAAAAATGAGTAAATCAGGCAACTTCACATCAGGAAGAAAAAAATGGCTACTGCTCCAACAGCTGCTATCATAATTAAGAACAGATTTCATCACTAAACTCTTGCTGGTTGTGTCTGCAGCAAAACAAATACACAGATGTGGCACATTTGCATACTGAAAAATGTGCACCATGTAACTGAAACAAATTTGCATTTTCAGCTCTTAAATATTCACTTTTTAATATGAAACAATGGGGGTAGTTTGCATGCTAATCCTCTGTCTTTGCTCATCAAACTCATTCAGTCAGTATATGAAATATAATGCAACACCAATACCTCGTAAGTCCACATTTCAGTCATGCAATCCAACACCAAAATTTGTTAGCATGTCCAATAAAATACAATTTCGAATCACCTCCTGAACTGTCCTCTAGCACTTCTATTTGTAAATGACGTGTTTATAAAAGAAGATAAAAAAGGGGAAAATGTGAGAGCAGCTTCTTTTAATCATGACATGCACTAAATTTATTGCTCCTTCATTTATGCACACGTTTTAAAAGGTCACCTAGCATCATCTAGTAGAGAAGAAATGCAACCCTTTTAAAGTAAAAAGGGTATAGCATCACGCCCTGTGAACGTAGGGTGGGATTATTAATGCAACAGTGACTGAACCCTCACAACTGCAACACGTCCATCAGAAGTTGCATGTAATATCTTGAGAGCCTCTCTTATAACACAAAAAGACCCTCCAGCTTCTCTCCTCCTCACTCCAAAGATACATCTTTCTGAGCTATGGCTATTTCATAGCTAAATAACCTAGCTGGTTTTATGCAAACTCTCATAACAGTATTCTGGAATTGTTTCTTATCTGTAAATCTGTGATAATTAAAGAAAGACAATGTGATTGTCAAGGTCCATAGACTGTTTAAAGAGCAAATCTGCAGATCTGCTCATAATTTGAAGAACAGTTTCACCTTAGATGTATTTTAAGCCATTCAGTCATGCCACTATGCTTTCCCCAGTGAATACATTTGTTCAATTTAAATCCCTCTGCAGAATTAATTTGTTTATTTTAAGCATTGTGCAGAACTAGATGATTAAGTTTGAACACAGTTATTTTTCAGACAGATGCACATCTGATCAAAGAAGCCTGAATACAGCTCTTACTGTAGGTACTCAAACCTCCACGTCCTCCGTCCACCTCTTCTGGCACTCATTTCAGAAGCTGATACACTGTGTATTGCAGAGAGCAGGATTTTAAATCTGCACCTTTCAGTGATATGCACCTTTACACGGAGGGGTTGGGACTTGTAAAGTGTTCCTGTAGATATTTGTATGCACATCTTTGGATGCTTACAAAAGAAGGTTATTGCTTGAGAACCAGTTTCTAGACAGTGGACACCTTTATAAGGCAAATAATTAATGCCACTGCATCATCAGTGCTATTTCACAGAAGTATGTAACTATCTGCAAACGGTAAATGTCAAGATTTTAACGGCAAACTAGTGTGCAAAGAATTCAAATGGAATCTCCATTAATAATGAGGGGGCTACACAGCCAGGAAAGCAGAGTGGTGCTGATGATACGTACGCTTTTTTTCCATGTACCGTTGGTTCGTGTTTTGCAGTAAGGGCCTCCAAGATAATCCAAGATACCGCCTTTAACCTTCCAGCTGCCTCTACCACTCTCACCCAGTGTGGCAACGCTGACAGACAATTTGTGCAGCCTCAAGCAGAGCAGCTGACTACTTTCTATTGCTGTTCTCTGGAAATACAGAGAGCTGGCCATGCCCTCCAGGGGCAGTGGGAGATAACCCACCAGAAGCTAACAGTACCAAAACCAGAGCCCAGGTCTCCTGAATCTAACCAGTGCTGCAACTCCGTGTCCTCTCGCACAGGACTACGCCGATCCTGCACCAGCCAGTCCTTTTCTTTCTTGTTTTACTTGTCTGTTCAGCAAGGGACGTGAGAGGTGTCACACTGCCCAGGTCATGTTATATTTGAAGACATCTACAATTGCCAGTACTGGTGTGCAGGGTACTAGAGCTTACACTGCCATAATCTGTCACTTAAAATAAGTGGGCATCAGACTTGATGCATAGGTGCACAAGTGGGTGATTCTGTATCTGTAACTTTGCATACAGAGAAAAAGGAGGCCGAATTAGGACTTCTGCAGTCAAGGCTGAATCTGTTCCACAAGCAAAATTCTTCGGCATTTTAGAATGAGCCCTGCGTTTGAACCATGAAATACCTTTGCAATGAAACTTGTTGGCCTGATGTCTTGAAAAACACAGTTTTCCAGATCTGTGCATACCTTTATTATTTGTTCTTTCATAACAATATTTTCATCTTGAAGAATGGCTCTTAAAAGCTGGTTCTCAAAAGGAAAAGGGCACAGAAAACTTTAGATACGGTGAAGGGCCTTTCCCATCTTAATGACAATCAACACATAACGATAAACAAGGAACTCCAGGATTTTGGGGAGTCAACAATATCCACAGGACCTGCCATATGAATCAACTATGTTTTTGCATATCTCATGGCTGTAAGATGTGCAGTGCAAGTGACATAGGAGAAACAGCAAGAAGCCTATTTTTGTGCACATCTGGATTCTGTTTTGGTTATCAAGTCCTCATTCCTGTTTGTTTGGCAGATGTTGTGTGTACATTTTTAAGATGAGTTTGCAGAGGTTTCCAAGGGGACTCAGGGTCATGGTTTCTTTTTTTTTGCATCTAGCCTGTGGTCCACTTTATCATAAAGGTAATATCAGTCAACTGTTCAAGCCTTTTGCAGTTGTTCCTTTTCTTTATTGTTTTCTTTTTTGGGGCAGTAAAAAAAAGATAAGGAAGTGGCAAACAATCAGAAAGTGTAGCAAAGGCTATATAATTGGGGAATTTGCTTTCCTTTATGCATTTAAAATTATTAATTTCTTAGCAACCAGTAAACTAATCTCTGCAAAGCTATCTCTCCGCAGCACTTAAGTACAGTATTTTCCATTATATTAGAGCAAACAGGACTCGGGAAAAATTGGTGGGCTGGTTTTAATATCAGAAATCAGATAACTAAGCTCAACTCCAGGACACTTGTATGAGTATTCCCTGGTGCATGCTGCATCAACAGCAGTCAGGGAATCGTTCTGCTTTTGAAGGACACAAGCTTTGGGAGTTGGGATATGTACAGTCTAGATATATCATTCCAATGCTGTTTGCATGAAAGTCAATGAAAGCTGAGTTCAAATGTAGTTTTACTCAACTTACTTATAAACTACAATCCTCATGTTCTTAAAAATATTAATATCTCTAAACTGTTCATCAGTGTCAAGTTTGTTTTGTCTGTATGCAAAGAATTAAAGACCCGGGTGGAGGTATGGGCCAGTCAAATCTGGATATTTTTGTCAAGCCTCATAATGTATATGCATGTTAAAATCTGAAACAAATCCTTGATTGCAAGTTATTGGGTCGGAGGTAGCCTTCAGTCACCAGGTATTGTTGTTATAATGGAGAAATAGTAGCATTAGTTTAATGTATTGTAATAGCACAGGGTAATGATCCTTAGCTCAGTAGTACTGAAACACCTTGACAACAGCAGTTGAAGTCAATGGGAGCATTGCAAGTGCATATAAAAGTGCAGTCTGCAGACCATTAGGCATAATTTCATCAGATCTTTATTGGAATAAAAACTGCACTTAAGCTTCTGTTGTTGTGTTGGCAATTTAGAAACGCTGTATCTGTGTAGGTGAATTTCACAAAGGCCCTCTGTTAAACTAGAGATTAAACTGCTGTTAGTGTGCATGGACACTGGGAACTTATTTGGGTGACTTCTTTGCATGTAATAAGCGATCAGCAAGTAAAGTCGTAAATCTCCAGTGTTGGTGACATGAGGCCAATTTATACCTGTGGAGGCCTTGGTCCATGGTATGTACAAAGGCAACATACATACATTTTGATCTAGCCTGGATACTGTCTTCAAACTCAGCACTGCCACGCTGACAGAGCAGAGACATTTTTACAAATCTGCCTCCCCTTGAACAATTCCACAGGTCTACTTATTAGGGGAGAAATGAGGTCTACACGCAAACGGCACCCTCGCAAACCGTGCCTCTAAGGGTACGCTACGTGCTTACCCACGTACTCTATGTTTCTGCACAAGGTTTAAAAACAGATACAGCTCTGCTGAGAAAAGTCCCAGAGTCTCCGAGCTGGTCACATAATAGTTCACCTCTCCCTCGACCGTGTAGGGAGCACTGCAGCCGGCTTGCTAGCAGAAGACATCCCTGGGGATTCCCAGCTGGGCACTGGGATGCATCCCGGCGTGTCTCTGGGGGCAGGCGGTGGCTGCCGCCAGACTTCCCTGCGCAGCCTTCCTCGCCGCAGAAACCAGCGTACGTGGTTGTGGGCTGATGTAGCCCCTGACCCAGCTCTCGGCCTCCAAAACAAACACAAGCTCTGAAGCTTATCATCCCTTTCCTGGTGTTTTATTGGAAATGCTTGTTTTACTGGAAATAAAACAAGTCAGAGAAAAACTTTTAAGTAATTTACCATTTTTCTGAAACCTAAGGGGAAATAATGGCTGCTAATTTACTAGCTGACTTCTGTGACAGGCAGCAAAGTGAACACCGTCCTAAAAAGTCTTAACAAAAAAAATACAAAGAAAAAAGTCTTAACAAAATGCTTACATTACCAAAAGCCAAGAAGGCAAAGGAAATTCCTCTAGCAAATAGCCTCATGCCAATGTCAAAAGTCATGACAAGCCAGGAATAAAAGAAAATGAGGACAAAGTAAAAAGAAAAGGCTTAGCTTTGTGTGGTCTCTGGAGGATGGAGAAGATAATTGTCAACATCTTTATCATCTGGACACAGCTATTTCAACTATGCAAAAAAGAGAGGGCCCAGTGACCCCAGACTGAAATTAGCACAAGGCCATTATGCATGTCCCCATTACTCAGTGGAACTACTTTCCATTTTTATCTTTCAGTAACACACTTGGGATTTTTAACACCTTGTGCCTTGAACCTCAGCCAAACGATGCCAGCAGCCCGGAGCCACCACAGCCCGCGTGGCAATGGCACCTGTAGCACTGCCAGCCTCTGCCGACTCGCTGTAGGAAGCGAGCTGCCTTCAGTGAGCAATTACAATTTCCAAGTCTGACATTAGCCCTGGAACAATTACATGCTTTGTGCAATGGGTAAATTTTATTTAGGGAAAAAAAAAGAAAAAAGAAAAAACACACCGCCCCTCTTCCCAGCTGATATTGCCAAAGTCAAAACCATTCCACCAGGAAAGCGTTGTCCAAGCTCCTGAGCAGGCTGCAGAGCGCTGCTGCCATTCTCTTGTCCCGTATATGAGGAGGAAACCAACAAAATGCTATCACAGGGCTGCCAGCTCCACGCCCAGAAAGTCAAAAGTAGGCTTGATTACATAACGAGACATCAGTTTGTTCTCACATTCACAATATGTCATACCAGTGGGGGAAAAATGGCAATTAGCGTGAGCTCCACATCATTTGCTTTAGCGCAGCTTACTCAACACAAATGCCTTCATTTATTTCCTCCCCCTGTAAGGCCTCTGGCTCACACTGGTGGTTTCCCTCCCTTCTTGTTCTGCACAGCTGCTCTATTCCTTTCCACCCACCTCACACATGCGCCCAAGCCATCCAGCCAGATTCCTTCAACGTCCTGCCCTCCTCTGGGACAGAAGTGTCCTTTCAGCTTCAAAGAGTGTCCGCTATCATTAAAGGAAATGCAGTGAGTCCTATCTTCTGCCCCTTTGGAGCCCTTTTGTTGGTTACCTTCTCCATCAAGCGGAGTACCAGACGAACATCTCCTGTACCAGCCGGGCTGCGCTTTCAGCTTCACCTTCTCCATCCTCTCCTCCTTGTCTCACTCTTCCTCCCAGGTGTGTTCTTTGGTCACCCTATTAAGACTTCCTCCTCCTGAACACCATCAATGTTTTTCTATTTGGGTACTTCTCTCAGCATTGTCCCTATCTCCTTTCTCCAGGTGCGATAGGTTAATTTAGTTTCCAGGTTCCTGTTAACCTTTCCTGTGCCTTTCCAGGGCTGATAGGCTCTATCACAGGGTACCTCTTGCTGTGTGCTTGTACAGCACCTTGCATAATGAATCCTGACCTCAAGCTTTTCAAAAACATTATCAGGAATTTAAGCTTCTTGTCAAACCCAACAGAAAACCACCCCGCTGTGCGTTCGCTGAAGAATATGTGGGAAAGGAAGAATACGCAGAGCTGACCTGTCCTCACGGCTCTTGGCACCATCCTGCAGTTTCCCTCTGTCCTGGGCATTTAACCCTCAGTTGCAGTCATGCACCTCAAAAGCCTACCTGAATCAAGACAGTCTAATTTTTAATCTGAGCATATCACGGTTTAATCAATAATTTTTTGTGTGTGCCTACTACTTGTTACTTAATCTGTGAAATACAGTTCGGGGGAAAAAAAAAATCCAGCCTATAAAACCTGTTGGTGTAAAGATAAGCACTTTATTTAATATCCAATTAAATGTGGTCACCGGAGAAATCACAGCTTATGCAACTTTATCAGAAAAAGATTAATCTATTTCAGGCTTAACCCAAAATGTCATAAAAGAACTCATGAATTTAGATAGGAATCCACTTATTATCCAAAGACATTTTCCTATTGAGTAAGAACAGCCTAAATTGCTGCCTATATTTATTCTTGGTTCAATCAAATTTCTGTACTCAGTAGCTGTCATTGATTTTTAGGACAATTATCAAACAAAAATGATGAACAAACTGAAGGAACATTATAGAGTCTTTTTCAACTCCACAGTAATCATTAGAAAATGCACAGCCTGCTCATTGATAATGGTTTAACGGCTCACAGGGTGACATCATCACATTTAAAAGATAGTCACACCCGGAAGGCAGAAGATTTTTTTTTTTTAATAGCATTACAATTTGCCATTTTAAAGTTAATTGTATTTTGCTTGGTGTTTCAAACTACACAGGCTGCACTGAAGTTACTTTGTTCATATTATGTGATCATGCCCAAACCCATGATTTTAAAATAAGGAGGCAAACAGTTGAATTTATTTATTTAAATTAAGCAGACTTTCTTGCCTGTCTAGAAAATGATACTCTTCAGTTCATTAGCTGAATTTCCCACAGGGCCTGCAAAGGCGCTTTTCATTTCTATACTGTTTGATTTGCCTAGTTGATTTATTAAAATAAAAGTATGCTATATTAAAATTATTGAATAATAACTGTTTGGTTTCATCTTTCCACATTAATTATTATATTTAGTAGGACGCGCATTTCACAGATAGTACAGAAAACTTGTTTTAAAAAAAAAGTGCATGGGTGTATCTGTAGAAGCAGCAGAGCAGCTGCTAGCTGCTGGGCGCAGCACTTTTGATTTCTGTCTTCTGCGTCAACCTAAGGCAAAGGGTTCAAGTGCAATGGCTAAAAATCAGTATTAAGCAGTGACGTTTAATGGCCTACTTAAAATGAGTTCAGTGATCCAGCCCCATTCCACCGAGTGCAAAAATACCTATCTAGAGTCAGTGCATAAAAGGTATCATTTTAAAAAGCTACAAGAGTATAACTCACACCTGATTACAGCACATTTGCTGAACTGTATCTCCCCCTCTATGCTGTAAATTATTTTGCAGCGCTCTACAAATATGGGGCTCATTTGCAACGTTTGGCACGGATGTCAGTTTAGTACAAATTTTGCAACGATTTGGAGGATCATTTACGTGGACAGCACCTTCCTGTCACTGAATGAGAAACCGAAGCTTCAAAGAAGAGGTAGTGGGTGCCCGATAGTAGACCAGCCCATGCTCGCAATACACAAAAATCCAGCCTAAGGAAAACAGCAGCTTTACTTTAAGAGCCAAGCTCACCGACAAGAAGATGGGAGCAGGAAATGCGATCCAGTCCGTTTCAAGAGAAACAAATGAGGTCTGCAGCTGGGTCTGTTCTAGGACAGACGCGAACCCAGCCTGGGCACCGCACCCCGGCAGCGAAGGGCCGAGCAGGTGGGAGTTGCTCCTACGCCGGGCACCGGCAAAGCTGCTGACCCCGCTGGCCCCCGACGCCAGCCGCGGCTCCCGGCGGTGGCAGACCCCTGTCCCAGCCCCTGCCTGGCTGTGGCACTGGCCTGCAGGGAGCTGCCGGCCCTCCGTGCCTGAGCTCGCTCAGCTGCAAAGGCTTCGCTCGGCAGAGCTCTGCCGTGAAGTGGCAGCAGCAGGATTCGCTCCTTCGTGAACCTTCCAAGATTTGTGGCAGGTACTTTTTAGCTGAACTTCCTCTGTGTCAGCTCTTCATCTCGTGCTCTTTATACAGCAGCAATTAGCATATCTGAGAAATCCCCATTCGGCGTGTTTTATGGTCTCTTCTCTGTGTATTGAGATAGTTCGGTAAGTTATGTGCAGGGACATGCCATAATTCCTAATGTACAACTGTCAGGAAATCACTCACATAGATTTATTCACTGAAGAGTTGGTGAGGAAACTGATTCTGAACAGGGAGCTAGAAACTTTAATTACAAGAGAGGAAAAATGACTCAAGCACCTCAGACTGGTCAAGAAGCTCCTTTGAAGCTCTAAAGATATGTCTTGAAGTGAATAGATTAACGCAGCACAGCATTTCTGAATTCAAATGCCACCTTCTGCCACCGATTGTTATTCTGTATTACTATTGCTGACTTTCTTCAAAGCAATAATGATGTCAAAAAACAACCACAAGTATTACATCTCCGTTTCTGGAACAAAATAAAGGAAGATTGAAGAAAAAAGACCGTCTTCCCTCAAGCAATATCTTCTTGACCAAAGGAAGTTCATACAACGTAGAAAAGAAATATTCATCCCTGTCAAACCCTGATCTTGCTACCACTGAACGCAATGGCAAAACTCCTATTAACTTCTAGTGGAGCATGTGCAGCGAATAACTCAGATGGAAGCGGTAAACCATAAGTGACATAATCACTCAGGAACTGTCTCTGCCTCAAGTGACCTAAATGATAGGAAGAAATACGGTGAGAAACATTAATTCAGAGTTTAGCAAGAAGCCTCTACTTACGCTTCTGTGTTAACTTCCATTTCCAGTGCAAAGTTACGGAGGAGTTTTGTGCGCCGCTCTGCTACACAGCAAGCTGTAGCACAAACATCAGAACACGGAACTGGGGGTTGAGTCTCTTCAGTTTTGCCCTCTGCTTTGACACCGATTCACCCCGGCTTGTGCTTGCTCTGGGCCTGTGGCCAGCCGCGAGCGTGCCCAGCCTTGGTCTGGGGACGGGATAAGGTGCACAATCCGGGTGCGCCATCCTGTCCTCTACCCCAGCCTCCCGCATCGTGCTCCAGCTGGACCCTCAGCCCGGACCACCGGCAAATGGGGCCATGGGGAGCACGGCTGGTCTGCGGTGCAGCTGCTGGCGGCAGCGTCCAGAACGGCGTCCCCGTCCGCCTGCACCTCGGCTAACTCCTCTGTAACCAGATTTAATATATTCTTTTCAGAGTTGTCATTAATGCTTACGAAGAGCTTTGAAACTCCTGAATGGAAGAGATTACAGTAGTTTTTGGTTTATTGATGAGAATGTAACTGGGTATTATCAGAAGCTATAAACCCTCTGAGTGGGGGGAAAAAAAGACCTGCTGTGTTTCAGAAGATGTCAGCTCTGTGTAAAGGCTGTTCACAGACATTCGGCACATCCTATGTGAGTGTGAAGTTTCACCTCCTCCACCTCCCAGAGAAGCTACTCTACACCCAAGCCCAGCTTTGTGCGTATTGCCATACCGCCTTTGGGGGAGATGGGTAATGCATTTTCCTCCCGAGACAGTGATAGCACATCTGTGAAGAAGGTGATGGCCACTATCTAAATTTTTGTCCTCATGGGAGAGGACAAGCTTCTTTAGAAATAACCACAACCATCCGGTTTGATTCTTTGTCAGGGCTGTCCTCTGGACATAGGTCCATTTCTATCGGGGAGCAGGAACTGCACGGAAGGAAGGATGCTCCCAAAGGCTTCCTCACGGGAACAAATACACTGCAGCAAAACCCTAAAGTTTTGGGGCCTGCTCAGCCATCTGTAAGCTACTGAAAGATCTTGCATGCAGACTTTATCGTAAATTACTAGTGCTGCTTATGGTATTTTTCAAACTGTCCGTCTCACATTGCACTTGGTCCTCCCGTGAGGACAAAAATTTAGACCGTGATTAACCCCTCCTTTTCGGTGGGTTTCTCAAAGCATAATTTCATTCGTTTCTCTTTAGGCTCCCACATAATTATTTTCTCAGACTCCTCCACTCTTACGGGGCCCAGCTCATTCTTATGTCCTCTCTATCTATGTATAGCTCTTCCCGCATGCTAAACATTTATGATTTGGTGCAAGACAGACATTCATTTTCTGCTTACAGCATTTGTCAGACCGTCCCTCTCACATTGCATGTGGTCCTCCATCCCATGCCTTTTTTCTACAGAGCATACTTCCACTCTGGACTGCTACTTCCATGAAATCAGAAATTAACCAGCTAATATGTTTTCTTGTATCAGATGTCTCTGATAATATGTTTTCTTGTATCAGATGTCCCTGAGATTGTAATTAAAATCGGAAAAGACCTCTTAGAAAATAATGCATGACTGCCAAATCACGGCCATTCTATACACTTTGTATTAATATTGGTTTTGACGATGTTTGTAATCAGTAATCTTGCGGCCGTCTTCCCCTTTTCTACTTCAGGTCCAGAGGTTGTAGCAGTCACATAAAACTGTACCTGCCTCTGCATCTGGATGCAGTTGTACAACTAGCTTTAAATAAATACAAAATTTGATTAATAGCTTACGCTGCTGGTATTTGAATACTAATAATCTCTAGCATGTGCAAGAAAAAACCCCATCATCTTCAACAACTCATTTCAAAATAGTTACAAAGCAGAGAGAGAGTTTTAAATCCCCTCTCTCCTTAAACATGTGTTAGTGATAAGAGTTAACAAGAAATACTCTTGGTTTTCCTCTCTTTCTAGCTACACAAGCTTCCCTTACAGCCATTTGCAGTAAATGGAGAGGAATATGAATAGCAATTTTTGGTTCTGAGAGAAAATGTTGGATCTCAATATTCCTTACCCTGTGGCTCACTGGCCTGAATGCTTTTTGTGTATTTATCTTCTGAACAAAACGTGGTGTAAAGCCACCTCACGCCGAGCCTCCATCGCTCAGAGAAACACGCTGGTGGGGAGGGAAGAGAGTGGGGCATGTATGAGGGAATTTGGGAAAGGAAATGCTTATCCTAAGCCCTGTAAGAAGCAACCTCAGCCTTTCTGGCATGCTGGTTTTAACTCATGAAGTTAAAAAGGTACCATATTTCAGAACATGCGATTGTTATATATAAAATACAATTAAGAGATTTGGAACTACATGAATATGTAATGTACACATTTCTTTCCAGATGCATTCTTCTCCAGACAGGCCGGTGCCTGCTTTAATTTGGAAGCTATCCATTTTCATACAAAGTTAACCAAGAGTGACAGGAAATCAGACACCTACGTTATTTATCTTTTCTGAACTTAAAAAAAAAAAAAAGCCTTCTGTTAATTACTTTTCTAGGAAGCTATTTTGTGATACCACAGGGATAGATCTTCCATATTCAGAAGTGCTACGGAAATGACAACTTTACGACGTGCAGGGTGAATAAAGTATGTTACATGCAGATATTTAAGGGTATATTTGTCTTCATTTACTGTAAGTGAATATGTGACCAACAATAAAGAATTTAACTGCTTCTGGCCTGGCTGGATGCATTTACAACAATTACTGGAGGTCTGACCTCTTTAACCTTATACATCAAGTGGCACATATGCATTATTTATTTAGCTGGAATTAACAGCGATCTGTGAAGCTCGCTGTATTTTCCTTTGGTTCCCTCGCTCATCAGTCATAACTGACCCCCGTGAGCGTGTTCAGTGGTGACAGTTTCATGTCACTCTGATTCATGAAAGACTGGGAAAACTACAGAACAAAGCAGTAAACTATTTTTCATGGATATTTAAAAAAAAAAAATCAAAAAAAATCCTAAACCACCTTTACATGATCCCATGTCGACTGCTGTGAAGACAAAGAGTAGACAGAAATGCTCCACTCTGCTGTAATTATTGGAAAGGAGAATGTGAGTTGGCATTAGTAACTGCTCTGCAGGAGCAAGGAGGGCTTGGGCTCCACACCTGACTGCACACTGACACAACGCTCCAGTGTTGTGCAATGTCAGGTCTGAGAAGCAGAGTGCGTCTAAGTATTTCACCAGTAATCTGAAATCCACAGCAAGCCCACCCTCGCTCTCTGTCCGTACCCTAACCCTTTCTAAGCGCTCCTTTGTTTAAGGAGCCACGCAGCAGATGGGGAGGAGATGCTCAGCCGAAACTTCGCGCTGAGGACAGCTTCTTGTGCTTGCAGGAGCGCCGTGCCGCAGCGCCCAGCTCCTGCAGCCACATCCAGGAAAGGACCGCTTTCTCCAAGCGCTGAATACCCTTACACGCCTGGGAGCAATCCATGTTAATGGGGCCAAAGGTGGAAAAGGGATAGCAATGCCATGTATCTTCTGAGGCGCATTTCACAAACGAGGTCTATTAGACTACTTTGTTTCTGGTAGGGAGGATTTTTATTACATCCAGTTATCATCATCATAAGCACCACAATGGATTCAAAAAAATCAGACAAAATGTGCAATTAAAAACTGTTTTTTGTAGTTCTAGAAATCTTATTTCCTTCATCAATAACTTTAGTGCTTACCAAAAGGAACTAAAGAAGCAATTATACAGGGTTGTGGACATTTTTATGCATGCACTTTTGTATCGACTCCAGAGCTGATTCATAAACCAAACCATCCACTCTGGGGCGAAAAAAAACCCCACAAGGAATACACTTTTCTCAGAATGAACCATATTCTTACAACCATTGAGCTCTCCTTATCCCAAAAGTGGTTACTTTTCCAACTTTTGAAAAGATGGAAAGACCAGTTTTATCAAAGGGAGGATCTGACTTATGGGAGACCCCACCGATCTGCTCAAAATATTTTTTCAATAATTGGAAAAAAACAACCTCAGGGAAAACTTGCAAAAAGGCAGGTGCATACATTAAGGAATTCCCTTGACAATCATGAGTGTACATCCAGTTTCAAGAGATTTTTCTCTGATGATAGTCATCCGACCAGTGAAAAACAATGAGGAACAACAAGTGATTCGCCATAGCAACAAATGCATAGCACATACCATATGGTAAGCAGTCCATACAGAAAACTTTAGGCTCTATGTAAATAAATTCTTTATGTTCAAAAACCTATAGATAAGTTTAGCTAGTGCTTTCCCAGAAAAAGGTTTTGATACTTAATTCAAAAGGGAAAAGAAACTTAGTTTCACTGAAGGTAGAAACAGTAAAACTAGGGAGCTCTAAAAGGCAAGTAAAGGTGTCTAAACAGTGTTTTCCTTCTACAAGAGCTGCCATGCAAGGATAACCGGAGAGATTAGGCCCACTGTGTTCAACGAAACTGCCCGCACACACAGTCGCTGTGTGCCTGGGCGACTGCAGATCGCGAGAAAGGCAGAGGCTTGTGCCACAATTTGAAAACTATACCAAAAATCCATCTTTGCGCATTGTGGTCTCCGCTGTGTTTGTTAAGAGCGTTTCAAACGCCGCTCTGCCTATTTAATACACTCTTTCTTTGCAGTCCTAGTTTGTTGAACTCTCCTACATAAAACCAGGCAGTAATACACAGCCCTCCCACAGACACACTTGAAGGTCCTGAATAACCCATGACTAGCGGGGATCTTTGCACCACACTGCTCTTGTTGTCCAGTTCTTCCTGTTTAACGTGGGAAAACGTCCTTTATTTGTGGGGAAGGTCAGTGGTACCATTACAGGGATGAATTGAGCTGTGTCTTCTTGTAAATGCAGCTTGCTAACTCGTTCCCATGAACATCTGGGAAAGAAAACATCTACAACTGGCTCATACTTACAGTACTTACAATACTTGAGTGCTGTGATTGCTAACTGGCTTCTCAAGCACTGCAATTCTTCAATAAAGTTGATAAATGGTAGAGGAGTATCAACACACTTAATTCTGCGCTTATGTCTCCAGCCTCTTTGGGCACGTCCTAGAACAGTGCCGGAAGAAGTCTGGACCTTTTTGCTAATGCATTCAATCTCTCCCTCCCTTTTTATCTGAAAGCATCTTCAACTGCTCTTCTGTTCTCGTTTCTGCCTTTCTGGGACAGAACTGAACACCTGGGAAGCAGAGAAGAAAAACCCGGATTCAACGCTTAGTCCTGCAACAGTTCAACAGGCTCTGCCGCAGCAAGGGGAAGGTGGCGTCGTGCCTCTGAGGAAAAGCTCTTACTCAGATCTCCTCTAAACCCTTTTTCTTCCTTGTGAGACACTGTCTCCCCTCGACTTTCCTGTAGATCCAGATACGCGGTATTTCCAGGGGAAGTACGCACTGACCATGACCGTCTTCCCAATTTAGTCTACGCTGGAGCTTCTGTTGTCAAATGAGATGTAGCTGCACTTGTTTTTTCACACATGAACTTCCACCTTCAATGTTAAACTGGAATGGAACTACTTATTATACGTGCTATGCACCAAAGCTCTCCTTAAAAGAGTCTGGGTTTGAACAAATTACTGACATTAAGTCCACATTTGGGAGGGGTTTTTCAGAGGGAGGGAAGAAGGGGAGGAAGGAGTTGTGGGGTTTTTTTGCTTTCTGTGAATATATGGGGGTAGAACTGATAGGGAAAAAAAAGACTGCAGATTTAAAAAACACTTGCTAGCGAGTGTGCCAGATGCTGATAGCTATATATAGCCACTCGAACGAGAATGGCTGCAGACAGTACCTTATCCAGGCAAACAGGAATTTGCCTGAGTAAGATCAGGGCAAAAATGAATAAAAAAATCAACATTTAATCTATTGTGCATTATTTCTGCTGTAGAAGAAGTTGTGTAAGTACTCCGTGAAGTGGAATAAGAACGCGTCCTCATGATGACCTTATCTACATTTCACATAAATGTGTTCCCAAATTTAACAAAACCAAATCTATCCTTTTTACCATTAGACTGCTAGTCATTCTTGAATACAACCTCGATTTCCTTGCTCCATAACCCTTAGAGAAGTAAACAAAGGACAATAGATAAGGCTTCTTCAAGGTAATAAAAAAGCAGCATGTAGCC
This sequence comes from Mycteria americana, assembly GCF_035582795.1. Lineage (NCBI taxonomy): Eukaryota > Metazoa > Chordata > Aves > Ciconiiformes > Ciconiidae > Mycteria > Mycteria americana. Next base: position 150,312,229 of record NC_134365.1, read on the forward strand.
TATAAGATGAAATTCAAAAACAGAACTCAGGTATAAAGAACATGATTTTCCATCTTAGGTTTTTCTTATTGTCTCACTCAACAAAATTTTAGAAAAGAGAGGCACTTGATTTTCCTGCCTCTTTTCCTCTATACCCTGGTATCAAATTTCTCTTCCCTTCTATCCAATACAGTGGGTTTTTACTTACAGCAATATAATTTCTAAGTAGTTCAAAATGTGAAATAGCAGTACTTGAGATGACGAGCTATCATTTCTGCAGAGCAGTATGATAATTTTGGAAGGACCGGGAGGTTGGGTATGGATTCTAATTAACACTGATGAACGTGGCTCCTAAAGATTAAACTCCCAAATGAGTAACTGCTACCTTTCTACACACGGGTCTATACAAGTTATTCTCATTAAAACAATTAGAAAAAAGTTATAAGCTTCAGTCTGTGTCAAGATATTGAAGTCTTTCCAAAACTGATTAAAAATATTAAATGGGGTATTGAACGACATTAAAAATCAACCTTTTTCATGTATTGAAAAGTAATGGTCTATAATTTCTATTCAAGTGATTTTATTCCCAGTGAATAATAATTGTACTGCAGCCAACTTTGTGCCCTGTTTCTCTGAAAACCTCAAGGGATGTACAGAAGAGGATTTTGTATCCTGCTGAAGACACACATACTTTGCGTGACATTGCTTCTTATTCTTCAGTTCTTACAGGGAAGCTTAACTTTGTTTCATTATGTGTTTATTTTTCCACTGATGATTCCTTCAAACTGGTAAACACAAATGAAAGTGCATAGGTATTAGATACACTGATAGACTCTGGAAAGTACTATAAGCTAAATGCAAGTGCATGGAAACAGAGGACTCGGCTTGAATGCATTAGTGCGTGGACTTGCAAATCAGGAGATTTTTAACAATATATTCTTGTTTCCTGGTTTTCTCTGTGGAACTTGAAGTTGCCTATAGTCACGTGATGTTCAAAATAAAACCGAAATGTCACACAGAAGTGCTCATCACTTCATGTGCCCAACTCTGCAGGAGTTGGGGAAACGGTAATTTCTCACCATTCACTTCTCTACGTGGTCAGGCTAGGCAGCTTCTCCCCTGCCCCCCAATTTTTCCTCTTCGTTTGAATGTTCCTCTTAGTTAATGTCGTTCAATGAGTCTCATGTTTTATCTCACACCTACACCCTGCACTCACATCTTGCTTCCCTGTTTGCATCTCTTTCCCTTACAGCCTTCTGCAGTTCAGTTTTCAGTTCAGCTAAGCAGCTGTAGAACTTGTCTAGGCTAATCTGAAAAGTATAGGCTTTGGACCATGGTATCACTATGAACATATTTTAGGAGCTGAAGTAGCAAAAAAATGTGTAATGACAAAATTAGGCCTGCAGACGGAAAGCGAAGGCTATAAAAGTGGTCCAGAGGGTGGTGATCAGTGGCGCAAAGTCTTGCTGGAGGCCAGTCACTACTGGTGTACCCCCACAGCCAATACTGGGGCCAATACTGTTTAACATCTTCATTCATGACCTGGATGTTGAGGCAGAGTTTTGAAGATGATACCCCTCAGCAAGTTTGAAGATGATACAAAACTGGGAGGAGTGGCTGATACACCAGAGGGTCGTGCTGCCATCCAGAGGGACCTCGACTGGCTGGAGAGAAATGGGCTGACAGGAACCTCAAGAAGTTCAACAAGGGGAAATGTAAACTCCTGAATAGGGGGAGGAATAACCCCAGCACCAGTACAGGCTGGGGGCTGACTGGCTTGGACATGAGCTCTTCAGGGAAGGACCTGGGGGTCCTGTTGGACAACAAGCTGACCACAAGCCAGCAACACCTCATGGTGCTGCCTACAGTAACCCCGGGAGCACACTAACTGCCCTACCTAGCCCATCTCAGCCTCACCCCTTTTATTTTAGCAGATATAAAGCTTCATTCCACCACCTGCACTCCAGATACCTTATCCCCAAGCTCTCTGCCCCTCCCCTACTTCCCATATTCTCCTGGCTGCTCTTAGGCAGCTTTCTGCCACTCTCATTTCTGTTTCCATATAGCTTCCTGGACACTGTTGTAGCCTACTTGTCAGCCTGCTTTCCCTCACGATCATGCTATATGGCATCTCTACTCTTCCCATGGCTACTAGGGATACAAGGACTTTCCTGGCCATCACCTTTAGCCTCACCCTGAACAAGAAAGGCCTCATTTTGCCTGTAAATGTTCACAGGACTATGACAGATTTTGAGGTGAGAGCAGCTTAAAACTTCTGTCCCTAACAGGGGACAGTGAACATTTGATGCAAAGGAGACGTTTTATGAGTTTGAAAGCAGAAATTTAAAAAATGCATGGAAATTCTTACAAAACTGTACTAGGAGAAGTATGATACAAATAACAAGAATGGAAAAACATTTTGAAATAAAAAGAAGTATGACTGAAAATTGAAGGGAGGGTGGATTAGGCAACACTGACTGAAAAAACTTTCAGTCTTGGTCAATATTTCTCCCTGTAGCAATACCAGTGGGTTACCAATTTCATCTTCTGCCACTTGGGATGGAAAATGTTAGAACAAAGGAAGTGTCAGGATAAAGGAAAAAAAGCTGGGCACTTTTATCAGCAGGACTCTCAGACCTCCAAATATGAGATCTAAACGTTGTCTTTCATTAGCTCCAGTTTCAAACCCCAACACCTATCATACCTACTATTTTTCTTCCAAGTAATTTGTCCACCATTTTTTATAATCACTTAGCTCTTTTTTAACCTATCAGACAATGTTTTTTGTCCACCTCCTTCAACTTCAGCTAAATGTTTATATTATGTTATTAAATACTGTTTCATTAATACTGCATCCCATAACATCTGTGAGAAGTTGGTGAACACTTTAGTAGCTACCCTGCAGCCCACTGTCTCCTACCATAGCCTACATTGTCATCAGTATCTAAGCAATCTCAAAATATGTCTATATGTCTAGAAACTGCAGTATAAATTTACCCTTATGCATCGGCATGGATTACATACAACAAACGAAAGCTTTCTTTCCTGAGGTAGGCGAATTTGGAATGCAAATGGTAAATCCTGAATTTCAGACAAACAAATGATTGCCTATCAAAATGCCTTTCCAAACTAGTCCTTCGAGTATTGCATACATGTAAAGGGGGAAAATTTGAAATATCCAGACAATTGCCACAGGCATCTTTAATTCTAACAATACTTCCCACTTGCAGATAGAAGCACAAGTCTGAAAGAGGTAATAATAGCTAAATGGATATTAGTATCTGCCATTACCTGATCTATCCGTACAATTACAGCAGTTTGTGAATGCTAAATTTGCTTATCAAATCTGGCTTAAGAGCCTAAAACAACCCCTTTTCAGGAACAACATTATCACCTACGTGTTGTTTGGAACTGATGGAACTTTAACTTAGAGAAAAACCACATGGGTATAATGCCTAAAAGAGCTGAGAGAAGTAATTGCTTCCAGAGAGATTTCTTTCCCAAACCGAACCAAAGGGGGAATACAACAGTCAACTCCATTTCTGAAAAACAGGCATTAAGAGGCCAGAGAACTCCACCAAAAATTAGATTTTTCCTCTCCTTTAACAATGCCAGAAACAAAAATGTTAAGACTAAAAACATCTCAAGACACACCACAGCTGTCAAATAAGAGTAAACAATCCCTGTCTCTGCTCTGAGAAAGTCATAGTGATTCAGCCAGAGCCGTTTAGTCCTCTAAATACTATGAATTGTTTAAGTCATGGGAGCTCTACCAATTTGCACAAGAAGATGATGTTACCATCTTTATATTGGCATACAGGCCTCTGAATACAACCTAGGAAAAAAAAATCACCCTTTATTCTGCCAAAACCAACCATTTCCTCCCCATCCAAAAAGATCAAACAGAAAATCACAAACTGCATAAATGATAAAGCAAGGTGTCCTACTGGCATAAACAGAATGTGAAATAACATAAAATAAGTACAAGCAGAAATCTTTCATATCTACTCCTGATAGCAGAAATGTTGTCTAGAAGCTCTTTCGGACATGTTCTCATAGTTGTAGCATGGCTGGGTTTCTACAGATGGTGATTCTTTAGGAAGCAAACCTCAGTCTTCTCAGAAATTGGTTTGAAACAGAAACAGATAGTATGAACTAAAAGGAGAGTCTCATTGCTGCATTCTCATCTATTCCACAAATTTCATATTGTTTAAGTAATTTATTTAGATAGTCAAACTACTTTGACATTGTTGAGGATGGCAGAACTCCTGATCACAAGCACTTCATTTAATCATTGCCAAAGAGAAAGAAGTCAATGAAATATGAACGGTTATAAGTAATACACCTGCCTAACAACAACAACAAATTAAAAATATCCAGACTTCCTATGTGGACATTCAGGAAAAAAAAGTCAGTGAAATAATATATACTACTAGAAAATGTGCCATTGTAGGAAGTGTTATGGTCCTGAAGACAGTGAGCATTTCACTGTTGAGATATCTTTACATTACTGTGAGGCTGCTATTTGCAATATACTATGTCAATGTTAACAAAAAAATTCAACATGCAAACTAATATGTTAAAAACGTGTAGAGACAGATGCAATCTGCAGCTCTAAGGCATCATCTATCCATCCAAGGGATTATGTCATAAAAAGCATAAAAACACTTACCTCTTCTTGCTTAGGAATGCTGAACTTGGCTATCTTTGACTTGGTCCTGGCCGAATCGGGCTTGTTAGAAGGCACTCCCCTATACGACTTGGTCGTCTCTGCTGGTAACTTCAGCTTTGGAGACTCATCAGGAGCCTGGTCTTGACCGTCCATTGGCCTTACATAAGCTGTTGGTTTCTGCTGAACCAGACTGGGCTTCGAAGCAAGAGAGGGTGGGAAGTTTTGGACACAGTGCCCGCCACCATGCTTTGCTGGCCTCTCTTGCGCTTGAGCTCCTCCTTCCGAGCTACAATTGAGCTTTGCCGGCTGCTGCACTCTGTTGACGTTGTCTCCTAGCGTGGCCCTCAGTGAGCTTTGCTGGGCAGTATTGGAAGAAGAGGAGGAGGAGGTTGGACTCGATGCATAGCGTTTTAGTTTCTCCAGACTGGATTTTTGGTTCGTCAGTTTGAAGTCACCCTTGTGTGACTCCAGCGACCGGTGCCCATGCTTGCTCGCTCTCTGCTGGCCATCCGAAGCGGCATTGTGCCCAGCCTTCTGCCAACCCATTGTGGCACTTTTGCTCTGCTGGGCAGATAGGGCTGCTGGTGTGGAAGAAGTAGTGCTGGAAATGGGAGGAGGAGGCGATGGTCTTGAGTCTGCAATAAGATGTTCATCAGGCTTGGGGAGAGATGTCTGAGGAACCCCAGGTTTTGGAACCCCAACAAGGTGGCTCTGGTTTGATCGGTCAGTTAACAAGTCTTTCATTTCATCATAGTTGCCCAGCGTATTCTGGATGCGATTTGAGAGCTCATCCCCCTTGTTAGTCTGCAAAACAAAAATCGAGTGTTCTGCAACAGTCAACGTAAGAAAAACAAAATTCCCTGCATGCTTCTGCTGAAATCCTTACTGAAGTAGCACTGCCTTATTCAGCAGCGGTGTTGAGGGATGAAATCGAAAATCCTTATTGTCTCTGAAGACACTTATCAACATCTTAAATCTACCCTGAACTGGAAAAGCTATAAAGGGCCTTAGAGTATATAAAAAAAGAAATCTATCACTGGTATCATGCTGTAGTTAAAGTATATTACCTGGAAACTAGAAAATTTATTATTGCAACTACACAGAATGGTTTGGATTAAATCTGACCATGATAAAACTTTTCCTATAGACCAGTGCAAGCTCTCCTTGAGCCATGAATGAAAACACTGCGTCCCCAATTTCCTTCTCTGCCTGCCTAATTTTTCACATGGCATCTGGGAAGCCACACAACATCCAGTGTAAGCACTGAATGAACCCACCAGTCTAAGCCAACCAAATACTCTGAGGTGACCTGAAGACAGCTCGTGGGACAATGGGAAAACTACAGATGATTATGTGCCGCCTTTGAAAATACAGACAGGATGCTCACTCCAGGGCACTCTCCTCTTTCAAAAAAAAAGGCGAACAGAACCCCCCACATTCTTCACATTTGCTCAGTGCTTGCTGTGTGCAGCAGGGGGAACACAGCCATCCTCCCTCCCCTTTAAGATTAATCATTGTTTTCAAAATCATCCATTTACTTCCTGACTGAAAAGGCAGAAGCTCCACAAAGCAATAAAACAAGCAAATAAAACATACTGGAAAAGACTGAAAACTCTTGCTTTAAAAAGCCACTGTAAGCAAAAGGGTGTATCATTAGCATTTATGCAGCAGAGATTTTTCTGAACCCTGCCAAGATTCAGGTGTGTGATGTTCTTTGCTTTACGTTTTCAGAGGAAGACAGTAATGAGGCAGTGGTGGTCTCCTTTCTCTCTTCCAGCCATGGGATCTGGATGGGAAAACTCCCATTGGCTTCAGAAGGCCAAGCTTTCATCTCAAGACTCTCTGTTTTAGAGGAAAACAGAAAGAAGGGAGTAAAGGGAGTGGAGAAGACCCCCTTACAGTTATATAGAAAATACAAAAGATGTAGCAGCAGCATCAGTTACTCTGGAAAATTGGGGGTATTTTTGTTTTTAAGCCTTCAAATAAGATTAAGTCACTCAAACAAAAAATGTAAGGGAAACTCCCCTAGTTCAGAATCTTTTTTCTAGGGTTTCCTATTAAAAAACCTGAATCCAAGCAAAAATGCCTGGTAAATGAGTGCAGTGATTGCCATATGCTACCTTTCAGAGGACTACAGTGGAAGCATTCCTAAGTCAGACAGTAGAAGCAGTCCTGTCTTGCTTGAAACTTGTCCCCTCAAATTTCAAGGACACTACCTTGTAACTACATAAAATACATTACAGCTAGCTTTCTGATATGCATTTATTACAATACTAACGGAGCTGAATATATATCAATAAAATATATTGAAGGGAAGTGGGAAGGGAAAAACTGAAAAGTCTTGCCTCCGAAACATTGCTTTGCAAACTTGGAATAAAATGGCTCAACCACTACAGCCTGATCTTCTCTCTGCATATGCAGCTATTGTCACAAGGATGATAACCTGCTATGAAAAGAAATACGAAGCGTTAATTCACAGATGGCGAGTGGCTTAAAAAAAGGGTGCTCCTTCGCTTCACAGGAATCATATCGATGTCCTAAAGAAGAGGAAACTATTAACAAGGCTTCAAAAGTGGGAAGCATCACATACATCTGAAAAAAAAAGAAGGTTGGAGATACACTCATGTGTCTCCTGGGGTCAATGAAATGGTTTCTACATTTGGGCATCGTCTTGACCAGAAGAATTACTTTCCGGAAGGCACAGAAAATTTTCCTTTTACCCAGTGGATCTCTTCTATGCTTCCAGTGGATCCAACACCTCGTGTAAATACCTTGTAGAGAGATGTGTTTCCAGCTTCCCTTTAGGGAGGGAGATCTTCCCTTGGACCTGCACCCAGCCTGATTCAGCCAGCCTGTGTGTGTGAGGTTTCCTTCCCTGCCAGGAGCATGGTGACAAGGACCACCAAATGGAACAGGGCTCCTGACACCCACAAGTCTCCTACAGCACAGACAGCTTGTGGGGCAGCTCTCCACCCAGCTGCCTCTAGGTCCATGAACGTGAGAGAATTTATGTGCAAGTTTTGCCCCTGGAAAGTCCAACTTCCCTAACAGAAGGTCCATTCTTTCTGATGGCTGCTATTTGGATGGGAAGTAAATAAAAGCCTAATTTCAGATTATCTGTAGACTATCACTAGCCCAGAGAAGTCAGCAGATTGTCTTCTATATGGATGTGATGTGAAGGTCACACAGAGGCACCTCGTATTGAAAGGTCCCAGATAACCACAAGAATAATTGCAGCAAACCAATCTAATGCCTGTACCACAGCACATGCTGGCAACTGGTCGGTGTTGTTCATTCCTTCTGGATACACTGGGGACAACCTGAGGTGAGAAGATTTTGTGTTGAGCTGATCTCATCCAGAAGAGTTCACCTACATCCTTTTGGGAACAAGATGAGATCTGAGGTAACTTGTTATGAGCTTTAGATGTAACAGTTTGTCCTACTATTTGCTGTGAAATATTGCTGGCCTTATTAATGATTCACATAGAGAAAACATGATCACAAAATGAGTAAGTAGGAAAAGCATTCTGTGCAAACATTTCTAACTTAGAGTGCTCTGATACTCTTCCGCAATGCAAGATGTATCCATGCATTTGAAGACTGCAAGATTCGACACTTCTAAAAATAAACCTGATGGTTGCATGGAAGGTCATCAGAATTTTTTTCTTCATTAAAAATACTGATATGGTTAATGAGGCAAGGTATTCTGTCCAGGAAATATCTGGAATGAAACTCCCACTTTTTACCCCCTGTAAAAGACATTTTAAGTAAAAGATACTGGATTTCCTGTAATCCTTCATAAAGGGTTGCTATGGATACTTTGAACAGGATAAGGGGCAACCCGAAGAGTCAGGATTTTTCAGAAAATCTGATGTTACAGGAGTAGTGATACATGTCAAGGTGAGAGAGGACATAAGATTTAAGAGATTTCCAGTTTGCCTTTGATTTTCAGATATGGCCTTCTGAATGGCAAATCCTTTGGCTTTAGCTCATGTTTCTCAAGCTGTGCAGAGGAATACTGAATTTAATCAGAGCTTGCAGTGAATATCTCCTGTAACTTCATTCCCCTCTGGAAACACCTAAAACTTGAACATGATCTTTAAAGACAGTAAGAGTGGGTTTCAGCTTTGCCTTCACAGAAAGGTTTCCTCTTTTGCAGTCAGCCTCTCTCCACGGTAAGATCAAAAAGTCCAAGCCACAGCTCTGCACCCCCACACTGAAGGTCCACAAATGCTTGGATGAGTTCAGACAGAGCAATGGTCCATTGACAGCGTACACATGACATTCAGAGTACGCCACTGCTGAAGTTTTGATCTCCAATACTGTCAGAATGACCGGCCATCCCAAGCAGCTGTGACCGTCACACCAACAGAGCTGTGGGTGAGTTATACTGCTGTCCTGGGCTTTGCCTTTCTCCATGTTTCCTTGACAAAGGCAGCTGTAGGATGTATTTCTGCAGCACCTTCTTTACACGCTTGTCCAAAATAGGGACATAATGTTTAAAGAGAAGAAGCATGGATGGAGCCATTATTCTGACCTCCCCTTAGGATACCCACTCAGTATCCTCTCTGCTTCTAGAGACAGCAGTAATTTTTCATCCACTCCTATTAAAGTTGATAGAATTATACTGTGGTTGCATAGAGGTGCCTTCAGACATCATAACTCAGAAACTACTGGTGTGTCCATGATACATGAAGTCTGTGCCATGACAGTCAGTACGTTGGCACATAGGTAATACAAAAGTGCACAAAATATTCCAACTATACCACTTTTATAAGTGATTTGAGCTTCAGTATTACCAACTTTAGGTACCACAGACAAAACGGTATCAGGGACCCAGCAAAAAGGTCCTTTTTGTGAGGGGTCTATTTGATTGGATCTACCAGATGTAGATCCAATTATTAAGTCCTCATTGCAGCAGAGCCCTCACGAAATGCCAAGACACAGCTGACTTAAGCATTTCAGGCTTTTTTCCACGGATTAGCCCTTGCTTGGTCTCACAGTAGACTTTTTCAAGTAGAGCCTTGAGGAGTTCAAGACATTTCCCATGGTTTCTAAACGCCCTTGTAATGAATCTGAAATTTGGGCAGCTGGAGGTCAGCTTCAAGGCAGACAGAGCTGTCTTCTGTCAAGGGACATGGTTTGAAAGTGGTAGATCTTTCTTTTTTATTAGGGACTAGAAACAAACAACAATCTGGAAGAACAGCAAGCTAAAAGCTGACCCTGGAGCACGGGCAGAAACACAGAAGCATGGAAGTCAGGTGCAGAGGCCAAGTGCCAGGTCCCAAATAGGACTCCTGGGAAGAGGCACTAAAGCACCCAAAGCATCAAGGACAAGTGACGCAGCATGGAGGGAAAGGTTTCACCACATGGTGGTTGTAACAGTAACTTGGACGTTACCAGAAGGGCACAGTAGATGATGCACGATGATGCTTTGATGCACGCAGGCAAAGTCACTGGGTTAGCTGGGGGAGAGGAGCAGCCCCTGTGGGATACCTCTCTCTGGTCCTGTTCACAAGGGCTTGGTTTTCAGGCTTCTGCAAAGTGCAGAACATCCTGGTTGACCCTTCTAACAGGGAGTGGGGAGAGACGGTTGAGCCTCATCACAGCACTGTTACCACCAGGAATAAAGCAGGGAGTTGAGACTCATAAGTTACTTCTGCCTTTGCTGAGGGCAAAACATGTCTAGCAGACAAATTTTGTTGGTAATGCTTATAGGAAAAAAAAAAAAAACTCAAACACCGAGATATTTCATTGCATTAACCTTGGCCAGAGCACAATGTTTACTGTATTGCTTGACCTTCACACACAATTCTAACACAATTGTTTTCTTCTAAGCCTTGCAAAAACAGGGCACCGTCACCTTCGCCTCCTAGTTTTAATTCCACCTCAAATATTGTTAGGATATTTCTAGTTTATTTCATTCTCATGTGCTGCTGAACATTATAAGAAGCTTATATATATATATATATATATGTATTAAAAAATATATATAAAATCCAATTCTCAGTGAACCGTAAATGTTCTCTGCAAATTTTGTGAGGCTAGTACTTGTGGGAGGGTGCCGAAACCTGGACAACGCCTTCTGCAGGCTGTGTTTTTGTACTGTGGAATAAATAAATAAATAAATAAATCGCCACCCAGCTGGGAAGCATCTACCTTGTACGGTTCACTGAAGAGGGAGTAACTTGTGTTAAACACGCCATCCTCCTGCTGGGCCTCCTGATTTCTCCTTTCCCATTCTTTCCTTCGCAGCACGTTTCTATCTGGCTCGTAGACACTGCAGGAAAAAGAGGAATAGCTTTTTAAGAGTTAAAAGTTAGCAGGCAACATATAAACCAGTGTGAATTTAAAAGTGAAGAACTCTGGTTTGCAGACAGATGGCAAAAATAAGCAAGAACATGAATCAGATGAATGCCAGTCCAAGCAGGCTGGGGAGGCTCAGGTCTCTGGGAATGCTGTTGCTTTCTTCACACAGAGAATAGATAATTAAATTCTTACAGAAGAATAAAAAAGAAATCACAGGGCAGGATCTAGTCTGTGCAGAACTTCTCTGCTTGAAATGTGACAAAGGAAATATCTAAGCAACTTTGACAAAGACTGAAAGTACTCTTAAGGCAGATGGTAATTACAGCTATGAGTAAATAGAAATTATGAACATATTTCCACTTATGACATATCCTCTGAGTGTTGTATGAGAATGCTCCTTTTTTCACATGGATGTGTTTCTGTAGTGATTCTTTCATTAACTAGCTCCCTAAAGAGCTGTTAAAACTACATGCTGTAGTGGTTTCCACAGTTAGGCTGCTTCTTCTGATCTCTGTTAATCAGCCAAGTCGTGAAACTACTACTGAAACAATCCCTCTTTCTGATGGATTTGACACTATCACAACTTCAGAGCATGAATAAATGAATACTGGCACGATAGTGAATGTATGGCTGGTAGAGTGTGGCTGGAGAGAGAGTAAAATCACTGCATTACACAACAGTATTAATTTTTAGAAATGAACTAGTCTGGCTCCAATATAGACATCCAGAATAAAAATGAACTTTTTTTTCCAGAATTCTAGTTTAATGCATGACAACATAAACCAGAGAATCCTTTCCCTGAATTTCCACAGAACACCACAGGTTTGCACATTTCAGTCTGTTACGTTTTATTCTCCTCACAAAGGAAACCAATGTGACTAATAAGGTTTACGTGTTATTTCAGGACAATGTGACGAGTATGCTGATTGCCTATTTTGCTTAGCTCAGCTAATGCCTTTCTTCTGGCACTGTAAATCTGTAAAGCAGAAATATATATTAATGTCATGTAAGTGCACCATGTGTTAATAAGAAAAAAGTTGTCTTGCTAACCAGCTTCCCAGTTAACAAAACATATGTTGCATCGGCTACCCACGTGATGCTACCTAGTATGCCTCAGGCAAGGCAGTCAAAAGGCCAACAGCTATCTGATTCCAATTCAAGACTTGAGAGAGCTTAAAATACATAGGGTATGTTAGACGCTATTAGTATTTTAAAACAATGCCTTAGCAGCCACCAAACGAACACAAAATCTTATGTTTACTTGTTAATGCTGCTAACTCAAACTGGACTGCGGAGTACCCTTCTGATGGGTCTGAGGGCATCTGAGGGCAGATGCCAAACACCGAGCAGGGCTCTCAAACACGGGGGTTTAGCGTGAAACGCGCCGTTTCAGTACAGCAGGTTGGAGGCAGCTTCCAACCACCAGTTTGTTACTTACAGGAGGTTGAGGTTTTTGGGGTTTTATTCCGTATTTTTCATGAGCAATGCATGTTATTCATGCCAACACCCTCTCTTTGAAAAGCAGTGTAATGAGGAGGCAATCGTAGGGGTGGCGTTTTGGGCATGGAAAATGCCTTCCTCTAAGGAAGAAGGGGATAGCCAGCATCCCTGTGAGCGGAGATCATCTGCTGCACACGCTGCCAAGGCCAGAGGCAGAGTGGTTGTCATTTACTGCTACATGAGCAATGGTCCTCAGTTACTACATCATGCTCTCTGAGCGTACTCCCATCAGGAACAAAAACCTCTGTGTCTAAAGTAGACTTTCTGCCACCCTCAATAGTCTTTGCTGGGTTGGGTTTTCCTGGGATCTGCAACTTCGTCCTCAGCAATGTTTCCCCATCCAGAACCTCTTGACTCTTTGAGATGCTCTGCATTTGGACTGCAGCCTGCAGTCAAATAGAGATGGGCAGCTCCCCTGAGATTAATTATAATACTGATCTCTACCCGGTTTCTAGGAAGTAAACAAGTGCAACGTTCTTCACTAGGCCTCATACAAATTTAAAAATGCACTGGTGTGATACTCCTAAAGTGGAAGGGCATTTTTATCCCTTTATTTGATGGAGACATATTTGATGAAGACATACAAGTCATCAGACCTCTGAACCCCCTTTCCGAATGAGAAGTTCACTGTTGGCAATGCAATGCACAACCTACAATAATTCAGAATGATTACGCAAATGGCAAAACCGTGTGACGATGTCTAATAAGCCATCTATAAGCAGTAAGTTAGGAAGAGCTACAAGTTGAGAGTTGTATTCTTTTGGTAATGTGAGGCTGTCCCTTATTTGCATGAACATTGCAACAATCACATTTCCTTGAACGTATGTCACCAAATGTATTTATTTATTTTGGTTTGAGGAGAATACTGCCAACTGCTATAATTGTCTTTATTGCAAACACTTCAGTTAATGGAAAAAGATTATTTTCAATAGTTTTCTTCCTTCTTTCTTTTTTTAAAATTTGTAATTTAAAACAATCCCAAATGTGGATGCACCTTTTTAATCATTTACAGTGCATGTCTTTTCCATAGCTAAGCCATGAAGAACAAGTTCATGAAAATCTCAAGATTTTTTCCTCACTGGGGCATGTGTGCGTATGTGGGTGATGTATGTGTATATACGTGTTACATGCACGCTCACACATCAGTTTATTGATGAAGAGTTTTGCTAGTATGGGCCAAAATGTTGAAGTAGATTTGCAAGACTGGGAAACGAAAGAACATGTAACCATCCATCTCTCAAAAGTCAGTGTCATTTATATTTGTTTCATACAGGTCAAACTCCAAAAGGATGAATTTAAATAGTTTTAAAATGGTATATTGTTATTTTTAAAATGCTGCATCTGTTTCAAATTCATGCTTAAAGGACATGAACTGAAGCATGAGTAACAAGTCAAACACTTGCTAAAGTTATATATGAATAAATGTTGTATTATAAAAATGACACTATCTCAAATTTAGCACACCGCTTTAAAACCACACTTTGATTTACCTCAGCCCTAAGATCTGCCAAGAGACATAGTGGACTTACCAATGAATTATGTCTAAATACCAGTGTCTCGGGCTCAAAGCACTTTCAGCACACCATCACCACCACACGGTCACAGCAGCCCTACCTTCTCTGCTTCTTCTAGGATACTTCGAATAATTTCACTCCCAGCTATTTTGCAGATCAGCATTCCAACGGATCGGAGTAGGTATGTTTAATCCATTTCGGTCTGCTGTGATAACTTTTGGAAGATTACCTTGATGGCTACCCACTCTTTGGCCGTGCGCTAGGTGCGCATGTCTCCCCATGAGAGCAGCCTGAAGAGGAGAGCCCAGGTGCGCTGGTGCCTGACGGGAGGGCGGCGGCAGCACCGGCCTCCCCACGGTACTGACAGAAACGCTCATAGCTTTCTTCACGCTACTCCTGATAGCAGAAGGAACCGCTTCCTTTAGTCCTTAATTAGAAACAGACAGAGACGGCTCAGGGGACAGCCTAGGAGCAGAGCAATAACCTTCCCTGAAAAACCTGGGACTGGATTTAATCTCCTACAAAGTCCAAAGAGTTATGTAGTCTCAGGCTAGGCTGAAAGCAATCATATAAAAAGCCTAAAGTTTTAAGTGTTGAAGAGTCTCCTTTTCTTTCTTTCCTGTTTTTTTTTTAAATACACTATTTCTGACTCAATTTACCTCCCTCAGACATCACTACTTGGAACGACTCAAATAAAAAGGTCTACTCTCCATGATGAACTGGGTGGAGACAATGCACCAATATATTTTCCTCTCCTTCAGTTTTAGGGAACGGCCAAGTTTTAAATTCAGAGGAAGATATCCTTTTCCACAAACTAAAGCACTGCGCCTTCACTGAGGAATTCCACACCTTCGCAGACGTACGGTGTGCATTAACGATCCTGCTTGACCTTTTCAGAAACCACAAAATTGCTGCATCACCAAGGGGACATTCAGGAAGGATACCGTTATTTTGCTACGAGATCACCATCCTCTTAACAGCTGGCATCTTTGAGGCTGTAAAAGACACGGGGAGGTAAATTGAGGGCAAGATTGCTGGTGCTCCCCTTGCCCCACACCAGTTTATCTTCTGGCAAAGGAAGGGGACAGTGACTCAGGCTGCCCCACCGGCACGACAGAGGAAGGTGTTACCGCACGTATACACACACCTGGTGACAATTACTGAACTCGTTATAGTTTACAGTAACCTGCAATCTCGCCTTTGCCTTTCCAGACCTTCCAATATAATTTTCCAGTCCAAAGATTTAGTTCATTATTCCCTGCGTCGTGTGTTTGCAACACCCCCTCACACACACCCCTTCCTCCTACCTCCCCACGCACATACATATTGTGATACAGGATTAGCAGGAGTACCTTGTTTATTTGTAGTTAATGTTTTTGACCCAGGAGGCTGATCCCCTTCACCCCAGCAGCTACGCGTGGCACTTGGAACAAAACTTTCAGAACCTGAAGTCTAGACATATTGATAACAAAAGCAGAGCTGACGCCTCACGCTAACATGCGATGATTTCTTAAATTGGCAAAAACAGAGTTTTTGGCAGGCCTTTGCTAGGGAAGACCTAGGTACCATTTGCAAGGGCTGAACTTCTTTCCCAGATTTTGTCGACTTCCCCATTTGTGCCCAAACGGACCCTTCTTCTTCCATAATCAGCTTAAGAGGCTCAATACAAAACGCCGGCAGACCGTAACACCCGCTCCCAGCATCATGGAAATGAAGCCATCCCCAGGCTGCCAGGTGGAGTCCCCGAATATCTCCTGGGAGCGTACAGAGCCGACCATGTTCCAAACAAACAAACAAAAAACCCCCCGAAAACACAACCCACGCCGTAAGTGACTAAAAGATACATGCGTTTCAAGAACAAAACTAGACCCGTGAACAAGTTTTCTGTGAGGACACATATATCTTTGAAATTAAATTTGAGCACACGGTCATTTCTGAATTATGAACAAAGTTGGAACTGCTTCAAAACCATGAAAAACAGGCAATATTTCAAGAAAATAAATTTTTAAATGGTTTACTGATTATTCTCAACATTTCCCCACAAATTGTAATCTGGCACACAAGTCAATATACTAAATTTCAGGCTGAAGCGAGGACATTTTCTTAAATATTTAATAGTCTAATTCTCCCGTGAATTACCACATTTATGCCAAAGTAGCTAAATAGAGTAACTCCAGGGAAAAACTTATACAACACAATAAAACAACAGTGGAACCCTGATGCAGGACAGTGATTATGAAACTGAATTCAGAATGGAAATTGGGTTCTGAATTTAAATGTGCCGTCATTCCTGTATCTCTGCAATATTTTAAAACACAAAAGGACTAACCAGCCTGAGACCCTGTAAAGGCAATAGCCCCAAACATTTTTAGGAAACAGTCTTAATTCTGACAATTTAATTACAACAATTCAGGTTATTTTGCTTGCTGAATTGCTGTGCTTAACATGGAAGTGCTATCATTTAATGCCTGTTTTCTGTCTCACTGTTCATGTCCATGGTTTTTGCTGGCCAATTTCTTGGTACAAGTTTCATTTTCAGCTAAGTATAAACAATGCCTGTTTGGGAACTAGTTGCTAATGGGTTATGGGGAGCTCTTAGATAGGGCAGCCTTACCTTTTGGAGCATTAAATGTTTTCCCTAACGACATTTGAACTATCGGTTCGCTTATAACAAAGGGGCTGCCTTTGATGAACAAGTGGCGTAATGAATAAAATACCTTCCTAGGTTGCAACTGACTTTTTTAGACTTTTTTATCTAGCTTAAACAGCAGAAGTTAATTTGAGGATTTTTACAGTATTTTTTCCCATTTACAAACAGGAATGCCGTGGGGTAAAGCAATTACTCTGATTTACTGTTTTCACTTTGATTGAACATAAAGATGTAGCAGGGTCTCAAAAAAGCAGTAACTTAACAAACTGTGCTCCTATCCACAGACAGATAAAGTACCTACTTTGCTATTTCAAAGAGTTTACCTCCAGGCAGCAGCACAGAGCAAACATCAATCAATGACATGTGTCTAAGATGAGATTGATGTTTACTCTCACAGCTTTTCATCTTACATCCAATAAATTATTTTTCCTTCACCAAAATGCCTGGTTAAATTTCATTTTTCACTTTGCAGTATCAGTTTTAAAACTTTAGCTTCCAGCAATTTTAAAGCTAGGATTCATTGACGCTTCAGCTTTTACAGCCTGTTTATGATTTGTATTAACCATGAAACACTTCCATCCAAACATGAATATGATCAGGGGGAGCTGAGCTGGGCCGGCTGCTTGCGCGGTGGCAGGTGTGGGCTGGAAGGTGCAAGATTGCTTTAATTATCTGCCTGGAAATTCCGAGTCCAAAACGGGGAGCTGTATTTGCAGGGGCAGATATATCGCATCCACCAAACGGATGCATATCATATCTGCAAAATCAGCATCTGAGCATTCGAGGCAGGTCTTCTGAAGGCTCACGCTGGGCAACTGGAAGGAAACCAAGGAAAGACTAATGGTGGGTGCAGTTGTTATCTTACAGGCGCTCACATCTGACATTCACAAAATGCGAGCGCTTTGCATGCGACCTGACCGAATTTTAAATACGTATTGAAATATTGAGAAAACCTAGGGTTGCAACTGAGACTGGGATCTAGGTTTTTGAGTCAGAGCAGTAAACATCACAACAGAGGAACATTAAAAAAAAATCCAATTTAGTTCAACATCTGCTTGTACAAGAGCACCTCTTCCAGCTCCGCTACAGACAAAACATGCACGTTTTCTTCCCTCGGTGAAGTTTTGCCCAATGAGAGAAATTGAGACATAATTCCAATTTTTTTTTTTCAGTTTCAGGAAAAATAACTTCATCACATTGCAAAAATCTACCAGTCCATACCTATAGTATACACGGGTATCCAAAAATTCACCATTCAGGATTAATGGGTAATTCTATATTCTATTTTCTTTTTGCTATGAAGTGCTGGTGCTCTCTTTTTATAACCCTAAAACTGCTGGCAAAAATACCTAAGATGGATGAAGATCTAATAACGCCACTGAGCCAAGCCAGAAACAGAACATTACTATTACTTTTAATTTTGTACTGCTCTAACAATATATTGTTTGAAAGTATATTCATAAGCTACAAATTCACCACTATTAATAATCTTACACCTGGAATGGGTGTTTCTTTTTCTCCACAATCCAAAACGATATTTAAAACCTCCAGAAATTAAATGGAGATCTTGGCTGTCAAGAAACATACACTGTAGATGAGAGAGGGAAAAGTATTCCTTTTGTATCCTCATACATATTTTCCAAGTGGAGAGAAAAAAACCACCAAGACTGAAGAGCACAAACCAGACAAAGCACAGTGAAGCCCTTTCATTTGATTTTGCTAATGTTACTTTTATGTTGTAATTCAAAAATACAACAGCTGAGGGGATCAATAAGGAACCTTTTTTTCTGCCTAACCTAACGCTGCTGAATTCCCTGGGCTGCTACACACAGCCTTACCTAACTTGGTGATGGCTGTATCTGATCCAGTTTCTTCTTACGTTGCTTCCCTGCCAGAGATGTCAGACACAACGCCCCACTTGTCTGTTTTTCTCCACAATGACTTCTGCTTTCCATGGCATCCTTATGCATGGGAAACTGTTCCAGTTATCATCTGCCAAGCTTGTGTGTTTTTTTTTCCTTGAAACTTCTTCTTTAGGCTCCTTACAGTCATAATTAGTCAAAAACGATAGGGGTTTTTTTGATCAGCCGTCCGGCTGATCTCTGTAGAGGATGTGCACACGTAGGCAATTTATTCATATAGTCTTGGTGCATTATCCTGAAGAGTTTACAGACTGAATGTTGCAATAAACTGAATTTACTCCTATCATTTCATGATTTCTAGGGATGTTCTGAACATTTTAAATATAATGAAAAAAATCTGGCCTTTTAAAAATCTATTTGACATTTTGCAGCAAGTGTTTAATACTTTATTCAAAATGTTTGTTGAGCTTCTTATTGATGTGTTTGCTGAAAACTGGATTTCAGTCAATAAAGATCTTCAGTGCTAGTTTCAGCAGTAAAAAAATGAAAACAAGTATCCTGAAAATTGTGAAAAATGATGTTTTGCCTCTATGATCTTTTTCTTGAAAAAAGGTCTTTTTCAGAAAAAAACACCTCCTTGCTCCCATTTTTCTCTAGCAACTTCTATAGCCTGTTCTTTCCATGGGGCTCTGAACAGTGATCCATCTACCCACAGCTAATTGCAGGACTGAGAAGTACACCGAGGTATACTTCACATAACACACAAAAATGGAAAGCTCTGTAACTGGTAGAAAAATGTTATCAAGCAATTCAGCCTGGTGCAACTTGACTTAAAGCAGCAAAAGCAAAGACGGTAATGAATCATTAAGGCCAGATCTAAGAGCACTTTGCCACTACAGAAATAACAGCAGTGTCTATTAGAAAACATTCCCGGCACAGTAGCAAAAGGAGCAAAACTTTACAGACTTCCATGGATGACAAAGACGAGGAGTTTTAATTTAAGCTGTTAAATGCTCTTGCTGCTGCTAAGAACCCCTATGAAACAGGAGGGAAAGACACACAGAGATTCAGTACCTAAATGTAAAGGCTGAGAAAACTCTTGCCTGCATTTATATTCTGTGCACTTGATTTTAGCTCAACATTCAAAAATATCTGATGTCCAAAGGGCACCAAAATACAGCACTGAAGTACAGGACACAGGATTGCAGCCTCATGTAGTACTGTACCTTCATGGAAAGCCAAAGTACAGTATTTCATTATGAATGTGTCAGCTGTTAGTAACCGTCAAATCTATGACTCATGAAAACGTCTATACATGTTTTATTAACAAAGCAACATTTCCAATTTGCTCTTACTATAATGGATAATGACTGAAGGTTCATCAGGGTTAATCAAGAAAATGATGTAAATTTTATATTGTATTATGTTTCACTTGGCTTAAAATGGAACTTGGGCGACAATCTTTTTTATGTGTTTAATCATGATTTATAGCATTATGGAAACCACACAACAGCCCCAGTGCGAAAAAAAATTATGAACAAGGCAGTGCATAAGTCATCAGATTTTATGTATTCACAGAAAATCACTTCTTGCGATCTTCAGTGGACAGTCACTGAGTTTAGTTTCTGTAGAAATAGAATCGATATGTTTTGAGATGCCTGGCTTTAATTTATCTTTCTTTCATATTTTATAGATAGATGGAGACCTTATTATAGCATTTTCTATATTACAGAGGAACCATTGCTACATACAGGTAAGGCTGAACTGCGTTTTAAACAGATGTATGTTAGCATGTCTACATGACAAACATAAATTTGGATTATGTTAATAACTGCATATGGAGATAAAGCAACAACCAAAGCAGTGAAACCCTATGCCAACTGTACAGATACAAAAAAAATCAGCCACTGTAAATGCCCAAAGAATAAATTCACTAAAATCTGTGCTTTTGCTTATATGAAAACCTGAAATGTAGCTCACTATACGAAGAAATTATGATTGTTTTTAGCAATAGTTTGTTTGTATCAGAGTCTGTAAGCATAAAATCTTACTATGGGGAATGATGAAGTTCCATCTTCATTCTGCTCAATCTGAACAATAGAAAATGGGATGATATATATATATATTTACATATAAAATTATATACATATAAACCTAAACCTAAATCTAAATCTATCTATCTACCTAGCGCCTACATAGACAGCTTGCTTTCACAGAACAAAAAGGACCCCTGTAAGAAAGTCTGGGTTCAAGAACCTAAGAAAGTTGTGATTTATATATAACTTTAAGCTACAAAGAGTGAAAAAATGCTTACATAGAGGATGTTTCACTCTCCTTTCACAAGAAACTAGTACTAGCCAAACATATTGCATTGTACCATACAGGTAGCTAGCTTCTCTAAAAGACATTGTATACATTTAAATGCCAGCAAAATGCAAATTTCTTCCCAGTTCTTCCTTCTGAAAATGGAGAATGTAAACTGGACCTGAGGTTTATGCTTGACTAGTTAATATTATCACCACATATCCTTGGGACCTGCACGAGAAAAGTGCACAACACACAGAAACCATATGACTTTTAGTTTCTTTTTCATTATATCCTGCATGCCCTGTGAGGCTCTGTCATATTTTGACACGTAGCCCCAAGAGATACGCAATTAAAATTAGGAAGAGAAGTTAGCCAAAGCCAGCATACCCATGCGTAAAAGAGCAATTTATGTTCATACATGAATAAAAATGCATACAAGTTAAAATGTTGAAAAAGTTAAAACTTTTATGCCCTGTGACTGATGTAATTCATGTAAGCTTCTTACATGTGCTAGTCCCAATTCATTCTGCCTACGAAGACGACTGTATCATAACTCATGCTGCCCACCTTCAGAGCTGCACAGAGAAGCACCCATGCGCTCCCTTCCTTAAGTGACATGCAATGGGAAGGGAGCTATTTTACCTTTCATTATGGAAAAAAAAAAACATTTGAAACAAACTTATCTTTTTTTTGGTTTCTGCCTCTCTTGACACTCTGCTTCTGCTTAAGAAGAGTGGCAGTGACACGATCATGCCACAAATCCAAAAAAAACCGTAACATGTCAGGAATACAAAACCCGAAACATAATAAAGTGCAAAATAAGCTCCTGTATTTTAACTCCCTGAAACAGCATGATTGTTCGAGTCCCTCACTTTCAGGTAGATTAAAATTTCTTTAAATATTTCTGAAGAAAATGACATAAAAATAACAAAGGATTACCCAGAAGCTTTAATGGTTGCAATGGATGCAGAAGCCATTCCAGAGATGCCCGTGCAGGGACGGGGCCAGAGAGGCAGGTGCTGCCTCTTGGAGGGGATCAGCCCGCTTCCAGTCCAAAGCGGGGAGGCGAGCGACCTGATGAAGCCGGATACATCGCTCCCTCACTCTCTAACAGCTGCCTTGCCCCGCAAAAAATACTTCTGCTCAGCAAATTTTAGCGTTAGCAACAACAACAAAAGCTTATAAGAGAGAAATGTTTTATTTTTACTGTATACTTTATTTGAAGTCTGAGTTCATAAATGCATATTCGTGTCACAGTAAATTATAAGGATATCATTTACCCATATAGTGTAACGTGTAAAATTATTCAGTGTTTCATTTTGAAAGTGGTAAGAGGTATCTAAATTCTATATATTTTTGTAAAAGCATGAGGAGGGATCTAAATTGTATGTATTATTCTAAAAGCACGAGTTTGAGAGACGTCTACAACGTTTCTATTTGAATCTTCCATAGCAAAGTTCCCCTTTTATTATGCTAATAAGCTTAGAAATCTCTGGCTCATTTTTCCTGCAAATTTTTTAAATGTTTCAAAATATTGGACTTCAGTTTGACCTTCTCTCATTCCAGTATTCAAGAACATCAAATTTGTGTGTCCTCCCAGAAAGCCCACTGAAGCAGGTTTCATGGGAACAGCTTAGGAGGACTAAAATCCTTCTCTGACAGGTTGTGCATAAAAAAATGCCAGAATTTCATTTTCTCCTGTTTCACTAGGGTAATAGAATATAACCAAAAGGAGTCAAAACACAGATTTTAAAAAAGGGGGGGGGGGGGGGACGGGGGGACGGGACACAAGCCTGAAGGAAATTCCCCTGATTTTCCAGTTCAGAAAAGCCAACAAAATGGTGATGCTTAAGCAGAGACCTTCTGCAATGGAAAAAAAATCCACACAGGAGGAACCCATCCTGCATCTTTGTATTGGCAGATTATCAACCTATGATCCCACAGTCCTCTGGGGATGGGACAGGATTGGAATGGATGGGATTTTGAAGACAAGGCAAGCTCTGCCCTGACCACTATTCATGAAGTTCACCGAAACTCATGTTCACATTGCTAAAAATCCAGCACTCATAAGAATGCTAATCATGCAGTTTGGATTTAGCTGCTCACATGCTCTCATGCTCTCTAGTCTTAAAAGTGATGGCAATCAAAACCCCCGCAGTAGATACCCAAATTCTTGTTAAGAAGTAACATTTGAACCTCTTGGAAGGTGTTTAACGTTTTAAAGGCACAGGATGACTCTGGTAGATCTAATAGCACATTTTTTTCCCACAGAAAGCCAGCACATCTCTGCACGTTGGAGAGGTGGTGTTGCTGGAGTGGGCTGTAACGCAAGTGAAGGGTGGAGTTACTCCATCAGTGTTACTTGCTGGCAGAAACCTGAAATAGCACTGAACAGAAAGGTGAAAGAGCTGCTTGCTGTCCCCTCGCAAGCCTGCTGCATGGGCCCACTGGGGGGAAAAAATGACATGGATGAGGGTGGGAGAGAGCACAAAACTAGACCACTGAGGGTGAACTTGATTTTTATTTGAATCCAAACAAAGCACGGTATAATTCACACTTGGTAACTGGAATATCCCAGTGCAAAAAATAAACAGAAGCTGTTATTAGCAAGAGAATATTTTGTTGCTAGCACGCCGTGTTAAGCAGAAAACTGCTACTACATTTAGCCTTCCTTAAAACTTTCCTAAGCAGGAATCCTGATACAGCTTCTCAGTAACATCCGAAACGGCAGAGAATTATTTCCTTCTAGGTAACGGAAAGCAAAAGACTTATGTAAAGATATTCCATTTGGGTCTTTTAATACAAGTAAAAGAAAATAAGATCAGTGAATTTGTTAAATTTTAAATTTGGGACTGTTTCTTGGAAAACTGTGAAATAATCGTAATACCCATGTTTTATTTTGCTGTGAACCAAAATAGTATCTTAGTAACTCAATGACAAAAGTTTTCAAAGATTTCTGAGTTTTTAGGTAATCCTAAAGAATATTTTGCTGTTCCTGATGTGGGAATACCTAGCCTACCTAATTTGATACTAATGCCATACCATGGGAAAGGAAAAGAAAACTTTATTAGAATCTCAGGAAAGAAACCATGAAAGGGATAATGCACTAAATTAAAAGGAATTGACTAGTTGTGTAGACGTAAGTATCAAGCTGAAGATAATATTATTTAAACTTATCTATTTCACATTAATCTGTTGTCTAACAATTTAAAAGCCTAGGTTTACCATCGTATGACATAGCTCATTCTATATACACAAAACAGAAAAAACATACTGCTCTGTGTATCTCCCCGGGGCCAAATTAAACAAAACAGATATTCCAGAACTTCATCTCCCTTAATGAATCTCCTTTGCCCAAATGCTTGCCAAAATGTATAACCCTCAAACATTAGCTGATTCTGGGAAAGCACTTTATAGAGTTAACAGCCTCCTGCTTCCAATGTGGGAACCATCGTACTGCATAGCCTATTTGATGTCCGTTGTCACGAAAGCTTGCAAGGAGGAGCAATCTCTCTGCGACGTAGCTTCAAAGCCACGCAGAACTTACAGCTAAAATACAACAGCCATGTAAAAACTGGATCGGTCTTTGGGAGGAAGTCTAAGGCAGTAGGTTCCCTGAACCTGATATGACCCAGAAAGTATCCTGCTGCAGAAGAACCAGCTGAATGATTCATGGTCCCGTTTGGGTCTCATTTTAGCAACCCAAGCACACAAAACGTCTATCCTCCAGGTCTTCCTTCCACTCTCCTCCTGTTGCCCATGTATTTTTGATAACAAAATTCATCCCAAACTGACCTGCAGTTGGGCACTGAGAAAATGCACACACTGGCCTGGGGACCTCTGCTGCAGGAAAGAGGTGCTGTAGCCCAGAAGAGACGAGACAGATGGATAAAGGAGTGAGGTATGAAAAAGGACAAATTGGGTTTGTCTGGTTTAGAAAAGAGAAGACTGGGAGACACATGATAATGATCTTCCCACCTATAAAAACTTGTTGCAGAGCAGACAATGATGAATTGTGTTCTCTGTCTGCTAGGTCATGCGACTTACTTTGCCGCAGAGGAGATCTAGATATGATTTTAGAAATGCTATCTAACTTAAAAAGGAAGGGCTGGAAGAGGATGGCTATCTACTCCACAGCCTCCTTCATGGCTTCTTTATTTCAGAGCAGGTTGGTCAGTCCTCCCCCCGACCCTGTCCCCACCAGCAGACAGTCCCTTCTCAGCCAGGTTTAATACACAAAACAAACAAGAATAGGAAATCTTCATCCATTGAACAACACAACTCCCTGCCCTCCTTCGGGATGAGCAACAGTGCCTCCTTACATTACTGTATGGGAGGCCGCTCCTCCGTAAGCACTTGCCTGTTAGCACTTACCAAAGTAGGACTAGTTCTCCCCAACAATGAAGACACTTTTCTGGGAAGAACATACATCAAACACAGATTACGTCTGGGCTAGGGACCTATGGAAGTCCCTATGCAGCTGCTCCACAACCTTGAGGGACTCGTATGTGCTATCAAGGTTAGATTCTTACCTGTCAGGCTGGCCTAGGCGTGCATCTCCTGCCTTAGAGCCGAGGGATGGAATAAGGGCTCTATGCAGCCCAGCATTTGGAACAAAGTTTTTGGTTGTGATCTTTTTAATATATGGGCTAAAGGACAAAGAAATTTTCCTTTCTTCCGTCACTGAATTCAGAAACTGATTTGTAAGATGTGAGAGCAGGAACATGTTTTCCGCCATCTCCAAATGAATCCTGCTTACCTGCTACAGAGACACGCAGGGCATGCAAAGGGAGACATGCAAAAACCAAACAGAGCTTTACTAAAATATCTTGCATCGGCGATCAAGAACTTAAAACAATCTCTGACACTAAAAATTCCAGAAGGGGTGCTACTCATGGCAGCTTGTATTTGCTATTAGAAATTTACTTCTGACCCCTCAAACTCTGTGGTGCACAAAAGACCTGAATCCTCTTTTACAACAACAGGAAAGGCAAGGGGCTAGCACGATGATTTTGTGATCAAATGTCACAACTGCTCCCTCAGTCACCAAGCTCGAACTCCTAACATCTTCAGGTGATGTGAATGGCATAACTCTACTCATGTCAAGGGTGCTATTTTAATTTATTCCGCATAAGAATGGAGTAAGATCTTAATTATGCCCAGCTGTAGATATATAAAGCCAAACACTAAGCACCAGCCATTCAGAGCCAACTCAGGAAGATTCTCATCAGTGTGGACTTTGGGGACACCCAGGACATGTGGCTGAAAACCATGGCTGGCAAGAAGCTAACTGCCTCAAAAGCTGAGTCCTGGCGCTTAAGTTCACTGTAGACTGTACACTAAAAGGACTACTTTTTCACTTTCTCTCAGGATTTGCACCTGTGAGGCGAATACAGTCTAACAATTTCACTTTTGGAATAGGAAGTCATGATATCTGCATTCTCCTACCATGTGTTGCAATTTATAACACATCCAAAGACACTGTACAAAAAATAAATTAAACAATTCTGATTTTCTTTTTATAGGCAAGCTGAAAAAAATTACAACTAGCCCTGCCCCGCACCAGAAAACTTTTCTTACTCTCACAAGTTTAGAAAAAAATCAAGAAAGAGGGAAACAAGTTGTCTGTATGGTGCAGCTATACTATACTCTCTTTTGGGATCTGATGAGACATTTTTTATAATGTGAAATTTATGGCAAGTTTTGTCACAATTTAAGGTAAAACTTTTTTGTTTTTTTGGTACGGGTTTGGATATTTTTGCTTACCTGTTCATGGCATTCTATTAGGTGCCATCGTAAAAAGAAAATACTGTTGGCAATATTTATTTGTAGAGACAAACATCAATGCTAAGCACTTAGCAGTACATTATGTTTTTTTGAGGATGCACTTGGGGGAATCAAAGTATTTTATTGCACAATAGATATTATTCTGTTTGTACTTGCATTCCTCCAAAACTTAAACCATTCACAATGTTTTAGTTCTGAGCATACATAACCAAGAACACTGTCTGGGGTGATCTTGTTAAGTATTCAAACAATTCCTGCACATCACTTTTACTTACAAAAAGAACGCCTTTGGGTAAATATCTTTGCTTTCTCTTTTTCTTTGCCTTTCCTTTGTCGGTGCCCTTATACGACATGTTCTTGGAAAAACGAACCACATTTGCTCCATTTACTGTTTAACAAAAATAAAGCATGAAAAATGTTATAAGCTATAAATAAAATCATCTAGTATTTGTATTGCACTAATTTGTCAGGGGTTGAATAAATTTTAATTATACAGCTTTTTAAAAATCAGACTTTTTAATGTCATTTTTAATTTAGAATGTTATACTGTAAATGTTTTCCATTGTGTTAATTTACACCTGTTATTACAGCCTCCATTATTAGGTTTACACTGGAACAGCTACTTTGTGCCACTGAAATTTGCTTAAAACAGCAGAAACAATTACTAATTAGAAGGGCATGTTTACTTTAATTATATTTATTTCCTAGTCTAGTTTTATATGTAGCGCACTATGAAAGTGTATGATTCAATTAGCCAAACCCATTTATCTTAGGCAATTCCTCAAATGAGCACTGCTTAGAAAGACAGCAAATTCTTTCAGCACTACTTTGCCTCATAAATTTCATAGGTGACAATAATAAATACATATGGTGACTGGATATCACTTTCTATGTGACCTCACTGCTTTCTCCCATTTTTGCTAATGCTTATTCAGTAATTGCAGATTACCAGGATGACATTCTATTTAAACAATGAGCCCAACTGTTTTAATCAAAGATTTTAAACCAGTGACATGGATAACCATCTTCAGCATTCATAAACTCAGAATCAATACAAGGTAAGCATTCAGCTCATTCAGTTAGCCGCACAATGTGAAACTACTACTGAGACTCATCCACTGATATCTAGAGCTAGTCTTATGTATTACACAGCACTTTGTAAATTTGCAAACCAAGTGCAATTTAAACTTCTTGGGAACAAAAAGTTAATGTCTTTATCCTTTACAAATATGACTCTTTAGTAGTTCTTCCAGTGAAAGTTGTATTATCTATCCACTCTCACAGATTAAAAAGAAGGAGAGCCATAAAAATTCTTTACAAATGACTGCGCTGAAGCTCATTCCTCGTATTAGGTTTTAAACTTGACGTGAGGATTAAAAAAAAACCAGAAGAGTTATGTTTCTAATTGATAGTTGCTGCTCCTAATCTACGTAAATGATACTGGCAGGTAGCATGACATACTGTTGCTTTCAAATAACATTATTTCAGTACTTATAACAAAATTCAGTACTCTGAAAAGTAAAACTGAAGATAAAATGGTACAAGCCAGGGGGAAACCCCAATGAGTTCTACATCGCAAGGCTCTCTGCCTCATTCAGCCATCCAGGTTAATGCATTTATACTATTTCACTGTCACTGCATGGGCATAGCAGTTGTATGACATTCAACGAGTGCCGCTGACGCTGTCAAAGTGGCTACGACAGGGCTGTAGCTTCCCAAAGAGGGGCAACCATTGCCTGTGGAATGATGTGCAACAGCTCTGCGTATCAGCAATGCTACCTATAATGATCAAATACATGAATTTAGATCATTGCACTTCGGACTGCTTGGGCCACATTTTATACTGTCCACCACAAAGGGGATTCATTCCCAGTTAAATTTCTCTTTAACATAATAGAGCGTAACAGGAATGATGAAAATCTAAACTTCTAGTAAGAATTAAGCCAGTACCTTGTGGCCAAAGATCACAGACCTACCTTCTCCTAATCCACTGCAACGCAGAAAAGAAAACAGTGTATAAATAGAAAACCTGATGTAATTCAGAAAAAGCTGCTATTAAAAAGTCAGCATTTTAAAAAAGCTAACAGAGACATATCTCAGCTGAGGCAATTATTTTGTAGGTTAAGAGGAGAGAAATACTGCTGCAATTGAAGATTTGTCTTCACAGGGGCTCTCAGGAAAGTCAAGGCAAATCAGCTGAGGGAATGAAGTCAGTTCCCAGTCAGACGAACATATATTATGGCAGCTTATCCTTCCTCCAAGAGGAAAAGGGATCAACTGCACTGATGTAAGATCACTCGAGAGCAGACCAAGCGTGTTCATGTAGGGGTTTAACACGCTCTAAGGTTTGCAGACCGACCTCATGCGTTGAGTGCCTCCCCCGCTCTGACGTTGCCTTTATCCACGCCGCGTGGTCGCTGATAACGAAGGCTGACTTAATGGACACCATCTCCAACCTTTCACTCACGGCACCTTCTCTTTTATTTACATGTGGGGCACGGGGAAGGGGAGGTTATGGAAGTGCACTGGCAATTGCTAATAGCTAACTATCTTTAATAATGAAGTGTAAGATAACAAATCAAGCCTGAGTCATAACTAATTAAAAGAAATGGGAATTGAAAATGAATGTAATTAGTCAAAATTTCTGAGCAGTGCCTTTATAATAAAGTCAATAATTAAAATGGAGAAATCAGTGTTTTGTGACATAATCAAGCCCATACACAAGCAACTTCTGGCCTTTCTTCAAGTGACTTGGTTTTGAATATCTCTGCTTTCAGAAAACTTGGATTACTATAAATGTTGGGTTTTTTTTTTTTTCCAAAGAAGAAACTGATGAGATGGACTTAGTTATCTTTGCTGGGACATTGCCAGGAAAAGTTGACCACAGCGTCTTGTTACTGCCTCTGTAATTAGGCTACTCTCTTTGCAAAAGCAGGGAAGAGGCATGATCAATTAAAACTGAAATAATGCTGGTTGCATTATTTTGTTAAAGTCAGAAATACATGTACTTGTATGGTACATACAGTTGTAATGAATCTGAGTTCTTAAGTTCTAGGATATATACATACAAAGCAGGTATGTACCTTTTAAAAGGGGGCCTGTAGGTGTTAAATTAAGCAGACTTCAGAAGAATCTTAGTTTATAAGAGAAATATATTGATTCACTCTAGTATTTTCCCTCTTACATACACCTTCTTGTAACAGTGGGCTGGCTCTTTCTAGACTTGTTCAATATGCATCCCCCAAAAGGGGTTTTCTTATGTGCAATAATTGACTGAGAGCAACGATACCGCTTTTCTGACCAAATATTCACACTGGTCTAATTCTTTTTGCTCCACCACAACATATTTTGACACAAAAAACCATAGAAAAGCCTGGTATGTTTCTCAATGTTTGCAATGCTGGCCCAGATCAGAGCTTTATGATTACTTTTAGCCAACATCCACCAGGTAATTTTACTCAGGCTCCCTTAGTGGGAAGCAGCGCATCAGCCCCAGCTCTGCCCAGCCAGCCAAGCACTCTGCCTTGCTGCTGCAGCTGGGAACCAGCTGGGTATGGAGCACTGCATTTACACTCTTCTCCTCCTCCTCCTCCTCCTCCTCCTCCTCTTGCCCCTAAAAAAAAAAGATCGAGATGCGACTGCCTTTTCCAAAAGAAGAAGGGGATGATCCAAAGGTATTGCATCCAGTGGAGACCCACCACCACAAACAGCCAGATAATACATGACACAGTCATATGTTCTTTATTACTCCTGGTAGAAAGTAATAATATTTTAACCCAGCATCCCAGACATAGAGCGCGAAGGGGAAATGCACTCATCTTCAATTCGGGGCTGCCGGATAAGCGACAACTCCATTAAGCCATGCCTGTGATCTGACACTATCTGAAAGGCAAGGCTGCTGCCCAGGGAGCCTGCCTGGTGCTTGCTCCTGCTGCTGTTGTGCAAAAGGCTTCAATTAGTACTGAGCTCAGCATGGGAATATTTCTCCCTGGGCGGGAAAGGAAATATCACAGACTTAAAGCCCTTCTCTCTCCGAGACTGGGGTGAAACTGTGCCGTGCTGGATTCACCTCCCACAGACCCACTTGGGTAAAGGGTGCGCATCAAGGAGCAGCACAGTAGCACAAACTAAAACAAAGACACTGATTTCTTGAACCTTTGCAATGCACAGGGACTACACCAACTTGGTGCTATCAGTAGCAGTCCACAGCACGTGTGTTTGCACAAACATGCTCTCCTCCGCAGGCTCACGAGCTACCTTGAGGCAATGCCGCTCCATACACACACACAGACACAAACTCACACATACGCAGCTGCGCGTTATGGGGAAAAAAAATACAGAAAACTAGGACTTACAAGAGACTGAAAGATATACTCAGAGTCCACAGAGGTCCTGAAAGCCAAAAGAAATGGCAAGAAAAAAAAAAGGGGGGAGGGAGGGGGGGAATATCTGAAAAGTGGCTGTATTCAAATATTCCCTACACAAACAATTTTTTTACTAAAACTATTACATTCTCTTCCAAAGAGCTAACACTTCAAAAACATAGTCTACTGTAATGATAAAGAAGCTACTGAAACACAACATTCAGGCTACCCTAGTCCAGTGGAGTTAAGATTACCTTTATTCCTGATTCACTCAGGGAAAAAAAAACAAAACCAACAGATTCTTGCACGCAGTTGGAGGCCACTTTAAAATAGATATTTGTGCCCATCTTAAAAACATTAAAAAACCTCTTTTTACCATAGGATTCTGGCTAGCATGGAAAACCGGGCAAGCACCACGGACTCAAATGATTAATAATGCATGAATTCCTCCAAATCAAAGGTAAAGCAAGCAAAAATGACAAGCAGAAGGAGAAAGCATCTTAAAAAAATTACCAGAGACCTAGTTTTGGATCTAAAGGCAACACCAAGCCTGCCAACTTCTCAAAGATGCTGCCAAGAAGCCAGATGCCATAACTGGAAGGATATTATCCAGAGGTTTACATCTGAGTCTCATGAGTGCCTTTGAAAAAGGACAAAAAAATGGATGCTGGCAAGAGCGCAACTGTTTAATTTCTATCCCCACCCTAAATATTTATTTAAAAGTTAAATTGAAACCATTGCAAAAATTAAAGACAGGATGTGTAAATACAATGTTAAGTATTTACAATGACCCACAAGGGCAAGCTAGCCCTACCAAAGTACTGGAAAACTCTCTGGGAACATGAATTAAAGACCTGAGGTCATCCCAAACTCCCTGTTTGAGCTGGGCTTCAGAGAGCACACAGAGTCCCCAAGGAAGGACTTGTGATGACTGAGTTTACAGAAGTGATGCCTGCCCCTGCAGCCGGGGTGGGTACAGGAGGACTCTCCACAGCTCCTCTCCACCAAGTACAGGAGGCACATGGCTCATCCCCATCACACCATGGGTTACACCTGACGCATTGTGGGCCCTACATGTGCCCCAGTGCAAGAAAGCTCAGCCCATTACAGGAGCTAGCACACGGCTGTCACGCAAGAACGATGCCTTCGTTTTGGCTATGCGGGAGGCATGTTTGATCCTATCATGGAAATGCTGACCACCCTTGAGACAGAAGCCAGCTGTAGACCATCAGAACAGTTCAGATGGTCTACAACTTTCTCCATTCTCATACTTGAAGAAGTCAATGCAATGAGGTAGGTAAACAGCCTGCAAGTAACAAGCTGCAAAAAAAAGGAGCTGAAGAGCCTCTAATCAGCGGACAGACCAAAGGTTGACTACCTCTGCTCTGCAGCAACGTCCTGACAAACTGGATCCAGCCCCTCTCATAAGAAAGAAAGTGAGCATAATATTTGGATTTTTAGGGTGAGTGAAAGAACATCTACAGAGGTCTCTCTTGAACCTGCAAGCCCAAACTCTGATTTTACTTCATGTAGTCCCCATTGCATGAACACATAAGCACACACATTTAAAATACTTGAATAATTCCATTTAAATCACTGGAACTCCTCCTGTGCATCGAGTTAAACACTTGCACAGGGTCCTCTTAAGTCACAGTCTTGCACTGTTTATGCAGAAAAAATTTTGTAACCAGATTGATTTGTATATCCTGCCATCGCTTGGCACTGAGCATTTGTATCCCTTGACGTTAACTGGCATCTGTCAAGCGCTCTCCTATAAAAAAGTTATTCAGTTGCACACGTTTGTAATATGCAACTGCATATATTACTTGGGTAAAGGGAAGGCAGTTATTTTGATTTCTGCCATAAAATACAGCATAAGTGTAAACTATGAACTGCAGAACACAAAAAAATGTAATGACTTTTTCAAATACTGGCCAAGTAAGCAGTATTTTACAAGACAAGAAACAAATGTTGAGGTCAAAACTGCAAATGGAAGTGACCAAGCCTGCACTGGGCTTGAGGGAGCACAAGATCCCCCCGCCCCAAGACTGTGACAGGTTAACGTCTCATCTTATTAAACACACCTGCTCTGTCTCTCCTTCTGGACTTTCTATGTGTTCATTAGGATTCGTTAGGGCTTTTGGGGTTTCTTTTTTAAGAAAACACCAGGTAGCATGCAAAAAAATAAATGAAATACTGAATTAACCTAAATCCCTCTTTTAGCTAGTTCAAGTCTTGTTTATAACGTGCATGCACCACTTTGCATTTACCATGAGGCTCCTCAATTAGTTCATAGACAAGTTAACCTTCTATCTCCCAGCAAATATAATTCATCCTCATTTTATACAACACAGCATTCTGCTGGCTATTATCCATCATTTACAAGTGTTATTTGTCTATAAAAATGACACTAAAAAGTTGAAAAATGATTCTGCTCTGCCTGCTTCTGGATGTGTTTTAACAAATGGTACCAATGCAAAAGGCTCTAAGTCATGTAAGAAGCAATTAGTCAAAGAAGCCATAAATATTTTTTAAAAAGGATATAAATGATTGCTTGCCAGATAGTAAAAGCTCTAAAGGTTGCTACATAATAAAAGACTGAACCTACACATACATATCTGAGTAACTTTACCCTTGTGTGCAATCCCATTAGGATGAAGAAGGTTACTCAAGCAAGTAACATTAGCCAGGTGAGTAAGTGTTTGTCCTAAAATGGTTAAAATAGTATTCTTTATTATTTATCGTTAATGAAGTTAATCAAATTCAGCGCTACTTACTCATGCATGCATTAAATAGAAACCTGAACATGACATGCATATTTATGGAACAGAGATTGAAAGATCATTATCTGTAGGGAAGAAAATCCAGCAAAGAAAAGGATGCGTAAAATGTGTCTGTTATCTTATTAGAACATAAACTGTTTTGCTTAAAACATAAATATTTATTTTAATTAATTCAATTAACCTAAATAATAGCTTCCACACATGACAACTATAGCTAATGTATGAATTTCGTGATTTCTGATGAAGACGTAGGCCACAGCCATAGCTACTATCAACCAACTGGTCTAATTCCATGGAAGTCAATGGAGCTCCACCCATTTATACCGGTGTGCATCTGGCCCGTAGCTCCCCACTAACTGCATCTCTCACATTGAACTGAAATATAATATACTGCATGCCACCAGAAACCCAAAAGAACAAAAAATAAATGGTTCTATTTACTTTTCAGTTAACAAATAAGGTGAGCATTCCTCTCTTTCATCTTAAAATTCTGAAATTGCAACTAAGGGGGTTTTTTTAGTTTTAAATTCAGATACCTGTATACAGGTTTAGAGGCCAGACAGATGGGTTTGGCAATCCCAGAGAGAGAAAGAAGGATGAAAAAACTTTAAAAGTGCAACTATTAAAAATTCATGCCACTGGCATTCTGTACCTTCAGTGAAGTTCTTGCTCTATATATGGAATGAAACCTATAGTTAAGAACATGACTCTACTAGCTATCAGTTCTGAAAGAGTTCATTATAATGTGAGGGGGAAAAGACTCTCTAGGTTGCTAAATATACAGCAAAATATATTGAAAAAATAGGGAAAGAAGACATATTTCTGCATGTTCCTTGGCCTTTAAAAAATCATAGATCAATTTTGTGTTAAAAACTTATTGTTCAAACACCTGAAGAAAAAACAGTGCATGACCTTCAATCATATTTTCAAGTTCTAAGGTGATTTTATTAACTCCTTTTTATTGCCCAGTTTAAATATTCTAATTGGCACACAGCACACTTGCAGTCACTAGATACCCATTAGACTTTAATGGGTTTGAAATGGTCTACAGTATTCTGGGGCTGGCAGACCTACCGCAGTCCCATTTACAATGACGCAAGGTAAGTGGGGCATAAAAACACAATGGTTAATACCACTGCAAGAATAATAACAAAAAAAAAGCTTCCTCCAGTTCCTCCAGCATGTATCCTTACCGATGGTTTTGCACAGGCAAGGGCCAGTGTCCACAAGCGCAGATGACCAAAATGAGGTCTACAAGGGTGTGTAGGTAGCAGGATAGGAGAGGTCTGCAGAGCAACACAGCTGCTGCCCAGCGCGTGTGCGGGGGCTTGCTTCCACTCCGTGAGCTGCGTGCCCACCATGGCTGCTTCCTACACGGAGCGCTGCCCCGACGCATGCTGTAGCTGTCCTCTCTGCGGTAAGCGTGAGCCTTCGCGCGCACCCACCGCTGAAATAACCTGCTTTCCCTCTGCTCGGAGTCACGGCACGCCACGCAGGGAAAAAAGGGAAAGCCATGCGCTCTCCACAAGAAGGGTTTTTCTCCTCCTTCCGCATCCCCCCCCAGTCACAGATACGGAGCACTGCTGTGCCTGATACAAGAAACGATTATATATTTGTGCCCAATATGTTGCAAACCTTGTTCAGGAAGGCGGTTTTCTTCTCCATAAAAACTGTCCTTGCAATGCCACCAAAGCCATTCGGATCCCATTTGGGGTTCCAAGTTCTGGCCGTTTCAGGAGAGCAAGAAGTTCATGACTGCGAGAGGCGTGAAAGGAAGACTGAGGTAGTCTGATATGCCTACTCAAGGAAAAAGTGAGGGCTGGGCAGCCCTGTCTCTGTGAATGAGAAAGCCCTTCCCACTGACACACTGTAGCTGTGTAAATGCCAGCCTGAAAAGAAAAAAAAAAAACCCCGAGTTCCACATGATATTTTTTAATTTAATTCATTTCCATGTGAGAGGTTTAAAACATCCCGTGTTTTATGATACTTAGGAAATATTAATAAAAGCCTACAGAAATCCGGAGATCTTTCTGCTACTACATAAATAATTCCCCTGCCTCCACTCCCGGGGAAGTGCAAAGGCCGCGTGAAGATTCATCCCCTCTTTCCCTCTCCCCCTCCCCAGCTTTTCAGGGCACTTCAATGTGCAGGAGGAATCATGTTCTTCAGCAGATTCCTTTACTGAATCAAAATAACTGATTCCACACATTTAATCGCCGAATCCTCCTTTTATCCTCTAATTACAAAGCGGTGCCTGTTGAAATTAAAGCGGCGTGGTTGTAAATATTTTCAGGCACAACGGAAGAAGCAAAGCCAGCTGAGCAACTTGGTAAGAAGGGAGGGAAAAATATCCTGGACCTTCTGTATTCTTTAGTTACTAGTGACGAGACCGTTTTTATTTGGGTGGTTTTATACAATAAATTTTAAAGAGTAGTTGCTTAAGTACATCTAAAGGTTAAACCTTCAAGCAGCTAATCTGTATGTAAGAACAAGTAACTGTCAAATACTTAACCTTTTACAGATTAAAACTGTCTGCCTAACAGATGTGAAATCATCATTGTTGTAATTGTTATAAGTAGATATCTGAGCATTTTCTGGAGATAGATCATTTTTTTTTTGAGCAGTAATTTTATGCCCCAGGTCACTTGCGTGTTCATGGCTGTGATAAAACCACTGCTTTCCATGAGAAGTTATATGCCAGGACTTTATGACTGCTGTGCTGGTTTCCAGCACCAAAGTTATTGGTTGTAATGGGCAGTTTTAAATTATTATAAAATGAACTTGTAGGGTGACTGGAAACATTTTATTGTTCAGTTGCTGTAAGTGGTTGTATAAGTGAATTTTCACAATAGTATGGCCAGGGCATAGGAGGAGAAAATGCCTCGATTTCTGATAAGCTGTAAATGTTACTACAAAATATTGCTCTTTGACAACGTTTGATAGAAATACACTCAGTTATTAGAATATGTCTAAAATGCCATTACATTATCAGTTGTAAGTATTAAGGATATAAGAGAAAAAATGTTTCTACTATGGTAAGTGAGCATGGAAACAGTATTTTTTCCCATATTTTTTCCCATATGCTACATACATATAGCAGGGCAAACCAGCTTGAAACCCTTCAGATACCACTACAGATACATGTTCCTACATGGGTCTACATTTAGGCCAGCATCCTGCAACTAGACCAAGCATTTTCCTCTTCAATCACAGGGAAAGTAATCAGTAGACTATCCAGCAGCCACGTCAGCTTATAAATCCAGTATGTTACGTTCAGACATGCGGGGTTTGCAGGTATAGATTTGGGCTTGGCCCTCGTCATGCTGCTGAAGATGCACTGGGAAAGTGGACCTGTCTCGGACTGAGGTCCAGGCTTCACCCTCCTTTCCCCTTCAACTTTTTGTAGTTTTATATCATTTTAGCTGTAAATGCCAGAGGTCAGGACTCTTCTGGTGCGAGATGCTGCACGGGTCCAGCGCAGGCACAGGGACTGCCCTTCACAGGCTGCAGCTACCTCCCCCACCGCCTTTCCTGAAAGACCTCATTTACTCCAGCAGGAAATTTTCTGCAAGTATGTGTTTTGGGCTCCGCGCCAGATACTCAACCTGCACCTTTTTTCCATCGACCAAGTAAATACGGTTTTGAAACAAGAAAGATTTTTTTAAAAAATTTATTTTTAACCCAGGTCTGTTGCACAGGTTGATACGTATTGCACGATCAGCAGGGGCTTCCTAGGGAAGCAAAGCATCAGATCATGGTGTCTCCCCATCATCTACTCCCTCTTCCCCAGCTGTTACTTTGAACCTGCTAATCATTTTCAACCAAATCTGACAGAGGTTTCAAAAAAGTCCTACTGCAAATCAGCAGCTGTTTACACAGTCCTAATAACTCGGTCTTTTATCCACACCAGCTGATGGCAGCCAGCCGTCCATCAGCACGTGAGCACCGTTCAGTTCAGGCACAGCTCTGAAACTGCCCCAGCCGCTGCTGTTTTCTCCCCAGGTCAACGAAGAGAAGCCCGAGGGAGATGCAATCACTGGCAAAGAGTTTATGCAGTGGGGCTGCTGGGTTACAAGACACGAAACTACGGTCTAGTTTTGGTAATCCCACTGCTCAGGGAAGCTTTTTCCCCTTACCTAGATGACTGATATTAAATAAATAAATAAATAAAAATAATAATAGTAATGAAACTGAGTTCTAACAATTGTCGGTTAGACCCTATAGGTATTCAAAGCCCCATCACTAAAGACGGAACAATGAGGTTTTGAAGAGCAACAAAAATGCCAACAACAAGCGCACACTCTCTTGCAAAGTACTCTGCAAATGACTCCTCGCACCTCGACTCGTCTGAAAGGGAGATGCAAAAGTTGGTATTTTTCGCCACCACCCATATGAGAGGTCATTTCCAGGACACAATGAAGCAATATGCGCTGACCTGCACTCTGCAGCGATGCAGTTTCCGTACAAGTTTATCTGTGAGCTGAACTTGAGCAGAGAATGCCAGCTGTGCCATATTGTAAAGTGGATTTGTCATGTGGATTTATCCATACTTTGTCCATTAAGTCACCCTTGGGAACGAGCACTAGTTAGAACTCTCTGATAGATGTGAAGGGTTTTTATACAGACGGGGAAAAAAAAAAGGAATGCAGCGATTCCAAGAGACTGGAGGGAAAAAAGAGAGGTATTATTAGCATATCGAAAGGCATCTGAAATATAAATTATTTGAAAGCACATCACTTTATATACCCTGTTAATTACATGGTTAATATTATGGAATCTGACAACTCCCCATAGACACCAGGACTATTGATGAGTTCCATTTCATGTTAGAAATTTCTCTCTTCTTGTGCAGAATTACCTCTTTAACCTCTTTCAGTCCAATAAATTCACATTAAAATGTGACCAGGAGTGACAACCTTGGGAGAGGACTAACCTCTCCCTCTATCATGTCATTTTAGCCTCAGTCTCAAATTGGTACAGCACTCCCATAGCTATTAGCTCAGCTCTTCTCCTGCCTCCTGAGTAGATGAAGCAGTATGTCTAATTAATTTACAATCCTTAAGTACAAAGGTAGCTATCAGCAAAACTACATTAAAATCAACCTACCAATAAGGTAATTGTAAAACCATAATTTTCTGGGATGTTTTCACTAAATACCATCTTAGCTTTGTAGCTGAATGTTTTCCAAAGTCTAGCCTTAGAGCTACGTGAAAGTCAAATATTTCATACATTACAATATATCTCGCTCCACAGAAAAAAAAAAAGACAGATACTCTTTAATACAATGAAATGCAATTTAAAGCCAAGTCAATAAGATACTAACCTCTTATCCTCAAATGAGGGCTACGTTATACATCATGGGTTAGAAGCTAAAAATGAAGAGAATGGTTCCTGCCACTCATAATTCAAAGACTGTTGTCAAAAGCTTTCTGTTCATAGAAATGCTATTGGTTTTATTCAGCTGGCAAAAACTGTGCAGTATTCTAAGTAGCTCAGACAGATAGCTTTTTTAGCTATACAGTTCAGAGCCAAATTTTCCTGAACAGCATAAGGACTTGATTTTGCTAATGTATACATGTTGCACTGTACCCGGTTCCAGAAATAACCGGCGTCCGCGAACGCAGGCTGTGGTCTAGGGAGGATACATGCTAACAGCCCGATTCCCTATTTTGCTTTGTACTCAGAGAGACCAGACACAACCAGCAAAAAAAGATTGCTGCACTAAGAAGCCCTCTGACAGCACAAAGCTCCAGGAGGAAGCTCTGCTGCTGCCCAGCTCCCTACCTGCCTCTCACTGATGAGAAAATACTGAATATTGGGGGTGGGAGGCGAGGGGCACACTGCAGCACAGCAGCAACGGGCGAGGTTCTCCACTGAGCTCCAGCCACCCCCGTGAAACTCTCATTTTTGCCGGGGCCAAGTAGCTGAGGGACGACTAACCTTCTGCAGGCAGCCATCCTCTCCTCCCCCTCTTGAGCCTGAGGAGAATAGAGATGAGGTGTAACATCTGAAGCCCCCTTCACTCCCCCATTTTCTCTGGCTGTCAGACGAGTGATGCTTGCCAGCATCCTAAAGGGCGTGGGGAGCCTTTTTTCTTTCTCCTTCCCCTGAATAAACCCCCTTCTGTAATCAGGCCATTCCTGCGTGGTCAGGGGCAGCAGGAGAGGAGCTGAGCAAATTTGCTGTGAGGAGCAGTCAGCGTCTCCCTTAAGGAGGGCAGGTTGCCAGCCTCTCCGAGGCAGTTGTCTGGTGGCCTGGCCTTAAGCAACCTTCATCTCCCGCTATCGTATTCCCACTCTGTGTCACACG
Organism: Mycteria americana; assembly: GCF_035582795.1. Classification (NCBI taxonomy): domain Eukaryota; kingdom Metazoa; phylum Chordata; class Aves; order Ciconiiformes; family Ciconiidae; genus Mycteria; species Mycteria americana. Next base: position 150,352,265 of record NC_134365.1, read on the forward strand.
CAGGGAATCCTGTACACCGCATCCTCCTTTTCCCCTATGGCCGCATCTGATCGGCGCAGCCTAGTCCTAGCCTTGGTCCTAGCCCTGTGTGGTCGATGGACCTTATGTAAAACACTGACAGAGGGAGCAGAAAGCCGGACCAGCTGGAGACTTTGCTGCGACAGCCCAGAGGTGGTTGCAGAGCAACAGAAGAAGCCTTAGGTGTGAAATCTCATACTGTCTGCTCAGTGTTGTTTGGTGCTAGTGGCCCTGAGGAACGCGCGACTGCAGCAGGAACAGATAGAGATGTTCTTGCCGACAGGAACAGAACAGAACGCTTATTTGTCCCCATCTTCTTTCTGGAAGGAAATCATCTGCTACTGCTAACACGGAAATCTGTGCATCATGCTCATGTCTGCACCAGGTTGAGGAGCAGGACAGAAGTTGCCAATTACAGATAAAGGCTATCTTCAAAATTTGGATAGAAGCCAGTAATTTTGACTGCTCTGCCATATAGTGGTACTTCTCATTCTTACAAGAAATGCCTGTAATTTGGTACAGGCATTACATTAGCTATATTTTAAATCTATATAAGCAAATCCAGTTAAATAACTGCACATATGTATGTAATTTTCCACATACCAATGCCAGCACCCTGCAGACTGTCCAGCAGGCTACTCAGTTTACATCCTCATGTATTTTGCTTGCTCACATATAGGCAAGCCCATAGTTACTGATATTCTTTTAGAAATCTGACCTGCTGTCTACTGGGAATTATTATATGTCTCACCAGAAAATACTGAATAGAGGATAGTTCCTGCATGAGAGCATGAGGACACGCATGCCTTTACCCTTATGCGCTGCACATGCCTTTTCCCCAGGCACATACCTGGCAGGTGCAATCCAGACCTTCATCTGTCACTCAGACACCAGTAATGGGCTCTCCAGAAATACTCTAAATAGATTAGATGAGAATTATCTTCTGTCTTTTTAGACCGTCTTGGCATGAACAACAAAACTGGATATATTTTCCACGCAGACATGCTTTCTCTGAAAAACTAAAAGATAGGACAAATGTTCCTGTCTCCTCTGAAATAATGTTTACCAGTCCTCGCTAGCGAGAAGCAGCTGGCTTCAGTTAATCTGGTGGGATAACATTAAACTTAATAAATGTAATGACATTAAGATCTAAACCTTCTTCTAAAAGACGCGGGTACAGGGATGAGCTGCACAGCTGGGTGCAGAGTTAGGCACCCAGCTCCTGAAATGGATCTCACAGTGCTGTGTTGGGTGCCAAAGCTCCCCGTACTGAGGACGGGGAGAAGCCGGCACCCAACAACCAGCTTCTCAATACCCAGAGGTTATGCTGGGAGCCAAACCCTATGGCTGCCAAAGGAAAATGTCAAAGAGAACTTATGGGTTTTGCCGTGATTAGACTCCACCATGAAAGCAGGACTCACAGCCTAAGTCCCATCCATGTGTCCTCTTGGGCATTTAGGTCAGACAGCAGGGCACACCTTTGAAAAGAAAACCAAAGGACACAGCCCAGCATACTGTTTCGATAACATCCTAGTGGTTAAAACACCAGCATAAGAAAATGGGAAGCCCAGATCCAAGTATATCCCCAGCATGGAGTTCACATCCATAGATTCAGTCTCAAGGAACTATTACTCAAGGAACATGCACTATATATATACTTATTAGGCCAAAGGCTTCTCTGGGTGACAAGCCCTTCACCATTCTTCCTGGAGCTTGACCTCAGTATGGATCTGGGAATGGAGGGATCATGGGACTAGGAGGGAAGTGGCTGAAACATTCAGCTGGAAAAGGGGGAGTCCTGAGTTTCAGCCCTCACCTCCCTGGCTGCCGTCATCCCAAGCTGTATAATGTGTGATGTGCAAGGAGTACAGACAGCGTGTGGCCACAGCATATCTTGGACTTCTCAGGCCCTTATGTACTGGGCTAACACATCTGCTCATCCCCAACTGCCTCTAGGCACATGCACTAGCAAAGCTGGAGATAATGTCTAAGTGTGCTTCTGCCAGAAAACAAGGGCATCTTGGGTGCCTAGCTGGGTTGTGTGGGGTTTCTGGATTGTGGGTTTTGCTATGTTAATTCTGCCTAAACTGTGCACATAAACCACTATGTTGCACCTTGCTTAAGAGCTGTAAAGACTGAAGTAAGTATCTGCTTTGGTGGCACACAACCAGCTAAATTAATCTCCTGGCATAAACTTGCACTGCTTGGTTCAACGAACAAAATCAAAACCCAGCCTCCAAATAACTCAGAGGAATTTCTGGCTGATGTGGCAATCGTTAGGCATATTAAACGACAGATACAATGAATGTGATTTTTAGTGGTTCAGATAGATAGGCAGCTAGTATGCTAGTACCGCATTCAGCTTCCAAGCTAGGTATGTCTCCAGCCTGCTAACAAGCATCCTTTGTGGATTACTTGCTGTACTTTGACCTTCCAGAGCTGCTTGCTTTTTCTTTACGTCGGAGACCTAAGATTCTTCTGTGCTCCCTTAGTCTGTACTCCCCATAAGCAATAAAACTATGTCTCTTGCCTTAACTGACTGACTTTCTCAGTAATCACACACCATAGATTACAGACATCAGGTTTAGATGCATCACTGTATGAAGTACTGTACAATGAGCAATCTACTGACTCTCTGTCGTGCTTAGAAAATACAGTCTCGCAGATAAGTCTGGTTCCGCCTCTCTCTTTTTAAGCCTGTCAGGTGCTTGTACCCACAAAAAAAGGTTCATCTGGCCCACACCCTCCGGGAAGCTTTGGGCACGTGTACACAGCACAGCGGGGCAGAGCTCCCCAAGCTAACCAAGGCCAAAGCAGGGCTCCACGTATAGCACCACGCAGCCCTACAGGCTTCAGTCAGGGAGAAGCGTAGCTGTACTCACGTGACGCTGAGCCCAAAATAGTTAGTCTTGCCTCCTGAAAAAAACATGGGACAAAGCTGATGAACACAGATGTTGTTCCCTATGAACACAGCTGAACTGCTTACAGACCTACTGACGAGACGTTCAGTGCAACTGGTGCCAAACATCACATAGCGTCGCTTGAGGTAAATACAACCCCAGTGTTAATAATAATAATATCATTTGTTTTTATCGTCACCCAGTGTATTTTTGTAATGTCTTTCAATGCATCTGGCCCATATCAACTGTATGGTAATTGAGTGTTGTCAGTAAAATTATGTAAAATTAATTTTGACACCCTTTCACTGAAGTGTCTGTTCTGTTCTGTGTCCTTGGAATGAATGTTTTGATACCAGTGATTTTCTTCAGAGAAAATAGCTTCCCAAGCTTCTGTTGCTGTCCCTCTAACTGCAATACTGCCGAATGTGTTATATCCAGGCTCCACCTCATCCTCTGATTTCTGCTTAACGAGTCCACAGTTATTTTCAAAGATTCTTTTCTATGTCTTACCATTATTAAGAGAAGGTCAGTTTCTGTTCACCTGAGTAAAAATATGACTGATGCTAATTTTCTGGTGTTAAAACCATGTACCACACACTGAGGAAAGCATCAGGTGCACTCTTTACCTATCAGGAAAAGACTGATATCACATGTACTAAAGACTTGACCCGAACATGTCCCATATTTGGTTGCATTACTTTTGCTTGATTGCTGAGAGCTGAATCTTTGCAAGTAGATCACATTCATGAATGTGTCACGCTTCACTATGTCGTTGTGCCAGAGACTCATTAAAGATCTACTCAAAGCTTGCTTCCTAATTTATATTTCTTCTATGCGTTGCTTTGATTTGAGAAATCTCTTTTGCAAAAGGAAAGCTGTCCATTGTTTGGACTCTAAAAGGAAATGTAGGTGTTTAATTGGTGGATGTGGTTTTCATTATACTTTCCATCTCCACCACAAACCTTCTTCATAAATTGTGACAAGTCTGTTGGCAGCCTGCTGTATAAGACTGGAGGTAGCTGACTTGATAAGCATGTCGCCCAGCCGAAGAAAAACATGAATTCCCTCCAACATTGCTCAGAATTGCTAATTAGCTTAAAGGCAGTGTCCTGAATTGGCACAGAAAACCACTGTGAGAAAGTCCTAGGGAGATGCGTGACTATAACTCGATAGGGTCTAGTAATATCTCAAACACCTTCTGGTTTATTGAAATCATGCTGGCATCTTTGCTCTGAATATACTCCTTATTTAAACACAAGTGCAGTGATTTACAATCCAGTAGAGTCCCCAGCTTCATTTCTATGCAGCCCATATCACGATGGTAAAGAAGGCTCATTTGCCAGAGAAAGTAAGAGGGAAATGTTTTCATTTTTATAAAACCAGTCACCCAGTCTTACAGGGCTGAAGTCCTTTTTCTCTCAAACGAATGCAGAGGTGGGGGTAAAGGAAGCACTGATCTGGTCAATGTTGCGATTCTCTGCTGCCCTTTCTCAATGGGGCTCATTCCTGCTCCCACTCAGACCAAAAAAACCCCAAACCCTTGGCCTATACTTAGCATTTCCAATAGCCAAGAGGCAAGGAAGCATTTCCAGTAGGCAATTTGCATGTGGCCACCCTGTTTTCCACCACATGGAGATACTTTGTGCCAAGCCAGCTGGCCTACAGGGCAGAGAGCAACCCTTGGCCCATTTTAGTATCTCCACTGTGGCTTGAAGTTCACCACTTTTGAACGTCCTCAGATGTGAGAGGAGAATACGCAATCACAGCATGGGACTATCAGGCTCCGATCTCTCCCCAGCTGAGACAGCCTGACCTCCATCGCCCTCAGGAAGGTCCTCGTGCATTCACAGCTCTTAAACTAAAGCTCTCCTACAAAAGTAAATGTTTTGGTGCAAACTGTGAGGGTACTCAGGATGCCGATGCCCTGAAGTGATACGACCGTTCACCTGACACACACAAAACCTTCATGCAAAGAAATTGGAGAATGGATTTAAACTTGTAAGGATTTGAGGTATAACTTGCAAAAACCACCTGATTTGACAGAAAGCGCATCTTTACGAGTGCGGTGGTGTTTATATTTTCAGGGTGGTATCCTGGCTTGAATGAGTATGGGCACAGTGAAAAATAATGTTCAAGCTTTAGTCTCCCATACATCCCACTCCCTCTGGACCTGCTCTGGAAATGCTGACACGGAAAGAGGAAGTCAGCAGTTCTGCCAGGACTCCCAGGCAAGCCAGTCACGGTGGAAGCCTGACATCCAGAAGACCTGGAAAACGGCCAGTTTGTTCACAGCATGTCCATCCTCTATGCCTGCATTCAGGTGCATCAGATTTATTATGCATGTGCAGATCACCTGATTTATTGCCATGGTTTATTACCAGGTGCAGCAAGGCCAGCAGCATGTTCAGAGCATGTTGGATTTACTGCACGTACACGGGACATCTGTGAGCACACACAATCAGCTTCTCTCCTGAGACTTCCTAGGAGGAAATATGGGAACCATACTCAAACTTCTGGATTCACTTTGGTTTTGTACTTGTCTGCAGGCAGAGACAGACTTCTGGGATAAAGTAAACGCAGCTACTTTAGCATACTCTTAGTGTATTGTGAGAAAACTTGTTTGTACTTTTCAATCCTCGAGAGGGAACTGTGAGTGGGTAAGGGTGAACTAGAAGCATTTCAATAGAGCTAGCCTGTTTCTCTACCACACAGCAGATACATTAGCACCTAATGAGTTACGATGAATTCAGCTTTAACAGATGACTTTTCTTCCGCCAACCAAATTACAGTATAAGCACCACTGAAATTTTATTAGCTGGTTTTGCATGTGAATATGAGTTGAGGAAAGGAAAACACTTCAGTTACGTATTTGTTCAAAAAATCAGAACTCCATTTTCTTTAAGGCTTTCAATGAGAGGTACGTTTCTAAGTAATTTCTGAAAGTGGGAATTAGGGTATATTTGACTGTCATCCAGGTGTGGGCTCCAAGACTCGTTCTGGTCCAAGGCAGCTGTGCTGGAGTAGTACTCCATAGTATATGGAGTAATAGGTATGTTTAATTAGTTCCCATTGGTGCCACACATATTCTGATGAGGTGCTGGAGTGTCTTGAAGAATACCCCATAGTTATCAGCGTTTCAGTACGCTGAGCCCCGTGGAGTCTCTCTCCTCGCTCATTGTGGAAGGGCTCTCAGGCAAGAGAGAGGTTACCTGCATCTCCAGGCAGGGCCCCAGGGCGTGCTCCTACACCCCCGAGACACTTCTTCAGGTACCAGTCCTCCTGATCCTACCCAGAGCAGGGGGCTTGCTTCATTCACCCAGCCCAATGGCTTTCTGCCCCCAGAACAAGGTCTTGTGCCTCCACTGCCCAAGCACCTGGCTTCCCTGCTGTGCCTGCAGCTGAACCTGCTACTTTCAACCTGACTCTGTAGCAGTTGTTTTAGGTAATTCTGCAGGTTCCAGTATCGTGTGCATGGAGGTGTCATTTCTTTCTGTCAGGTCGTGGAGATCACTCAAGTGCACCCACTGCCTTTGGTCTCATATGACCTCAGGCTCCAACCCTCCCACGAACCCAACCCTGGCACTGAGACACACCGTCCTGCACCAGGGAACCTGCAGAACTTTAACACGTTGGGATTATGGTAGCTCTAAACTTACAATGCATTACTGGCTGAGACTTAGCTCGCCCATCTACTGAGATCTTTGTGCAAGGGCATTTTTCTGCTGCTACACATACCTCAGTTTGCACAACTGGACTTCACAGATGAGAGCCAGCTCCAGCTGAGATGCCGCAGCAAACAACATTTCCCAGGCGGGATGCTTTGACTATGAGCCCCTCTTCTTTACAGCTCTTCACTGGTTCCCACTTTCCTCACCATGAAGGCCCTTTGTGGCCTATCCCCATCATTACGAAAAGTCCTTACCAAAAGTTATTACAAAAAGGCTGACCCTAGTCTTCTCTTGACCCACTAGGGCAATTCACTCTCCAAGTTTCCAGCTAACACCTTCAGGGTATCCCTGTGCTGTCACTCATGCTTGGGAGGAGTCCTCATTGGGAGGAGTCCTCATAAACATGCCCAAAATCACTTCATTGTTCTTTTTGAGGTTATTGAAAAGAAAGTTCTGGTTTTTCCAATCATGCTCACACTCATGCATTTGGCAGCACTCAGGCTGGCGGTTTGCTGTGACCACTATTTATTTGGATGATTAAAATACTCTGTCTTTTCTGTCTGACCAGTTTTGCCTATACCTACCATTTTCTTGTGTCTTTCACTTTGTCTGCAAAGTTTTTCATCCCACGACTGCCTCTTTGTCCCATGTGTGAACAGCACCTAATGCAGCAAACCTGGGTCCCTACCTACAGATGCGAAGTCCAATGGTAATGCACCTGAGTAACAACAGCAACAGGCAGAAGGGTAAAATAACGTAGCTGCCACCCTCTCCTGGAGTCAGTGCAGAGCACTAGCCACTCCAGTCCATCAAGGAAATATGGTTGCGATGGGAACATGAGGAGTTTCACTATTGTTTCTACTGGGGTAAAGAGTTAGGAAGTATCCTCTTCTGGGAAACCGTCATTGTAGTTTAATTTCAAATCATCCATGCTCCAGAGTTACCTGCAACTTTCATTATTTGACTATTTTCCTTCCTCTTTTTAACCCACATGATAATTTATTCCTTTTTTTTTTTTAGCTATAGGTTACTTTGCTGTGTGTGAGTGCGTCACAGAACTCATTTTTCTAGTTACTTTGAGAAACCTGACATCTTGCAGCTGTTACACATCTTGTTTCAATTACATCTCTAGATAAAAAGAATTCTTAAAGCCTGAAGGCTGCAGATGGCTTCCTGGTGAGGGGTTAACTCCAGCTTCGTATTAAAGCCTTTTGGGGGTCCCTTTTCTTGGGCTGTTCTCTTCAGTCTCCTTCTCTTACACCCTTCTAATTTTGCTGTCTCACTTACTATAACCCCCATTCCTCTCTGGTCACAGGAGAGGAACTGGAGCACCCGTGACCATCCCTGCCTCCTTCCCACCCAAAGGTGCCTGGGGAGACGCAAAGTATCTGTCTCTTGAACCTTATCTCCACATATCAGGCGGGCTGCTTACAGCAGGGCACAGCTGAACGAGCACAAATCAGCGGAGTGACAACTCGGACCACCACTAATCCCTAATAAATTCTGGACTGTCCCACAGACTTGGGAAGCTCTTGACAACTGGTGATGCTCTCAGCATCTGGCAAACCACTTGTGTCTAATTGGGTACCCTGAGATATTTACACTGTGCTTAATGGTTACAGAAGAGATTGATCACCCCATTCTTGGTATCTATCCAAAAAGGGTACATAAAATCCTTTGATCTTGCTAAGGCAGCAAAACATGTCTAACCATCAGTTATGTAAAGGTGGTTGTTATTAATTTGAATACTGCACAGAGAGGAAAGAACAGAAGTACCATATAATGAGATATATTAAGACTACAAAAGAATTAAGTGAAGCCGTTATGTTATGAATCATGATTTTATTGTTTAGCAGTCAGCTCTTGATGTAATTCAGATAATAATGAATGGGCTAATTCCTTCCACCTTTATTCAGGCAAAACTTCCATTGACTTCAAAAAGAAAGTTGTCCAAGTCAGGACTAGAGACTGCTGCATCTATCCCATTATTTGCAAATGCTTTTCTGAATATAAAGTGTTCCTTTATAATGGGCTATCACCAATAATAATAACATTTACATAATATAAACCTCTTACATAAGTGTCATTCGTGTTCAGAAAAGGCTTTTTATTCTTATTGCAAACTGCCACATTAAAAGTTCTTCCACAAACCCTAATATTTATTAAAGTATAGGAACATACAGAATTTCTCAGTGTAGCACTTTGATCATCTCTCCTTCTGCTCAATATTTTTCATTTCATTTTACCATAATTTTTTTCTCAAGAGAATGTGTTATTTATTGATTATTAGCAAAGAGATGATTCATCATTGCAAATATTTCTCTTTATCATAGAAAACAGAGTGCCAAAAATGGGAAAATGTGCTAAGCCTTGTTATATTTTAACAGATGCCAGGAGTATTTGAGGAAACAAATGAATAAATAGTCCTGCATCACTGTTTCTCTCACTCTATAGTTCTATTTATAAGTTAATGCCCTATATAACATGTCAAATTGGTACTTTTAAGTAATTATTAAAGTAATTGCTCAAAACTTGAAAAATGTGCTTAAGTGTAATACTTTCTGTTTTGATCAAGGCAGGACTCTTCAAGTCTTTGACAAAACCAGAATTTTTTCTCTGATTATAAAGTATGCACTTCCATCTGGAACTTATTTTGATATTGTGAATCTTAATGCCTCAGAAAAGCACACAGAACAATAGATGGGCACTACTTGATTGTTTTAAATTGAAATTAATTAATTATGAAACAGCTGCAATAGTCTAAATTACTTATTTCCCCTTTCGGTGAAAAATGAATTTACAGGCATTTGCAAAGCATACAAAAATAAAGAGAGAGACAAGAAAGTCTGTAAGAAGGGAAGTCATGTAGAATTGTCTATGATCTGTATTTCAAGAAAGTAAATAATTAATAGCTCCAAGGAAGCATGTTAGAGATTGCTCTTTCTATTACACAGTCACATTGAGCAGTAAAATAATGCTTTAAATCTCAATAACAAATACAGTACAGAACTCAGTAGAGTTTACCTTTCCAGATAATCATTTTTTCAGCTGAAAACAGTGATTTCTTCACATTACAACCAGACTGTGACTTGAAAGAAGCTTCTCAGTCATTTAGTCAAGACAGGTGAGCAATGAGTGTTAGAAAAGCTACCAAGGCATCAAAAGATCTACAGTCAAGGCCATTAAAGAATAGCTAATCTGCTCTAGTTCTAATTCTCCACTAATGGGTTTCCTTAAATGTGCTTTACATCAGCTGTAATTAGTTCAAGATATTGCTACTTATATACTTCTAAGAACAACAACAAAAAAGGTTGCATTTCTACCACATCGTATATAATTATGTTCGCACAGCCGTGCACCCAAGCCAGTAAGTTCTTGTGCAATGCAAAGCCTTGAAGAGCATCATCAAGAGATACTTTGCTTGGATCCACAAAAGCCAGTGCAGGTCCCGAAGCAACAGCATTTATCTACGCTTTCCTTTATTGGGGTTATCTCAACGCCATTTTACCTCAGATGTTGCAGAATCGACTGTGCTAATGACTGGGATACGTTAAGCCACATATATTGGAAATACGTACATTCTTCCTACCAATGCTATGGTTTTGGAACGGATTTTCATCACCAGTGGCAGTGACAAAAAAACTCAAACCCAAAACCCTTGCCACATTTATGACAGAGCATGACTGG